>NC_058373.1:71497500-72137500 GCF_018350175.1 Felis catus | reverse complement strand
CATATTCCAGCAACTAGGCTGACTCATTCCCATTATGGTGTTAAGATTTGGCCCTTTTTAATGGGGAGTGGGATCCGGTATAGTCACTATAAGAGAGGGATAGACAGGGCTGCTAGAAGGTAGGGGATTCATTGGGAGGCGGAGTTGGCATAGTGTGGAACCCTCCCTCCCAAGTTTACGCTCTTTGGTGTGCAGAATACAGTGTAGGTGGTAGGGAATTTAATCCCCAGGACTACTTTCCCGCAGCAGGAGATTGTGCTTCTGGCCAGGCCCCTTTTTTTTCAAGCAAGCTGCAGGCTTCGCCTCGGCCCTAGAAACCGGATAGGCCTCTCCGTGCGTTCTCAACCTAACCCGCGGTGGCGGGGGAGGGGGAAGCTCTCTCTAGTCCCGCCCTTTGCGCTGTTTTGCGTCCTTGCGCCTTTGGTGAGTGGCAGTAGGGTTTGGCCAATGAGGATGTGGGGCGGGCGGGAGCATCAAGTTAGGTTGCGCAGGAGAAGGGGGGGGAACTGGTGCTGGAGAGACAGCGAGAGGGGCGAACCGGCCCCCCACGGCCACTGCAGGTAAAGGCACCTCTCTTACCCCGCTGGGGTGAGGCACAGCTTCTTTTCTCCTTCAGGTTTTGCCGGGCCTCCCAGCCTGTAGCTTCCGCCCTAACATTGCTCCCACCCGGGCATCCACACCCCCCCTTCCCCCCCCCCCCCCCCCGCATCTTCCCGTCTTGGCCATCCCCACCCTGGAGGGCACCCCGCTAGCTCCCTCCGTCAAGTGCATGTACCTCATTTCCATTTTGGAGGCGCCAGTTGCCTGAAATCTACCCCCTTTGCTGTATGGGCCTTCCTGGCACCAACCCCGGCAGTATGAGCAGGTAATGTACCCGGGTCCCCGCCACCCCCACCTCCAGTAGCGTTTCCCTCTCAATCAACCCCTCACTTCCTTACCTTTTTTCTTCTCTTCTTTCATATGAGTACATAATTTTTATAGTTTCTCTTTTAACCCCTGAATATACGTACATGCTTTTAGCTTTCATAGTTGCCTATTTTACTTTCTTTCCCTGTTTATTCAGAAAGGCTCACTTTACCAGCCATGTTTGCCCCCAAATGTCTATACCTCTGATTGAGGTGCGAGTGCTTTTTTCTTCAGTAATTGGGAAAACAGAAACAGAGTAGCCACACATTTGGCATTGGGAATGGTGAAGATATAGAAGATGGCCTAGGATCCTGATCTTCTTGAGGAAATCTTTTGAGTGGCTCCAAGTTGAGAGCTCCATTTCTTAGGGTCTGTGTCCTTCCATCCTGATCCCTTGCTGACCCTAAATTGTGATTACATTCACCTTGGATGCTTATTTCCCATTTCTTTATAAGATTTGAGACTCCTTGAGTCTTATAAATGTCTCCATGGTACAGTTTTTAAATTCTTCTTTTCAAAAATTACGTTGGTGATTTTCATTTTAGGCCTTCCGGTTATTTCAAGGGATTTCTCATTTAGATTGAGCTGCTTCTACCTATCTTGTGTTTCAATAACATGTGTATATGTCTGTCTTCAGCTGATCCTCTTGAAAGGATACAGTTTCCAATAACAACATTTGTACTTTGAAGTAGAATAGTTCTTTTCCAAATCTTTGAGCAGTCAAAAGGTTAACTGGGCATGGGTGGTACTTTCTGGAAGTGCATATTACCCAAAAAATGTCAGTATTTGTCACTGTGGCATTAGTTCATTATATTCTAAGAGGGTGGGCAGTACAGATAAGTCTGGAGAATGGATGTTTGTAGTTCATTTTATGTAATTTTATCTATTAGACAGCTAGACTAATCTCTGTTGCAGTGTTTCTCATCCATCGTAAACAATAAATTATGATAAACTCCCTTTTGAGAGACCATAAGAAATCTTATCCTACCAGAGAGATGTTTGGTAACCCTTCTAAACCAGGCATGCTTCTTCTCCCATCACCCTCCCCCATCTCCCCATCCCCCGGTTGCCTTTTACAGATCTTCAGTGGCCAAGATTTTGTTTGGTTTTACTTAGTATACCTAAACAATGAGATGTGTTTTCCTCTTCCATTTGATAAATATAAAATTATGACATTGAGTACACATTTCCAAACTGCACATACTTTTCAGCCCCTAGTTGAGAATCACTGCTTTGTTGAAAGGTATGGGGAGATTGCAATGAAAAGTAGATAATAGTATGAAACAAAGTCCTTTATGATCAGACAAGGTGTTTTTGAAATGGGCCAGGAGAAGGAGACCTGTAAAATAAAAACAGGAGAGTTGAGACTCTGTAGATTCCTTAAAAAACAAAAACAAACCAAGAAGAGCTATAGTAAAGGTGATAAATCTGCAGAAGAACATCGGTTTATCCTTACTTCATGGAGGAGGAATAGTTGGAGGTGAAATGAAAGGCTATTGTATAAAGTATTTGTCTAGCATTAACTGACTTGTTATATGGAGATGATAGATAGGTAGCCTTGTATTCTAACTTACTAGCATGTTCCATTTCTCCCCATCTCCTACCCACCCCACCAAGGTTTCTGTCATTAGTTTAAAATTATAGTAAGTGATCGGGCGCTTGGGTGGCTCAGTCGGTTAAGCGGCCGACTTTGGCTCAGGTCATGATCTCGCGGCCTGTGAGTTCAAGCACCGCGTCAGGCTCTGTGCTGACCGCTCAGAGCCTGGAGCCTGTTTCAGATTCTGTGTCTCCCTCTCTCTGTGACCCTCCCCCATTCATGCTCTGTCTCTCTCTGTCTCAAAAATAAATAAACGTTAAAAAAAAAAAATTAAAATTATAGTAAGTGATTTAAGTGCAATCATCAAACTCTTGTCTTTCCTTTTGAGCATATACATATGTTTCTGTTTGGGGCAGTGATAGGCCAGGACCAGCTTTTCATTCTCGCTATGAAAAAAGGCTGATATGATTTCTTTATCTAGGCAGTTGTTTTACTGAGGGATATCTAAGTGCTTCGTGTATTTGAATGCTTAACATCTACTTATTGTTACTACCAGGATTTCAACCATAGAAAGAGAATTCATGTGATACATGAGCTTGGTAGAATAGACCAGATGTGGATATAGCCAGGATGACCCATGAAGTAGGAATAGATGGAGGGGTGAAGAAAATTAGAGGTATGTTGGGAGAAGGTTTCATCTTTTGAGAGTCAAGGACAACTTAAACATGGGAGTTAGAAAAGAAGCAGGAGACTAGGATTAAAAACATACATACAAGATGAATTAGGTCAGTAGAGGTGAGTTGATGTGACGGGACTGAGAAGTGGTGAAACTTGGTGGTGTGGCATTAAGTCACTGGTGATGTTTTTATTTTTGATTTTTTTAATGTTTATTTTTATTTTATTTACTTATTTTTAGTGTTCTATTTATTTTTGAGAGAGAGGGGGACAGAGAATCCAAAGTGGGCTTTGCACTGATAGCAGCGAGCCCAGTGTAGAGCTGGAACTCACAAACCATGAGTTCACTTTGGCTCATGACCTGAGCCAAAGTTGGTCGCTTAACTGACTAAGCCACCCAGGTGCCCCCTTTTTAATTTTTTTTTAAAGTTTATTTATTTTGAGAAAGAGAGCATGAGCAGGGGGAGGGGCAGAGAGAGAGGAAGAGAGAGAGACCCAGGCAGGCTCCATGCTGTCAGTGCAGAGCCTGACACAGGACTCGATGTCACAAACTATGAGATGTTGACCTGAGCTAAAATCAAGAGTCAGACGCTTAACCATATGAGCCACCCAGGCGCCCCAGTGGTGATGTTTTTAAACTATTGGGCCCAGACTGAACGAGGGGAAGAAGAAATTTGGCTCAAAAATTGGGGATGGGGACAAATGACAAATGCACTGATTGACCTTTGAAAACTTATACTTGAGTTGTATGAGGGTAAGGAAATATTTCAGAAACTGTTAGCCTGCGTTTTTCCCATGAAAAAGGTGAGATTTCTGTCTGTGATTGAACTGCTGTGGAGGAAAGGAAGAGCATTTGGAGGCATAAATAGTAAGGAGTACTCCCTCTGCCCCAGTAAGGAGTACTGGAAAGGACAAAATTGCCCATGGAAGAAGAGGCAGTTTATAAACTTCTAAGTAGTGGAAACTTGTGTTATAGTTTTTATATGACACCTAACTGTTAGATTTTTTTTTTAGTGCAACATCTGTGACAGCGAATAGGAGATGAAAGCTAGCAGCAAAGTAGGGCATAACTAGAAAAAAGCTGATGTGGTTAAAACTATTGAGTAGATTTTTATTAAATCAAGAAATATGTATAACTTTTCTGATTGTCATTTTGAGCAACTTTGGGACAGACATTAAATAGGAGAGGCTGGAGTGAGTCGGTGGAATAGTTTAGCCAAAAGTAGGAAGTGATATGAATCCTGGGGGAGATGTGAAGGGTATACAATTACTGAAGCAAGGGAGATCTTGTTTAACATTGGTGGAGATGCCCTGTGTACACTATGATCAGTCTATTCTCTTTGTATCTGGGTTTCGGGGATATTTACCCACATTATATTGTTTTATAACAGTAACTGGAATAAGTTGAGGGGAAAAATAGTTTGTGGGTTGTGTGGAAAATTCTTTAGTAAAGTCTGCGTACTGTGCCACTGACAAGTTGTTTCTCTGGTGTCTTTTAAAAGTTAAGACCGAAGGTCTTATCAAGCAAGGCTTTCCTGAATTGTCAAGTGTTGACATCATATACAAAGAACAAAGGCCAGTTTTTCATGCATTTTAGCTATATGGTTGATGTACTTACAATACCTTGCTTTAGTTGTAACCTATTCTAACATTTTTATGAACTTAAATCCTCAGACTTGGATTTAGTAAACATGCTTTCAGTTATTTGTAGGACAGTTTTTCAAGACGGGAAACTACTGTCTCCTCTTAGAATAGGGAGTACTATAGAATTTTTGTAAGGACTGAATGGTTCATTCCGTATACTGCAAGCACATATATTAATTGGTTAACTATTTTTTTGAGTAGCTACCATGTATGTGATATCCTCCTGGTTCTTTCGGGATCTGCAGATAAATAAGATGTGGTTCCTACCATCCGGGAACTTTTTGTCTCTTGGGGAAAGAGCAGCTGGGCTACCATGCAGGATTGTGCAGGGTGTGCATTGCACATATTCATTATCATCATTGATAACATGTTTAGTATGACAATTTCCAGCAGATGGCAGACAAGCATCTTAAGGAGCAGGCAGCTTTTTATAATTTGCACAAAGGAACATTTGGGCCTTTGGAGGATATGGGCAAGAGACTGGTCATTTTAGTTAACTATTAAATATAAGTGCTTTAAATCAGGTGCGAATAACACTGGTGGGTATTTAAGGAAGGTGGGAGGACCAAGTCATCACAGATTGCTTTGTGGTTAAAGGGGTGGAGGTTCAGGGCTCTTTTAGAGTAGAAGGAAGATCTTTGAAGGTGGGAAAGATTTCAGATGGGAGAGATGCTTGGGAGTGGGGGTGGGGTGTTCTAGGCAGAAGCTACAGCATAATAGGCAAAGTCATGCAGATAGGAATCACATTAGGGGAACTGTGTAGTCTAGTTGGCCTGGAATGTAGGGTGTATATAGGAAACGATGAGAGAGAAAGTTGGGAATATAAGTGTAACTAAAATGTACAATTCCTTGAGTTTTTTGCCAAAGAAGTTTTTGATCTTAAATATGAGAAAGGGGGGAAGGGACTTGAGAACAGAAATAGTATGCATAGATTGATATGTTAATTAGCACAAAGTTTGGGAAACTTCCTGGGTAAAATTACACTATAAGTGTAGCAAGATTATACTGTGAGCTTTAGTTAAAAGCGGTTATTTTTGCCAGTAGTAAGTAAAAGCATATAAAATACAAGGGAAATTTATGAAATACAATATATTCAGAAACCTTTATCTACATTCAGAAGCCTTTATCTACATTCATTGAAATGTTGCTGGTATCTTGTAAAGCTCTGTCAACTTAACCTCAAATAGAAGGCGAATGAATGTTAAATTTCCTGATCTCTACCCAAGAATGATAATTATAAAGAAATGGACACAGACAGCAAAGCTCTTGACAGACAGAAACTTCAGAGTGTGTAGGTGTAAGCCCAAAAAGGGGGTTTTATTTCTTTTATAGATTTAGTTTGAAGCAAAAATGTGGGTGTTCTCTCTGCCGTGTCTTTGTCCTCAGATTACCTCACGTTTCCCTCTTTTCTTGTTCTGATGCCAGTTGATATAAAGGGTAGTACCTAAGAAGGAGAGATTTTCTTTGAGGGCACCAACTTTGCTTATTTTTCATTTGTCTTCCTCACAACAGGAGTTTCACCATCTTCCTCTGAAGACCTAGCCACCTTGCTCCATGAAGGTCAGGACAATCTGACATGCACTTGTTTCTTGCCTCTTTTTACCTGAAGAGTAGTCCTCTTCCATTGTGTACATTTTTTTCTTAATAGGGGAGGGGAGGGGAGAGCCAGTACCCCCCCTCCCCTTCCCTCCCTAGACCTTGGGGAAGTACCCTCCATTGCTTTCCCAAGATGGCAGACCCCATCATGGATCTGTTTGATGACCCAAATTTATTTGGCCTGGACTCTCTGACTGATGACAGCTTCAACCAGGTCACACAAGACCCCATTGAGGAAGCCCTTGGACTGCCAAGCTCTCTGGACTCCTTGGATCAGATGAACCAGGAAGGTGGAGGTGGTGATGTGGGGAATTCATCAGCAAGTGACCTGGTCCCCCCACCAGATGAGACAGCCCCCACAGAACTTCCCAAAGAATCAACAGCTCCAGCTCCAGAATCTTTAACTTTGCATGATTATACCACTCAGCCCGTCAGCCAGGAGCAGCCAGCCCAACCTGTATTACAGACACCGACGCCAACATCAGGACTTTTGCAGGTCTCCAAGAGCCAGGAGATCCTGAGCCAAGGGAATCCTTTCATGGGTGTCTCTGCCACAGCTGTCTCTTCCAGTAGTGCTGGAGGGCAACCACCTCAGTCAGCCCCTAAGATTGTTATCCTTAAGGCCCCACCAAGCTCCTCAGTCACTGGTGCCCATGTGGCACAAATTCAGGCCCAAGGTATCACCAGCACAGCTCAGCCCCTGGTGGCTGGCACAGCCAATGGTGGAAAAGTTACTTTTACCAAAGTGCTAACCGGCACTCCCCTTCGACCAGGTGTTTCCATTGTCTCTGGTAATACAGTGTTGGCCGCCAAGGTCCCTGGGAACCAGGCTACTGTTCAGCGCATTGTCCAGCCCAGCCGACCAGTAAAGCAGCTGGTCCTACAGCCAGTTAAGGGTTCAGCTCCTGCTGGAAACCCTGGGGCCACAGGGCCCCCACTGAAGCCTGCAGTTACACTGACCTCTACACCTACCCAGGTGACTTGAGTGAAAGGGGGAGGTGAATTTTGGTTTAGTAGAGGGCCCAGCAACTGTGTGAGAAGAGAGCACATGAGACCAATCTCTAGAAAATCCTGTTTAAATTCTACCTTTGCTTTCTTTTTTTTTTAAAGTAAATGTTGACAACCCCGTATTTACTACTTACTAGATGAAAGCAGTTAATGTTAACATTTTTTGAGCTCTTATTACATGTTTACACTGTGCCTAGCTGGTGCTGAACAAGACAGACACAGTCCCTGTCCTTACAGAGCTCACGGTCTGCCAGGAAGGCAGACATTAAACAAGAATTCATAGTACTGTATAATATAAAGTTTTATGAGAAATATTGGATGCTGTGGGAACAGTCATTATTTATTTATATTTACAAGACTTACAGAAGCCATGTATATGTTTTCCCTGTTCTTACTGAGATTGTCCTTTATCCAGTGAAAAGGCTTGTTTCTATTGTAAGAAAGTAGAGGTTCTAGCTTCTGAATAAAGGGCCAGATGAGTTTGTGGGGGAGGGGGTAGTATTAAGATAAGTAGGATCAGAGGAAAGAAGGTATGAGGAGGCTGGTTATAAAGACTTCGGTTCTAACAGACTGCCAAAAAATGGAATGACTACCTTAGAAGATAGCCTTCTGTGAGGAGTTTGTCAAAAATAGGGCCTGACACTCACTGGGCAGAGGTGATAGAAGACTCAGTCAGGACAGCTAGGAGGATGGACAAAATAAAATGTACTCTGTCTTCTGACTCTCAGTTTTTATGGTTCTAGGATGAGGAAAATTGGTGTAAATATTTAAGAGTATACCATTCTTTAATGTCGTGCCTCTCTTGCAATTTCCTTTCTTCACTCTAGGGTGAATCGAAACGCATCACCCTGGTCCTCCAGCAGCCACAGTCTGGAGGTCCCCAAGGACACCGGCATGTCGTTCTAGGGAGTCTACCAGGCAAGATAGTGTTACAGGGCAACCAGCTGGCAGCCCTGACTCAAGCCAAGAATGCTCAGGGGCAGCCCGCCAAAGTAGTAACTATCCAGCTGCAGGTGCAACAGCCACAGCAGAAAATCCAGATCGTACCACAGCCTCCATCATCGCAGCCTCAGCCACCGCCACCACCCTCCACCCAGCCAGTGACACTCTCCTCTGTGCAGCAGGCTCAGATAATGGGGCCGGGACAGAGCCCAGGGCAAAGACTTTCAGTACCGCTCAAGGTGGTGCTGCAGCCACAGGTGAGACTTCCACAGGGAGCAGGGAGGACCAACCTCCTGGCCCCTTGCTGTCACCCTCCACAACCACTCATTGTTGAATGTGGGGTCACTCTAGAGCCACGCCTCTGAACTGAAATGCAGTCTTTTTCTTCCTTTTACCAGTGGAAATTTTCTTTTAATTATGTCATGAAAAGATTTGAGGGTTATTGTTGGGTTCGGGTTAAGAGATGATTTGTCTAATATAAGTCTTTGAACTGTTTTATTTACAATCTTTTCCTACTATTGTGGAGTAAAAATGAATGGCAATATTCTTTCATTTAAAAGTTGTTTTAAAGAGGCCAGGTGATTGTCACTCCTCCCTCCCTCACCTCTCCCACCGCCCCCACCTCCAGAAAGGTAAAGGTAGGCCAAGAGTAGAATTTGAATTTTTTTACTTTTGGTCTAGCGATTAGTATTGGTTATATTGTTGGAAAATTTTCTAGAATAATGGAGATGGGTATTGACATTAGAAGCATGTCTAAAGGATATTGAAGTTTGGCATAATTCTTGCCTTTTCTCATCTCTTTCCCACTAAAAAACACCTTTGTTTGTCTGTTTAAATGTGTCTAGGTTCAGTCAGACTTGGTCTGAATCTGGTTCTTGAGGAATTAGAGATCAAAAGTTTCTAGCCCATCTGCTTTAGAGCTGGATTTTATTTAGGCCACGCAGCTACAAGCATGTTGAAATTTTAGTGTCTTTATTTCTGTAGGCTGGTTCTTCCCAAGGGGCCTCTTCTGGGCTGTCCGTAGTTAAAGTTCTGAGTGCCAGTGAAGTGGCAGCTCTGTCTTCACCAGCAAGCTCTGCTCCTCATACGGGGGGCAAGATAGGAATGGAGGAAAACCGCAGGCTGGAGCACCAGAAGAAGCAGGAGAAGGCAAATCGGATTGTAGCGGAGGCTATTGCTAGGGCCCGCGCCCGGGGTGAGCAGAACATACCTCGAGTCCTAAATGAGGATGAGTTGCCCAGTGTTCGGCCTGAGGAAGAAGGTGAAAAGAAACGCAGGAAGAAGAGCAGTGGGGAGAGGCTCAAGGAAGAAAAGCCAAAGAAGAGCAAAACATCGGGTACCTCCAAAACTAAGGGCAAGAGTAAGCTCAAGTGAGTACAACCCTCTGCTTTTTTGTTGGGGCCTTGGAGGGCAGTGTACTTGTTTTTAAATGAAAATTAAGGTTTATGTTTATTATTGTTTATTTATTTTTGAAAGAGAGAGCGCAAGCTGGAGAGGGACAGAGAGAGAGGGAGACACAGAATCCGAAGTAGGCTCCAGGCTCTGAGCTGTCAGCACAGAGCCTGATGTGGGGCTCGAACCCATGAACCGCGAGATCATGACCTGAGCCGAAGTGGGACACTTAACCTACTGAGCCACCCAGGCACCCCCAGCGCACTTGTTTTTAAATTAATTGCTAGAGCGTGTGACTCTTGATCTCGGGGTTATAAGTTTGAACCCCCGCATTGGGTGTAGAGATTACATTAAAGAAATCTTTAAAATAAACAAATAAGTAACTAAGTAAGTAAGTAAGTTACTGTTGAGAGGAACTACTTGTATTTAGCAGCTACATAGTTCAAGGTAATCTGTTTGTCATAGAGGATAATAAGGCCTTTCTTTTCTCTGACCCAATGCTTTTATGATTTGTTAAACAGAAATTTGCAAATTAGCGTATTTTGAAAGAGAAACACCAAGGCACAGGAAAGATAGCCAACTATTGTGTTGGGAATTATGTTAAAAGTTGACTATGTTTGTATATGTCTTCCTGATGTTATATCGCTGTGGTGTGAGATTTCTCACTATCTCCCCTACCACCCACATCAGTAAAAGAGCTGCTGGAGATGTAGCTGCCCTGTTCTTGCATCTCATCTGTGAACTAGAGAAGATTTCAGCAACGAGTGTCAGCCTGAAGCAGTGTTGTCAGAACCAGGGCTTGTCACGTTTGAGCGTCCCCTCTTTCTCATCCATGTCTTGTAGCCTCATTCCTTTCTCCCTAACTTCTACCCCTGGGAGTCTTCAGGCTTTGTGGTGGAATTACAATAATGCTTTATATTTGCAGAAGATTTTTCAGCTTTTAAGAAAAAATTCACGTGTCCTATCTTAGTTCATCCTCAACAACTGTCAACCAGGTATTCTCATCAGTGTTTATTGTATAAATAAGGAAGCTAATGCCCAGCTAGTGACAGAACTGAAACTAAAAGTGAGGCCTTGCAGTTCTTGGCCCAGTATTTATTCCACTGTCTTAGCCACCTTTCTTCAGGTATTTGTGAGTACAGTAGTAGCAAGGATTTGTCACATCTGATGTAAAGGTCAGCCCGTGGCTTAGATACCCCAATATCTTCTTTTTTCAGACACCTTGCTCAATAGCTGTGTGTCCCCTCAACTGAAGAGCTAGACACTTCTATCAGGAAGTTTCATTCATATACGATGGGTTAGGTTAATTACATTTTTTATCTCCTAAATGAATTTGGCCCTTACTGAAAATGAATTTGGTTTTTCCTTTTTTAGCACCATCACCCCTGTGGTGGGTAAAAAGAGAAAGCGTAATACTTCATCTGATAATTCAGATGTAGAAGTCATGCCTGCCCAGTCACCCCGGGAAGATGAAGAAAGCAGCATTCAGGTAAAAGGATCCCAAATGAACGTAGTAGATAAATCATGTTTAATTCTGGCAGACAAACCAGGAATAGATACGAGAGACTATGAGCCTATGTACATTTTAAGAATTTTTCTATAAGAGAGGTAGGCCTAAAAGGTAAAAGAGGTGGGGCCTGGTCATGGTCGTCTCTTTTAAATGTTGAGGTTTTTTTTAGCTAAAAAGCAATTACTATACAAATAACAATACTCATTTCCAAAATTCTAGTGTTGCAAAAACTAAGCAAGTATGAAGTAATGTGCATGGTTGTTGTTATGGCTCTGTCAGTACTTTGGTTTCTCTTAGAACTGTCCATCTATCTATTTGCCTTACCTTTTCTACACTTCAGGGTTCTGACTCTCTGAACTGGGTGCGTAGGCACAGTGTTTTTTCCTACCTTTTGAAGATGAGAAACATTGAAAGAAAATAAAAGAAGCTGGACCAGAAGCTGGACTAAACTTAGTCCTCTGTCTCTCATTGTTGCTTTACGGTACCACCTTTGGCTCTAGTTTCCAACCATACAAAGAACCTGGTATTAAGATTTGGGAGACCCATGGTTCTTCTAAGTAGCACTGTGGGCCTGGCAGATTTACTTAGCTTCTATGTCTATGTCTGTGTCTGAATTTTTCCTTAGTAAATGAAGGTTTGGACTAAACGAACCTTAAGTGCTTCTCTAGCTGTTAATATTTATAAATGCGTATCTTCTTTCTTGATACACGTTCAGTACATTGGCTAACTGATACCTGGGTTTTTCTGGGGAAATTAACATGTGAGAATAGCCAAGAAATTACTGAAAAGAAAATTGAGGCAAAAATTAGCTTTAACAGACATTAAAGCATATTATGATATAATAATTACTAAGAGTTTGGAATCAGAGAAGAAATAACATTAATAAAGATAATAGAGGGGCACCTGGGTGGCTCAGTTGGTTAAGCTTTCCTGCTTCGGCTCAGGTGATGATCTCAGTGGTTGTTGAATTCGAGCCCTGCATCAGGCTCTGCACTCTCAGCACTGAGCATGCTTCTGATTCTCTCTCTGCTCCTTGCTCGTGCACTCTCTCTATCTCTCTCTCTCTCTCCAAAATAAATAAATAAACATTTAAAATAAAGAGAATAGAGTCTAGAAATAGATTCAAATGGTTATGAGAATTTAGTATATGAATTTAAATGCCATTTTAAATCAGTGGAAAGAAAAAAATATTAAATTATGTTAGAACAACTGGAAAAAAATTTAGGGAAAAAAAAACTGGATTTCTTGTGTCATTCCTCAAATAAATACTAGTTTAATGAAAGGTCCAAATGTAAAACTTGAAATCATGAACTTTCTATAAAACATGGATGGATTTTTAAAATAATTATCAAGTAAAGTAGATCTTTGTAAGGGGGCATTAAAATTCATAATTCATAAATGGAACATTTATTTGACTATATAAAAATTATACGTGTATAACAAATAATTCTACAAATAATGTAGTGGCTAAGAGCATAAACTCTGGAGCAAGAATTCCTCGATTCTCATCTTAACTCTACAATATTGTCACTTCAGGCAAGTTTATTTAACCTCTTGGTGCCCCAATTTCCTTATTTCTAAAATGCAAGTAATAATGCCTACCAAGTAGAGTTATTAGGAGTATTAAATGTAAGCATTTATGAAGGACAGAGAACAGTGCTTAGTTCATGGTAAGAGAGCATAGAAAGAGTTATGTGTGTGTATGTTAAATAAAGGGCTAAATTAAAAAAGTAAAGGCAAATCGTTGTAATACAAGAAATACAAAATTTTAAAGGTGGTGGATTAGTTTGCTAGGGTTGCCATGATAACATACCACAGACCGTGTGGCTTAAACAGTAGAAATTTATCCTCTCACGATTCTGAAGGCTTAGAAGTCCAAGATCAAGGGGTCGGCAAGTTTGGTTACCTTTTAAGACCTCTTCCCTTGGCTTGTAGATGGCTACTTTCTCACTGTGTTCTTACCTTGTCTTTTCTTAGTGCATAAATCCCTGGTGTCTTTCCATGTGTCCAGATTTCCTCTTCTACGGATGTCAGTCGAGTTGAATTAGGGTCCACCCTGTCAGTCTCATTTTAACTTACTTCTCTAAAACTCTTGTCTCCAAATACAGTCACATTCTGAGGTATACTAGGGATTAGGTTTTCAACATAAGAATTTGGGGGGATATAATTCAGCCCATTATAAATGGTAATGCCAGTGTTGGCAGTGGACTTAAGGAACAGCAAGCAGCTGATGGGAGTGTTGAAACAATCTTTTTGGTGAGTCAGTGTTTCAGTATGTAACAATTTGAAATGTCAGTGCCTTTTGACTCGGTGATTCTGCATCTAGGAAACTCAAAAGTATGTAATGATGTATGTGTATCATAGCAATATTTGCAATAGCAGAAATGTCCAAAAATTCACTGTCTGTGGTGGAGAAATAGTTAATAAAATTCTGAAAATCCATGCACTAGAACACTACATGGCAGGGAGCCTGGGTGGCTCAGTCAGTTGAGCATCCGACTCTTGGTTTCGGCTCAGGTCATCATCTCGCAATTTCATGATATTGAGCCCCGTGTTGAGCCCACGCTGTGCGCTGCCCACATGGAACCTGCTTGGGATTCTCTGCCCCTCCCTCACTCAGGCTGTCTCTGTCTCTCTCTCAAAAAAAAAAAAAAAAAAAAAAAAAAGGAATACTACCTGGCAATTAAAAACAATGAAATAGATGGGGCGCCTGGGTGGCGCAGTCGGTTAAGCGTCCGACTTCAGCCAGGTCACGATCTCGCGGTCCGTGAGTTCGAGCCCCGCGTCAGGCTCTGGGCTGATGGCTCGGAGCCTGGAGCCTGTTTCCGATTCTGTGTCTCCCTCTCTCTCTGCCCCTCCCCCGTTCATGCTCTGTCTCTCTCTGTCCCAAAAATAAATAAACGTTGAAAAAAAAAAATTTAAAAAAAAAAAAAAAACAATGAAATAGAGGGGCGACTGGCTGGCTCAGTCAGTAGAGCATGTGACTCTTGATCTTGGGGTCTTGAGTTCAAGACCCACTTTGGATGTAGAGATTACTAAAAAGAAAGAAAGACAAATAAAGCATTAAAAAAAATAAAGGGGCACATGGGTGGTTCAGTCAGTTAAGCATCTGACTCTTCATTTCAGCTCAGGTCATGATCCCAGGATTGTTAGATTGAGCCCTGTGTCGGGCTCCGTGCTGAGCATAGAGCCTGTTTGGGATTCTCTCTCTCCTTCTCTTTCTGCCCCTCCACTGCTTGTGCGTGCACTTGGCTTCTCTCTCTTAAGATAAAATAAATATTTAAAAATAAGATAAAAACAATGAAGTAGAGTAGGTGTGCTTATTGTGGAAAACTCTCCATATTAAATGAAAAAAAAAATCTAGGTGTAGAATAATATATATACTCTCTCTTTAATAACATTTAAAGAGTGTGTGTGTATGTGTGTGTGTGTGTGTGTGTGTATACAAATAATACATGTTTATACATCCATTTTTTTTTTTCCTGGAAGGATGCACAAATATTTTTAGGAGAATGTTGGAGAGTAGGTGGGTCATGATTACCGTGCTCTCATTTTTGTACGTTGGAACTTTTAAACCTCATGACCATTTGCCATTTTGTTTTTTAGGTTAAAAAAATATATATGTGAGAAAAATTACAGTAGGGCACAGAAGTAGACACTATGAATATCTCCCAGTCTAGACCCCAGCCTCACAGTCCCCCACTTCTCTTCCCCAGAGGTAACCTCTGTTACCAATATTTTGTGTATCCTTCCAGAAATATTCTTTACTTTCATGAACATTACTTCCACTAATAGGGAATATTGTATTTATATGTACTTTTCTATACAGTCCTTATTTTCTCCAACAATATATCTTGGAGATTATTCTTCATCAGGAAAGATCAGTCTAGCCCACCTTCTTTGTATTATGAAAATTTGAAATGTACACCAGAGTAGAGAGGTAATTTAATGAAGTCCTGTATTCCACCACCCCAAAAATTCTCTTGTACTCACTTCAGTTAGACTACCCTCTTCCCATAGGCAACCGTTGTTCTGATTTCTCTTTACCATAGATTAAACTTAACCTATTCTTGAACTTCATGTAAACAGAATGACATAGTATGATTCCATTCTTTCAGCATAATGTTTGTCCATTCTTCTATTGATGGGCATTTGGGGTGTTTCCTGTTTGGACCTGTTGTGAATAAGGCTGCAGTGAACAGTCTTAGTCGTACTTTGTGGACACAGGTTTTCATTTTTCATAGCTAAATCTAAGGAATAGCATTGATAGACCAGAGGGTAGTTATACATATAAACGTATAACTTTGTAAGAATCTGTCAACTTTTTTTAGTATTATTTTATTTTACATTTATTTTTGAGAGACAGAGAGAGTGTGAGTGGGGGAGGGTCAGAGAGAGAAGGAGACACAGAATCCAAAGCAGGCTCCAGGCTCAGAGCAAGCTGTCAGCACAGAGCCCAACACAGGAGAGAGAAAATCCCAAGCAGGCTCAGCACTATAGGGCTCGAACCTATGAACCATGAGATCATGACCTGAGCTGAAGTCAGACCCTTAACTGACAGAGCCACCCAGGCGCCTCAAACGTCTGCCAACTTCTAAAGTGATTGTGTCATTTTACATTTTCACCACTAATGAGAGTTCCAGTTCCACATCTTCAGTATTTGGTGTTGTCAACTACCCCATTTTTTTTTTCTTTTTTTCTTTAAAACAGAGAGTGGGTGCAGTGTGAGAATGGGGAGGGGCAGAGGGAGAGAGAGAATCTTAAGCAGGCTCCATGCTCAGTGCAAAGCCCAACATGGGACTTGATCCCACAACCCTGGGATCATGACCTGACCTGAAATCAAGAGTAGGACACTCTACTGACTGAGCCACCCAGGCGCCCCTACCCCATTCTTTTTCTTTTTCTTTTTTCTTTTTCTTTTTCTTTTTCTTTTTCTTTTTCTTTTTCTTTTTCTTTTTTTCTTTTTCTTATTTTAAAACGTTTATTTATTTTGAGAGAGAGAGAAAATGTGCACATATGCATGCACGATTGTGTGAGCAGGGGAGATTTTTAAACATTTTATCTGGAGAGAAAGAGAGTGTGTGTGTGTGCTTGTGCGTGGGGGAGGGGCAAAGAGAGAGAGAGGAAGAGAGAATCCCAAGCAGGCTCTATGCTGTTGGCGCAGAGCCCAGTGCGGGGCTTGATCCCAGGAACTTCAAGATCATGACCTAAGCTGAAATCAAGAGTCAGACACTTAACCAACTGAGCCCATTCTTTTTAAATAGTTCTATAACAGTGGCGTCTAGGTGGCTCCGTCGATTTTGGATTTTGGCTCAGATCATGATCTCACAGTTTGCGAGTTCGAGCCCTATAGTGAGTGATGAGCCTGCTTGGGATTTTCTCTCTCCTCCTCTCTCTGCCCCTCCCCTCCCACCCTCAAAAAAAAAAAAAAAAAAAAAGAAGAAAGAAAAAACCTTAAAAACAGTAAATAGTTGTGTAGCATTCCAGTTTGACTGTACTGTAATTTGTTTAACCCTATTGATGAGCATTTAGGTTTTCTCTGCTCTTCTACTACCACAAATAATGCTACAAAGATTTGTATACATGTTCAGATTTATTTGTAGGCTAATACCTTTGAAGTGGAATTGCTGGACCAAAAGGTAGTTTCAGATTTTCTTTTATAGAGGTTATGTCCATGTGCATTCTCACCGAGTTCCTCTTTCTTTTTTTTTCCTTTCTTTTTTTTTTTTTTTAATTTTTTTTTTTCGACGTTTATTTATTTTTGGGACAGAGAGAGACAGAGCATGAACGGGGGAGGGGCAGAGAGAGAGGGAGACACAGAATCGGAAACAGGCTCCAGGCTCCGAGCCATCAGCCCAGAGCCTGACGCGGGGCTCGAACTCACAGACCGCGAGATCGTGACCTGGCTGAAGTCGGAGGCTTAACCGACTGCGCCACCCAGGCGCCCCTCACCAAGTTCCTCTTTCAATATTTGATCAGACTTTCTGATTTTTGCCAGTCTGTTAGGTGAAAAAAAAAAAAGTATCTCCATTTAGTTTTCAGTTGTAATTGTTTTATTATTATGAGTGTGAGCATCTTTTTACATTTAAGACCTTTTTTTCCCACTGTATCCATGTTATTTGCATATCTTTCTGTTGTGTTATGGATCTTTTCTTAGTTACTCAAAAGAACTCTGCTTAGGATATGTATCATGTGATGTTTTCCTCCTCAATTCATTATTTGTCTCAGCTTTGTTACGATATTATATAAATATCTTAAATTTTGCAAGGTCAAATTGATCAATTTATTAGAAACACCTTCCCTACTACAGGATTATTAAAAAATTCTTCTTCATTTTCTTTCAGAAATGTTACGTCTTTTCTGGGGTGCCTGGGTGGTTCTGTCATTTCAGCATCCAACTCTTGATCTCAGCTCAGGTCTTGATCTCAGGGTCGTGAGTTCAAGTCCCATGTGGCGGGGGTGGGGGAGGAAGCTTGAACTTAAAGAGAAAAAGAAATGTTATATCTTTTCTTTATAAGATTTTTAAGATCTTTTAAATCTTTTATTTTTATGTAATTTAGTTTCACCCTCTAGATGGATGGCCATTTGTTTCCATTCCCATTTATAGAATAATCTACTTTTTCCTCACTCATTAGAGGTGCTATTTTTATTATGTTCTAAATCCACAAAAGTATTTTAGTCTATATTTGGACATTATTTCATTGACCTGTTTGTCTTGGAGAGGTACCAACCTTTGTTAATTAGTATAGCTCTATATTGTCCTTAAAATCTGGTAAGGCCAAGCACACTTTTTAAATTTTTTCTGGTTATTCTTAAATATCTTTTTCTTTCTTTGAATTTTGGGATCAGCTTATCTAATTAAGAAGTTTTATTTTGTCCAATTTATGTAATTAGGATTGATTCTTCTTATTCCAGAACAATGTATTTTACTATTTATTCAAGTTTTTTTTAAGTCCTCTGGGAGTGTTTTAAAGTTTTTTACATATAGATTTTATATATTTCTTACTAAATTTAATTGTTTAGATAAATAATCTTTTTGTTTTCATATATAGCATCTTTTCTTTTATATATTTTATGGCTCAGTCTATATAAGAATGATATTGATTTTTTAAAATTGGTGTTATCCCAGGGAAGTTTGCTCAGTATCAGTAGTTCGACATCTGATAATTCATTTAATTCTTCTGGGTTTTTCAGGGGTATAGTCATGATTGAAAAATAATTTTATCTCTCCATCCTTCCCAGTTTTTTATCATGAGCTATAAAGTATTACTTAAAAAATGTTTTGCTCAGCCACTTGAAAGAGTAAGGTAAATCTAAATGTATCGATACAGAAAACATCTTTAAGAAACATTATTAACAGAAAAGTGGCAGAACAATACTATAATCATCACATGGTATGATTCTATTTATTAAAACAAAAAAACCTAGAATGAAAAGAAACAAAAACTAGAAACAAAACATTCTTGCACCTTTGCACTTCAGGTTTGCTCCTTGTGGAAAGTACATTGCACCTTGCAGGTTGAGTCCTGTTGCAGTTTATTAGAGCTTCTTGCCAGTAGTACCCAGGTTACTTTCAGGTGGATTCTTGTTCTTTGATTT
Organism: Felis catus; assembly: GCF_018350175.1. Taxonomy (NCBI): domain Eukaryota; kingdom Metazoa; phylum Chordata; class Mammalia; order Carnivora; family Felidae; genus Felis; species Felis catus. The sequence goes on along the minus strand of NC_058373.1, from coordinate 72,118,691 downwards.
AAAAAAAAAAAATTCAGGGGCACCTGGTGGGTTGGTCAGTTAAGCACCTGACTTCGGCCTAGGTCATGATGTCGTGATTCGTGAGTTCGATCCCCACAACTGGCTCAGTGCTGACAGCTCGGAGCCTGAAGCCTGCTTCCAGATTCTGTGTCTCACTCTGTCTCTGCCCTTCCCCTGCTCATGCTCTGTCTCTCTCTGTCTCTCAAAAATAAATAAATGTTAAAAAAAAAAAAAAATTCAGCAGATGAATAGGAATTTGGTACATAAAATAAATTACATCACATAAGTTGGTAAATAAGCTCTTTATCTTTTGGTTTGATTTTTCATAGGGATTTTAGAGTAAAGTCTAAGTATATGACTAAAGGCAAATAGTTTTTTAAAGGTTTTCTCTTTGAGAGATCTATACAGTTATTTTAACCATTCTTGCCTCTACAGAAGAGACGCTCAAACCGCCAAGTTAAGCGAAAAAAATACACAGAGGATCTGGATATAAAGATCACAGATGATGAAGAAGAAGAAGAAGTGGATGTAACTGGTCCAATAAAAACTGAGCCTATCCTCCCTGAACCAGTGCAGGAACCAGATGGCGAGACTTTGCCTTCCATGCAGTTCTTTGTGGTAAGCTGAGAACTTAAGCAATATGAGAGGTTGTCCTGCTCCTCAGAGTCTCTGTTGACTGACTGCATCTTTTGCTACAGGAGAATCCCAGTGAAGAAGATGCAGCCATAGTAGACAAAGTGCTTTCCATGCGGATTGTGAAGAAGGAGGTGAGGCCTTAACCTTTAATGTCAGCTCATAATGCTACATTCACAGACTTTATTTAATGAGCACCTTTGGATGTCAGGATAAATTACTGCAGTGTAATTATGAAATATGGTGGAGGCAAATTAGCTAGAAAATAAGAACTGTTTTCTTGCCTCCTCTTTTGCTTATCTGTTTAAAATGGATGAAGGCTTATTTTTTCCAACTATGAGACCTCTTATATTGAAGTACCAGATTAGTTCTTTAATCCCTCAGTCAGTGATATACTTGGGGCATTGGTATGAAGCTCTACTAGAAGTAGTGGAATTTAAGGGTTATTTCTTTGACAAATAAAGTATTAATAACTATAATGTTTTTCTTCTCAGCTTCCTTCTGGACAATATACTGAAGCAGAAGAATTCTTTGTCAAGTACAAGAACTAGTATGTGATCCGTGCAAAAAGCTTTTCACCCTAATCTCCACAGGGTTGTAAAAAGTTCTCCTGTATAGTCTTTCCTGGGTGGGAATATGTCCCCTTTTTGAAGTCTCCTAGCCTAAGTTGTTTTCATTGAGGAAAATGTCTATTCAGAGAGAAATTCAGGAATTGTCATGAATCTTACTATTCCTGGCAGGAAGGTAGGATAAAGGTGATTCCTGATAAAATCTTTTGTGATCCTCTATACCTTAGTCTGACACTAAGACCTTGCTGCTCAGACTATGGTCCATGGACCAAAAGAATTAGCCTCATTTGGGTGCTTGTTAGAAATGTGTACTTTCAAGCCTGCCCCAGACCAGGTATTTGTGTGCAAAATCAAGTTTAAGAAGCACTAACCTAAGAGACTATCTCCCACTTAAACATGTTGTACTCATTGTGCCTGCTTCTGGCTAATCCCCAAACCTAGCCAACCACCTCTCCTTTCTCACACCATGACTGGCTGTTTCCATCCCCTTCAGCTCCTATCTGCACTGTGAATGGGCTACCATCTCCCAACTAGAGAAGGATAAGAGAATCCATCAAAAACTAAAGCGCTTCAAAACCAAAATGGCTCAGATGAGACACTTCTTCCATGAGGTAATTAGGAATAGGTATTACCTATCATTTATTTCATAGAAGCATAAATTACTGGAGTCAGCAATCTTGACTGATTCTTCAAGGTTTATAGTTGCTTTGTGTACGTGGGTATGAAGTCTTAATTTTGATCATTGAACCTTCCTTACTTTATAGCCCCATGCTTTGTTTACCAGGTCTAAATACAGTCTTTGTAAGTTACTAGAATATTTTAATTTTGACTTGTTCAGTATCCATGGAGTATTTTCAAGATGGGTGATAAACTGACCTACAGTCTATTTGAGGCACTCCTAATGTCAGTCTGTGGCAGCCGATAGTATCTGTAGGCATAAGCAAACATGTCGTTAAGAGAGAACACTTATTTTCTATAATTTCTAATCCAGTATATCAAGAAATCATGATAAAGGAGCTCTAATTTCCCATAGCCATTCTTACTACTGGTTAAACACTGGAGCATTCATAAGGGTCTCTTGAGCCATATTTTAACTCTCCACTTTCCTTTGAAAGCTTTGTGTACACATCCCATTGCCAAACTGCAATTTTTCATCTTTATTATACATACGGTACTAAGTGCCTTGAGAAGACCAATTCCTTTTCAAAGCTTCTTAGAGCTAAAGGGGAAAGGGTCCAGTAGGAAAGGTTGAGGGAAGGAATAATGCAGAGTTTCAGCAGAAAAAGTTCTGCCTGAATACATCTGATAAAGCTAATTTTATACTACCAGGTTTGCCAGTAAAAGAGTTATTTCTCACATCACCTAGAGACGGCAAGTAGGACCATTTAGGTTTTATAATTTCTTTTTATATGAAAATAATTGGGTTGTGTTTTCTTGTCTTTTTCTTTTTTTATGTTTATTTTTTTTATTTTGAGAGTGAGAGGGAGCAGGGGTGGGGCAGAGAGAGTGACAGAGAATCCTATGCAGGCTCCGCACTGTCAGTGCAAAGCCCGATGCAGGGCTCAAACTCACAAACCTTGAGATCATGACCTGACCCAAAATCAAGAGTCAGACACTTAACTAACTGAACCACCCAGGTGTTCCTTCATCTTTGTTCTTTTAATGCCTAACTTGTGAAATGTACAATGAAATTGCAATCCCATTCCAGCTGGTATTAATGTACAATTTGTGATTGTTGAACCAACTCTATGAACTCATATGCCAATTAAATCTCCATATGTAGGTAGGCTATTTAACCAAATCAGTCATTCATTTATTCGTCATTTATTATGTGCCAGTCTCTATGGAGAACAAACCAGACATGGTTTGTGTTCTCATCCACCTCACTGTCTAATTGGGAGAGACAGAGAGTAAAAAATAATTCAAATCATGGTAAGTGCCAAAAAAGAGCACAAGGAGACGTAACGGGTGGGAAAACGCCTACTTTGGATAATTAGGGAAGACTTCTCTGAGAATTCCGTTGTGAATAGGAGCAAGGACATGAACCCATGTAAATAGTATTGCTGGCATGGGAAACAGCATATGTGAAAGCCCTGAGACAAGCTGAGGAACTAAAAGGACAGTGGAGTTGATGAACAAAAGAGAATGGCCCAAAATGAAATCAGAAATTTAGGCAAGCAGGTGCTTACAGATCTTCTAAGCAGTTTGGTTTTAGTTTTGTTTACAAATGAAAATGATTAAATCATTTAAAGCAGGTCAAAGACATAATGCAATGTTCACTTTTATTTGTTTTTGAGAGAGAACACAAGCAGGGAAGGGACAGAGAGAGAGAGGGAAACACAGAATCCAAAGCAGGCTCCAAGCTCTGAGCTGTCAGCATAGAGCCTGATACGGGGCTTGAACTCACGAACCAGGAGATCGTGACCTGAGCCGAAGTCGGACGCTTAACCGACTGAGCCACCCAGCTGCCCCCCAGTGTTCACTTTTACACAATCACTTACAACTTTGGAGAATGGATTGAAGAGAGTACAGTAAACAGTATGGAAGCAGTTAAAGTTTTCTAGATAGGAAGTATCACAGCTTGGAATAGTGTGGTTTCACGTGGAGAGAATGGATAGATTAGAATTGACAGGGCTTGGTGTGATGGCAGGTTTGTGGTCTGAGCAAATGGGTTGAGGTGGGATCATTTATTGAATTATGGAAGATTTTAGAAGCAGCCAATTTGGGAGAAATCAATTAGTTTAGATTATGTTAACCTTAAAATTCCTTAACACATCTGTAGTTAAGCAGAAAGATATTCAGATCTGAATTTTTTTAGGCTGCAATTAAAATTTTGAGTTTATCAGCATATAAATAGTTATTAAAACCTTAATGATGATTAAAGTTCCCTCAGGGGCAGGGAGGATTTCTGTACATAGTTCTGTATTTTCTTATAGAAAGTTCCTTCTCTAATAGAATGGGTGTGAGCTCAGAACCAATGCTTAAAGAATTCCCCAAAATTTACTTATTTGTTTTAAAAAAATTTTTTTTAATGTTTATTATTTTTGAGAGAGAGAGACAGAGAGCAAGCAGGGAAGGGCCAGAGAGAGAGGGAGACACAGAATTGGAAACAGACTCCAAGCTGTGAGCTGTCAACACAGAATCTGATGTGGGGTTCGAACTCAGACCATGGGATCATGACCTGAGCTGTAGTCAGTCGCCCAACTGACTGAGCCACCCAGGCGCCCCTTATTTGTTTGTTTTTAGAGAATTCTCCCAAATTTCAAGGTCTGGGTGAAGGAGAAGGAATTGTATGCCAGAGTTACAGGAGAAAGATTAGGAAAAGATATGTCACAAGAAGCACTGGCAACAAGTGTCTGAAGAAAGAAGAGTTTTTTCCTTAAAGTTTCTTTGAGATCTTTGGAGCCGTGGGTTATATATTTTCATATACCATCCAGAGTCGGATGCCAGTGACTTATAAGAAAAAGAACCAAAGTGATTGAAAATTGGCCAAAACAAAAACCAGAACCAAAATAAAGGGCGGGTGGGGGGGGGGGGTGCTACTGATGAGAATATGGTGTCTCAGCAAATCCCAGGGAAGGGAGTGCTTAATGGAGAGAATTAGGAATTGTGGAATGCTTTTCAGAGGTAAAGCGAACTGGGGACAAAACTATTTCATTATATTTGGCAATTTGGAGATCATTAATGACCTTGACAAAAGTAAGTAGTTTAGTTGTGCGAGGAAAGTGGATGGAAGAGTGGAATGGATGGGCAGGGAAGGTGATGACATGGAGATACCTTGTGTTTAAACCAGTTGGGAAAATTTGGCTATGAAGCAGAACAGAAAAATCATTACAGGCAGATGAAGAGTAAGGAGGTCTTTTTAAGATGTGCCTTAATAGAGAATATCCATGTGTTTGTGGGAATGATCCAGTAGAGAGGGATTAAGAAAGTGAGAAGGGATGGAATCCAGACCACATATGGAGAGAATGGCCGCTCTTAGGAGACTTGCTCTGGTAATAGGTGAGAGGATAGGTGCAGGCTCAGGTAAGTTTTTAGAATTTGATACTGTGAAATTTGGGATCTCCCTTCTGAAGACTTCTTTTAAAAAAAAAAAAAGGTTTTTTTTGAAATAGGATCATCAAAGTAAAGGTGGGGTGGAAGGTTGGGTCTATTGGACAGTGATCTTTTGGTCTTACTATTTGATAACTCCTTTAGGATGAAGAGCCCTTCAATCCTGACTATGTAGAGGTGGATAGGATATTGGATGAGTCTCATAGCATTGACAAAGACAATGGGGAGGTAAGTTGGGGCATGGAAGAACATGAAAGGTCTTAGATTTCTGCTGGTCTGCTTGCCCATCTTTTATTTTTCAGATATGGCTAAAAAAATCCCTGGGACAAAGAGGTATTTTTGAGTTTTTCTGAGGGCTCTTTAGAATGAAATTGGGAAGATTAAGGGAGTAGGGAGAGAGGCTAAAAGGAAAGCTTTCCATAAAATCAAACATTTGAGAGCTATATTTATAAGTACCAAGAGCTGTATGAACAAGTACTCATTCACCTTGATCTCATTTTCTCTCAGATTTTATATGGGAGACCCCTGACATTCAGTTGAGGGTGAGAGAAGGGGAGAGCAGTAGAGATACTTCACAAATCTTCGTAGTTATGAATGTAAAAATACCTGTACAGACTCTTAGCTTTCTTCATGTTGTTGAGAATTACTAAGTTTTTAAAAATTTTTTAATGTTTTTATTTATTTTTGAAGGAGAGCAAGAGCATGAGCAGGGGAAGAGCAGAGAGAGAGAGAGGGAGACACAGAATTGGAAGCAGGCTCCAGGCTCTGAGCTGTCAGCACAGAGCCCAATGCAGGACTCAAACTCACAAAATGTGAGATCATGACCTGAGCAGAAGTCGGACGCTTAACCAGCTGAGCCACCCAGTTGCCCCAGAGAATTACTGATTTTTTAAAACGTTTATTTATTTATTTTGAGTGGGTGTGTGTGAGCAGGGGAAGGGCAGAAAGAAAAGGAGAAGGAGAGAATCCCAAGCAGGCTCCATTCTGGGAGTGCAGAGCCCCACACAGGGCTCTTTGTCCCATGAGCCAGCTGCGAGGGCTCAACATGGGGCTCAATATTACAAAACCGCGAGATCATGACCTGAGCCCAAATCAAGAGTCAGACACTTAACAGAGTCACCCAGACGCCCCAGAGAATTACTTATTTGGTGAACTTACCATCAATTAATGCGTTTTGATTTATCATTAAAACTGATTTGATTGGGGCGCCTGGGTGGCGCAGTCGGTTAAGCGTCCGACTTCAGCCAGGTCACGATCTCGCGGTCCGTGAGTTCCAGCCCCGCATCGGGCTCGGGGCTGATGGCTCAGAGCCTGGAGCCTGTTTCCGATTCTGTGTCTTCCTCTCTCTCTGCCCCTCCTCCATTCATGCTCTGTCTCTCTCTGTCCCAAAAATAAATAAACGTTGAAAAAAAATATATAAAAATAAAAATAAAAAAAAACTGATTTGAATCTGTACTTTTTTTTTAATGTTTACTTTTGAGAGAGAGAGAGCCGCAGGGGAGAGGCAGAGAGAGAGGGGAACAGAGGATCTGAAGCAGGCTCCACACTGACAGAGAACCCAGTGTGGGGCTCCAGCCTATGAACCATGAGATCATGACCTGAGCCAAAGTTGGACACTCAACCAGGTGCCCCCTGAATCTATACTTTTAAACAGAATGTGGGATTCCCTTCCCACAGATTCAGATTCAGTAGGTCTAGGATGGGACCCAGAGATCTGTATTTTTAAGTCGGTTCTCCAAGGGATTCTCAGGCATAGCTTCATTGGGAATCAGAGCATTAAAGCTCTTTTAGCAGATTTTACACATGCTAAAACACTTGCTAATACAGATTCATAAATTACTTTTTTCATTTTCCAAGGAAGAATTGTAAAGATCTAAGCCACCAGTGAATTGAACATCCTCTCTTAATTTTTTTGAAACTTACTTAGACTGTGAACAACCATTCCCTTAGAACTTAGTGCTTTCTTTGCACTTTAAGTAGCAGTTGTTGGTTTGCTTTGTACGGCCATATTTCATAAAGTTTTTATCACGTCTGACAGTTACTGCTTACCCAGTGACAAGTACAGAACCACAGAACCTTGTTAAAATGCCAGTGCCAGGTGGTGAGCTGGGCCCACTCACAAGTTAAGTGACATGTTTCCATACACCACCCTTACAGGACCTAAAAATTAAAGTCTTCCCTCTGTAAAATTCCAAGTTTATTGTATAAGCCTTTAGAGTCACTCAGAACCTTAGGCGTCCAAGACCTATTACAGTTCACTATGTCTTCATATCCTAATAGGCATCCTCAGATAACATAGTCTGCTTTTGCGGGTAGGAGTGGGAGTTACTGTTTGTTGTTCATTTGTGGGAGGTGAGTGGGAAACCAACCCAACTATTAGAAAGGACAGGTTAGCTGCTGTTAAATTCTTCTCATCATTTTCAGGATCTCAGTCTTCTTAGCCTTGAAAATCTTGTGCTATCAACATACTTAACTCTTCCAGAAGTAATTGGTCTTTGGTCCCTTTGGACTGTGTTGGAAATGGCAAGACAGAAGAAAATGTTTTAGTTCCCTGGTAAAACTTTTGCTGCCAGTATTGGATATCATCCTATATACCCATTTCCCTCCATCCCCAAAATAAGTTTACTTTGTCATCCTCTGTACATTACCTAATAGTGGAAATAAGTATTATAAATAATAAAGTATTTGGAACAGTAAATTATGATGCTGGAAATGTGTGACCTGGACAAATGGCTTTATGTAGGTGACCTGAGTCACTATAATAAAGAAAAGGAGCAACTAAATTAATTCTGGGGATCCCATGATCTGTGACTCTGTTGAGGTACTTAGATATAATCTTCAAACTTCTTGCTGTTTTGAGGGGTATTCTGTGAATTGATCATAGAGATTACTGTTGATTACACTAGGCCCAATATAAAGTTTTTTGTTTGTTTTGGTTTTTGTTGAGAGAGAGGGAGGGAGGGAATCCCAAGCAAGCTCTCCACCAACAGTGCAGAACCCGATGTAGGGCTCAAACTCATGTACCAGATCATGACCTGAGCTGAACTTGGATGCTTAACCGACTGAGCCACCCAGGCATCCCAGCACTAGGCCCAATCTAATTCTTGTTTCATATAAGCCAGAAATGGAAATGCAGTCAGTGCAAAGATCATCTTGAGTAGTGAGAAGAGGAGCCATTTTACCATAGGTCACTGCCCATCCTTTGCAGTAGAACACCTACATAGAGCACAGTACTGTAGGTGGAGCTTCAGCATTTGCCCTTCCTCTTCTCTCTTCTTACCTGTCCTCAGTGATAGCTCTTCTAGTTCTCTCCTAGCTCACAAGGGAATCTCTTTACCACCATATGACTACTCTTTGATGTAGCGTCTGCACTCAGAGCTACAGAAGCTCCGAAGCCCAGTGATTTCAGCCCTGCTTTTCTCTTACGGGTTTAATATGTTCCTCGCTTAGAAAAGTAGCTTGGCTTCCACTCTTCCACTGTATTAAATTTGGTCCCAGGACACTAGTATGGAGCCAGAGGTCTATCTTTTAATTTCAACCTAAGTCAACATAATACAGGGGAGGAAAAAAAAAAAAAAAAAAAATATATATATATATATATATATGTATGTATATGTATATATTTGGCATTTGCTTGGTTGATGAGCATAATGTTTCAGTGCTTAGTGTTCTAGAAACTACTGGCAGAACTTTGCCTTTTAGAATAGATTCTGATAAATTGCTGCAAAAATTATCAAAGCCATGAATAGTACATGCATCTTTTTTTTTTTCTAGTACTTTTTAGTATTAACACCTTGTGATCTGACTCGATAGTCAAATTCTTATCCTTTGATCACAGGAGAGAACACAGAATCAGTTCATTAAGCCGTTAGCTTCTTCTCTCCTAGCCTGTAATTTACTACCTGGTGAAATGGTGCTCTCTGCCCTACGAGGATAGTACGTGGGAGCTGAAAGAGGATGTTGATGAGGGCAAGATTCGAGAATTTAAACGGATCCAATCAAGGCACCCAGAACTCAAAAGAGTGGTAAGTATATTTGCATTTAGAGTGTAAAGCCCACATAGGTAATGATGTAATTTTTTATTTATAGAAGTTTATGTTGTTGTTTAGCTTTTTATCATGGACACTTTCAAACATACAAAAGTTAAAGAAATGTTACAATGTACATTGTGAAGAAATGTTACAATGTACCCATCACCCAACTTTTAACAATTAATGATAGCTGATTTTTCACGTATTTCTCTATCTACTCATTTTCCTGTTTCCCAATTTATTTTAAAGAAAATCCCAGATTCTTTTATTTCATCCATAAATATTTTGGTGTTTATGTCTAAAGGATAAATAATACCATTTTTACACCTAAGAAAATTTAACCATTTCTCAATATCATCAAATAACCAATCGTTATATGAATTTCCTTGATTGTCTTCTAATGTTAAATTGTTTGAATTGGATTCAGAATAAAGGTCTATATATTCCTGTCAGTTAATGTGTCTCAGATCTCTCTTAATTATAGTTCCTCCTGTCTCTCCTTTCCCATCTTTGCAGTTTCTCTTGAAGAAATCAGGTGGTTTGTTCTCTAGGGTTTCCATGGTCTGAAGTTTGCCAGTTGCATTTCCCTCGGTACCTTCTAACATGTTCTCTGGCCCTTATATTTTACATAAATGGTTAGATACAGACCAGTGCTGTCCACTGGAACTTTTTAGCGCTGTGCTAACATAGTAACCACTAGCTACATTGCATACTTTCAGTAGTCACAGGTGGCTAGTGGCAGGTATAAAATATTATCATTGTAGACAGTTCCATTACAAACTACTATTCTAGAGGCTTGATCAGGTGGGGAAGGGAGATGACCAGATCTACTTAATAGATGGTTCTATCAGGTTGTCTTTTGTGATAGTATTAGCCATTTATGATCATTGCCTTGGTCTGTTGTTTTTTTTTTTTAATGTTTATTTTTTTTGAGAGATGGAATGTGAGTGGGGGAGGGGCAGAGAGAGGGAGACACAAAATCTGAAGCAGGCTCCAGAGTCTGAGCTGTCAGCACAGAGCCTGAAGTGGGGCTCAAACTCACAAGCCACGTGATCATGACCTGAGCTGAATTCGGACACTTAAACCGATTGAGCCACCCAAGCGCCCCTTCCTCAGACTGTTCTTTAAGGATTTCAGAAAGATGATACTTTAATTGTATCACATCTTCACTTATTAGCCAGAATTTTCTATAAAATACGACTCACCTACTGTTTGGTCACTCTGAGGTACAGATTGTATAAGAAAGGAGGATAAATGCTTTGTTTTCTTTATTTTCCAGTTTTCAAAATAACGAGGTAGTTCTCTAGCATCCTTCAGAAGTGATCAATGGATTTTTTTCTCTTTACGTTTTCCTTTTTTTTTTTTTTTAGTTTTTTAAACTTACGTTATGAACTCATGAATTTGAATATATTTAAGATGCTTTTAATTCACGTTTTTGAATTGATTTTAGGTACTAGAACTGCCTGGGACATTTGCCTAGTTTTGTTAATATCTTCACCCCACTAATTGAAATTTTCTCTTTTGTAGAATCGTCCACAGGCAAGTGCCTGGAAGAAGTTAGAGCTGTCACATGAGTATAAAAACAGAAACCAGTTACGGGAATATCAATTGGAAGGGGTCAACTGGCTGCTCTTTAATTGGTATAACAGGTATAGAAAAGAGTGGGCCCATGAAATGTAGGCTTGGTCTGGGAGGATTTTTATTCATTTTCTGTTGAAACAGTTTCTTTTTACTCTTTTGTTATGTACTTTTAAAAAGATGGTATCTTTTAACATGCTTTTCTTTTTCCATGGTGAATCTTCAGGCAAAACTGCATCCTGGCTGATGAGATGGGATTGGGCAAAACTATCCAGTCCATTGCCTTTTTGCAGGAGGTATATAATGTGGGCATTCACGGACCCTTCCTGGTCATTGCCCCACTGTCCACAATTACTAACTGGGAGCGAGAATTCAATACATGGACAGAAATGAACACTATTGTATACCATGGCAGTCTGGCTAGCCGTCAGATGATTCAGCAATATGAAATGTACTGCAAAGATTCACGGGTGAGTTGCATATCATGGGAATGTAATGGTTTGGAGAGAGTAGGCCAAGGTAGTTGGTATTTTAGAGGCTATTCTATGAATAAAAGACTTTTAATGAGGTTTTTTTAGGTGATTTATGGCATTTTGTCTAGATTACATGAGGAATTTTTTTCACTTTTGCTCTTTTTATCCAGTGAACATTTTGATCCAGTGGGAGTTCTGGCTTCATTTATGAATACTTAGATTTTAAATAGAATTTTACCAGTATTCATAACTTTTATTTAGGAGAGAATGGAGGTGGTGAACTTAGGCCATTTCCTTTCTTTTTCTTAAGTCTACTAAAATTTTCATCAAGATCAATTCCTGTTTCTATATAAATTTTAAAATAAAAATTTGAGCTATTCATCCTTTCTTAGTCGTATTTTGCTGCTATTTTGTTAAACGGATTCTCCTGTCCATTTTTAGACAGTAACAGATATTACCTATTTCACTTTCAGTTTTGTCTTGTATGTTTCAACGGTGCCTGACCTTTGTGGATTTCAGTGTTAACTATCAAAAGATCTAGGTTTTGAGATACATGAGCTAGGCATACAGCAGAGTCAAAAATGTCCAGCTTCATTCAGTGAGGTCTGTCATTTTCTCAAGAAACTGAATGTGTTGAAGAGACATTGTATCTTACATTCAGTGATTTGGCATTATTTATCATGAAGATAAACAGCAGCAGAGGTGGGTGGTGGTGCAGTTTGTATTTCCTGTTGAGCCTGCCTGAATATAGAGAAGAGAATGTGTAATTCAGAAGAGGTCCCTGTTTAGGTTCATGGTAGGCCTTTTCTTAACTTTATTGCCTTCGTGCTTAGGGGCGCCTCATCCCAGGTGCATACAAGTTTGATGCCCTGATCACCACTTTCGAGATGATTTTGTCAGACTGTCCTGAGCTTCGTGAGATTGAATGGCGTTGTGTCATCATTGATGAGGCCCATCGGCTAAAGAACCGTAACTGCAAGCTGCTTGATAGCCTCAAGCACATGGACTTGGTGAGTTCTTCACATTGACTCATGGGCAAAAACACCTGAAATTAAAATAACCCTAATTCTCTGTGGAATTAATATAACTTTAATTACCAGAGAAGAAAAAAGAATCCCAATCCTGGTATTGGGTGGTGGGTATGACCTATGGGAGTGGACACCTGAAAGTCTTGTAAGAGTCCTGTATATTTTAGAATTGGAAGGTAATTGTATGTTAGTGGTTTTTAACCAGGTGGAGAGGTGGGATACTGTATTAGTTACCTCGTACTGCGTAACAAATACCCTAAACGTTAGTGGCTAACAACTATTATTTTTTATGATTTTCTAGCCCAGCAACTTGGGCTGTGTTCGGCTAGACCATTACTTTGGTGATCTTGCCTGTAGTCAGTAATGTGGCTGCAGCTGGCAATTGGTGGGCTCTTGGGTCATCTTCTGTATGACCTGTTATCCTTCAGTAGGCCAGACGTTGCTTCTTTACATGGTAGAGTCAGGGCAGTGTCCAGAGAGGGCAAAGGCAGAAGTTGCAAGGCCTTTGAGTTATAGGCTCTGAAACTCACACAATATCACTTCTGCTACATTCTCTTTGTCAGAGCAAGCCACAAGGCAAGCCCAGATTCAAGGGGTGAACCTTGATAGGAGGAACTACAAAGAATTAATGGCCATATTTAATCCAGCACAGGTACATTCCCTAGAGGGGGACATATTAGGATATCTGTGGGGATTTGAGCGTGGAAAGGCATATGTAATTGAAAAAATAAATATTTTGAATATTTCTTTGCTCATAATCATGTTTAAGTTAATTCTTATTAAATATCAAGGTGCTTTTTTTTTTTTTTAATGTTTTATGTTTATCAAAAGAGGGAGCAAGAGTGAAAGAAAAGTTAAGATAGTAATCTGGTCCATTCCCATAATTATACAGATAAAGAAATTAACGCTTAAGTTATATACTTGATAGAAAACCCCAGATGTCCTTTGTGTTTTTGAGTCTTATCATTTTTTTGTTTTCTCCATTTCTAGGAACACAAAGTGTTACTCACAGGAACACCATTGCAAAATACCGTGGAGGAACTGTTTAGCTTGCTTCATTTCTTGGAACCTTCACAGTTTCCTTCAGAATCCGAGTTCCTCAAGGACTTTGGGGATCTCAAGACAGAGGAACAGGTAGGAAATGTATCTGGACAAAAAAGGTAAAGTGTGTAGTAGGCACGCATGTACTGTCATAGGCCGTGAGGGCCTTTTTGAACTTACAACCTCGTGCCTGCATCATTTGTGGCATTGTGCAAAATCTACATTTCTCATAGTGGAAAACTCATGTTTTTTTCATGTTTCCAAGTATTGTAAGCATGTTTGTCCTCATAGTTTTTATTTCTTTTCTCTCTGTATTGGGCACAGGTTCAAAAGCTACAGGCCATTCTCAAGCCAATGATGCTGAGAAGACTCAAGGAGGATGTTGAAAAAAACCTGGCACCCAAACAGGAAACTATTATTGAAGTAGAGCTGACCAACATCCAGAAGAAATACTACCGGGCTATTTTGGAGAAGAATTTCTCCTTCCTTTCCAAAGGGGCAGGTCACACTAACATGCCTAATCTGCTCAATACAATGATGGAGTTGCGCAAATGCTGCAACCACCCATATCTCATCAATGGTGAGAGAGCTCCTGGAGAATACTGCATTCCTCTGTCGCCTGTGTTTCCTTTCTAACGATACTCCTCAGGAACTGTGGATACGTTGACTGACTCAACCTAAGTTGGGGAGGGAGAGGGGTTCTTTTAAAGCAACTCTTATGTGAAATGTCTTTCGCTAGTTCTTCCCCCTTCATCCTGCATAATCTTAAATTGTATGCAATTTGCTGTTTAGAATTTCATGAACAAGAACTCAAGTCATTCTGTCCTTTGGAGAAATGTCCTCACTGGTACTGCATTTTGCAGTTTCTGATTTGGGTGCCAGTGGGATGGTAATAGTTGTTATCATGTACTGTCCTAGTTCTAGTCCACATATTTATGTATATTTTACCCAATTACAATCTTAAGTCCTGATTGATTTGTAGTATTTTGTATGACACAGTCGAAGATTATTTAGGATGTTTTGGGTGCTGAAATTCTCTGTGAGAAAAATGTTTATCTCAAGTCAGATGACTTTTCTTGGCTTCCTTATCTCAGTTAAGTAAACTACAGCCTTAGCATGTTTCTCTGGATCTCACCATCAAGTTTGATTTTTCTTTTGGCAGGTGCAGAAGAAAAAATCCTGACAGAATTTCGAGAAGCTTGCCATATTATACCTCATGACTTCCACTTGCAGGCCATGGTTCGTTCAGCTGGCAAATTGGTTCTTATTGACAAGTTGCTTCCAAAACTTAAAGCTGGTGGCCATAAGGTTCTGATCTTCTCCCAGATGGTACGCTGTCTAGATATCCTAGAGGATTATCTAATTCAGAGGAGGTGAGAAAAGAGTCATACCTTGCCTTGTGTTTAGTGTAGCTTCGTAAAGCTGCAAAGAGTAGGAGGGTCTGGGTTTAATAAAGTCGGCTAGGACTGGGATAAAAGAAGTATTTAAGATTCCTACTCTCAACTCTCTGATAAGGTTTGGGTCAACTAGAGATACAGAGGTACTGATATTGATCCTAGTCTGCTTTTTTGGGCTCTTTTTTCTGCTTACCAATTAAATTTTTTTCTGTGATTGTCGCACAGGTACCTATATGAGCGTATTGATGGGAGAGTCAGAGGTAACCTTCGACAGGCAGCTATTGACCGCTTCAGCAAGCCTGACTCAGACCGTTTTGTCTTTTTGCTATGCACCCGGGCTGGTGGACTTGGTATTAATCTCACAGCTGCTGATACCTGCATCATCTTTGATTCAGACTGGAATCCACAAAATGACCTGCAGGTAGAGGAAATCAGTGTCTTAGGGACAAACCACCTAATGTAAGAGGTTTTTCAACAGGATCAAGATCTCATAGAAAGACTTTCTTTCAAAGAGTATGGCATTGTTTATTTGGTTTACAGGTGGCAGTCTCCATCAGCAAACCGTCAGTAAGTGTTTTGGGCTTTGCAGGTCATACGGTCTCTGTTGTAACTACTTAGCTCTGCTCTTGTAGCACAAAAGCAGCCATAGACAACATGGAAATGAATGGGTGGGTTTGCGTTTCAGTAAAACTTTATTAACAGAAACAGGTGGCTGGGTAAACTATAGCTTGCTGACTCCTGTTGTGTTTGGTGGGGCAGTCATTTCATCTTGAAATTGACTTTTGGTTTTGAGTTGATCTCATGGCTGCATTATAGATGTGAATTGGTATTTTGAATTCTTCCCACCCCAATTTTATGTTATCTTTGCCCTTTCTTTCCATTTCTTTTTAACCAGGCGCAGGCACGATGTCATCGAATTGGGCAGAGCAAAGCTGTGAAGGTGTACCGTCTCATCACTCGTAATTCTTATGAGAGAGAGATGTTTGATAAGGCTAGCCTTAAGTTGGGATTGGATAAAGCTGTGCTTCAGTCCATGAGTGGTCGGGATGGCAACATTACTGGAGTGAGTCCTCTTAGTCTGTGGATACATTTGTAGCAGGTCATAGCAATAGAGGGAGGCAAAGGTATTTTTGCACAGGAATCTGACCACCATGTTTGATTTCTTAATTCTTATTTCTTAAAATGTAATAAACTAAATTATTATGATATGGTTAGGTAATGCTCTTAGTAGTTTTTTCATCTTACTGTTGGGTTTTGCAGATCCAGCAGTTCTCCAAGAAAGAGATTGAAGATCTCTTAAGAAAAGGAGCATATGCAGCCATAATGGAAGAAGATGATGAGGGGTCCAAGTTTTGTGAAGAAGACATTGACCAGATCTTGTTAAGACGAACCACAACCATCACCATTGAGTCTGAAGGAAAGGGTTCTACCTTTGCCAAGGTATGTTCTGTCTGTGCCAAATGCTAGAGAAGCAGAGGTAGAGACAGGAATTTCTGGGATTTAAATATATTTTTTAAATATAGTTACTGGTTTCACTTGCTCAAAAAAGTGTTGTGGTCAACTTTGTTCCTTCCTCACTAGGCAAGCTTTGTTGCTTCTGAAAATAGAACTGATATTTCTCTGGATGACCCCAACTTTTGGCAAAAGTGGGCCAAAAAGGCTGACCTGGACATGGATCTACTGAACAGCAAGGTAAGCTTCCTTTTCTTTACGGAAGCAGTGTTTCAGGAGCCTTTGTAGCTGCTCCGATTCTTTGATGCTGGCCTTCGTTTATGATGGTGTATTGTATATAAGAGCCATTGTAAAAACTTTCTGCATATGAGGCCCCAGAAAACTACTTAGATATCTACCACTTACTTTTGCTTCCTGAGTCCCTATAGATTATTTTGCATGTCCTAAAAAAAAAAAAATCTCTTTTTGAGTATCTACAGATGTTATATCCTAGGCTATTTCAATCCATAATTGTCTTAATTCCTTTCCCACAAGCCTATCTTGAACAGAGTTACTCTTCTGCTTCTGTTCTCTGTATAGAATAACTTGGTGATTGACACACCTAGAGTACGAAAACAGACCCGGCACTTCAGCACCCTGAAAGATGATGACCTAGTGGAATTCTCTGATTTGGAAAGTGAAGATGATGAGCGGCCACGCTCTCGCCGACACGACCGTCATCATACCTATGGGCGCACTGACTGTTTTCGGGTGGAAAAGCACCTCTTGGTATATGGGTAAGAACCCGTCTTGCCATTAGAGGTAGTAGATTTTAATCCTGCTAGCCACTCGGTTTGCCTTTCAGATTGGAAGCTCTGACCAAAGAGGGGATAATGGGAAAAACTTTTTTCTGTTAAGATGTTTTCCCCAGATCTTTTTCTCTCCCATCTTTTGGAAGTCCCCAGGAAAATATTAACACAATTTTCTGTTTTTCTAGTTGGGGACGGTGGCGAGATATCTTGTCTCATGGACGCTTCAAGCGACGTATGACTGAACGAGATGTGGAGACAATTTGCCGGGCCATCCTTGTTTACTGTCTTCTACATTATCGTGGGGATGAAAATATCAAAGGCTTCATTTGGGACTTGATTAGCCCTGCTGAAAATGGCAAGACAAAAGAATTGCAGAATCATTCAGGTAATTTTCAACTCTTTACTGTTTATCTTTCTATAGATCACCTAATCCTTTTCAGGTCCAAGGGTTTTTCTCAATCCAAGTCTTTAATGTCTCCCCTTTCCCAGGTCTGTCTATCCCTGTGCCACGTGGACGCAAGGGGAAAAAAGTAAAATCACAAAGCACTTTTGATATCCATAAGGCAGATTGGATCCGGAAATATAATCCTGATACCCTGTTCCAGGATGAGAGTTATAAGAAGCATTTGAAACATCAGTGTAACAAGTAAGGATGGAAATTAACAAAGACTAAAGCATTTTCTACCCCAAAGTTTCTGTGTTATTACTGACCCGGCTCTTCTTCCCTCACTTGTAGGGTGCTATTGCGGGTACGGATGCTCTATTATCTAAGGCAGGAGGTTATTGGAGACCAGGCAGAGAAGGTGTTAGGGGGTGCCATTGCCAGGTAAAGTTATGGTACATTTTTCTTTATGCCTTGCCTTATACCAGAAAAGATTGGTTTATTTATTTCATTCTGTGCTGTCTTTGGGATAACTGATAATTAAGAAAGTATGTCACTTCTTTAATCTTACGCTTGATATCAGTGGAAGGAAATAGGCAGATCCGTGAGCATTTAAGTTAATGGATAAAAGAAGATACCTATAATAATCTTCCCAAGGATTGTTATTTAATTCTCTGCATTGCTGTGTTGACTCTGCTGTCTTCTACCTTTAGTGAGATTGACATATGGTTCCCAGTAGTGGATCAGCTGGAGGTTCCAACAACATGGTGGGACAGTGAGGCTGACAAGTCCTTGCTCATTGGAGTCTTTAAGCATGGTAGGTACCTTTTTTTAGTCTGTTTATTTCCTTTTGTAGACTTACGTCCACAGATAGAACATGTAGCATAAAATGCTTATGGCCAGTACCTGAGTTATCTGATTGGTTTTCAATAAAATTAAGTTTGAATAAGAAACTAGTTCTTAAATATCCAGAGCAAAGCATTTCGTTCCTATAAATAGATGTTCAGAAAGACCAGATGGATAGTTAAATCCCAAGGTAGGGAGTCTCCCATCTGTTCCCTAATCAGTGTTATCAATTTGTATGTTGTGGTATCTTAGTTAAGCTTCCACAGTTCAGGGGAGGTAATATATGCCCACTCCTACTAATAATAAACACGCTTAATTTGTATGAAAGTGTTCTACTTATGTAACATCCTGTTTGTCTAAATGTTCAACAGTCACTCTGATGAAGGTATGAGCTACAGTGAAACAAAATGGAGTACAAAAAGGAAGAGTACTCCCTTTTCAGTCTTGCCTAATAACAAATCCTAGGTATTAAAAGCAGTGAGTGCTAACTTCCAGCCCAGTGACTTAGTGAATTAGAATACCACTTTTTTTTTTTTTTTTTTTTTTTTTTTTTTTTTTTAACTATTCTGGGGTCACCTGGGTGGCTCCAGAGGTTAAGCATCAGGCCCTTGGTTTCGGCTCAGATATGATCTCATGGTTCGTGAGTTCAAGTCCTGCGTTGGGCTCTGTGATGACAGTGCAAAGCCTGCTTGGGATTCTCTCCTCTCTCTCTCCCTCCCTCCCTTCCTCCCTCCCTTCCTCCCTCCCTCCGCCCCTTACCCAATCCTGTACTCTTGCTCTCTCTCTCAAAATAAGTAAACCTATAAGAAATTGAAAATGTTTTTCTGTTTATTTCTTTAACATAAAAGTAATGGCACTTAATCAACATGTTTTTGAGATGTTTTAAGGGATCAGAAAAACTGAACACTTTCTAATCGTAGATTTACTTGTGAGACAAAGAGGTTTAGATGAGTCCAAACATCCTGAAATATATTCATGGACTCATTCATTCATTCTCTGTTCATCAGACATTCAGTGCCTGTTTGTTTACAGGTGTTTCTTGTCCTTCATTCAAAAATGTGTGACCTAGCCCTAAATTAATTTACTTTTTCTGTTTCCCCATGTATATAGTAAGAATAATAATAGAAAAACTACCAGTTAAATGGCTATGTAAACTTTTCACCATTCTTTATAAATTCTGATTAAGTTCTTATCTTGTATAACTAGCGATAAAACTCTTTGTGACTCTAAGTTGCTATAGAAATATTAAATATAGTAATATAACCCAGTAGCTGTCCAAGTTAGTATTTTCTATTATGAGCAAAGCTCAGATAGTTCAATTATTTCAGCACCCTTTAGGCAAAATTAATCTCTTATTTTCTTCAGCTTAAGACCCTTTTTCTTCTAGGCTATGAGAAATACAATACTATGAGGGCAGATCCAGCCTTATGCTTCCTGGAAAAGGCTGGTCGACCAGATGACAAAGCCATTGCAGCAGAACATCGAGTATTGGATAATTTCTCTGACATAGTAGAAGGGTAAGCACTGGTGTTTAATTGTCTTGAAGTTCTGAATCTACCCCATGAAGCCTATTAGTTGCTTATGCTAAGAGACAACATAACTGTAGCCTTGACTGAACCCATTAGTATTCTTAATGATGGTTATACTCATTAATGATAAATTCTTAACAAAGAGTGGGATTAGCAGAAAGCACTCCATAAACTAGGCTAAAACCACACATTGCCATAAGATGCCACTAAGGGTGAAAATTAACGTTACTCTTAAACGGCTTATTTGACGTTCTGTTCAGTTTTCTTGCAATACTTTTCTGTGTAGCCACAGCTGACAGGACAACTGATTCTCTTGAAAGATAATAGCCATGCAACTCTCCTACGCCACTTATGTGGTTAGCGCCTCAGGAGATTTTACCCCTGGTTTATCATCTCTCAGTGGTAGCTGACACATATAGGCATAGATTCTGGATACGTGCCTCGATGATGAATTGCCATGCTAATACTGAGTCACCAGGTGGGGCAGTGTTGCCCTGGTTTGGGTGCCAGTGAGTTTAACAAAACTTCTCACATGGAGACCTGAGGGGCATGTTCAGTAGTTGGCTTAGTTCATGAATACCCATTCCATGTACTCTTCTGCAATTGAGAGATTTCTCTGATGATCACAACCTTAGTTTCTTTAGTGCAGAACACTCAAAGGAAATTGGGTCAGTTATTCATTGCAAATCATGTATTATGTCACCCTTCCACTCAGTAGAGCAAAGTAAAACAAGCAAACATGGACTATTCAAATGTAATAATTAAAGTAAATAGGAAGGATGGGAAGAATGGGTAAAGAATAAAAAAGGCCATCAAGAGAAAGGAAATATGCTGGTTAAAGTGTTTTGTTTCAGATGTGAGCAATTTAGAATGACCCTTTGCCAGTTTCTCCCCGTTCTTTGTCCTGTTCGGTGTTGTACCTAACTTTCTCAGATCTTAGCACCTGGCTGCCATTCCTTTAAGCATGAAAGAAAAGACTGCTTCATGCTAGATTATACATTTGGCTAGGTCTTCATCCTAGATTGCCCGTAGTGAAGGAAGATACATTCTTGTGTTGTTGTTTTTTTTCATGCTTTTGAATAATTTTAGGGTTGACTTTGATAAGGATTGTGAAGATCCTGAATACAAACCACTCCAGGGTCCCCCAAAGGACCAAGATGATGAGGTGAGGAATTCTCCTTTGAGTCTAGCTTTTCTCTATTGCTAAATAGTTAAGTATTCTCCCATTCCCTGGATCCTGTAGTGTATTGATTAATTTATAATACAAAATGGAAAGTAACTACCATTTGAGAATATAAAGTAGTAATGGAAAGGATTGTGATACCAACTGGGGCAGACCAGGGATGGCTTTGTGTAGGAGGTGGGACCAAGCTGGATATTGAAGTATATTATGTGACTGCAAAATTCCTGAGTCCCTAATTTTTAAGCCATTAACAACAACTGATTTTTCAGGTTTTACTTTCTTATCCCTTTAGTTGGTTGCTTCCATTTCTTTGTGAGGGGTCATTAGAAATTTTTCTTGATCCCTTTGGTGCCATAGAAGGACTCACATAAGAAAGTGATTTCAGAGTGCCAACTTCCCCCCCTTTCCCTCCCCCCCCCTCCATCCTGTGGGGTGGATCTCCTTCTCTAGGGTGATCCCTTGATGATGATGGATGAGGAGATCTCAGTGATTGATGGAGATGAAGGTAAACTTCTAGGTCAACTAGTACAATTTTGTGTGGGGTGGTGGGTTGGGGAATTATTAACTGAATTCTGTCCTATCCTGGGATTTTTAAGAGCTTTGCTTTTGGGTGGCTTGATTATCTCTACTGTCCTTCCTATACTTCCTGTTCATTCTTCTTCGCTTCCCACAGCCCAGGTGACCCAGCAGCCAGGCCATCTATTCTGGCCTCCAGGCTCTGCTCTGACAGCTAGGCTTCGGCGCCTAGTAACAGCTTATCAGCGCAGCTACAAGAGAGAACAGATGAAGATAGAGGCTGCAGAACGAGGGGACCGGAGACGACGGCGTTGTGAGGCAGCCTTCAAGCTAAAAGAAATCGCGCGGCGGGAAAAACAGCAACGGTAGTGTGGCTGGGAATTTGGGCTGAGTTGTAGGCTTGCCTTCAGCTATGCGTCTTACTGAATTTTTTTTTTTAATGTTTATTTATTTTTGGGACAGGGAGAGACAGCATGAATGGGGGAGGGGAAGAGAGAGAGGGAGACACAGAATCCAAAGCAGGCTCCAGGCTCCAAGCTGTCAGCACAGAGCCTGACGCGGGGCTCAAACTCACAAACTGTGAGATCGTGACCTGAACTGAAGTCAGACGCTCAACTGACTGAGCCACCCAGGCGCCCCAGCTATGGGTCTTATTGAAAAACATCTTAGGAAGGATTTATTTGGAATTCCCTAGAGGGACCACTTATTTTTGCCTTTAACTTTTATTCCTCTATGCCAGAAACTTTGGTTGTGTGCCTAACCACAACTCCTAAGGAGGTCTTTTATGTGACCGTTCTCATTTATTTGCCCACATCATTTTTTCCCTTAGTTTGCTATTCTTAAATTCTTACATGTTATAGAGTACCTCTTAACTCCCTCTTCTGCTATCTTCTGTGTCCCCCCTTTTTTTGTCCCTACTTTCAATTTTTGTTTATTCAGATATTCTAAGCCACATTAAGAAATAACCAGTTTCCCTGTGTTTTGGTTTTTTTTTTAAGTTTTATTTATTTTGAGAGAGAGAATGAGAGCGGTGGTGGTGGGCGGGGTGGGGAGGGCGGTGGAGAGAGAGAGAGAGAGAGAGAGAGAGAGAATCCCAAGCAGGCTCCCACACTGTCAGTGCAGAGCCCATTGTGGGGCTCGAACTCACAAAGCGCGAGATCATGACCTGAGCCGAAATCAAGAGTTGGATGCTTAACCTACTGAGCCACCCAGGCACCCCTTCTCTGTGTTTTTCTGATCACTATTGCCTGATTCCTCTTCCCTTTAGATGGACAAGGCGTGAACAAACTGATTTCTATCGGGTGGTGTCTACCTTTGGTGTGGAATATGACCCTGATACCATGCAGTTCCATTGGGATCGCTTCCGTACTTTTGCCCGTCTGGACAAAAAAACAGACGAAAGCCTTACCAAGTACTTCCATGGCTTTGTGGCCATGTGTCGCCAAGTGTGTCGCCTTCCCCCAGCAGCTGGAGATGGTAAGCAAGACTGGAGAGTCTTGGGTGAGTGGGGATGGAGGGCAACAGAGCCAAGTCGCTTCATTTCTCCGTCTGCCCCTATCTCTTGCAGAGCCCCCGGACCCTAATCTGTTCATTGAGCCCATCACGGAGGAGAGGGCCTCACGGACTCTTTACCGTATTGAGTTGCTTCGGCGCTTACGGGAACAAGTTTTATGCCATCCCCTTCTGGAAGATCGGCTGGCATTATGTCAGCCCCCAGGTCCTGAATTGCCCAAATGGTGGGAGCCTGTTCGGCATGATGGGGAGCTTCTGCGAGGGGCAGCCCGACATGGGGTGAGCCAAACAGACTGCAACATCATGCAGGACCCAGACTTTTCTTTTCTGGCTGCCCGTATGAATTATATGCAGAACCATCAGGCAGGAGCACCAGCTCCACCCCTGTCACGCTGCTCTACTCCACTGCTCCACCAGCAGTATACCTCGCGCACTGCCTCACCACTGCCCCTGCGCCCAGATGCTCCTGTTGAAAAACCACCCGAGGAGACAGCCGCCCAGGTCCCCAGTCTGGAGAGTCTGACTTTAAAGCTAGAGCATGAGGTGGTGGCCAGGAGCCGACCAACCCCACAAGACTATGAGATGCGAGTAGCCCCCTCTGATACTACCCCTCTGGTTTCCCGGAATGTTCCACCAGTCAAACTGGAGGATGAGGATGATTCAGACTCTGAGCTGGACTTGAGCAAGCTGTCACCATCATCCTCTTCTTCCTCATCCTCATCCAGCTCCAGCTCCAGCACTGATGAGAGTGAGGACGAGAAGGAAGAAAAGCTAAGTGAGTGCATGTGACAGGCTGTTGGCCCTTTTCCCCATTTCCCACCTCTCCACCCCACTCACCTCACTCTTCCCCTTCTTTTCTACATGCATCCTCTGGGAGAGATTTGGATTTTGATTTGATAGAATACCAAAAGAGATCTGTTACTCTCTGGGCTTTTATTTAAAGCCCATATAATTCCATTTCTATATAACTTCATTCTTCCATCTCTGCTCACATTCTGTATGGTCTCTAGCTGCTGACCAGTCCCGCTCAAAGCTCTATGATGAAGAGAGTCTCCTGTCCCTCACTATGTCCCAAGATGGATTCCCAAATGAAGATGGAGAACAAATGACCCCTGAGCTTCTGCTGCTACAAGAAAGACAAAGAGCCTCTGAGTGGCCCAAGGTAATAGCGTCATTCCTGAACACGTAGTGTGGAAATATAATGTAACAGAAGCAGGGAACAAGGAACAGATGGTTCTCGTTTTCTTTAATTGTATTTTGCGCTACGCGGTTTTTTTCATGAAACTCTTCCCAGTTGACTTAGGGATCTGATACTATTACCTCCCTCCTCCTACCTTGTGATTTTTACCCATTCTGACAATGGTGGCAGTATTGTTTGTCACAGAATCACATAGCTGGTTCTCCGGCCCTAAAACCAGTATTGATTTCTTTTCCCCCCATTCAGGATCGTGTCCTTATAAACCGTATTGACCTCGTCTGCCAGGCTGTACTCTCAGGGAAGTGGCCTTCTAGCCGCCGGAGCCAGGAAATGGTAACAGGAGGAATTTTGGGGCCAGGCAACCACTTGCTAGATAGTCCCTCCTTGACTCCAGGAGAATATGGTGACTCTCCAGTCCCCACACCACGAAGCAGCAGCGCGGCTTCCATGGCAGAGGAGGAAGTGTCTGCAGTCACCACAGCAGCAGCTCAGTTCACAAAACTTCGCAGAGGCATGGATGAAAAGGAGTTTACGGTTCAGATCAAAGATGTAAGCTTAGCATTTAGGCACTGGGAAGTGGGGAATGAGGCTGTAGTTTTACTAACTACTTCACTAACATGATACTAAACTCATTTGGTTAGCTAACTTTAAAAATGAGAGGGTATAAAAATTAGAGCTCACACAGCTCCATTGAGGAGAAGTCATTGCAGTAAAGGAAGGGATCTTGACTTCTATCTCCTGGGGACCAGATTAAAAGAAACAATATTTTTGAAAGAAATTTAATCGATACAAGGTTCTCTTGGGAGGCTTGTTTCTAGATCCTAGAAACCTAGTTTTTAAAAATTGAATTCAAGTTGTAGGAAAGCTGTTAAAATGACACGGAAGTAGTTATGGGCCTTATTAAGTCAAAAATAAGAAGTCATTCCTACTGAAATTAAATCAGTGTTACTTATTTTACAAATGGGAAGTTTAATTTCCTGATCCTCTTCCCTATTGAAACCCTATTAGTTGCTCATTAAGTACTCAACAAGAAAAATTTCTTAAAGTATGTGTTAGGAATTATCAGGATTTTGCTCCTGTGATGATTTGCCATGCTAATATTGAGACACCAGGTAGGGGGTGTTGTTGAAATTCTTCTCTTCTTTTCTGAGGGGCACTAGGTCAAGAAACAAAATCTGTCTAAGGGAAAAGTATATAGGTTTTATCATATTTCTGATTTCTACCTTTTAGTCAGATGGCCTTCTTTCTCATCCTTGAGCCAGAGGATGACCCTTACCCCAAGATCCCCAAAGCTTAATGTTTACTTTAAAAACATGTGCCATATGACATTTTGGGTGGATGGGTTGTCTTCTTAGGAGGAAGGATTGAAGTTAACATTCCAGAAGCACAAGTTGATGGCTAATGGAGTAATGGGAGATGGACATCCTCTGTTTCATAAGAAGAAGGGAAACAGAAAGAAGCTAGTCGAGGTGAGTGATAGAAAAAGTCTTTAATGTGATGATTAGATTTTTTTTTATTCCTACTAATTGATGAAGGCAGTTGGGATTAAGGGACTAGAAGATACTAGAATTATTTTATGGCTACCATTGGCTCTACTCCCCCTCCCTCCCTGCCCCAAAGAAGAGTATGTGCTCATGGGGGTGGATTCTGGGTTTGCAGCTGGAGGTGGAGTGCATGGAAGAGCCTAATCACCTTGATGTGGACCTGGAGACCCGGATCCCTGTCATCAATAAGGTGGATGGTACTTTGCTGGTGGGTGAGGATGCCCCTCGCCGGGCTGAACTGGAGATGTGGTTACAGGGTCATCCAGAGTTCGCTGTTGATCCCCGATTTCTAGCGGTGAGTGGCAGTTCCATCCAGCAAGATTTAAAGTCATTCCCTTGGTATTTAAGCTGTGTGAGAGGGAGGAAGCATGCCGTATTATGTCATCATTTCTGTATCTGCCAAATCAGAATAATAATACCCAGTCTTCCCAACTCACAGAGTTGTAAGGATCAAAATAAAATAAGTTAAAGCACTTACTAAACTAAATACTAGGGAGTTATTTACTGTTGACCTATTATCTGATCACCTGATTTTGGGGGGAGAGATCAGCTTAATGGCAGTTTCCCACCAGGACTAATCCTTTACTTAGCCATGCAATAAGCATGTATTGTCAAACTAGACTCTAGTACCTTAATAATTACTCCAGAGAAGATTTTTATTCCTCTAGGATGACTGATCCTTTTCTATTTCAGTATATGGAGGATCGCAGAAAACAGAAGTGGCAGAGATGTAAAAAAAATAATAAGGCGGAATTGAACTGTTTGGGAGTGGAACCTGTCCAGACAGCTAACTCTAGGAATGGGAAAAAGGTGAGTGAGACTGAGGCGTTACCACTCTGTTCCCACACTAGATGTAACTGGAGAAATTATTTGATGTTATGTTACTTACCTTTTTAACTGTGTATGAAAAAAATTTATCTTCAGTCCACCAATCAGAAAACCAGAGTAATTTTATTGGTATTAATACAGTCCTTTAGCATTGTCATCTCTACAAGAGCATAAAGTTCTAAAAAGTAACTAGCACATCAAGCATATTAAAACACAAGAATTAGTAAGATGTGTTGGAACATTCAACGCCTTCTGCTCTTCTACTGATTGACTAGGGAGTTTTGGCAAATCTTTAACCTTTCAGTTTGCACATCCTGAAAAGTTGAGGGTATTGGAGCAGATAATCTCTTAAAAGTTTTAGGATCCTGTTTATTTATTTATTTAAAAAAAAATTTTTTTTTAATGTTTATTTTTGAGACAGAGAGAGACAGAGCATGAACGGGGGAGGGGCAGAGAGAGGGAGACACAGAATCTGAAACAGGCTCCAGGCTCTGAGCTGTCAGCCCAGAGCCTGACGCAGGGCTCGAACTCACAGATTGTGAGATCATGACCTGAGCCGAAGTCGGCCGCTTAACCGACTGAGCCACCCAGGCGCCCCAGGATCCTGTTTATTTTAGAAGGGACTTGGGGGCTACTAAGGAAAATAGTCATAGCGTTTCCCAACATGGAGGAGTTTGAGAATCACTGATAATAACGCCAGTAATGGAAAAAGGAAAGGAAAACATGTTTTATAGTTTAAAACAACATTGGTTATTCCATTATTTTCAAATGTACTTATGCTTTTACTACCCCAGTTATAGGCCTTTTGGTAGATTAAGTGCTGATAATCCTTTCTACGAAAATATAACTGTAAAAGTTTCTCTTTGCTATGTTAGCCTTACTTTGGGCAGTAATTATATTTTTTAAACATATTAAGTCATGGTTTGTTTGGGAAGCACTTAAAGTGATAAGTACTTGTATATACTCCCTTTATCTAATCATCCCCTCTTTCATGTACATCTTTACATATATATGTAATATGTATATAAAAATACAATGTATCTTTTAGCAAAGTCAATTTCCAAATAAACATTATCTTTTGCATTTAACAAATTGAGATCATTATTTTGCACATTATAGTAATTTGTGAGGGGCATTTATGAAGCTTATTTTTTTTTTTTATTGGTAAAAGTGGTTTCATATAAGGATTGTTGGCCATAAAAGAATAGTTTAATTTTTCCTCTTGTCCTCCATGGGACCAAAAGTGTGATAATAAGCACAGTGGTTGATATGTGAGACTGATGGCTGAAGGCTGGATCCTTCTCTGTCTTGAATTTCACATTACAGAGCAGCTTCATAAAAAAGGCTTTTCCCCAGTATTACCTATTTTTACCTCAAGTATTTTGTTATTTCTTTATAGTCAGTTGAAACAAAAGATCCTAGGGAGTCACAGAAAATCATAATATGACTAGTACAGAATTTTTGATGTAGACAGAATTGATCGTATATCTAGCACTGCATTATTACTTGTAACTGTGGGAGTTTAGGTGCTATTATAGTTATATTTTAAAAGTCTATACAAGGGGCGCCTGGGTGGCGCAGTCGGTTAAGCGTCCGACTTCAGCCAGGTCACGATCTCGCGGTCCGTGAGTTCGAGCCCCGCGTCAGGCTCTGGGCTGATGGCTCGGAGCCTGGAGCCTGTTTCCGATTCTGTGTCTCCCTCTCTCTCTGCCCCTCCCCCGTTCATGCTCTGTCTCTCTCTGTCCCAAAAATAAATAAACGTTGAAAAAAAAAATTAAAAAAAAAAAAAAAGTCTATACAAATACGGAGTATTGAGAGGTTTGTCTCTCCAAATCAGAAAGGTATATTCCCGTGTCACGTGTTAGATTGGTAAATAGAGTGCAGAGATATAGGCACCAACTGTCTGAGTTTAATTCTAGGTTACCCAGTATTGTACTTAGGTCTAGCGAAGCAGAGGCAGTAGTTCCAGCTTCGGTATACTTAATTAAAATTTACAGTCAGAACATCTAGAAGAAGTGACTTAAAATTCAGCAGATAGGTTCTTTTTATCAGTGTGAACAAAACTTAAATTTCACGAGGAGCTACCCACAGTCTTTTTGTTGTTGTAAACATCCAGGAGTCTTAACCTGACCTGTCTTTAGTTTACCACACTCTGATATTCTAATGAGTGATAATTTTGTGAATACCAATATAGTCGTTCTGCACTTCACATGATAAATTTCATGTGAACAACCTGCCATCAGTAAAGTATACTATGCAAATGCTGATTCACTCATTGGCTTAGGCCCCTTTAATTTCTTAAAGGTAAGAAATGGGCGGATGGACTAAAGATACAATGTAGTCACGGAAAAAAGAAAACTCTGGTTCACATGAGTATCAGTATCAATTCCTTGATCTTAGCTTGGGCGTCGCAGTGCTTCCAGCAGCTACATCCAGCATTTCCTCCTCCTTATTACCATCAAGCCTTATCTGAATGTGCTTGTTTTGCTGCTCCTAAAGATAGAGTCAGTGAAAAAGAATTTGCAAGCTGGGGCTCTGTTGGCTTCTATTTTGCTTTTTGACTTTCTTGTTTACCATCTTCTTTTCCTTCCTCCTAGGGTCACCATGCTGAAACTGTGTTCAACCGGGTTTTGCCAGGGCCTATTGCACCAGACAGCAGCAAGAAGCGGGCCCGTAGGATGCGACCAGACCTTTCTAAGATGATGGCCCTGATGCAGGGTGGAGGCACTGGGCCCCTGTCTCTGCATAATACCTTCCAACACAGCAGTAGTGGCCTGCAGTCTGTGTCATCTCTGGGTCACAGCAGTGCCGCTTCTGCATCTTTGCCTTTTATGCCGTTTGTGATGGGTGGTGCAGCATCATCCCCTCATGTAGACTCCAGCACCATGCTTCATCACCACCACCACCACCCCCACCCCCACCATCACCACCATCACCATCCAGGCCTGAGAGCCACTGGCTTCCCTTCTTCACCAGCCACTACCACCTCTGGTACTGCCTTGAGGTTGCCACCACTGCAGCCTGAGGAAGACGAGGACGATGAGGATGAAGATGATGATGATGATTTATCTCAGGGCTATGATAGCTCAGAAAGGGACTTCTCACTCATTGATGATCCTATGATGCCAGCCAACTCAGACTCGAGCGAAGATGCTGATGACTGAAGCCCCAGCATGGTCCCCATTGCTTGGGTGGCTGCTGTTATTTTCAATTACTCTGGCCCTTGGACTATGGAAAAGTGGGAGGGACAGGGGAGATGTGGGGAAACCCAGGACTCCAGGAGGTGAAAAGGAAAAAGAAAACTTGTACCTGATTGCTTCCAAAATTGAGAGGATTGGGTGGGCAGGGGGAACTCCTAAAAAAATACATGACCACTTCCTCATTTCTGGGGAAGGAAAGGAGACTAGAGCAGCTGATGTGCTCACCCCTCCCTAAACCCCTCCATTAACCACAGACTATGTAGCGCTGGCCCTAGCCTCTGGCAGAGCCTGTTCCTGGCCGAACTGTGGATACAGCTGGAGGGTCAGGAACTGTTACCTTCCTTCCCCTTGGCATTAATAAATTTAAGTTAATCCTTTTCCACTCTTCCTTTGTTCTATATTTGCTCAAACCCAATATAAAGGTTAATTTTGAATTCATGATGGGTAATTTCAGTACCATTTCCAAAGTTCATTATCTCTCATACAAAATTACCTTGGACAGGACAGACAAGTCGTCTCCACTCCACCAAAGGGCATATGTTAAGTGTAGTCCAGCTTGCTAAAGGCAAGGCAATTATTTAATGTAAATAGTAGGCAAATGTTCAGATTCAAACTCGCAAGTTCTTAAAAAAAATGAAGAATGTTGCCAAGGAACCATGTACATTTTACCTGGAATTAACTGAAATAACGGTGCTTTTGAGAAGCCTTAAGAATGGTGTCACTTCATGGACTGTGGCAAGGGGACAGGCTGACCGGAAGGAACGTTGTCAAGACTTGAGCCGGGTTGGGGGGGGCGGAGACTGGGTTGTGTTAAGCCCCTCAAGCCATTTGTTTCCTACAACTCTTCCCCCACCATCCCAGGGCTCAGATGAAGCCTGGGCATTTCCTTTTCTAAGGCAAGGTCCTTTCACCGTAATTTATTGGTAGGGTGCGTTTTTTTCTCCTCGGTTTGTTCTCTGTGTGTGCCCGGAACCTCAGACCCAGCGTCCCACCACGAAGGATCCTTCTAGACCAGGAGCTGCAAAGGGTTTTGCTTCCCCACCCTTTCTAGGAGGGGAACGCACCCAGCCTTCCCTCTCCCGTCCCACGCCAGCTCCCGCTCTTTCCGCTTCCCCGGCGTTTGTCGGTGGGTGGGGCCATTGCAGCGGCGCGCGGCAGCTCGTGTGGGGCGGGGCACGTGTGGGGCGGGGCAGGCTCGGCAGGCCTCCCGCTTCCTTCGCGGTGCCCCGCCGCTGCCGCCTCCGCCAGAAGTTGGAGCTCCTGCAAACCGCAGCCGGGCTGAGAGTGAGGGCGGGGCGGAGCGTCACGTGATGACGTCGCTTCGCGTGCGGCTGTTGCTAAGTTGACAACAAAACCCCGCGAAAATCTAGACTCTTTTTGTGTTGCACATTTTGTTGATTTTCCACTGTCTTTCTTCCTCTCCTTCCGCTAACCTCCGGAGAGAGGATTAAAAGAAAAAAAAAAAAATTCCAAGCGCTGTCGGGACCCGGAAGCGGAAAGGGCATCTTTGAGGTCGATACTTCCGGGTCACTGGGAGAGTGCGGGATTCCGGGGCCGAGAGCGGGTGGCGGATCCGGGACCTCGCGTGATTCTCGGAACCCGAGCAGGAGCGGCGTCTGTGGCTATGGCTGTGACTCTGGACAAAGATGCTTATTACCGACGAGTGAAGAGACTGTACAGCAATTGGCGGGTGAGATAGATCCCGTAATTTTCCCTGGGGAGCCCCCCTCTGCCATCCCATAATAACCCCATTTCTCGGCGCCCTTTTTTCCCTTTCCGTCGGGAATTCCCGGGTTCAGTGTCGCGCCCCTTTAGTTGCTGCAGGACCATTCACCGCAGGCCGCCCCCAGCGCCGCCCCGGAACAGGGAATCCCCCGCAATCACCCTGCCCTGCATCCACCACCATCTTCCCCGCGTGCTGGCCCCCGTCATGCATAACAGCCTCCTCTCACAATTCCTTCCCGCCCTGGAAGAGGCATCATCCTTCCCTCCCACTCTGTGATCACGTCTTGCTGCCCCCCTCCTGCAGTGTTCATACACACCCACGCACTCGCTCTGTCCTTCCACAATCCGAATATTCCGCCCCAGGTCCCGCCAGAATTGGCAACCTTCTTCGTAAAGGGTGGATGGAGGGGCTAGCAAGATGTGAATCCGGCTTTTCGTGTTTATCGTTTGCGGGGCTTTTGCTGGAGTTCAAAAAAAAAAAAAAAAAAAAACGCTCACGCGCAGCCGTCTCATGTTCTAGGCCCTGCTGTGGGTAACACAGAAACCCTAATGCCGAAAACCTGCAAGCATTAGTAATGCAAAAACGATGTGATGCTTAAAACCTCACTAGTTTTCCTCTTTGGTAGAGTATCCGGGGCACGTGTTGAGAAAAAGCGCTGTTGCAGTCTCCAGTGTTTTAAAGGTTGGGTAATTTTGCCGCTTGAGAAACGTCCACGATTGAAATTTATTTTTATGAAAGTAATTTATCAATTCATACATTTGATTGCGTCCTGTGGTGCAGGCTGAGCTGTCGAGCTTAAGTCTGGCCTCTGAACTCTGTCATCCAGGGAAGCTAAAACTAATAAAGACTTTTTAAAACCTGAAAAATGTCCTGAAGAAAGTGATCAGTTCTGATTTTCAGCATGTAAATTGCCGTTCCAAGAGACCCTCCACTAAAAAACAAGCTATTAAACTTGGTCAGTTTCCTGCCACTCATATTAAAGGTTCGTGTGTCTTTAATTCTTTGAAGATAAATGCGTTAGATAATTGAAAGTAAAACGGATTCTTTGTTGCATTTTTATGAAAATAAGGACTTAATCCTAGAAAAATGCTGAACATAGTTTTGTTTTTAAGATTTTGTATTGGTTAATTTCTATCAAATGTTTTCACAGTTTCTTTCACTGTTACATTTTTAAATAATCAATGTTACAAAAACTTTCTGGGGCACCTGGGTGGCTCAGTCCGTTGAGCATTGAATTCTTGATTTCAGCTCAAGTCAAGATCCCAGGGTTGTGACAGGCTCCTCCTCCCTGAGCTTGGAGCCTGCTTAAGAGTCTCACTCCCTTTGTCTGTCTCCCCTCCTGCTTGCTCACACACATGCGCTCAAGCTCACTCCCTCTCTGGTGCTCGTGGGCTCTCTCCCTCCCCCTCTCCCTCTCCAATAAAAAAAAGTTGAGCATTCGACTTTGGCTCAGTTGGTAATCTCATAGTTCTTGAGTTGGAGCCCCACACCAGGCTCTCTGCTGTCAGCACAGATCCTGCTTTGGATCTCTGTCCCCCTCTCTCTCTGCCCCTCCCCCGCTGCTGTCAAAAATAAACATTAAAAAAGCATACTGTGAAAAAAAATAAAAATGTGTTTTTAAAAAGGAAAAAAAACTTTCTGAAAGTTGCAGTATTTTCCAAAGATTGATTTACAAGGGTGCAGTATATAATAGATATAAATAAATCAGAAACTCTCTCTTCCACTCATATACGCTGAAATTATACAGCTTAGATGTGTAGGTTGTTCCTAGTCCCAGTAATTAAGAGTTTATCAGGTTATTCTTCATCTTCTCTAGACCATTCACTAAAAGCTAAGATTCATTTAGTCGCTGTTCCATTACGTGATTGATAAATGCAAAGCATGAGACTGGGAAAAACTGGAGGCCTAAAGACAAATTGGCAAACTTAATAATATTAAGTAGCAGTGTTTAAATCAAGGAAAGTTAAATTATAGGCCCTTGTTTTTTGTTCCTCAAAAATCAATATTTTTGAGAGGGAGACAGAGGGAGAGGGCGCAAGTGAGCAAGGGGCAGAGAGAGGGAGAGAGAGAAAAGTGGGGCACAAGTCCACCCAAAGCAGGGTTCGAGCTCATGATGTGGGACTTGAACTCACGAACCATGAGATCATGACCTGAGCCGAAGTCAGATGCTTAAGGACTGAGCCACCCAGGCGCCCAGAAACCATTAAGGTTTATCCTGGCCCTTCTACTTACGTCATTTGAAGAGGTGTGTTAAATGTTAATAAGAACTGGTATTGTATAAAGTTATGTGTCAAGTCCATATGAAAATGTACTCATTAGCAAAATTTGTGGCTAATTATTTTGAGAATCTTATTTGAATAAACTTTCTATTTTCTTATAACTGTGAATTTTAATAATTATGTCCAGAACCCACCTGTAGAATTCCTTTCTGCATCATAGTCTTTCCAGGTTACAGGACTTCATTCTGACCTGCTTAAACAAAGATCATGGTTGTCAGGTAAATTCTGGTTGCTTATTCTCTTAGCTGTAGCAGAAAGATAGTGAAGTATATAGGTGATGCTATATGTATTTTTTACACTTTTTCCTTTTTTAATAAGAAAACTAGCCTTGAGATGCAGGAATAGCTTGAACTATACAGATCCCAAGTCTTGTATTGTCCATACCCATCTTCAAAGAAATATCCATTATGAAAAAAATTCACAAACCAGAAAATTTGTTAGTTGCCACATCCACTTTTTTGTTTTAAATACCTGCAAGCATAAGCTTTTCAGAACTGTGTGATTGTGTGTGGTAGCTCCAGCTCTCTTCAGCCATAGAGATTAGTGGAGAACCAAAAAGCTACTAACCTTGTTTTGTTTTTTAGAGAGAGAGCATGAGCAGGGGAGAGGGTCAGAGGGAGAGAGAATCCCAGGCAGGCTCTGCACTGAGCTAACGTGGGGCTCAGTCTCACGACCTGGGATCATGACTTAAGCTGAAACCAAGAGTCCAACACTCCACTGACTGACCCACCCAGGCTCCCCATGTTTTGTTTTGTTATTTTTAATAAGAACAGGAGCTAATGTGACTCCTAATCTCATCTGCAAATTGAGTTTGGGTTAAATACATATTGTGAGGCTACTGCAAATAACATTATTTTTTTATTACAGTTTTCATTAATTTATGTCTAAAAACAGCAACATCACACACTTCTGTTTGAGTAGAAATTTCCAAAACGTTAGTAAGTATATAGTGTCATTTTAAAGATGAGAAAATCGGCTCAGTCAAGAATCAAACAGGAGATCTTCGTGACAACTAGAACTTATTACTGTTTTGTGACTGTAGATGTTGTAGTCTAGTCCAGTCCTGCCTCTTCTATTTTAGATCAGAACTTCCGTGAGGAGCAAGCGTTTGCAGCCCTTGTCTATTTCTGTGTTAGAAAACTCCGGGTAGTGGCAGTGGATCGTGAGAGTGGGCTCTGGGCTTCTCCTCTCCTCTTATACTTAACTGGGTCCTTATTTAGGGCTCCCAGCCTTTTCAGGATTGTGATCATTTTTAACCAGGTACTATGATTAGTACTGCATGGGGTAAGAGGTGAAGGAGGTTAGTCTCCATTCTGCAGTTCAGCTGCTTTGAGAACCGAGGGAAACAATATCCAGGCACACCTAGAACCCTACCTCTTAGGGCATCCTGCTATGAGTGAGCCTTGACTTTAGTCATCTGCCTTTTATCCCAAAAGAATTATGTAAAATGTCAGAATTTGCCACCATTTTCAAAAGGAAAGCCAGTCCAGTGCGTTGAGTCACGTGTCTGTATGCCACGGGTCAGGATGGAAATGGTGGGTGGCTCTAACCCTAAAAAAGAAAGTTTGTGTCCATGGAGAAAACTATATGCTATAGTGTCCGTGCCTCGCTCAATTGGTGCTTTCTGACTGCTGATTTTTGTGTTGCGGACGAGTGTCTTGTTCTGGATTGCTCTCCAAAAGTAGACAGTTACCTTTTATGGCTTAGGAAGGTTCTTTAAAATATGGGCAATTCCCATGCTTCTTTCATCAAGATATTGGGTTATTTCTACCCATTCCCATTCTTAATGGCTCTTTTATCTTGAGTGAGGTAGATAAAGGTTTAAGTAATGTATGGGTCCCTTGACTTCAAGAAGAGGAGGCTAGATGGAAGTAAATGCCTGAGCAGGTTGGGGTACATTTATTCTTGCATGCTCAACTTTTATAGTCTACTCCCGTTACTAACTTTCTTACATTTTTATCCCTGGTTACCAATTCTCGTGCCTGGCATGTAGTAGCCACTCAGTGAACGATGGTGACAGTTTCTGAGCTTTCATGCATCCTTGCTTGGTTCGAAGAGACTTCTG
Organism: Felis catus; assembly: GCF_018350175.1. Classification (NCBI taxonomy): domain Eukaryota; kingdom Metazoa; phylum Chordata; class Mammalia; order Carnivora; family Felidae; genus Felis; species Felis catus. The sequence continues at coordinate 72,082,837 of NC_058373.1, read as the reverse complement.
TCCAGGCTACATATAGGTGACCATAAGTTCTTCCTTTCCTGGTACTATTCACCTGTTGTCTCTATGTAATTATTAATGGCACACCTTTTTATTCTCCAGATTGTCTTGGTATGAATGACAAATTATATCCTGGATATAACCCGGTACTTCAAAAATGTTTCCTCTTTTTAGTGCAATACCCATTTGGTTCAAAGGGAGATAGTTGTTCCTCTGTCATGGTATTTCCCCAACTTTTATTATTCTGATACCACCTTCACAGTTTCTGCTTATTCATTGTTATCTGTATGTACTTTGTACTTTAAGTGTTATTTTTAATTAAGTAATAACATAGGTTTTTAAAAAACAGGTAGTTCTGAAAACCTTAAAAACCAGTCAACTGCCTCAGAAGCAGTTACTTTTAGTTCTTCTGCTTCATATTTTGAAATGCTGTCTATACATTGTTACTTCTTGAATTGTCAGTCTTAGATATTAACTGTTGTCCTGTTTTGGTAGTTTAGGATTTAAATTTAACTTTTGTATTCTGTCACATTTTATTCCAGCTTCCTTACCTCCTGATACTTTTTAAATCTTTCCCTGACAGGGTTGCCTGGGTAGCTCAGTCGGTTAATGGGCTCAGGTCACGATCTCGTGACCTCTCATGAGCTCCAGCCATGCGCGTCGGGCTCTGTGGTAATAGCTCAGAACCTGAAGCCTGCTTTGGATTGATTCTGTGTCTCCTTCTCTCTCTGCCCCTCCCCCAGTCACACTTTGTTTCTCTCCCTCTCTCTCTCTCTCAACAATAAATAAACATTAAAAAATTAAAAAATATAAATTTCTCTGGGGTGCCTGGGTGGCTCAGTCGGTTAAGCGGCCAACTTCTGCTCAGGTCGTGATCTCGCGGTCCGTGAGTTAGAGCCCCGCGTCGGGCTCTGTGCTGACAGCTCAGAGCCTGGAGCCTGTTTCAGATTCTGTGTCTCCCTCTCTCTGACCCTCCCCCGTTCATGCTCTGTCTCTCTCTGTCTCAAAAATAAATAAACATTAAAATAAATAAATAAATAAATAAATAAATAAATAAATAAATAAATAAATAAATAAATTTCTCCCTGACACATTGTTACGGAAAACTTCAAACAGAGAGAAAAGTGAAAGATTTTTACAGTGAACACGTGTGTACCCATCACCTACATTAATAATTGACATTTTATTATACTTGATTTATCACATATCCACCCCTCTTGATAAGTTTTTTTTTTTTCACAATTTTTATTAAAATCAGTAGTAAGTTTACATTTTTATGTTCATGTAGATACTTTCACTGCTGGGTGAAGTAATAAAGTACAATTACCTCTCCTATTCTCTACAATTCATTTTTCCTGACACTAGTGATTGCCTACATTTCTCTCTTTTTTTAAATGCTCCTAGCCCTAATTATTTCCTTCAGGTCTGTCATAATCTTCTCAATCGTTTATTTTAAAATTGTCACACTTGGGGCATCTGGGTGTCTCATTTGGTTGAGCATCTGACTCTTAATTTCAGCTCAGATCATGATCTCACTGTTTGTGGGATCGAGCCCTGCATCAGGCTCTGCACTGACAGCATGGAGTCTGCTTAGAATTCTCTGTCTCCTTCTCTGTCTCTGCCCCTCCCCCACTCGTGTTCTCTCTCCAAATAAATACACTTAAATTTTTCACACTTGTCAGATATTTTATTAATTCTGTGTTGTTTTTTTTTTTTTTTTTAAGTTTATTTATTTTGAGAGAGAGAATCCCAAGCAGGCACCACGCTGTCAGTGCCCAGTGTGGGGCTCCATCCCATGAACCGTGGGATCATGACCTGAGCTAAAATCAAGAGTCCAGATGCTTGACAGAGCCACCCAGGCGCCCCAATTCTGTGTTGTTTTTTTAGCTTCACCACCATTCCCCTCCCCCAACCTTACATTATATTGTTCTATCTGTACAGGTTGTTCTCCAGGCCTACTGAACTTGGGACTTTCCAATATTGGGTCCCCTATATCCTACAACCTTTGTGTTGATTTTTTTTTCTTGTAAGAGCATTTTCTCTAAGAGCTTTTTAAAGGATATAGAGAATATATGTTTCTTAAGCGGTTGTGTGTCTTAAGTTTTATTCTGTCTTCACTTTTGGTTAATAATATAGTTAAGTGTGATTAAAATTCAAGGTTGAAAATCTCTCAGAATTCAGCTCAGAATCTAAGCAGTCATTCGGTAGTCTTCAAACTTGCAGTATTTTTAGAAGGCAAATGTGTCTCTTTCCTGATTCAGTGTATATGGCCTGTTCTCTCTGAAACATTTCAGATCCTCTCTTTATCCCTTGTGTTTTGAAATTTCACTGCCTTCATATGAGCCTTTTTTTTTTTTTCTTCCATGCATTGAATTGGGAAGTCGCCGGGGGGGGGGGGGGGGGTCTGTTCAGTCTCCAGGCTCAGTGCCCTTCAGTGTTAGAATCATTCACTGTTTGGGGTGCCTGGGTGGCGCAGTCGGTTAAGCGTCCGACTTCAGCCAGGTCACGATCTCGCGGTCCGGGAGTTCGAGCCCCGCATCAGGCTCTGGGCTGATGGCTCGGAGCCTGGAGCCTGTTTCCGATTCTGTGTCTCCCTCTCTCTCTGCCCCTCCCCCGTTCAAGCTCTGTCTCTCCCTGTCCCAAAAATAAATAAACGTTGAAAAAAATTAAAAAAAATTAAAAAAAAAAAAGAATCATTCACTGTTTGATTACTTTTTTCCCCTCCATTTCCTCAGTGATCTTTTTTGTTGCCCCTGATATTCCCCTTGCAGAGCTTTAGACCGCTTGACTTAAGTTTGTTGGTTATCTTTCAGTTTTGTTTCCTGTCTTTGTCCTCTATTTCCAATACTGCTTCTTAACTTTATTTTCCCACTTACAGATTTTTAAAATTTTCAGCTATTTTTAATTTCTTCTTAACCTCTACACTCTTGTTTCATGGATATACTATATTTTATAGGAGGTGTTTTTATTTAATTTTTATCTCCTATTCTCTGTGTTGTCTGTTTCCTCTGAGTTTCCTTGATTCCTCTTACATATTGGAGACCTCACAGACACCAAAGTAAGACTTGGCTACCCATCCGTATTAAGATAAAATAATAAGACACTGGTTGGCAGCTCTGCATGGATGGGGCCTCTCAAAGAATAGGGGTAACTGTAGAGTGAATAGGCTCACTTATTCCATGGAGGACCCCCAAATGTCAGTATGTGAAGAGTTTTCTCTGAATTCAGTGAGGACCTGCAAAGAAAAATCCTCTTCATTCGTTCCTGATGGTCACTCAAAATACAGACTTTAACTTTCTGAAAATTAGTACTTGCTTCTGCTGTGCCTAACATCTGAAGCTAGAGCCTTTTTGAGCTCATTTTTCCAGAGATTAAATAAAAAGTCTTTTTGCTAAAGGATTAGATGTTGTCTCAGGACTTTCAAGAACTGGGGGGGCAAGAGGCAGGGGAGTCCCTCTCTTAAGCTTACTGACCAGACCTTCCGTTTTTAGCCCTGAACTCATCTACGTGCAATATACTCCGTTCCCTTTCCCTGATACTTGGTGCCTCCAGAGTTTAGCCCCCTGGGGCTCTTTGAGATCTGTATACCTTACCATTGAGAAAGCTTGTCAGGCACTTGGGGTGAGCTACCATAGCTCTGCTTAGTTGTTTCCCACTCATGTCCTCTTTTATCTTCCAGAATCCTGTTGAATTCTTTAAATCTAACTATATTCAGAAAGGATCCTTTACATCACTGTAAATGGAAAATTGTGTCACTTTCCAAAATTAAAAAGTAAAGATCATATAAGCACAACAGCATTATTAAATTCTACCAGGTGTTAAGGACTAGCATTGAACAGATATGTTCTTTTTTAAAAATTTTTTTATTAAGCTTTTATTTTAATTTCAATATAGTTAACATACAGTGTTATATTAGTTTCGGGTGTACAATATAGTGCTTTTATACGTTACTCAGTGCTCATCATGATAAGTGTACTCTTCATCCCCATCACTTATTTAACACACTTCCGCACCCACCTCCCCTCTGGTAACCATTATTCTCTATAGTTACGAGTCTGTTTCTTGGTTTCTCTTTTTTTTTCTTTGTTCATTTATTTTGTTTCTTACAATTCACATACTAGTGAAATTATGTGGTGTTCGTCTTTCTCTGACTTACTATGCTTAGCATCATACTCTAGTTCCATCCATGTCATTGCAAATGGCAAGATTTTATTCTTTTTTATGGTTTAATAATATTCCATTGTGGGTGGGTGTGTGTGTGTGTGTGTATGTGTGTATGTATATGTGTGTGTGTGTGTGTGTGTATATATATATGTATATATATAAATATATATAAATATATGCCATTTCTTTATCCATTCACGTATCAGTGGACACGTGGGCTGCTTCCATGATTGGGTTATTGTAAATAATGCTGCAATAAAACATGAGGGTACATATATCCTTTCGGATTAGTGTTTTTGTATTTTGGGTGTGTAAATACCCAGTAGCGTGATTACTGGGTCAGAGGGTAGTTCTATTTTTAACTCTTCTTAAAATTAAAAAAAAAATTTTTTTAATCTTTATTTATTTTTGAGAGAGAGAGACAGAGCATGAGCAGGGGAGGAACAGAGAGAGAAGGAGACACAGAATCTGAAGCAGGCTCCAGGCTTTGAGCTGTCAGCACAGAGCCGATGCAGGACTCGAACCCACGAACTGCGAGATCATGACCTGAGCCGAAGTCAGATGCTTAACCGACTGAGGCACCCAGGCGCCCCTATTTTTAACTTTTTGAGGAACCTTCTTACTCTTTTCCACAGTAGCTGTACCGGTTTGCATTCCCATCAACAGTGCACAGGGGTTCCTTTTCTCCACATCCTTGCCAGCGCTTGCTGTTTCTTGTGTTTTGTTTTGTTTTGTTTTGTTTTGTTTTGTTTTGTTTTGTTTTGTTTTAGAGACAGAGGGAGAGAGAGAATCCCAAGCAGCCTTGACACTCAGGGCAGAGCCTGACATAGGACTTGATTCATGACCCTGGGATGATGACTTGAGGGAAAACCTAGAGACAGATGCTCAACTGACTGAGCCACCCAGGTGCCCCTTGTGTTTTGGGAGTTTTGTTTGTTTTTAATGCTTATTTATTTATTTTGAGAGAGGGAGAGAGAGAATCCCAAGCAGGCTCCACAGTGTCAGCACAGAGCCCATCTTTGGGCTTGAACCCACGAATTGTGAGGTCATGACCTGAGCCAAAATCAAGAATCAGACACTTAACTGAGCCACCCAGGCACCCTTGTGTTTAAAAAAAAAATTTTTTTTTTAATCTTTATTTCTTTAAAAAAATTTTTTTTTTCAATGTTTATTTTTGGGACAGAGAGAGACAGAGCATGAACGGGGGAGGGGCAGAGAGAGAGGGAGACACAGAATCGGAAACAGGCTACAGGCTCTGAGCCATCAGCCCAGAGCCTGACGCGGGGCTCGAACTCCCGGACCGCGAGATCGTGACCTGGCTGAAGTCGGATGCTTAACCGACTGCGCCACCCAGGTGCCCCATCTTTATTTCTTTTTGAGAGAGAGAGAGAGCAGGGGAGGAACGGAGAGAGAGGGAGACACAGAATCCAAAGCAGGCTCCAGGCTCTGAGCTGTCAGCACAGAGCCCAACAGGCTCTGATCTTTGCTTGAAAACTCAAATATTAAAAATAGATCTAACCTGTGACCCAGCAATAGCACTGTTAGGAATTTACCCAAAGGATACAGGAGTGCTGATGCATAGGGGCACATGTACCTCAATGTTTATAGCAGCACTTTTCAACAATAGCCAAATTATGGAAAGAGCCTAAATGTCCATCAACTGACGAATGGATAAAGAAGATGTGGTTTATATATACAATGGAATACTACTTGGCAATGAGAAAGAATGAAATCTGGCCATTTGCAGCAATGTGGATGGAACTGGAGAGTGTTATGCTAAGTGAAATAAGTCAGGCAGAGAATGACAGATACCGTATGTTTTCACTCATATGTGGGTCCTGAGAAACTTAACACAAGACCATGGGGGAGGGGAAGGGGAACCTTGATATAACCAATGCCAAGAAAGGCTCTTTAGGGTCTTGAATGATTTAAGAATGTAAAAGGGCCTGCTATCAGTCTGAGAACAACTGAGCTATATGATTCCGATGACATCACACATTAACACTAATTTTGGTATTAAACATTCTCTCCTCTCCCAATTTTTGCTACATATGCTCTAGTTCTTCATTAAACATGGATTTTGTGGCAATAATATTGCCACTACCTTGATAACCTCCCAAAATTAGGAACAGGAAACTGCCTATGTTTAATGCTTATGTGTTCTAGCTACAGATAAGTGTAATTTCCATGCCCATACATCTGTCTGTAAAAACCACTGAAATTAATCAAAAAGCCTCTTTTAGTATTTTTTGATATTTGAAATCTTGCTCCAGTCAAAACCTTTCAACAAAGAAAAAGATATCAACATGTGTAAAAATTCAGAATACATAGTAATACATTTTTAAAAAGTATACACAGTGTAATCATGTAACTTAGTCATTAATGATATGGGAAATTTATCCAAAGGGATCTCAATAAAACTGAAAATAGGGAGACAGAAAAAAAGGCCCACATATTCAGCTTTTTTATGCAGATGGGGAAGCAAACTCAACTATTCCAAGGATTTTAATTCCTATAAAATGCCTAGTTTTCCACTGCCCATCACAAAGGTGATAAACTCAAATTTTATCATTGACTACATAATACATTTTCATTTTCCTTGAAGTGACAGGCTCACTTCACTCATTTTCAAGAAAATGTATGCCTGTTACCCAAGTCTGCTTAAATGGCTACTTCAACTTGTTATTCGAATAATTGTAAAGTTTTCCTTAAGATAACCGTCATATTTCAGTTTGCACACAGAAGTGGTTTGCGTGTACTTCATGTTTCTTTATACAAAATATTAAAGGGGCGCCTGGGTGGCGCAGTCGGTTAAGCGTCCGACTTCAGCCAGGTCACGATCTCGCGGTCCGTGAGTTCGAGCCCCGCGTCGGGCTCTGGGCTGATGGCTCAGAGCCTGGAGCCTATTTCCGATTCTGTGTCTCCCTCTCTCTCTGCCCCTCCCACATTCATGCTCTGTCTCTCTCTGTCCCAAAAATAAATAAACGTTGAAAAAAAAAATTAAAAAAAAATATTAAAAAGACATGCTAGAGTGTTGGGATTACTTACTGTTGATCATTTTTATTGCATCAAGGACATTCTTAGAGAAATAGCCCCCCCTTCCACGAGTATGTGGTAATGAATTACTTTGGTGCCAATTACCTTGATTTGTGCTAAGGCACTCACTAGCTGTTTTTGTTGTTGTTGTTTAATTTCTTTTTAATATTTTTAATGTTTTTATTTATGTTTGAGAGATAGTGCAGACAGAGAGGGAGACACAGAATCGGAAGGGGCGCCTGGGTGGCTCAGTTGGTTCAGCGCTGGACTTTAGCTTAGGTCATGATCTCACAGTTTGTGGGTTCAAGCCCTGTGTCGGGCTCTGTGCTGGAAGCTCATAGCCTGGGGCCTCCTTTAGATTCTGTGTCTCCCTCTCTCTTTGCCCCTCCCCCTGCTTGTTCTTTCTCTCTCTCTCTCTCTCTCTCTCTCTGTCTCTGTCTTTCTCTCTCTCTCAAAAACAAATATTAAAAAAATATATATGAGAATCCTTGGCAGGCTCCAGGCTCTGAGCTGTCAGGACAGAGCCCAGCGCAGGGCTCAAACCCATGAACCATGAGATCATGATCTGAGCCAAAGTCAGACACTTAACTGACTGAGCCACCCAGGGACCTGAAGGCACTAGCTGTTTTAACTACCAATGCTTTTGCATTATCAGTGAGAACTAATGATAAACCTTCCCAACCTGAAGGAAAACATTTTCTTCCTGAAAATGAGTGGGGGAATGCATACAGTTTCTATGTGGTAATTTCTTTGGGTTATGTATTTTTTTGTGGTAGAGAAATTCAACAGAACCCTTAATTGTTGTACTATATTTGGATTCTTACTGGCAACCAGAAGCTTTGTTGTGTGGAAGAGTCTGATGTAGATGTTTTTCTTGACTTTATAGGGGAAGTTAGAGATTTGACCTTCTAGCCCACAATTTGCAGTCTTTTGGTCTTACGGAACCGTTGAAGAGTAGCTGATGGAGTGGTTGCAGGACTCACACTTCTCAATTTCAAAACTTAAGATAAAGCTGGAGTAATCAAAACGACATGATATTGGTACAAGGATGGATGCTTAGATAATGGAATAGAATTGAGAATCCAAAAATAAACCCTCACATTTGTGTCATTTGATTTTTTTTCTAATACATAATTTGATTTTTTTCCCCTAATACATAATTTGATTTTTTGACTGGGACAGTTCAGTGGGGGGAAAGAATAGTCTTTTCAACAATGAGGTAACCATATGCAAAAAAATGAAGTTAGGCCTCTTCCCCACACCATACACAAAAATTAACTCAAAATGAATCCTAGATCTAAATATCAGAGCTAAAACTATAAAACTGCTAAAGAAATACAGGTAAATCTTTTATGTCCTTGGATTAGACAAAGCCTTCTTAGATATGACCTCAAAAGCACAAGAAAATAATTTGGACTCCTTCAGAATTAAAAACTATCATGTGTGAAAGGACAACATCATCAGGAAAGTGAAAAGAAGCCACTGAATGGAGAAAATTTGTAAGTCATATCTGATAAGAGACATATCTGGAATATAAAAGGAGCTCTTATAACTGAATAATAAAACAGTAATTCAGTTACACAATGGGCAAAGGATGTGAATAGGTGCTTCTCCAAAGAAGGTAGACAAATGGTCCGTAATCACATGAAAAGGTGCTCAGCATCATTAGCTGTCAGAGAAATGCAGATCAAAACTACAGTGAGGTACTACTTCACATGCAGTGGACAATGGCTCTAATAAAAAAAAAGCCAATCAATATGTGTTAGTCAAGATATGGAGAATTTGGCATCCTGATAAATTGCTGTTTGAGAATAAGAAATGGTGCGGTCACTCTGGAAAACAGTCTGGCTCCTCAAAAAGTTAAACACAGAGTTACCATATATATGACCTAGTAATTCTTCACCTAGGTATGTACTCAAGAGAAGTATGTCCACACAAAAACTGACATGAATCTTCATAGCACCATTATTCACAATAGCCAAAATATGGCAATAACCCAGATGTCCAGCAGTTGATGAATAGATACAGTAGTAGATCCATACAGTGGGTTGTTAGTCACAGAAAGGACAAAGTACTGACACATGCTACAACATAGGTGAACCTTGAAAGCATGTTAAGTGAGAGAAGCCAGATGCAGAGGCCACATATGTTACTCCATTTATATGAAATGTCCAGAATAGACAAATCCGTACAGTCCAGTTAGGTTAACAGCTGCCTAGACCTAGGTGGAGATGTAGGCCATCTTTTGGGAAAGAGGAAAATGTTCTAAAGTTAGATTGTGATGGTTGCAGAACTCTGAACACACTAAAAGCCATTGAATTGTATGTAAGTTCTCTCTCACTAAAGCTGTTTAACAAAGAGAGTAATGACTGTGAGGCTGCCAAGCAAACTTGGCATTACTATTAGGAAAATCTATACCCTGAGTAAATACTGAACTTTGTATTCCAGTTTTACTAGGATAAAAAGATGACCAGGGGCGCCTGGGTGGCGCAGTCGGTTAAGCGTCCGACTTCAGCCAGGTCACGATCTCGCGGTCCGTGAGTTCGAGCCCCGCGTCGGGCTCTGGGCTGATGGCTCAGAGCCTGGAGCCTGTTTCCAATTCTGTGTCTCCCTCTCTCTCTGCCCCTCCCCCGTTCATGCTCTGTCTCTCTCTGTCCCAAAAATAAATAAACGTTGAAAAAAAAAAAAAAAAGATGACCAAATTACCTACTCTTTACTTTTCAGAAAGGAGAAGATGAATATGCCAACGTTGATGCCATTGTTGTATCAGTGGGTGTTGATGAAGAAATTGTTTATGCAAAATCAACTGCCTTACAGGTGAGAGGTTTATGGCAGTTTTAGGCCTGAGAATCCTCGAATCATCGATTGCACCACAATAGTGTGGTATTCACCAGCCACATTAAAAATTAAATTCTTCAGTCCCAAGTCTCAAGTACTGAGTACCATGTTGGAGCTGGTAGAGAATATTTCCATCATCATTGAAAACTCAGTGGACCCCCCCGCCCCACATACACACACACAAAACAAGAAAGAAAAAATTTTAAAACATAAACACATCCTTATTTAAAAAGAAAGAAAGAAACAACCGTACTTCAACTAAAGAAACATAAAAAAAGGTTTGGTGGACAGCCCCAAAAAAGAAGTATATAAATTGGGATAGATTTAATCATATATAACAATAAAATCTAACAGTGGATTAAGTAGAATGGTTTTTTCTCTTTTAGTTAGTCTTCAGGGACACAGGGTTTTTCTGGTCTGTCTTCTGCCATACGTAGAGGCCAGCCCTTGGGCTCATGGTACAAAAATTGCTAGAGCTCCAGCCATTACATCTGCATTCCAAGTAGAAAGAGTGGAGAAAGGGAAGAAAATGAAGACATCTTTCCCTTTATGAAGATACTTGAAGTCCCACAGAATACTTCTATTTATAACTTATTGGCCAGAATTTAATGGCCATAAGCTGCAAGAAAGGATAGGAAGTAGTCTTCATGCTGAGTGTGCCCAGCTAACAATCCCAAGTCTTTCTGAGAGGGAAGAAATGAATAATTGGTAGGCAGCTAGCAGTCTTTGGGGGAGGTAGAATGTGCATTTCCCTGATGTGCTACTTTGTCCCTTGTTTTATGCGTTTCTGTTCTACTAAATAACCATATAGTTCATAGAAACACAAATTATCCGTATGATTTGGTGGTCTTTATTATAGAGTATTTCAAACATCAAAGTAGATAAATAATAATGTGACACTCTAATGTACCCATTATCCAATATGTATACATTATCCAATAAATTGTAAGCTCTTGGCCAGTTTCATTTCATTTGTATCCACATCTAGCTTATTTTGAAGTTAATTCCAGATACCTTATTTTATAAATATTTCTGAGTAAGTACATTAATTTTTTTAATTTGTAAATACTGTTGTTACTTTTGTCTTTTCCTATAGACGTGGCTCTTTGGTTATGAACTGACTGATACTATCATGGTCTTCTGTGATGACAAAATTATCTTTATGGCCAGCAAGAAGAAAGTGGAGTTTTTAAAACAGATTGCTAACACTAAGGGCAATGAGAATGCAAATGGAGCCCCTGCCATCACACTGCTGATACGGGAAAAGGTCAGAACTAGTAAAGAATGTGTCATAAATGTCAAAGAATGTTTAAAAGTAATAAATGGAAATCCCTCTAGGAATTTAAAAATATACAGGAGAAGATTTTTGCTGGCTAACATTGTAATTACAAAGTTTTAGCACATCTTCGTTGTGTTTGTTAAGAAGAAAAAAGTTCAGTAACCCTGTCGGTTCTATAGCAAAACACACAGGCTGTGAGATTCTGTCAAACATGGACTTTATCTGTCCATTCTCAAGGGTAATGTCAACTTGTTTGTTTTCATCTTAGTACTTCAATTGGCATGAATCACTGGGGGTTTTTTAAGTCCTCTCCTAACATGGGGCTGGAGCTCACAAGCCTGAGATCAAGAGTTGCAGGCTCTCCCAGCTGGGCGCCCCTAGAACAAAAATAATTTTAAACATCCTTAAGAAAACAGATATACCTCATACTCAGTGTTTGTCATATGTGGTCTTTTTTGTCGTACTTTCCACCTGACACTTTTTCTCAGAATGTTGTTCCCCTGCGTGCATGAGTGTTTTAGCTGTTCCTGAAGAAAAAGAATAGTCTTGTCAACTCATGTGGCACTTTAGTTTGTAAAAATATCCAAAGAAATTTTGTGTTAACTTTTAGAGTGTCACATTCTGCCACAAGGGAGTAAGTAGGTGAGGCATGGGGAGAAAATTTATTCTTTCTATGGTTCCAAATATCTGTCTGTGCCTGTTACTAGTAGAACATAGATGTCTAATTCTAAAACTAATTAACAAGAGTCTTTTCTTTGTGGCACTGATAGAATGAAAGCAATAAGAGCAGCTTTGACAAAATGATTGAAGCCATTAAAGAAAGCAAGAACGGCAAGAAGATTGGAGTGTTCAGCAAAGACAAGTTCCCTGGAGAGTTCATGAAGAACTGGAACGACTGCCTCAACAAAGAGGGCTTTGACAAAGTGAGAACACTCCCAGAAACATGCAGATTAGGAGTTGCGAAGATAGAAGTGTGACAGCTTTCCGTAACAGATAGTGCAAAGAATATGTTTTGGGAAAAGTATATATTCCTTCAGATTTCCATTTTCCATTCTGTTTGGCTGAGCAGTAAGCCATTTTGACTTTCCAGTCAGGAATGGCCCATTTGGAAGATAGTTTAGCTCTTGCAGGGGGAAACAGAAACCTCTCTCTCTCTCTCTCTCTCTCTTTTTTTTTTTTTTTTGTTAAATATTTATTTTGGGAGAGCATTGAGGCACAAGCAGGGGAGAGGGAGAGAGAATCCCAAGCAGGCTCCTCACTTTCCTTACAGAGCCTCATGCAAGGCTTAAACTCACAAACCACAAGATCATGACCTGAGCCGCAATCAAGTCAGACTCTTAACTGACTGAGCCACCCAGGTGCCCCCAGAAAAATCTCTTATCCAGAAAAAATACATTTTTTTCCCCTCCCTGCTCTCCTGCCTGTCTTCCTCTTCTGCCTTTATAAGATCCTCTAGAGAGGAGCGTTTACATTTACATTTAAATGGTATATTAGTTCAATGCCTTTTAGAATACACACAGTGACCTGGTAATGAGCTATTTTGAATGTTTATTCAATCCAAGAAAAGAGTATTTTTATATTCCGTAAACTACTGATGAATGGTGTGCTAAATAACCAAGTAACTTCACTGATACATTGGGAGAGATGCATTTATTTAGCAGTTCTGTATTTACCTGTTAGAAATTCTTATCACTTTGACTGCAGATAGATATCAGTGCGGTTGTGGCTTATACCATTGCTGTAAAGGAGGATGGGGAGCTCAACCTAATGAAGAAAGCAGCTAGCATCACCTCTGAGGTCTTCAACAAATTCTTCAAGGAAAGAGTCATGGAAATAGTTGATGCAGATGAGGTAAATGGAGAGGGGAAAGTCTGTACTATTCTAATGAAGCAGAAGTAAGTCCCTACCGTGCAGTGTTTTTTGCTGCATGTTTGGCTTCCTTTGCAATTAGGCCTTTGATACAGAAGTTGCTGGTGTGTAATTTTGCCTGTTCTCTTTCAAAATAACTATAAACCTGCGCTAGTTTCCTGATGTTACCCAGTATTTTACTTGAGAATTCCTTGCATAGCTGTGAATTTCACAATATTCTCAAAATCTGCTTTGCAGGTATACCAGTATATTACCTGACACATAAGCCATTTCATAAGGCTTATATAACATCCTCAGTGATGTCAGGATATGTGTTGTCCTCAAATAATGTCCAAAAATTCAACACTTTTAGACTCTTTGTCACCCTCTGGTGAGTATTGTTAACTATTTTATTTCTTTATGCTTACAGAAAGTTCGACACAGCAAACTGGCTGAGTCTGTGGAAAAGGCCATTGAAGAGAAAAAATACCTTGCTGGGGCAGACCCTTCTACTGTGGAGATGTGTTACCCTCCTATCATTCAGAGTGGTGGCAACTATAATCTCAAGTTCAGTGTGGTGAGGTAAGTATGAGAACTTCAGATTATAACAATCAGAGCATTTCAGCTTTCGGCCTGTTTTTTTCTTGGACTCATTTTGGAATTCAGAAAAGTTTAGTCTCTATACCCTACGTGGAGCTCAAACTCACAGCTGAGAGATCAAGACTTAGACACTCCACCAACTGAGCCAGCCAGGCACCCCTGCATATTTTTATCTTATTTCACGTTGGTACTCCCTTTTTACTTGAGCATTTATTTCATTTTGCTTTTCCAGATGATTAAAAATACCAAGAGGGCCACCTGGGTGGCTCAGTCAGTTAAGCGTCCGACTTCAGCTCAGGTCATGAGCTCACAGTTCATGTGTTCAAGCCCCACGTTGGGCTCCGTCCTGACAGCTCAGAGCCTGGAGCCTGCTTCAGATTCTGTATCTCCCTCTCACTCTGCTCCCCCACCCCCATTCATGCTCTTTCAAAAATAAATAAATGTTTAAAAAATTTGTTTTAAATATCAAGAAAAATGTAAAACATGTTGAGAAAAACCATTAAGGTATGAGATATGCCATAATGTAATTCCCCTTCTGAGTTTTTTCTTTGAATGAAAGGAAAACGTGTTAGTTAGTTAGTTAGTTAGTTAGTTAGTTAGTTAGTTAGTTATGAGAGAGCGAGCGAGCACATGCATGTGTGAGAGCAGGGAAGGGTCAGAGAGAGAGACAGAGTCAGAGAATCCCAAGCAGGCTCCAGGCTCTTAGCTGTCAGCACAGAGCTCAGCGCGAGGCTCGATTCTATGAACTATGAGATCATGACCTGAGCCAAGGTCGGCCCTGATCCAGCTGAGCCACCCAGGTGCCTGTAATTTTTAAAAATATATGAAGAATGCTGTTTTTCCTGGTCAGGCTGAAGGAACTAATTTATAATGCATAGTACAGTTCATAGTGGCTGGTGGAAAAGTGATGGCTTACCCTTGAGCTTTAAAACTGTAATGAATAGAATTTGGTATATTTTTTTGTCTATTTAGGAAACCACAAGTAAGCTTCTCACTGAATTTTTATCCTGTGAGCTTCAGTCAGTAATTTTACCTCTTTATAAGCTAATCTGTTTAAAGAGTGTAGGTCCTTCTTCAGCTATGGGATATAACAGGGAAAGGTGATTATAGATGTTTTATGCCAGTGCTGCTAAGGACTTTGCTAGTTTGCATAATGAAATGCTTTCTTCTTTTGGTCTCTAGTGACAAGAATCACATGCATTTTGGGGCCATCACTTGTGCCATGGGTATTCGCTTCAAATCTTACTGCTCCAACCTTGTTCGCACTTTGATGGTTGACCCTTCTCAGGAAGTTCAAGAAAATTACAACTTTTTGCTCCAGCTTCAAGAGGAACTGCTAAAGGAATTAAGACATGGTGAGGTGCCCTAGAAAAGATTCGGAAATGAAGTAAACTGAAGTGTCTCTAGTGTTTATGTGCATTTATATCCCTGAGGCATTTATACTAAAAATAGAATTCGATTTTACTAGCTTTGAATCACCCTAGCATTTCACTCTTCAGTCTTTTAGCATGAGTGGTTGTTGTGGTTTTACATTGGTGTTTGCAGAAAACTTCTGTGGCCAGTTAGGCCTCTGCATCCAAATCTTCATAAAATATCTGGCCTTGTTACTTTTCTTTGGTTCTGAGAACTAGTATCTCTAGCAACAGAATGTGTATTGTTAATTCTACATTGAATGGATACAAGGAATCTTAGTCTAAGGGCAAAACTAATAGCAACTCTGCTAAGCAAGCAATTGCATACCTCGGAAGGAAATAAAGTGCTTGACACCACACCTCTTTTGTCTTGAGACTCTACACTCCTAGTTGGCGAAATGGGACTTCAAGTTTTCTACTCTATAAGCCCACCCATGTGCCCATAGCTTCTAGATACAATTCCTTCGTGTTACCTCAAGTCGATCTTGAGAAATCCTATTGGAAGTAATAGTCCCAGGTAGTTTGATGAGGATAAGGACCCCTTTGAGTCCACCATATCTAGACTCTTCTGGCTTGAAGACTGTGTTCATACTATAGATCATGAAACATTAAGGCCAGAGTCCTCTTTTTTTTTTTTTTTTTTTTAATTTTTTTTCAAAAAAAATTTTTAATGTTTATTTTTGAGAGAGACACAGAACGTGGGTAGGGGAGGGGCAGAGAGAGATGGAAACACAGAATCAGAAGCAGGCTCCAGGCTCTGAGCTGTCAGCACAGAGCCTGACATGGGGCTTGAACTCACGAACCATGAGATCATGACGTGAGCTGCAGTCAGACATTTAATCAACTTAGCCACCCAGGTGCCCCTTTTTTTTTTAATTTTTAAAAAGTTTATTTTTTTAATTTAAATTCAAGTTAACGTACAGCGTAATAACAATTTCAGGAATAGAATTTAGAGATTTATCACTTACGTGTAACACCCAGTGCTCATCCCAACAGGTGCCCTCCTTAATGCCTATTTAGCCCATTCCCCACCAGCTCTCCTCCAGCAAACCTCAGTTTATTCTCTGTTTTTGAGTCTCTTATGGTTTGTCTCCCTCAAGGCCAGAGTCTTTGTAATATTAATTCACCCATTCAGTAGTCCTATTTTTCAAAATGTATGATAACTTGAATTACTACGCCATTTATCAAATTACTTCACTGAGACCTGGCATCCCATAGTCCTCCTGCGTCATTGATTCTCAAACAGTGTAACTAAGAGTAACTAGGTGAGTTGTTTATTTAAAAATGCAGAATTCTAAGCCCTACCACTCCTGCAGCTTCATTTCTTAGTTCACACTTTGAGAAACTGCTTTAGGGAACTTAATAGGTGAAAAAAATGTTGATGGAAACGTAGTGGTCGTAGGGGCGCCTGGGTGACTCAGTCGGTTAAGCGTCTGACTTTGGCTCGGGTCACGATCTCACAGTTTGTGAGTTCAAGCCCTGCGTCGGGCTCTGTGCTGACAGCTCAGAGCCTGGAGTCTGCATCAGATTCCGTGTCTCCCTCTCTCACTGCCCCTTCCCTGCTTGCTCTTGTGCTCTCTCTCTCGCGCGCACTCTCTCTCTCTCTCTCTCTCTCTCTCTCTCTCTCTCAAAGATAAAGACATTAAAGAAAAAATTTTTTTTAACTTGTGGTCATTTTTGTGTTTTGGGGTTTTTCTCCACCTAAAAGATACTATAATGTTTCCTTTCTGTCTTGTCATTAGGTGTGAAGATATGTGACGTGTATAATGCTGTCATGGATGTGGTTAAAAAGCAGAAGCCAGAGTTGCTGAACAAAATTACCAAAAATCTAGGGTGAGATGTGATGAAGTTCATTGTCACTCTGAGATAGTTTTCATGACTGGCCGTGGTCAGGCAAAATATTCTTAGATCAATTCACCCAGCATTTATGGACTCTTAAACTTACAGTCCAAACACATAGTGTTATCAGAGAATGTGGGAAAGATTTCATTTCTACTTCCTGGGAAGAGGTGGAGATTTTTGCAGACCAATGTAGTAGATGCCAATAGACCTTCTAGGCTTAAATTACTAGTGTTAGGAGTCGTTACTTACTGTATGTCCTCTTTTAGAACACTTCAGCTCACATTTGCAAATGAAATACTCTTGAGATATCCTACAATTAATTTTTTTTTCAATTTTTATTTAATCCAGTATTTCTCCAATGTATTTGACCATTCATCACCTAGAAATACTCAACATCTTATAGAACCAAAGACATTTTGGAAGACAAAGGCTCTGGGCAGTTTCCTTAGATGGAAACTAGTCTGGGATATATAGTTTCTTTCTGGAATTTTCTGATGGACAAGAGGAAGTACATTGGCCTGTACCAAGTCTTGGCCCAGGTGACTTAATCCTAGTTACCAACAGTCCACAAAAAATCACCTTGCTTGGGGCACCTGAGTGGCTTAGTCAAGGCGATTCTCGATTTCGGCTCAGGTCGTGATCCCAGGGTCGTGGGATCAAGTTCCACATCTGGCTCTGTGCTGAGTGTAGAACCATGTTTTAAGATTCTCTTCTCCCTCTTTCTCTTTGTCCCACCCTCCCCCCTCTTTGCCCCTCCACTTGTGCTCGCTTTCTAACTCCTAAATATAAAAAAAAGTTTTTAATTTTTATTAATTGCTGTGCTTAATCCACTTACTATGGTCTTGGTAATATTCCCCTTAACAGTCTACTAAGTTGTTTATAGGAAAACTGGTAGAATATTGAAATTTAAATATGGTGTATAAGCTAAAATAAAAAAGGCTTGATATAATAAATGTTACACGAGGTACTTAATTAGGAAATCTGTTTCAACATATTATTAGCCCAAAGACTGTCCTCGAATCCTCTTCCTTAACTGACTGATCAGCAGGGCCAATCACTCAACATACTTATCTGCCTTATCCTGAAAATTGAAATAGAATATATTGTACTTGACCCATGTTAGAGATCTTTTAGCCTATTGCTGAAATTTCTCTTCATTTCCTTTTTAGGTTTGGAATGGGAATTGAATTCCGTGAAGGCTCTTTAGTAATTAATAGTAAAAATCAGTACAAACTAAAGAAAGGTGAGTTTTACAGGCGTGCAGTAGGAAAATACTTTTTTGAATAATTTCCTTTAGCTTCATCTTCCGCATTTTCTGTGTAAAATCTACGTCTCCATTCTCTCACGGTTATAGACTGATTCCTGTTTGCTGTTTTAGGGATGGTTTTCAGCATCAATTTGGGATTCTCAGACCTTACTAACAAGGAAGGGAAGAAACCAGAAGAGAAAACCTATGCTCTGTTCATTGGTGACACAGTGCTTGTGGATGAGGTGTGTATTCTTCTTTGACCTTTGATTGTTCATGAACTAACATTGAAAATACATTTTATATTCTTTGGAGTTTTTTTCTTAAAGGTGTTTGTTAGGGGCACCTGGGTCAGTTAAGCGTCTGATGCTTGATTTCGGCTCAGGTCCTGATCTCACAGTTCGTGGGATTGTGCCCCTCAGTGGTCTCTGTGCTGATAGCACAGAGTCTGCTTGGGGTTGTCTCTGTCTCTGCCCCTCCCCCACATGCTTGGGCGTGCGCTCTCTCAAACTTTTTTTTTTATTTTAAGTGTTAAATGCTAGCTGAAGGGAGAGGTCCATGTGACAGTGGCCCAATACAGCTAGGAATAGAGATTGTCATCCAAATACAGAGAATAATTTATTAAAAATTTTTTTTAATGTTTATTTTTGACAGAGACAGAGCATGAGTGGGGGAGGGGCAGAGAGAGAGGAAGACACAGAATGCAAAGCAGGCTCCAGGCTCTGAGCTGTCAGCACAGAGCCTGACGCAGGGCACAAACTCATAGACTGCAAGATCATGACCTGAGCCCAAAGTCAGACACTTAATCGACCGAGCCACCCAGGCACCCTCCTTTTTTGTTGTTGTTGTTTTTTACATTTATTTACTTTTGAGAGACAGAGTGTGCGCAGGGGAGGGGCAGAGAGAGAGGGAGACACAGAATCAGAAGCAGGCTCCAGGCTCCGAGCTGTCAGCAGAGAGCCTGACGTGGGGCTCAAACCCACAAACTGTGAGATCATGATCTGAGCCGAAGTTGGACGCTTAACCGACTGAGCCACCCAGGTGCCCCACAAATACAGAGAATAATTTAAACCACACAGTTCAACCTGTGACTTGAACCTGGATAATGATAATATTGGGAATTGATTCTTATTTTAAATTTTTTTAACAGCTTTATTGAGTTACAGTTTACATACCATGCAGTTCACCTGCTGAAAGTGTTTAATTTAGTGATTTTTAGTATATTCTCAGCAATCAGCACCACAGTCTAATTTTAGAACATTTTTATCACCTCAGAAAGAAACCGTGTACCCTAGCAGTCACTCCTCATTTTCCCCCCAAGCTCCCCAAACCTAGTCAACAACTAAACCGCTGGTTCTGGGCAGTTGTGGTCTTTTATAATTCTTTTTTTCACTTAGGAGAATTGATCCTTAATGTTCATAATAGCAAATACTTCTGAGTTCTTATTATGTTAGCACTTTTATGCATTAATTCACTGAATTATGATACCCTGTGAAGTAGATACTTTATCCTCAGATAAACTGGGGCACAGAAGTAGAAGTTGCCACATATCACCACTAGAAAGTGATTGAGGCAAAGGGCGCCTGGGTGGCTCAGTGAGCATCTCTTATTTAGGCTCAAGTCATGATCTCCCAGTTTGTGGGATCAAGCCCCATGTCAGGCTCTGCACTGACAGTACGGAGTCTGCTTGGGATTCTCTCTCCCCCTTTCTCTCTGCCCTTTCCCTACTCGGATGCGCTTGCACT
Source organism: Felis catus (assembly GCF_018350175.1). Lineage (NCBI taxonomy): Eukaryota > Metazoa > Chordata > Mammalia > Carnivora > Felidae > Felis > Felis catus. The sequence goes on along the minus strand of NC_058373.1, from coordinate 72,062,830 downwards.
GTCTTTCTCAAATAAAACTTTTTTTTAAAAAAACAAAAGGGAAGGAAAAAAAAAAAAAAGAGGTTAGAGTGGGAGAGAGCCAAAGCATAAGAGACTCTTAAAAACTGAGAACAAACTGAGGGTTGATGGGGGATGGGAGGGTGGGGGATGGGTATTGAGGAGGGTACCTTTTGGGATGAGCACTGGGTGTTGTATGGAAACCAATTTGACAATAAACTTCATATATTGAACATTAAAAAAAAAGGAAGAAGAAAATAAACATTAAAAAAAACAAAACAAAACAAGAAAGTGATTGAGGGAGGTTTCACATCAAGCCTGTATTCGTAATCATTATCCCAGTGTTGCCTCCTAAATTATAGTTCCTTTGAGGTTGCGAGGATAAAATCTGTATGCGTTGTCAGAGATTTTAGTATCCACAAGTTTCGAAGCATTGGCCAACTGTATACGAGGCTAGAAAGTGAAAGTGCTTTATTTAAATGCTCTTGTAAATGTCTCTGACTTCTTCCTTTTATTCCAGGATGGCCCAGCTACTGTCCTCACTTCTGTGAAGAAAAAAGTGAAGAATGTGGGGATTTTTCTAAAGGTAGGAAGAAGAAAAGCAGGTGGTGTAGGAAGTTTGGTACCGTGAAAAGGCTAAAGTAATAACTGGCTAAAAAGGTTAAAACTGGAATTGCTGATTCTCATTTTTCCCCCATAGAATGAGGATGAAGAGGAGGAGGAGGAGGAGAAAGATGAGGCCGAGGACCTGTTGGGAAGAGGTTCTCGGGCAGCACTGCTTACTGAAAGAACACGAGTGAGTTTGTTGTTTTAATCCACATTGACTCTCTCTCTGTCCTCTGGCTCCCGTCTGGGGCACGTCTGTAAGACTGGCAGTTCTGCTGACTTGGGTGTGTCCTCTAGAACGAGATGACCGCAGAAGAGAAGCGGAGAGCGCATCAAAAGGAACTGGCAGCTCAACTCAACGAGGAAGCAAAGAGGCGACTGACTGAACAGAAAGGAGAGCAACAGATTCAAAAGTAAGAGTTTGTGTTGGGCAACGAGGTTGTCTTAGGTTTGTATTTGATTTGTAGCAATTCCTCAAAAAATGTCTTTATCCCCACTCCAGAGCTCGCAAATCTAACGTGTCCTATAAAAACCCATCTTTGATGCCTAAGGAACCACATATTCGGGAAATGAAGATCTATATCGACAAGAAGTACGAGACCGTGATAATGCCTGTGTTCGGTATCGCGACACCTTTTCACATTGCCACAATCAAGGTATGAGCATTGAGTCAGGATCCATCCAGACTGGTTCTGAAACTATGAGTTGTGCTTTCCATAGATTGTTTTTCCGATTCTTCTACCCTCTGCTCATTCTCCACCCTTCTCACTTTGCTGACTCCCCCTCTCCTTGTCCCCTGCTATTGTTCTCTTTCTTTTCCATTTTGCACTTGCTTAGAATGTTCAGTGATCTCCTAGTCTAGAAATACAATTTGCATTAAGCGTTTGCCTTATTTTGTTTTACTTTTTCTTATAGGGAGAGAGCATGAGTTGGGGGAGGGTTGGAGAGAGAATGAATCCATAGCAGGCTCCATGCTGAGCGTGGAGCCTGACTTGGGGCTCAATCCCACCACCCTGGAATCATGACCTGAGGCAAAATCAAGAGTCGGACGCTCAACTGACTGAGCCACCCAAGCACCCCCACCCCGCCCCCTGCATTAAACATTTTTTAGCATGTTTTTGGACATGTGGTTCAGGGTACTCTGAGAAGCCAGTGATTCATTTGGAAGCACACATCTTGTCATACAAAAAAAATAAGCTAGGTGAAGGTAAAAAAAATCAGACCTAGGTGAAGGTTTATAGGCTAGGTTTAGCAGTCAGCTCGTAACTCCTAACTTAATTTTAATGTCTCTAAGTACTAACCTTTACTTTGGAAAGAAACTTGTTTATTTTGTTAATGCTTTCCTTTTCTTTGAGCAGAATATAAGCATGTCCGTGGAAGGAGATTATACTTACTTGCGAATCAACTTCTATTGCCCAGGCAGTGCTCTTGGCAGGAATGAGGGCAACATCTTTCCTAACCCAGAAGCCACTTTTGTCAAGGAAATGTGAGTCCCCGGGAAAACAACCATCCCCCATCCCTGCTGGTTGGAGTGGTACTCTCAGGAACATCTCATTGTGCTTTGTACGGTTTTGACGATGGAACCCAGTTTAGAATCCTCATGAATATATGTTAAACTGATTACACATGTTTTGCAGTAGAATCATAAATAAGGAAATGTGTGCCTCATTGGAGTCTGTTCTTCATGGTGTGGAATGGGATAATTGGCTATGCCAGATTTGAAAAATAAGTGTGATTTCCCACCCAGTGGATTAGCCATTTATAACATGCTCTATTTAAGAGAGAAGAAAGAGGGATGTTTTTCAGCTTTCCAGACACTGTCTTACCATTTACTGGTATCTTTATCTTCTGAAAGACATTTAAGTCCGTTAAAAATACAGTGAAGAGTGCAGGTTACCTGACCTGATAAAGATACTTCTGTAAGTTCTGGCTTCTCCTTTTTCACAGCACATACCGAGCTTCAAATATGAAGGCACCTGGAGAACAGACTGTACCAGCCTTGAACCTCCAGAATGCTTTCCGAATTATAAAAGAAGTACAGAAGCGTTATAAGACCCGGGAAGCAGAAGAGAAGGAGAAGGAGGTGAGCCTGGACACCAACAGAGCACCATTGTGTGAAAGGATACATGTGGGTTTGGAGGGGACACACAGTTACATGAGGATTCACAGTAATTCTCGTTCTACTTAGGGCATTGTGAAACAAGACTCCCTAGTGATCAATCTAAACCGGAGCAATCCCAAACTGAAAGATCTATACATTCGCCCAAACATTGCCCAGAAGAGGATGCAGGGTTCCCTGGAGGCCCATGTCAATGGTATGAATGATCTCTCGTGTGTCTGGGCTTTGTCTCTGGGGCACATTTGTGGGAATGACAGATGGATAATCCGTATGTGAGGGAGCTGCTGGAAAGAATCTATATATATTGCTGTACGGGCACAAGGAAGGGAAAGAAGCTCTGTGTGGTTTGCGGCATTTTCTGTGACTCGGTTCCAATCAGCCAGAAAAGACGCAATGTCTTCTGGCCTCACCTCATGCTGCTTGATGCTTAGCTGCTTCCTTTGTTTTCCCCCAGGTTTCCGTTTCACATCTGTTCGAGGAGACAAAGTGGATATTCTGTATAATAACATCAAGCATGCTTTGTTTCAGCCATGTGATGGAGAAATGATTATTGTCTTGCACTTTCACCTCAAGGTACGCTTTTTGATTTACAAGCTGTCAGATCTTGGGCAAGATCTTTCTGTTACTCTTTTTCTTTTAAAATAGTGACTAATAGGGACACCTGGGTGGCTCAGTTGATTAAGCGTCCAACTCTTGATTTCGGATCAGATCATGATCTCACGGTTAGCCTGCTTGGGATGCGCTCTCTCCCTGTCTGTCCCTCTCTCTGTTGTGCACGCGCACACACTCTCTCTTAAAATATATAAACTTTAGGGGCGCCTGGGTGGCTCAGTCGGTTGGGCGTCGGACTTCAGCTCAGGTCACGATCTCGCGGTCCGTTGAGTTCGAGCCCCGCGTCGGCTCTGGGCTGATGGCTCAGAGCCTGGAGCCTGCTTCCATTCTGTCTCCTCCTCTCTCTGCCCCTCCCCCGTTCATGCTCTGTCTCTGTCTCAAAAATAAATAAAACGTTAAAAAAAATTAAAAAAATAAAATAAAATATATAAACTTTAATAAATAAATGATGAATGATATCACCTGTCACAAAAGGTAAAGGGGGTTGAATAAGATAATGTTTATAAAGTCCACAGTGTCTAAAATCTAGAATAGAAAATAGAAAAATGTTTCTTTAGACAGTTTATTTTCGGCAAAGTCTCCCAAGTTCATTCTAATAAATAGGAATACTTTAAAAAATGTGTACGCTCTCACATTCCCAAATGTCATGATGACACCAGGGACAGTTTGACTATTTTTACATAGATGCTGTGGTTTCCAGGGTAGATACTATTTATACTTCACGTTGTTTTGTTGTGGTCTTGCCTCTTTGTTGTGTAGCCTGAGTTTTCTGACTGCTTTCTCGTTTTTTCCACTCCGTGCCCCCAGAATGCCATCATGTTCGGGAAGAAGCGGCACACGGATGTGCAATTCTACACAGAAGTGGGAGAGATCACCACGGACTTGGGGAAACATCAGCATATGCACGACCGAGATGACCTCTATGCTGAGCAGGTCTGTGAGATTGAGGATTTTATTTGCAGGGTATTGAGGTAGCTTGTGGTTCAGATCTGAGTTCAGTAGTTATATTTTGTAAATAACCCCCGCATCTTTCTGCAGAACAACTCAAGTATGCGCGGGGATGGTATAGTGCAGTGGCTTATGGGGCAGACTTGAATTGCAGACTCAGCTCTGCAGTTAATGGTGTAGTGGGCTGGGTTAAACTCTTCGTACTGGCGTCACAGGAATGAGGATTAAGGACCACAAAAGTACTTCAGGCTTTTTGAATGGATGTACGAGTGAAGTGATAACTGTAGCTAATTAGTTTTTTTTTCCTTCTACAGATGGAACGAGAAATGAGGCATAAACTGAAAACAGCGTTTAAAAATTTCATTGAGAAAGTAGAGGCTCTGACTAAGGAGGAACTGGAATTCGAAGTGCCTTTTAGGGACTTGGGGTAACATATCTCTTCTTTTTGACCTGAAGTGTCATCTGCCTATTAGGAAAATTGGTCATTCTTCCTTTGTGATAATTTAACATCACAGATCACGTCCTTTTTCCTTTGATTGAAAAACCTTTGAGACATCCATTCCCTCTTGAACATTTTTAGGCTGGGGTGAGTGGCTCAGACTGAGAGGCTTCCCCTGTAATTGACTCCAGTGAGTATGCTGGAGCTGGGTTTGGAATGGGGAAAGGCAAGAGGTGTATTGTGGCAGCACGTTTCTCTTGAGTGGGCCCAGTCCCTGTGAGCCTTTCTCTTACTCTCTTTCAGATTTAATGGAGCTCCTTACAGGAGTACCTGCCTCCTTCAGCCTACTAGTAGTGCGCTTGTAAACGCTACAGAGTGGGTGAGTATTTCTTCCCTTTTAGTAAGAAATTGTTAGAGAAAAGAAAGGGTAGGTGTTTTGAAAACTAGGTCTTTACTATTTCTGAAGATTTTCTTAGACACGACTTACTGAACAAATGATTCTTTAAGTAGTTTTTTAAATAGTTTCTTCAGTTTCTTTAAATTTATTCTCCTTGAGGAAAGATTTCGATCTTGCAAATCCTCATACTGAGACTTGTCAGTACATTGCATTGCTTTTAGTCTTCCCGAAAAGCAGTAGTGATTTTTAGGCCCTGAAAGTATTTGAAAATGCTCATGCTTTAGGGGACTTCTGTGATAGTGATCTCATTTCTCCCTGACAGCCACCTTTTGTGGTGACCTTGGATGAAGTGGAGCTGATTCACTTCGAGCGGGTTCAGTTTCACCTGAAGAACTTTGATATGGTGATAGTCTACAAGGACTACAGCAAGAAAGTGACGATGATCAACGCCATTCCAGTAGCCTCCCTAGACCCCATCAAGGAATGGCTGAAGTAAGTCAGTCTGCCGCACTCTCCCATTTACCCCTTGATCCCTCGATTACAGAATACAAGCATGGTATGTTGTATATAAAATCTGCTGGTGGACTTAAGGGAGAAACTGCCGTTGGGGAGTTATAGCCCAGGACTTAGAAGTTTGGCATCTGTTAGATAGAGTTATTAACTTCTTCCTGAAATTCCAACAGTAGTTGATGAATATTTACACATACAAAATCAAAAAAAAAGTCATCTTTGACTCTCCTTGATAGGTGTATAAAAATCTGAATACATGTATAATCAGTTAGTTATAAAAAGGGGATATCGCTTACTAGTTCTTTTACTTTTACTGAAAGATAATTTTTTCAATTTATTTTTTAAGTTTATTTATTTATTTATTTGAGAGAGACAGAGACAGTGCGAATAGGGGAAGGGTAGAGAGAGAGAATCCCCAGCAAGCTCCGCACTGCCAGCATAGAGCCTGACGCAGGGCTCGAACTCATGAAACTGAGACCTGAGCCGAAACCAAGAGTCGGATGCTTAACCAGCTGAGCCACTCAGATGCCCCATAAGATAAAACTTCTTGAATTTTAGCCTTTTAGGTCAGCTATAAAAGAATTTCTCACAGGAGTACCAAAACTCCAGTAAACAGGGAGATGTTATACTCTAGGTAAAGGGTGAAGCTTGGGTAGTGGTGAGTATAATTTGCTCTGCGCTCCACACACCCCTGCCTATTACCAGTGAAGAAGTGCTGAGATGTGACTCTCCTCTTAAGAGGTGGGTTGAGAGAACTTAGAAATAAATTGTGAGAAAGATACAAATTTATGGTTTTCCTGAGGATTTTCTTAAGACATAGGCAGGTAGGTGATAACAATATCCCAAATATGTGTTGTAAAGGTGACTTTTTTTATTCTTTTCAAATTTTTATTTAATTTCTAGTTAATTAACATACAGTGCAGTATTGGTGTCAGAATTCAGTGATTCATCACTTACATTCAACACCCAGTGCTCATCCCATCAAGTGCCCTCCTTAGAGCCCATCACCCATCTAGCCCATCCCTTACTCACCTCCCTCCATCAACCCTCTGTTTGTTCTCTAAGAGTCTTTTATGGATTGTTTCCCTCCTCCATTCGTTCATCTGTTTTGTTTCTTAAACTCTACATGAGTGAAATTACATGGTATTTGTCTTTCTCTGACTTACTTTGCTTAACATAGTACACTCTAGCTCTATCCATGTCGTTGCAAAATGGCAAGATTTCATCCTTTTTGATGGCTGAGTGATATTCCATTGTGTGTGTGTGTGTGTGTACACATATGCATCTTGATTCATTCATCAGTCAGTGGACATTTGGGCTCTCTCCATAGTTTGGCTGTTGATAATGCTGTTGTAAACGTCTGGGTGCATGTACGCATTTGAATCTTATTCTTGTAGCCTTTGAGTAAATACCTAATAGTGTAATTGTTGGATTGTAGGGTACTTTATTTTTAACTTTCTGAGGAACCTCCATTGTGTTCTCCAGACTGGCTGCACCAGTTTGCATTCCCACCAACAGTGTAAGAGGGTTCTCCTTTCTCTGCATCCTCACCAACATCTGTTTCCTGTGTTGTTAAGTTTCGCCATTCAGACAGATGTGAGGTGGTATCTCATCATGATTTTGATTTGTATTTCCTTGATGAGTGATGTTGAGCATCTTTTCATGTGTCTTTTGGCCATCTGGATGTCATCTTTGGAAAAGTGTCTATGTCTTCTGCCCATTTCTTAATGTATTTTTTAAAAAATCGGTTTTATTAAGGCAAAACTTACGTGTAATAAAATTCACCAATTTAAGTATATGGTCTGATGAGTTCTAATAAATGTGTACAGTCGCGAATCTACCATCATAATTAGGATGTAGAACACTTCTTCACTCCTAAAAGTTCTTCATACAGTTTTATGTAAGTCGGTCCCCTCCCTGTAATCCTATCCCTGGTTTCTATCACTATGTGGTTTGTGTCTTCTAGAATTTCATGTAAATGGAATCATAAGTATCTTGGTACCTTGCATCTTTCACTTAGCATAATGCTTTTGAAATTTATCCAAGTTGTTGAGTGCGTCAGTAGTGTATTCTTTTCTGTTACTGAGGAGTGTTCCAATGCATGGATATTCCGTACTTCATTTACCTTAATAGAAATGTTAATTGTTTCCACTTGGGGGTTCTTAGGAATAGCTGCTATAAACCTTACATACAGGTCTTTGTGTAAACGTTAAGTTTTCATTTCTTGAGTAGATGACCTAAGTGTGGCACTGCTGGGTCGCATGGTTTGTGGTAAAGTCTCTACGTTTAACCTTGTAAGAAACTATCAAATCATTTTTTTTTTTTTTTTTTTTTTTTAAATTTTTTTTTTTTTTCAACGTTTATTTATTTTTGGGACAGAGAGAGACAGAGCACGAACGGGGGAGGGGCAGAGAGAGAGGGAGACACAGAATCAGAAACAGGCTCCAGGCTCTGAGCCATCAGCCCAGAGCCCGACGCGGGGCTCGAACTCCCGGACCGCGAGAGCGTGACCTGGCTGAAGTCGGATGCTTAACCGACTGCGCCACCCAGGCGCCCCTATCAAATCATTTTTTGGAAAACCTGCAGTACCTGAGAATTGTAATTGCTGTGCATCTTAACACTTGGCTTTGTCGGTCTTTTTATTTTTTTTTTTTTTACTTTTTTCAGAGTGCATACATGAGGAAGGGGCAGAGGGCTTAAGAAAGAGAGAATCGTAAGCAGGCTCCACACCCAGCTCAGTGCCCGATGTGGGGTTTGATCTCACAATTGTGGGATCTTGACCTGAGCCAAAATCAAGAGTTGGTTTCTCAACTGACTGAACCATCCAGGCTCCCCTTGTCTCTTTTTAATGTTGGCCATTATAGTAGCTGTGGAGTGCTGTCTCATTGTGACTTCAGTTTGCATTTCCATGATGACTGATGATGTTGAGCTTATGTGTCATTCTGTATCCTAGAGGAAGTCTCTTCATATTTTTGTCCATGTTAAAAAGCAGATTGTTTGTCTGAGTTGTCAGAATTCTTTAGACTGGTTATAAATCCTTCATCAAATATAGGTTTTGCATATGTTTTCCTGCAGTAGATTCTATGCCTTTTCATTTCTCAAGTATCTTAAAGACTAGAAGTGTAAATTTCTCATGAAGTCTGTTTGATCTATTTTTTTCTTTTGTAATTTGCGTTTTTTAGATCTTATTTAATAAATTGACTAACCCGAAATCATAAAAATTTTCTGATTTCTTCTAGAGTTTTATAGATTTAGTTCTTGCATTTAGGTCTGTGATCCATTTTGAGTTAATTTTTTACTGTAGCATAAGGGTCAAGATTTGTATTTTGCCCAAATATAGCCAATTACTCTAGTATCATTTGTGAAGAGATTACCCCATAGTTACTGAATTATCCTGGCATCTTGTTTAAAAAAAAAAAGCCATCAACCATTTGGAGAGGGTGTAGTTTTGGATGCTATTCTGTTGCGTTGGCCTATGTGTGTCCTTATATCGCTGAAACAATGATTGTAGCTTTATAGAAAGTAAGTCTTAAAATCATGTAGCGTAAGTCTTCTGATTTTGTTCCTTTTCAGAATTGGCTATTGTACATAAAGGTTAGAATCTTCTTGTGTCTGTCAGCAAACTGGTCTTTTTAATCTAAGTTATCAACTTTCATATTTATACAATTTATAATGGTGTCCCCTTTTATTCCTGATAGTGATAATTTGTTTCCTCTTTTTGTTGGTCAGTCTGCCTAGTGGTTTAAATCTATTGATTTTTTTTTCATCATTATGAAATGTCCTTCCTTATACCTGATAATAGTCCTTGTTTCAAAAATCAGCTTGGTACGATATTCTTACAGACTTCGAGCTTTATTTTGGTTAGTGCTTACATAACATGTCTTTTTTTCTGTTCTTACTTTATGTTTAAAGGGCCTTACCTGAAGACAGTATATATTTGGGTCTCACTTTTTTAAATCTGTTTTGAGAATTTTTACTTTTAATTGGATTGGTGAAAACAGACCGTTTGCATTTAATGCTAACTATCAATATGGTTGGGTTTAAATCTACCATCTTGCTATTTGTTTTCCTCTATGTTCTCTGTTGCTTTTCTCCTTTTTATGCCTTATTTTGGATTTAATTTTTGAGAGAGAGAGAGAAAGAGCTCAAGGAGGGGGGAAGGGGCAACGAAAGAGGGAGACACAGAATCCGAAACAGGCTCCAGGCTCCACGCTTGTCAGCACAGAGCCCCGCATGGGGCTCAAACTCAGGAACCATGAAATCATGACCTGAGCCAAAGTCAGATGCTAAACCGACTGAGCCACCCAGGCACCCTTGGATTAATTGTATGATTGTGTATTAAGTTTATGATGGGTTGGTTGGTTTGTTTGGTAATCTCTACACCCAGTATGGGGCTCCACCTCAGGACCCTGAGATCATCAAGAGTCACATGCCCTTCCAATTCAGCCAGGCGCCCCCAGGCAGTTACCTCTTAATTTACAAAATGAGAACAAAAGTCTTGGATATTTGCTCACATATGTACATTCCTGGTGCTCTTCATTCCATTGTGTGGTTCCAACCTTCTAACTCCTTTAATTTTCCTTTGCCTCATAAACCTCCTCCTTTAGCATTTGAGATGCAGGCTTTCTGGTGACAAATTCTCCCAGCTTTTTTCTTAAGTCTTTATTTCCCTTTCACTTCAGAAAGATGTTTTTCCTGACTGTAGATAGAATTGTCTTTTTTTTAATACTTACATGATGTTGCTCCATTGTTTTCTGGCTTACTGGGTGTCTGCTGTCATCTTTGTGCCTCTGAACAGACTGACGTTTTTGTTTTGTATTTCTGTCATTGGTTTCTAGCATTTTATTATCTGCTTTATTGTGGGTGGTTTTGTTTTTTTAAGGATTATTCTGTTTGGTGTGCATTGGGCTTCTTAGATTATCACATCCCCAAATGTTCTGGCCGTTACTCTTCAAATATTTTTGCTCTTTCCTCAATCCCCATCCCCCCCACCTACCCCCATTTTTGTTTTTGTTTTTTCTGAGACCAATTACACAAATTTCATATCTTCACTTTTCAGCATCTTCAAGTTTCTGTCTTCCTTCTTAAACATTTGGAGCATGTTTATAATAGCTTTTTTTAAACGTCATTATCTGATAACTTCCATCTACCATCTTTGTATTTTCTGGGTCTATTTCTATTGTTTGATTTTTTTTCTTTTGCACTTTTGCATGTCTGGTAATTTGCGATCGGCTGCCAAACATTGTGACTACACATTTTGGGGTGCTAGGTTTTATTTTTACTTTCAAATGTATTTATTTATTTATTTTGAGAGAGTGTGCACGAGCAGGGGAGGGGCAGAAGAGAGTCCCAAGCAGGTTTTGTGCTGTCAGTGCAGAGTCTGGTGCACGGCTCAAACCCACAAACCATGAGATCGTGACCTGAGCCAAAACCAAGAGTCAGACACTTAACCAACTGAGCCACCCAGGCACGCTGGGTGCTAGGCTTTACGATTTTTTTCTAGACTTCATTCGATGATATAGTTAAGTGAGTTGGATACCACTTCATCTTTCAGGACTTGTTCTCAAATGTCATTAGTGCTGGTTCAGAACAGCTTTTAGTCCAGGACTAATCTGCCCACTGCTGAGGCAGTACTCTTCTAAGCACTCTGATTCCCTGTGTGTTTTAAGGTCTTTCTGTTAAAGCTGGTAGGACCAGGAACTATTTCCAGTTTGGTCTGAGATCTGGGAATTGTGTGGCCAACTGCTTTCCAGTGCTTCTTTGCTGAGCTCAGGTTAATTTCCTCTCATGTATGTGCAGATCAGTTCTTGGCCACAGACTGAAAGGGATCCCTCTGCAAATCTCCAGAGCTTTTTCTGTCATTCTCTTCTCCAGTACTCTCAGCTTCAAAAATTCTAGCTATATCAGCATCCCCAAATACTTCTCTTTCTCTCAGGTTCTGATTGGGTTCCCCTCCCTACATAGCAGCCTGGGAACTGCCTCCAGGCATAAAACTAGGGCAGTTATAAAACAAAACCCTGCGTGTTTCCTCCTTTTGGGGACTATAGTCCTATGCTTCTTTTTTTTTGAAAGGTTTATTTATTTTTAAGAGACAGAAACAGATCACAAATGGGGGAGGTACAGAGAGAGGAGGAGACACAGAATCTCAGGCAGGCCCCAGGCTCTGAGCCGTCAGCACAGAGCCCAATTCGAGGCTTGAACTCACAAAGCGCAAGATCATGATCTGAGCCAAAGTCAGATGCTTAACCAACTGAGCCACCCACGTGCCCCAGTCCTATGTTTCTTTTTATCCAGTGTTTGAAAGCTGTTTTGTATTTTGTTTGGTTTTCTAGTAATTTAAATTGGAAAGGTAAATCTAGTTCTTGGTACTCCGTCCATCATGGCCAGATGTGCAAGTTACAGTGTATATGATGAGGCCTATAATGGATTTGTGGCAGTGGTTCTCAGGTTTTGTGAGGCTTTCTTCTAGTGATGCTCACTATTGTCATTTCTTTTTGGGGTTTTTTGGTTTTGGTTTTTTGTTTTTTTCATTTCTCTCTTCCTTCCCACCCACTTGAATTGATTGAGCTTTCCTCAACAGAAGTGGACAAAAAGAAAGTCATTTGAGGGGTGCCTCAGTGTCTCAGTCAGTTAAGCATCTAACTTTGGCTCAGGTCACGATCTCACCCTTCATTAGTTCAGTGTCTGTGTTGGGCTCTGCACTGACAGCTCAGAGCCTGGAGCCTGCTTCAGATTCTGTGTCTCTCTCACTGCCTCTCCCCCTGCTCTTTCTCAAACATTTAAAAAAAGAAAGTTACTTGCACATTTTCTTAGCACTTTAGGTACTAAACAAGAAACTTACTCCTACCTTCGAATATACCTTGCATCAAATGAACAATACATAAGAAAGCAGTGGAAGATTGAGGAGGGAAAGCTAGGGCCAGCTGCCTTTTCTTAACTGCAGTCATATGTGCGATCAGAGCTGAAAAGTAAGCGCGTAAGTGGTTATAAGTTGAGACTACTTGCAAATAAGGGTGGAATCAGGGGAAAGCATAGGTGAGGAGGAAAGGCCAAAAGGAGGAACAGGGAAATTGGTGCTTAAGAAAGAAAATGGAAAACTGGGAGAGGCTGACCTTTGTGGAGGGACAAAGCTTGCTTCGGTCGGAATGCTGCTCTGTCGTGAGGGCTGGTCTCTAGGAGATATATCAGCCATTTGGGTCTATTCTGGTGGCCCAATACAGAGAATGTCTGCTCCTCAGAGATACTAATGAGCAAGAGGACACAGTGCATTCTTGGAAAATATGGAGGATTGACTTTGACTCATGTCCTGTCTCTTAGTTCCTGTGACCTAAAGTACACAGAAGGAGTACAGTCCCTCAACTGGACTAAAATCATGAAGACCATTGTTGATGACCCTGAGGGCTTCTTCGAACAAGGTGGCTGGTCTTTCCTAGAACCTGAGGGTGAGGTGCGTGAGTGTGGGGTTTCTTTTCCGGTACATAGTGTTGCCCATTACCATCAGGCTGCTAGGAAATGCTACAGAAGTAGTACGTACGGGACCAGATCAAATGGGAGCTTGGTATTACTGTGCTGTTCTCCTAGTTAGTTTTACAGGTAGCTGATAAATTAATTGGAGACTGGTAGCCACTGAGATTTCTTTGAAATTGCAAAATTGTTCTTTTAAGGAGACTCTTAGTATTGGGAAAAAATTCTTTAGGGCATTTTGAGTTCTTGGTTTTTTTGACTGAAGTATAATTAACATACAGTGTAAGAATAGTTTCAGGTGTAAGTTTAGGGCATTTTGCAAAAATTGTTTTCTAAAAAATGATTCTCCCACCTCTGCATAATGCATTATTTTCGTGAGTATCTCTGGTTAATTTTCCTGGGTGAGGAAGGATGAAGTGAATTTTTAAGAAATACAAACTAGATATTTAGTAATCGCACCTTACTAGTAATTATAAATTAGTTCTATTTATCTTTTGGTCACTCAGGTTTTTTTTCACGTAATACGGAAATAATGCTGGGGTGCTAGGTGGGTTGAATTAATTAGGTTAATAAAGTGAAGGTCAAAAAAAGAACCGAGTAAATAGTATTATGCTCTCCAACTGTAACTCACCAGGGGAGTGATGCTGAGGAAGGGGATTCAGAGTCTGAAATCGAAGATGAGACTTTCAATCCTTCAGAAGACGACTATGAAGAGGAGGAGGAGGATAGTGATGAAGATTATTCATCAGAAGCTGAAGAATCAGGTTAGTCTCTATAGGTAAAATGTTTCATGGCTTTCTAATCTATCATTTCTGGACCCCATAAAGGAGGGAAGAATTCTGTCGTTCCATTCCTGTCTAATGACTAATTAATGACTTAATTTTATTCCAGACTATTCCAAGGAATCATTGGGCAGTGAAGAAGAGAGTGGAAAGGATTGGGATGAACTGGAGGAAGAAGCCCGAAAAGGTAAACTTTGTTATTTTTGAAGCACAAATTTCTAATGGATTTTAGTATTTTGAGATTTTTTTTGGCCTAAGAAGAGTACCAAAAGAACACTGTGAAACTGATGGGGAACTATAGCTCCAAGTTCATCAGCCAGACAAGCAAATGAGTTCTGGAATGTATCCATACCCTCCAAGTGACATGACTCTGTCATTCTTCATCTGCTCACAGCCACAGTGGGTCTGTAGCTATGATAGCCACATAGTCTTGGAAGAATTAGGCTATTCAGTTTCCAAGTCTAAGTCCTATAATAGTCAAACTTTCTGGGCCTCTTCCAGGTTAGGAAGGTTTTTGTAATAGTGGTTTAGTTACTCTGAAACCAAATGCTAGATAGCAGTTAAAGGTGAAAGGGGAACACTATCTACTGGACCCCAAGCATCGGGATCCGTACTTTGCATAGGCTACCTTATTTAATCCTAGAACAATTTTCTGTTGTGTAAATAACATAAACCAAGGCTCAGGACAGTTAAGTACTTGCCTGACATCACACAACTAATACGTGACTGAGATTAAAACATACTTGACTCCAGAGGACATTCCCTGTGTTACTTCATGCTATTAAGTACTGTTAGGTACCAAAGTTACCCTGTAGCTAACTAGTAATGCCTCTTTTCTCCTGTTCAGCGGACCGTGAAAGTCGTTACGAGGAAGAAGAAGAACAGAGTCGAAGTATGAGCCGGAAGAGGAAGGCATCTGTGCACAGCTCAGGCCGTGGCTCTAACCGTGGTTCCAGACACAGCTCTGCACCCCCCAAGAAAAAGAGGAAGTAACTTCTGAACTCTGGTCCTCAGCTCCATTCTTTATCCAGCCAACCCCTACAAATTTTACATGACATAGAAACTGTATTTTTCCTTTTTTTTTTTTTTCCTTTTGAAGTTTTGCCATTTGTGTTTATGGGTTTAGGGGGCCATTTGTGTGGACCAATCTACTCGGGGAATTCCAGGCCCACCAGGACACGTGCCAGTGGCCCCATCCAGATGGCAAGGGAGGAGGTGTTTTTGAAGAAGGGCAGAGGCTTCCGCTGTTGATAAATACCGTTTCATTCCTCTCTCTTCCTGTCACCTTCCGCCAGGACATCGATGGCTTCTGACATCTTACTCTTTGATGTCTCAAAGCTGTGTTTCCAAGACATTGGTACGAGGTGACCCCTAACTACCTGTACCATGGTTCTTGACCAGCAGATTCAGTCCTCCATCCTGCCCCACTGCCATGACCTTCCTCACATCTCTTGTAAGTTCCATCTTTGCAGTGCTCAAGAAAAGGTTCTTGGAATTTGCTGATAGTTGTGATAAACCATACAACTTGAGCTAGTGAGGGCAGATCGGGCCGGTACCTCCGCCTGAGTTTTCCTGCCTGTTTGCCTCGTGCCGCTAGAGGTGTTTCTGCCACCTTTGAAGACAAGAAGCAGGGACACCCCCTGGCTCGGTTTCATCCTCCTTACAAATTCACACAGGGTACAATGGTAGAAGCAAAGTCACCACTGGTCCTTTTCTGATGTGTCTGAGGAAGAATGGTCGTGCCTGACAACACTGCTTCTAGTGAAATCTAGGAGGAGGCTCAGAGGAATCAACATTTAGATCTGGAAGGGGCAGGTCATGCCTTGGGCCTAGAATACCCTGATGAGAAAAGAGAAGAGGAAGGGAGGCCACGTCTACAACACAGCCTCTCGTCACTGCTGCTCCTTATTTTTACTTGTCTTGCATTGTCCTGTATTTATCACAGTTTCTGTCGAACAGCTTTTTAAGTATTTGGGGAGTTTATCTTGCCACCCTCCCCCTCCCGGTTCTCTGTACCCACCTGTCCCGCTGCAGTTCCTCCTGTGTTCTGTGACCTTAAGAGAAGAGGGGGGGGGAGGGGTCTCGGATTTTGTTTGTTTGTTTTTTTTCTCCTTAGCAGTAGGACTTGATATTTTCAATTTTGGAAGAACTAAAAGATAAATAAACTGTGGTTTTTTTTGTTGTTGTTTTGTTTTTGTAAAGTCACCTTTTGTGACCGTCCTTTCGCAGTTCCTGAGGGCAGGTCCTCTTCTCACCCGCAAGAGCGCTAAGACCTTGGAGAATAATGCCTTTATCCAGTGAGGGTCACAAAAAGTAACTTGGTTCTAAGCTTTCGTCATTAGGTAGAAAGACCAGACATCACAGTAAACCAAATTCACAGCATAGCAAGTTACTTTGTAAGAGACTTTTTACTGTGGTTCCCTCAGAGAGTTTAGAACGGAATAGTACTTGCTCCATCACGAAAGTGTAACTTCTGTCATCTCCTTGTAAATGGCGTCAAGAGCGGCGGCAGCTTGAAGGGACACCTTCAGCCTTCCTATCCGGGTGGCCTGATCTTCAGGGCTGACAACTGTTGGGAAAAGAAAAGGAAGCCTGTCAGGCGGCAGCATCATTCAGTTAAAAAGCACTTACATACCTGTAGTGTGCCTTGGCAGGCGGCGGCGGCACTAAAGTTCCTCCTTGGGGCTCGACCTAGTGGAAGGGAAGGAGGGTGAGGCCCTCCCAGAACAGTACAGGGTGGGGGTGAGAGGGGCTGCGATGAAAACTCAAGGTGCTTTGGGGACGCATGGAAGCGGCACCCACCCTGGCCGGCGTGGAGGAAGTAGAAGAGGTGGTCTGGAGACGATCCCTGAACTGAATCTAGAAAGTAAGCTCTTCCGAGCGCGGGCCAAGACACAAGAAGGAGTTCGGAAAGGTGCGAGAAGTGGCAGGAGCAAAGCCGCGTAGATAAGCAGGGTCCCAACCATAAAGGCCTGTCTTGTGAGGAACGTGATTTTAACTGAAGTGTCCTAGAGGTAGTGATTTTTGAGTTCTAGTTCTTGCTGTTACTTGGAGACTATAACTGGGAGCATGAGTGTATCAGGGAGGCTAGTTATGAGGCTGCTGTAGCAATACAGGAGAGAAATGAAGGGGTCTGAAGTATAACAGGGTGGAGAGAGAAGGGCAGATTCAGAACGTTTAAGAGCTAAAAATAGGGGCTCCTGGGTGGCTCAGTGAAGTGTCCAACTCTTGATTTCAGCTCAGGTCGTGATCTCATGGTTTGTGGATTCAAGCCCTGTGTCGGGCTCTGTGCTGATGGTGTGGAGCCTGCTTGGGATTCTCTCTCTCTGCCTCTCCCCCACTCATGCTCTCTTGTTTGTGCGCACTCTCAAAACAATTTGTTTTTAGTGTTTGTTTATTCTTAGAGCACAAGCCAGGGAGGGCCAGAGAGACAGGGAGACAGAATCCCAAGCAGGCTCCAGGCTCTGAGCTGTCAGTGCAGAACCCAGGGTGGGGCTCGAACTCACGAGCCACGAGATCATGACCTGAGCTGAAGTCGGACACTTAACTGAGCCACCTGGGCACCCCTATCTCAAACTAAATTTAAAAAAAAAAAAGTAAAAAATAAAATTTTGTGATGAAATCCTGGGAGACAGGAGGTCCAAATCCAGGATGACCATTCTAACTTAGATAACTGGATGGTAGGTAAGAAGGAATGCAAGGTACAAAGCTGTAGTCGAGGCAAATTTTGGGTACTATGAGAACAGAGAAGTAGTGACTTGGTCTACTAGATTTTAAATAAAATCTAGACTGGTAATCTAGATTTGAGATCATTTTTAGATTATTAAAACCCCAGGAGTGAATGCAAACCCCCAGGGGGAGGGTGTGTGGAGAAAAGGCCACAAATTGAACCAGGAGAATCCCAACATTCAAACCCAGGAAGAAGCTGTAAAGAAACAGAAGGATCCCCCACAGAATGATACGGAAAGTTGAAACGGCCTAAAACAAGGGAGAATGGAGTTTAAAAAGGAGAATGAGCAATAATAATAGAAATTTACAAAGGTCAAGCAGGATGAATAAGGAAACCAACTGGATTTGACAATCGGAAAATTGGTAAGAACAGAGTCAATTAAGTGGATGAAAACTTGACCTTAATTGAACAGTGCAGGAGGTGCCAAAACAGCACTGCACTGACTGACCACTCGGGAAAATTTGTACAGAGCCGAGTTTTAACATGCTCAGAGGGAAGGGAGCGCAGGGCTGGAGAGCAATGTTTTGTTTTTAAAATCAGACCAACAGGATTAAAGCCTGAGTGGAAGGGAAGCCCTAACAAGGAAATTAATGTAAATTTTTCTGTCAAAATAATCGAGACACATTCATTGGCTTTAGAAATTCTGAGGTCACGACCAGGGGGATTTTCCTTACATGCAAAGGGCAGAGAAGTCAGGAAGAGCGCTGCATGTCAGGGAATGGGGACGGGAATAGAACTCAGAGGTCCAAGTTGGAAAACAGCTGAAAGACCCCACTCGCCATGTGCCCAGCGAGCTTCTGCTGTCCCGAACATTCTTCTCCCTCGACCCTTCCTTCTCCCTCGACCCTCAGAGAATTCCCTCCATCCTTGTGACATCCCTATAAGGACGCGACTGCTATTCTCATCTTATAGTTGAGGACACAGGCATAGACAGGTCACACCACTTGCCTGGTACCTCAGTTGGAAAAGTACTAGAGGAATATAATGAAGAATCTTGTCTACCAGCTAGTTTGAACTTCGTAACCCCTGGTCTGAAGAGTATTCCTCAATTTTTTTATTATAATAAAAATTTTAGATCCTGATTCAATACATAATGTACATAAGAAAGTGTCACAAAATACTTAATCTATATGCCATGCACTCTGATATTTTCTACAGTCTCCCCGCTCCCAATTCTGGTCATGACTTACTCATTTAATATCACCACCCATTAGTTGATTATGACTGGAAATTTGAAAACCACTGGTCTAGTGCGTGATCTTAATTGCCCACTACAGCCTAGCAGATACGGTAAATGCGTGAAATCCCCAGGCATGTACAGTAAGAGAGCAGTGGGGACTGGATGGAGTAGGGCCCACGTAAAGGCATTCAAATGAAAATATTTTTAAAACCGTGCCAGTCTTAACAGCAAACAATGTTGAAAATGGATTTAAGAAGAATGTGGTGTACAGAGAAGTACTGTACAAACTTTTTGTACAGAAACGCTGTAGCAGATGGAGATGGGGTGGAAGAAACCAGTGGCAGAGAGACCAGTTTAGAAAACTATTACAGGAACGCCTGGATGGTTCAGTTAGTTAAGTGTCCGGCTTTGGCTCAGGTCATGATCTCACGGTTTGAGTTCGAGCCCTACATCGGACATTCTGCTATCAGCAAGGAGCCCACTTCTCCTCTGTCTCCCTCTGTCTGGGCTCCCCACCCCCCCCCCCAGCTTGTGTTCGTGCTCTCTCTCTCTCTCTCTCAAAACTACATAAACTAAGAAAACTATTACAGTAGTGGGGATGCAGTCAAGACATTTCCAAAGCCGTATGGTCAAGACTTGGTAAGAAATACCATGAGGCATGAGGTAGCAGAAGAGTTGGTGTCTGCTTAAGAGACAGTGTGCAAGGTCACACATTAAAAGCGGAGGGTATCAGCTGTCTTTACAAACCTCACATGCTTAAGAGAAATCAGGAATTCTGATCTTTAAATTTGATGGAAATTGTACTTGTCTTTTCAAAATTCCCTCATTTCAAACACTGGGGATTCCTAATAGATTGTATTCTAATTGTCATGAGGTACATGGGCTAAAATACACAAGTGACTACTTTCATTTCTAGAAAAAGTAGAGCCACAGGGATTTGGATCCAGTTTGTATCATCCACTTCATAACGGTAATTACATACCGAAGGTAAATCAGGAAAAGTATTCATGATTAGGCTGATTTCCTTAGCAATAATTGAAGCTGAGAAGCATGACAAGGTATTACTCACTGTCTAGCTCTTGCTCTACAAGGTCTCTTCCCGACTCCATGATCTGCCACAGTTCCAGAAACGCATATCCCACTTCTTGACATTCTTTCTTCTCCTCGTCCATAGGATCGCTTACCACTGTAAACTTTAAACTAAAGGAGAAAAAAATTCCATTTAACTCAGTACTACCGATACCCTAAGGCTTAAAATACATATATAAGGATAACCGTAATCATAAATTATACAATGTTTTCCCTCAATCATTTTTCCCTTGCCTCCATTTTACAAGACTGTAATGGCAGAAGAGTGAGGAGTTGGTGTATTTTAAAGCAACAACAGGCCTGGAGAAGACAGAACTAAGACTCAAGATAATCTATATCAAGTTGACTCAAAACTGTTGAGATAGAATGCCTTTCAAGATAGTTTACAACTCTGATGAAAGATCTGATATGGGCAGTGGAGGTGTTTGCGCAAAAACCAACATTACAGGAGAAGAAGAGTTTTTAGATTTTTAAATAAAAGTTGGGTATCAAGCCCGAACAAAGGAAAACAGAAAGAATACAGAATTACAAAACAATACATTTCGTGAAACTGAAAGCATATTCCTTAAGAATTGCAAATCTGGGAACGGGACTCCGGAGGGCACACAGCCCTGCCTCGCAAGCAGTGAGTGGTCAACAGCAATCATTATTACCTTGACTTGGCCTAGTGAGGAAGGATACTGAATTCTAGAAACTAGTACCTATTCAATTATTTGAGATAAAATTCATGCATAAATTCGCTGTTTTAACCACCTTGAAGTGTACAATTCAGTATGTTCTCGTAAATTCATGTTGTTGCCCAACTGTCACCACTGTCTAATTCCAAGCCGTGCTCATCCCCACAAGAAGAAATCCGAGAGGCACCAAGCAGCCGCATCCCGTTCTCCCCTCAGCTCCAGGAAACCACAAATCCACTTTCCATCTCTCTGGGTTTGCCTATTCTGGACATTCTGTATCCCTATTAATTTTTTAAAAGCAAATACTGATGGCTAATAGTGCTAAGGGGCAAGACTAAGGCTAAAAATTCAAGCTCTTAAAATCACAGCTAAACATGATTCAGCTAACAAAAAGAAATTCCAAAAATGACACATTCTTTTTATTTTTTCTTAAGCTCTACTCCCAATGTGGGGCATGAACTCATGACACCGAGATCAAGAGTTGTGAGATGCATGCCAGGCACCACCAAAATGATACATTCTTAGCCCTTTAAGCAATATTCATATGTGAGGATGTTTCTGGATCCTTACTGATATTCTGTACCCTTACTGATATACAGAAGAGATAATGCTGACTCCGGACCCCAATTTTCCCAGGAAAGGGATGTTAACCAGCATTACTACATACAGGGCACAATACTAAGTGCTTTAGATAAACTATGTTATTTCAATTGTATCCTCAAAGGAGCCTTCAAGTTAAATAAAATTCGACCATCAGAGAGCTAGTAAGTGGAAGAGTCAGGATTCAAAACCAGGTCTGTCTGGTTACAAAGCCAACGTTCTGTCCACTGCACGACACTGGCAAAAAGAAAGGTAAAATCAACTGACATCTAAAATTGAGTAGAAAAGTTGAGTACAAAGAGAAAAGAGACTACCACTGTAAGGCAATGAAGGGAGGGAGTATTCTAAGAATGCTGAGAGAGAACAAAGAAATGAAATAGCTAAATTTAACACTGATGCAGAAGGGGAACAACCAAAATGCTTCCCATTCCCAAAAGTTACTAATAAGCTGCTGTTTAAGTCCACAATGACACTGAAGTCAGACTCACTGTTTATTTCAGTGGCTCCTTTGTCAATCCTTTCTATGACTAACTGGAGACAAAGTAAATGCAAATTAAACAAATTTATTGGGCTAAAACACCAGCCCTGTATTATTTCTTACCCACATACTTGAAAAGGAGGCAGCAATGCTGGGTCTTGCCAACAAACAAACAAACAAACAAAAAACAAAAACAGATGCCCACTTAAATTTGAATTTCAAATTTCAGCTAAACAATGCATAATTTTCTTAGAAGTATGTCCTGTGCATTTCATCTGGAACCTCTAAATGGAGGCCTCTTCATCTCATATGAATAAAAAGGACACCTTCCTAAAATTGGTAGTAGGCCTAAGATTTACTCCAGTTACATCAAAGTAATCCTGTAATGATTTTTAAAATATAAATACGAAATTAATATTGTAAAGACATAATATTTGGTAAGCTAGCAATGGTACCGTGTTTGTGAGAAATGCATCAAATTTTCTGAGAATGTCGAAGTGTTTTTTGTCCAGGGGCGCCTGGGTGGTTCAGCCGGTTGAGCGTCTGACTCTTGATCTCAGCTCAGGTCGTGATACCAGGGTAGTGGGATCAAGCCCCTCATCAGGTTCTGTGCTGAGCATGGAGCCTGCTTGAGATTCTGTCTTTCTCTCCCTCTGCCCTTCTCCCTGCTCATGCTCGCTCTCTCTCTTTAAAAGAAAAAACAGGAGCGCCTGGGTGGCTCAGTCGGTTAAGCATCCGACTTCGGCTCAGGTCATGATCTCACGGTTCCTGAGTTCAAGCCCCCCGTCGGCCTCTGTGCTGACAGCTCAGAGCCTAGAGCCTGCTTCGGATTCTGTGTCTCCCCCTCTCTCTCTACCTTTCCTCTGCCTGTTCTCTCTCTCTCTCTTAAAAATAAATAAATAAGCATTAAAAAAAAAGAAAAAAACATAAAACCAAAAAGGACAGTTAAAAAAAAAAGTGTTTTGGCCACTCCACATAGGGCACTGCTAGTATTCAAGTAGTTGCTGCCACAGAAATAGTGCTTCTCAGGGGCTGGCATGGGTGAGAAATGAATTAAACCTATGAGATTATAAAATTTATCAGGTAGTCACAAACCTAAATTAGACCCAAGTAGATAAAAAATACACTGAGAAAATTAATATGAAGGGAGTTATTAAAATATGCAATATCAGCACAAAACTCCTGACTTCCTGAATGGATAATATCTCCCTTCTTTCAAAGTGGAAAGCAGATACTTACTGTCTTTGTTCAGGATCTTGTCCATTCAGCATGGCGAACAGAAATTGCCTTCGGCCTTTTTGCTCCAGTGGGTCCAGGTCTATCACTGTATTAAGGATAAGAGGGGAAAAAAGTCAAGAATCATGTACTGTTGCTATTTGGGCACTAAGACTTTCATTAAGTGGTATATGGAAAACAGATATAAAACAGAGGTTGGCTGGGGTTCCTGGGTGGCTCGGTTGGTTAAGCGTTCAACTTTGGCTCAGGTCATGATCTTGTGATTCATTGAGTTCAAGCCCTGTGTTGGGCTCTGTGCTGACAGCTCAGCGCCTGGAGCCTGCTTCAGATTCTGTGTCTCCCTCTCTTTCTGCCCCTCCCCTGCTCTCTTTCTCTTTCTCAAAACAACAAACAAAAAAAACATTAATTTTTTTTTTTTTTTTTTTTTTTTTTTTTTTAGTTAAAAAATAAAAGAGTTGGCAAGGTGAGGCTCTTGGGCCAGCTACTTGTTTTGGGAAATAAAGTTTTACTGAATACAGCCAATGCCTATTTGTTTACATATTATCTGTGGAGGCTTTCCCACCACAATGATAGAGTTGAAAAGGTATGACAGAGACCATTTGGCTCACAAAGCCTAAAATATTTAGGCTGGGCCTTCAAGAAAAAGTTTGTCAACTCTGGTATAAAGGACGCCTTATGATTTGCACTGAAAGCTGTTCTGCCATATGCCAAGGTAAATGTGCTCCCACCACTCTACAGCTGGGAGAATCCTAGAGACTGATTTTTTTTTTTAATGTTTGCTCATTTATTTTGAGAGAGACAGTGTGTATGTGTGTGGGTGTGTGTGTGCGCACGTGTACACACACACACACACACACACACACACACACACACGAGCGGGGGAGGGGCAGAGAGAGGAAGAGAGAATCCCAAGCAGATTCCATGCTGCCAGGACACAGCCTGACACTGGGCTCAATCCCATGAAGTGTGAGATCATGACCTGAGCTGAAATCAAGAGTCAGACATTTAACTGACTGAGGCATGCAGGCGCCCCAAGGAGATTGATTTTTTAGGGCCACCTAGAGATTTGAGTTTTGTAGCAGGTTCAACTCAAGATGCCTGTCTCAACACCCATTCTCCCCTTCCTCCTCATTTTTATATGGGAATGCTACGGCACCAAATAAATAAGCTTATGTTTTCCAGCCTCTATTTTAGTGAGGTTTGGCTACACGATTCAGTGCTGGCTATTGTGTTGTGGGAAACATGCTTAACAGGCTCAAGTGTGAGGCATTCCTCCTTGCCCTGGTGGCCATTAAGAGGGTCAGGGTCACCAAAAGGATGGAAGACAGGCACGAGGATGATCAAAAGCAGGGTAGGAGTTTGGACCCTAAGAGTATCACATATCCTCAGTCCTGGACTGTGCTCCTCAGAATCCACTTTATACAAGAAATAAACTTCTACCTCATATAATATAAGGGCAGCATATACTTAGAGGAAGAAGAAGAAGCAGCAGCAGCAGGAGGACGAGAAGGAATAGAGAACAACAGACAGCTGGCAGAAATTTAAAATAAATATTCAATGACTGCAAGATAAAATTAAGGAAATTTGAGGGGGCACCTAGCTGGCTCAGTTGGTAGAGACTCTTGATCTTAGGGTTGTGAGTTTGAGCCCCACATTGGGTGTAGAAATTACTAAAAATAAAATTTTTTAAAAAAATTAAAGAAATTTCCCAAGAATAGAAAGAAAAAGCAGAGGTAGAATTATAGGAAGAAAATGAGAAATTTAGAGGATCAAGTTGGAAGATCCAAAACTCTACTAGAAAAATGAGAAAATGCTGGGGTCAAAATTATCACAGAAATGCAATAAAATTTCCCAGAACTAAAAGCCACAAGCTTCCAGATTGAAAGAGCCTCTTGAATGACCAGAATAATTAAAAGAAAAATATACACATTATTCTGAAGTTTAAGAACACTAATGATAAAGATAAAATGTTAAAGTCTTATAGGCAGGTAGTGGTAGTTTTCATACAAAGGTTAGGCTCTTGGCCTGGATCTAGAAGACTATGGACCAATTGCTTTGAAATTCTGAATAAAAATGTTTTCGAAATAGATTTCTATACTTGGTCTAATTATCAATTGAATATACATGCAGAATAAAGAGATTTCATACATGATGTCCTCAAAATATTTCCTTCCAATGTACTCTTTCTTTAAAAGATACTGGAAAATATGATCCATTAAATTATAAAAGTGTGGGGTCCCTGGGTGACTCAGTCGGTTAAGCGTCTAACTGCGGCTCAGGTTATGATCTTGCGGTTCTTGAGTTTGAGCCCTGCATTAGGCTCTGTGCTGACAGCTTAGAGCCTGGAACCTGCTTCAATTCTGTGTCTCCGTCTCTCTCTGCCCCTCTCCCACTCACACTCGGTCTCTCTCTCTCTCAAAAATAAACAAACATTTACAGAAATTATAAAAGTGAATCAGAGGACAAAACAGGACCCAGGAGACTGCTCCAAATGGCAGCAGTAGCATAATAGCTGAATGAACAGTGGGCTGAAGAGAGGTCTTCAAGGAAAAGAAAACTGATACATTGTTTGACAGGTTTGATTATTTGAAAACTTGGAAAGGCTGTTGGAGGATGTGAAAATAATAATAGGCACAATGAAAATAAAGCAAATGAAAAATTGGGACAAACAAAATAACAAACAAGAAAGGAAATATAACCATGGCAAACTACTTGGCTCTTCAAGAATTAATATCCATAATATTAAGACTGGATTAAATCAAAGTTATGATCCAAGTATACGGGAGGAAGGGGACATGGGTATAAGAGAGAAATTTGATGTGCCAAGATAGGAAGTCAGGAGATAATACCTAAAATTGGTGAGTCAGGAAATTGCAGTAGAAACATTCCTAAGAAACATGGAATTAAATAACAAGAAATAGCAGAAAAAGTGAAAAGAGGTGTGGTGGACCAAAGAGGATGGGGGATGATAGGGAGTGGTTCGTGGAGAAGGGATAGAAAGAGGAACTGTTCCCTGTCTTCTCCTCTGGAAAAAAAAAAAAAAAAAGAAAAGAAAAAGGAACTGTTTAATTTTAATTAAAAATCTCTCTAGGCCTATTTGTGGGGTGCCTGGGTGGCTCAGTCAATTAAGCGTCTGACTCTTGATTTCAGCTCAAGCCATGATCTCACATCTGTGAGAGGGAGCCTGGCTTGGTGCTGGGCATGGAGCCTGCTTAAGAGTCTTGCTCCCTTTGCCCCTCCCCAACTCATGTTCTCTCTCTTTCTCTCTTAGATAGATGATAGATTTTTTTTTTAATATTTTTTTTCAACGTTTATTTATTTTTGGGACAGAGAGAGACAGAGCATGAACGGGGGAGGGGCAGAGAGAGAGGGAGACACAGAATCAGAAACAGGCTCCAGGCTCTGAGCCATCAGCCCAGAGCCTGACGCGGGGCTCGAACTCACGGACTGCGAGATCGTGACCTGGCTGAAGTCGGACGCGTAACCAACTGCGCCACCCAGGCGCCCCAGATGATAGATTTTTAAGAAGGCTCCATGCCCTGCACAGAGCTCAAAGTGGGCCTTGAACTCACAATCCTGAGATCAAGACCTGAGCTGAGATCAAGAGGTGGCCACTTAACCAACTGGGTCACGCAGGCACCCCATTTGATATTTTAAAATCATATGCATAACCCCACTTATTTCAACGGATAGATCATCCAACAGAAAGTCAACAAAGAAACAGTGGCTTTGAATGACACATTGGACCAGATGGATTTAACAGATACATTCAGAACATTCTATCCTAAAACAACAGAATACGCATTCTTTCCTAGTGCACATGGATCAGTCTCCATTGTAGGCCACAAAACAAGTCTAAACAAATTCAGACAAAGTCATACCATGCATCTTTTCTAATTTTTTTTAACGTTTATTCACCTTTGAGAGATGGAGAGAGACAGAGCACAAGTGGGGGAGGGGCAGAGAGAGAGGGAGACACAAAATCCAAAGCAGGCTCCAGGCTCTGAGCTGTCAGCACAGAGCCCAATGCGGGGCTTGAATTCATGAACAGTGAGATCATGACCTGAGCCAAAGTTGGACGCTTAACCAACTGTGCCACCCAGGTTCCCCGCCATGCATCTTTTCTGACCACAATACTATGAAACTAGAAATCAACCACGTGAAAAAAATCTGCAAAGAGCACAGATACATGGAAGTTAAATAACATGCTACTAAACAATGAATGGGTTAACCAAGAAATCAGAGAGGAAATAAAGAAATACATGTAGACAAATGAAAATACAATGGTCCAAAATCTTTGGGATACAGCAAAAGCTGTTCTAAGAGCAAAGTTTATAACACTACAGGCCTAACTCAAGAAACAAGAAAAATCTCAAACAAAAAAACAAAAAAACAAAAAAAAAACCCACAAAAAAAAAAAAAAAACATCCTGGGGCACCTGGGTGGCTCAGTCGGTTGAGCGTCTGACTTCAGTGTAGGTCATGATCTCATGGTTTGTGAGTTCCAGCCCCACATCAGGCTCAGTGCTGACAGCTCGGAACCTGAAGCCTGCTTCAGATTCTGTGTCTCTCTCTCTCTCTCTCTGTGGTTACCCTGCTCACGCTCTTTCTCAAAAATAAATAAACATTAAAAAAATCCCTAACATTATACCTAAAGGAGCTAGAAAGAGAAGAACAAACAAAATTCAAAACCAGTAGAAGCAAGAAAATAATAAAGATTAAAGCAGAAATTAAAGAAATAGAAACTAAAAAAGCCAATAGAATGGATCAATAAACCAAGAGCTGGTTCTTTGAAAAGATGACAAAATTGATAAATGTTAGCCAGACTCATAAAAAAAGACTCAAATAAACAAAATCAGAAATGAAAGAGGAGAAAAAATAACCAACACCACAGAAATACAAAGGATTGTAAGAGAATATTATGAAAGATTATATGCCAACCAATTGGACAACCTAGAAGAAATGGACAAATTCCTAGAAACCTAAGTTCCCAAAACTGATTCAAGAAGAACTTGAAAATTTGAAACAACCGATTACCAGCAATGAAATTGAATCAATAACAATAATAAAAAAAACTCCCAACAAATAAAATTTCAGGACAAGATGGCTTCACAGGTGAATTCTACCAAACATTTAAAGAACAGTTAATACCTATTCTTCTCAAACTATTCCAAAAAATAGAAGAGGAAGGAAAACTTCAAAACTTATTCCACAAGGCCAGCATTACCCCGATACCAAAACCAGATAAAAACATTACAAAAAAGAGAACTATAGGCCAATATCTCTGATAAGCATAATTGCAAAAATCCCCAACAAAATATTGACAAACCAAATCCAACAATACATATAAAAAATCACTCACCACCATCAAGTGGGATTTACTTCCAGGATACCAGCGTGGTTCAATATTTGCAAATCAATCAATGTGATACATCACATCAATAAAAAAAGGATAAAGATCATATGATCATTTTAATAGATGCAGAAAAAGCATCTGACAAAGTACAATATCCATTCATGATAAAACCCCTCAACAAAATAGGTTTAGAGGGAACATTCCTCAACATAATAAAGGCTGTATGTGGAAAGCCCACAGCTAACATCATATTCAATGGTGAAAAACTGAGAGCTTTCCCTTTAAGACCAGAAACAAGACAAGGATGTCCACTCCCACCACATTTATTCAACACAGTACTGGAAGTCCTAGCCACAGCAATCAGACAAGAAAAAGGAGTCAAAAGCATCCAAATTGATAAGGAAGAAGTAAACCTTTCACTATTTGCAGATGACATGATATATAACTAGAAAACACTAAAGACTCCACCAAAAAACTTACTAGAATTGATAAATGAATTTAGTAAGGTCACAGGAAACAAAATCAATGTGCAGAAATCTGTTGCATGTCTATCCATTAATAATGAAGCAAGAGAAAGAGAAATTAAGAAAGCAATCCCATTTACAATTGCACCAAAAATAATAAAATACTTAGGAATAAGTTTAACCAAGGAGATGAAAGACCTATACTCTGAAAACTATAAAACATTGATGAAAATAATTGAAGACCACACAAACAAATGGAAAGAATTGGAAAATATTCCATGTTCATGGACTGGAAGAACAAATATTGTTAAAATGTCCGCACTACCCAAAGCAATCCACAGATTTAATGCAATACATATCAAAATACCAACAGCATTATTCACAGAAGTAGAACAAACAACCCTAAAATTTGTATGGAACCACAAAGACCCCAAATAGGCATAACGATCTTGAAAAAGAAAAACAAAGCTGGAGGCATCACAATCTCCTAGATTTCAAGACATACTACAAAGCTATAGTAATCAGATGAGTATGGTACTGGCATAAAAACAGACATATAGATCAATGGAACATAATAGAAAACCCAGAAACAAACATAAGATTATATGGTTGATTAATCTTTGACAAAGGAGGCAAGAATATGCAATTGGAAAAAAGACGGTCTCTTCAACAAATGGTGTTGGGAAAACTGGACAGCTACATGCAAAAGAATGAAACTGGACTTTCTTATATCATACTCAAAAACAAATTCAAAATGGATTAAGGACCTAAATGTGAGACCTGAAACTAAATATCCTAGAAGAGAGCACAGGCAGTAATTTCTCTGATATTGGCCATAGTGACATTTTTCTAGATCGAGTCTCTTAAGGCGAGTGAAATAAAATTAAAAATTAGCTATTGGAAATACATCAAAATAAAAAGTCTCTGCACAGCAAAGGAAATAATCCACAAAACTAAAAGGCAACCTACCGAATGGGAGAAAACATTTGCAAATGACATATCCGGTAGAGGGTTAGTATCTGAAATTTATAAAGAACTGATACAACTCAACACCCAAAAAACAAATAATCTAATTAAAAAATGTGAAGACATGGACAAACATTTCTCCAGAGCAGAGATAGATTGTCAACAGACGCATGAAAAGATGCTCAAAATCACTCATTATCAATGCGAATGAAAGCCACAGTGAGAGGGCACCTGGGTGGCTCAGTGAGTAAAGTGTCTGGCTTTGGCTCAGGTCATGATCTCACAGTCTGTGAGTTCGAGCCCCACGTCGGGCTCTCTGCTTTCACCATGGAGCCTGCTTCAGATCCTCTGTCTTTCTCTCTCTGCCCCTCTTCCACTCGAGCACACGTGCTCTCTCTCCCTCTCTCTCAAAAATAAACAAACATTAAAAAAAGAACCACAGTGAGATATCACCTCATACCTTTCAGAGTGGCTAAAATCAAAAACACAAGAAACAACAAGTGGTGGCAAGGATGTGGAGAAAAAGGAATCCTTGTGCACTGTTCGTGGGAATGCAAACTGGTGCAGCCACTGTGAATGGATCTAGAGAGTATTATGCTAAGCCAGATATGTCAGTCAGAGAAATACAAATACCATGTGATTTCACTTATGTGTGGAATTTAAGAAGCAAAACAAAGGAAAAAACAGAGACAAACCAAAAAATCAGACTCTTAAGTATAAAGAACAAACTGATGGTTACCTGAGGGGAGGTGCGGGGTTGGGGGGGGGGATGAGTGAAACAAGTGAAGGGGATTAAGAGTACACCCATCCGATGAGCACTGAGAGTAATGTATACAATTGTTGAATCACTGTGCTGTACACCTAAAACTAATATAACACTGTATGTTAACTATACTGGAATTAAAATAGAAAACTTAAGGGGCACCTGGGTGGCTCAGTCAGTTAAGCGTCCGACTTCAGCTCGGGTCATGATCTCAAGGTTCATGGGTTCGAGCCCTGCGTCGGGCTCTGTGCTGACAGCTCAGAGCTTGGAGCCTGCTTCGGATTCTGTGTCTCCCTCTCCCTCTCTCTGCCCCTCCGCTCTTGTGCTCTGTCTCTCTCAAAAATAAACATTAAAAAAATTTTAATAGAAAACTTGATTAAAAATAGTAATAAAACGGGCGCCTGGGTGGCTCAGTTGATTAAGCATCTGACTTTGGCTCATGATCTCATGAGGTCATGATCTCATGGTTCATGAGCTTGAGCCCTGCTTCAGATGAGCACAAGCCCCCACTTCTGGTGAGCCTGAACCCTGCTTCTCTCTCTCTGTCTCTGTGCCTCATGGGATTCTCTCTGTCCTCTCTCTGCCCCTCACTCACTTGTGCCCTCTCTCTCTCAAAATAAATATTTAAAAACATAATAAAAAGGGGTACCTGGGTGGCTCAGTTAGTTGAGCATCCAACTCTTGATTTTGGCTCAAGTTATGGTCTCATGGTTCATGAGTTCAAGCCCCGTGTCAGGCTCTGCACTGACAGCACGGAGCCTGCTTGGGATTCTCTCTCTCCTCTATCTGCCCCCCACCCCACCCAACTTCAAAATAAATAAATATTTTAAAAAATTTTTTAAATAATATAAACCAAAAAAATTAGTAAGCCTATATGCACGTATCACTTTGATAAATGAGAGGAAAGAGAACGGTTGCATGCACCCCATTGGAAGGGCAGAGTAGTTCTGGCCCCTCAGACTCCCCTTCCTGGCCAACCACGGGGGCTGCCTCACCTTTGCTGAAGTGGAAGTGGATCTCTTCTCCTGCCCTCGGTTTCCTCAGGGATACTGGAGTCTCCGTCTCTGACAAGGGGAGGTCGTAGAACTTGTACTCTACATACACCTGTTTTACATTCTCATCACTCATCACTTCGGCCTCTGGGTAGAAGGCCAGGGAGACAATTTCGATGCACATCTTCTCTGACCTCTGACAAGGAAGATATGTATTTCCTGTAGGTTAGTGATGCTCCAAGTATTCACACTCCAATTAACACGTTACTCTCTCAGACTCCATCCCAGACATATTCCATCTAACATACCCTTGAGAATTGCGGTAAAGCTGCCACCCAGAAATGCCTGCGCCCACCAAATACATGCCCCGGAACAGGCAGTCAGACCAGCCTGACCTCTCACGGTAACGCCAGTACTTTCAGCCCTACTTCAAAGTTGCTGCCACAGCCACCGTCCTCTCCTTTGATTGTCCGTGTGTCCATTTTTGCATTAGGGACACCAGGTACAGGGCTGACATCTCTCTAGTTTCAAGAAATAAGCCGAGGGCAACGTTAAGTCCTCCCTTTCCACGGAGTGGCCGCAAGTCATGTCATGACACTAGTGAGACGTTGACCCGGGATGGCCCGGACCAGCCACAGTTCTCCCTCGTCATCTGTGAGAACTCTCCTGTCTCTAGGTTGCCAGGCCAGTGCCCTTGTGTCCAAAGATCTACCCCCACTCTCATCTTTTCTCTTAGGAAGGAAGTGCAGCTTGTGGGCCTTCCCCAAAGAAGCTCAGAAGGCAATATTTCTTTCCTTGTTTTTTTTTTTTAACGTTTATTCATATTTGAGAGACAGAGAGAGACAGAGTGTAAGCAGGAGAGGGGCAGAGAGAGAGAGGGAAAGAGGGGTATTCTCAAGCAGGCTCTGCACTGTCAGCATGGAGCCCCACTCAGGGCTTGAACTCACAAACCATGAGATCATGACCATGAGATCATGATCATGAGCTGAAATCAAAAGTCAGACGTGACTGAGCCATCCAAGCGCCCCTAGCATTTTTTTTTAAAGGAAAGAATAAGATAAGATAGAATGGAATGGAATAGAACAGAAAATATGAGAGTGGTATAGGTAAGCCTTGTTTCTTAAAACTTTTGTGTATATGTGATTGGGCACAAAGTAGAAATGTGTTTCTTACAGTGTCTGTAATTAAAACAGCATAAAAGCCTTTAAGATACAGAACAGATGAACACAAGGGAAGGGAAGCAACAATAATATAAAAACAGGGAGGGGGACAAAACAGAAGAGACTCATAAATATGGAGAACCAACTGAGGGTTATGGGAGGGGTTGTGGGGGGGGGATGGGCTAAATGGGTAAGGGGCATTAAGGAAGCTACTCCTGAAATCATTGTTGCACTATATGCTAACTAACTTGGATGTAAATTTAAAAAATAAATCAAATATGAAAAAAAGCATAAAAGCCACTCTTACATACCACCGTCTAGGGTGGCTCCTGGCAATCTGTTTCACTTTTATACATTTACATATAATTTTAATTTACACACAGTAAAATATAAAACCTAAAGTGTACTGTTTAAAAAAATTTTTTTAAGTTTATTTATTTTGAGAGAGAGAGAGAGAGAGAGAGAGAGAGAGAGAGAGAGAGAGAGAGAGAGAAAGCACACAAGTAGGGAAGGGTTAGAGAGAAAGAGACAGAATCCCAAGCAGGCTCTACAACATCAGTGCAGAGCCCGATGTAGGGCCTGAACTCACAAACTTTGAGATCATGACCTAAGCTGAGATCTAGAATCAGATGCTTAACTGACTGTGTCACCCAGATGCCCCAAGTGTACAGTTTTGATACGTATATACAAGTGTGTAATCAACATATTCAAGATACAGAACCATCACCCTAGAAAGTTCTCCCATGCCACTGTTGACATTATTGTTAAGCTGAGAACCCTATGTCCTACAGTTTCAATAAAAATGAAGCAGAACTTGGGGCATCTGGTTGGCTCAGCTAGTTAAATGCCCAACTCTTGATTTCGGCTCAGCTAGTGATCTCACAGTTCATGGGATCGAGCCCCAAATCAGGCTCCATGCTGACAGCATAGAGACTGCTTGGGATTCTCTCTCTCCTTCTCTCTCTGCCCCTCCCCTCCTCGTACTCACACTAATGGGCACCCACACTCTCTCCCTCTCTTTCAAAATAAACACTTAAAAAATAAAATTGTATCAATGTTAAACTTCTTTAAAAATAATGAAGCAGAACTTCTCAAAGGTGTGTCTGAGGAATAGGTATTTTATAAATGAATGGTTCTGTGAGAAAATAAATTTTGGAAAATCAAGATTAACAAACTTATCAGCATTCTTTAACTTGACCTATGGCCTTTAATATGCTAAGATGTTTCTGGACACTTTTAGAG
This sequence comes from Felis catus, assembly GCF_018350175.1. Classification (NCBI taxonomy): domain Eukaryota; kingdom Metazoa; phylum Chordata; class Mammalia; order Carnivora; family Felidae; genus Felis; species Felis catus. The sequence goes on along the minus strand of NC_058373.1, from coordinate 72,029,024 downwards.
GATGATACAAAGATAGTTTTTTCCAAACGTATTTGACTACACAATTGATTTTTGTTTTTCCCTGGATACGGTTGGGTTTAATTTTCCAAAGAACACACTTTAGGAAACACTGAGATCTGGGGAAAAAAAAAAAAAGAAATAGGTGTTCATAGTCATATAAGTACCCGAATCCCCAGCAACATCTTACCAAAAAAAAAGCCTCCCACGCCTAACAGGATGAACATTTTTCCTCATAGTTAAACATGAACAACCACCAGACCAGTGGCTTTCAAACTGTAAAACTCAGCCTATCCATATTCATATGTGTGTGTGTAAAAAAAAAATCATTGAAATAAAAGTCTCCTGAAACAATTTTTAACCTTAATAGGTGCAATGCAAACTATTATTTTGTATTTTATTCCTTCTCAGTTTTTTGTTTGTTTGTTTTTGCTGGGACCCTCTATTTTTATTTCGTTGCCTGGGGACGTCAACTTACATTTGGAAAATATTGTGTCACAATTCTGCTCTATGACACAATGGCCATTAGCCACAGGTGGCTACTGAGTACTTGAAACATAGCTACTCTGAATTGGGATGCGTGGTCAGTGTAAAATTCACAGGATTTCGAAGACTTTGTAAGGTGTCTCAATAATGTTTTGCATTAATTTCATGTTGAAATGATAGTGCTTTAATTTTTTTTAATGTATGTTTATTTTTGAGAGAGAGAGAGACAGAGCAGGGGAGGGGCAGAGAGAGCAGGGAGACACAGAATCTGAAGCAGGCTCCAGGCTCTGAGCTTTCAGCACAGAGCCCAGCATGGGGCTCGAACTCACAACCTGAGATTGTGACCTGAGCTAGATATATTAGGTTAAAGATAATGTATTCTTTTTTTATTAAATTATTTTAAGTGTTTTTTTAATTTATTTATTTATTTATTTATTTATTTATTTATTTATTTATTTATTTATTTATTTTTGAGAGAGAGTGCACAAGCAGGGAAAGGGCAGAGAGCAAGAAGGACAGAGGACAAGAAGGCTCTGCCCTGAGAGCAGTGAACCCGATGTGGGGGTTGAACTCATGAACCGTGAGAGCATGACCGGAGCCAAAGTCGGAGGATCAACCAAGTGAGCCACCCAGGCGTCCCTAAAATATATTATTAATTTTACTTGTTTCTTTTCACACTTTTCATATGGACACTAGAAAATTTTAAGTTACATTTGTATCACATTACAATTCTGGGGATAGCACCTCACAGACTTTAAGCTACCTAAGTTCTAGGACCACACACGTCTGCCTCACCAACCCCTGTAGTCCCAGCATCTAGCATACTCTTAATTTGTTTTGTTACTTCATCACACTACCTGGATCTTAATTTTTCAAAATTACTTTTGATTCCTTCCCTTACAAACACTCTCATTCCATTAAAGTCAGGAACTGAGAAAGCTGAGAAGTGTTGGTAACACTGTGAGAAAAGGTGACCATAGGGTGACAGTGGTATAATTTGGGGGCTGATAATTTAGTGATATCCATCCAAAGTTCAAGTCCACATTCCTTTTAAAACCAGCAGTTTCGCTTCCAGGAATCTATCCCACAAAAACATCTGCCAAATACACAAAGATACATGTGAACAGAGACGTTCGCTGTGACGTTAGTTTTTTTCCTCTCTTTTCCCTCTTTTAATTACCTGGTTGTACAAAAATTCAAGTGACAAGGTATGGTCATCAAACATTTGTTCCTTTCGAGGCTCATGTAGAAGTTTGGCTAGAGGGGGTGCCTGGGTGGCTCAGTCAGTTAAACGTCTGACTTCGGCTTGGGTCACGATCTCACAGCTTGTGGGTTCGAGCCCGGTATTGGAGCCTGGAGCCTGCTTCGGATTCTGTGTCTCCCTCTCTCTCTCTGCTCCTCCCCCGCTCACACACACTCTCTCTCTCTCTCAAAAAATAAATAAACATTAAAAAAAATTTAAAGTATGGCTAGAGGAATTTTCTTTCATACCTTCCTTTTCTTTCTCCTCCTCCTCCTCCTCTTCCTTTTCTTTTTTGCCCCCAGTTTTACTGACATATAACCTCTTGATTTCCAGCACTTCAGATAAACCAGACTGTTCTACATCAGGGTCTTTACATTTGCCAGTTCCTCTTCCTGAGATGATTTCCCTCCATCTCTTCCCTTCTCTATCTTCAAATTTCAGTTTAAATGTCCCCTCTTCAGAGGCACGTGGATAGCTCCATTGGTTAAGAGTCCAACTCTTGATTTCGGATCCCGTCATGATCTCACAGATGGTGAGATCGAGCCAGGCATCAAGCTCTGCACTGACAGCAAGTAGGCTACTTAGGATTCTCTCTCTCTTTCTCTCTGTCTGCCCCTACCCCTCCCTCCCTCCCTGTCTCAAAATACATAAATAAACATAAAAAAATTTAAATGTCCCCTTCTCAGAGAAGTCTTTCCTTACACATGCCTAACTCAACCTCTCCCATTACTATTACTCAACTTATTTTCTTCATAGTATTTAGAATCAACAAGTGTCTTACTTAGTTGCTCACTGATTTATATATGTTTTCCCTCAATAGAATGTAAGATTTAAGAGGGAAGAGACCAAGTCTGTCTTATTCACCTTTTTGTGTCCATACAGCCTGCCAAGTACTACGACAGGTACTCCATAATGATTTGTTGAAGGAGGAAACAACCCAAAGGGCTGTTGTGCGGCTTTAGTGAATTAATGAATATCAAGTTTATCAGTGTTGCCCACTGAGATCTGTCTAAATAAAAGGTCATGTATTATCTTAACTAAAACTGATCAGCAGTTAAGAGAAGAGAACTAGAAAAAGCTGAACATATCAACATAGATGGACTCCCAAAATGTTGCTGATGGCACATTTCTGAATACTGTGTAACAAAAAAGAAAAAAAATGCAAAAACCTGTGTGAATGATTCATGGCACCTCCCTGTACCTTTTTTGGCAACTGTTTACAAATCTTTAATTATCTAAAAATAAGTTTAAAGAAAGAAAAATAATGTTTAATGTCATTCATAAGAAAGCAAAAAAAAGGGATGCCTCAGTGACTCACTCAGTTAAGCATCCAACTCTTGGTTTCAGCTCAGGTCATGATCTCACAGTTTGTGGGTTTGAGTCCCATGTCGGGCTCTGCGCTGACAGCACAGAGCTTGCTTGGGACTCTCTGCCTCCCTCTCTCTCTGTCCCTCCCCTGCTCATATGAGTGTGCTCTCTCTCTCTCTCAAAAGTAAATAAATAAACATTTTTAAAAAAAGAGTATAACAAAAGAGAATAAACTTCGAGATTCTTGATCCACACTATGGCAAATAAAAGACCATAACCTAAGGCCATAGAGCAAATGGAAATAATTGTTCTCCTCTAGTTAGTAGCTACTAAGAAGGAGATGGAAATGTTTTCTGTGGTCTACTCATAGTGGAAGATTGATTCCTGGGACCAGGAATGTGGTTTGGGCTGTGATCATTTCCTGGGGATTCTTAGAGAGAAGGTAAGTATAGAGGGCCTTTAGGAACCCTGTGTTGATTAACAGACAGGGCCTCGTGGGAAACAGCCCTGCATACCTCCTATGAACACAGGAACTGTCCTAATCCTGGACTCAAGGAGAGGCAAAGATCCTTTAGTATTGTAACCATTTCACTTTTTAGCAGTATAAGGGAAAGACATCTTGGAAGGGTCTTCTTTGAGTTGTATTGTTCAACCTACTCAATTGACCTGGGAGCCAGAAAGGAAATGACACCCCTCTGCTTCAATCCCCTCCCTTTACGGTCTAGTTCTTTTTGTGCTGGGGGGGGGAGGGGCACTACCAGATCACAGAAGCATGACCTTGAGAACTAGCATATTTCAAAGAGGATAGACTATTACCATCATCAATATCACCATCATTGTCATTTAGTACTTAATTTGTCTTGGGCACTGTATTAAGCCCTTATCACACATTACCTTATTTAAATCTTGCCACATCACTAGAAGGTAAGCATACTTAATATTACCAGATAAGGAAAGCCCAATAGAAGCTAAATAACCCCTCCAAAGTTAGCAGAGCCAGGATCTAGACCACTTTTGCCTGAATCAAATCTTCATGCTTTTAACACTACACTCTCTTGCTTCTTCCATTATCCTGGCTGAGTCCAAACAGAAGTGACAGAGCTCAAATATTATCTCTGGTCATTCAACCTCTTTGATCTTTTATGCCCAGCTATTCTGAAATACAATAATGATTCTGTACAGTCAACCCTTAAGCAATAGAGGTTTGAATGATGTGGGTCCTCTTATATGTGGATGTTTTTCAATAAATACAGTGCAGTACTATAACCTTACTTTCTCTTATGATTTTTTCTTTTTTTTTAATGTTGATTTGTTTTTGAGAGAAAGAGAGCACACAAGAGCACTTGCACAGGCAGGGGAAGGGGCAGAGAGAGAGGGGCACAGAGGATCTGAAGCAGGCTCTGCACTGACAGCACAGTGCCCCATGCATGACTTGAACTCATTAGCCATGAGATCATGACATGAGCTGAATGCTTAACAGACTGAGCCACCCAAGTACCCCTTCCTTATGATTTTTTTTAAGTTTATTTATTTATTTAGAGAGAGAGAGTGCAAGTGGGCGAGAGGCAAAGAGAAGGGGGGGTGGTGGTAGAGAGAATCCCAAGCAGGCTACATACTGGCCAGCCTCGGGGGTTTATCCCACCAACAGTAAGATCATGGCCTGAGCCAAAACCTAGAGTCAGAAGCTTAACCAACTGAGCCACACAGGTGCCCCCCTTAATGACATTTTCTTTTCTCTAGCTTACTTTATCATAAGAATACATATGACATACAAAATATGTGTTGATCAACTATTTGTTATGGGTAAGCCTTCTGGCCAACAGTAGGCTGTTAGTAGTTAAGTTTTGGGGCAGTGAAAAGTTGTACGTGGATTCTCAACTGCACAGAGGGTTGAGTCCTTAACCCCCACATCATTCAAAGGTCAACTATATGTGCCTGTGTTATAAATTTAACTTGATGATAACACTAAGTTTTTGCTAAGTAAGCTCAGTTTTCATATTTAGCTTGTCAAATCATTTTTGGGTGCACAAAGATTTTCTAATAAGATCTTACTTAGGAGCCTTTAATTTTGAATAATATTTCATTTTTTATTTTTTTAAGTCTATTTATTTTGAGAGAGAGAGAGAAGTGGGGAGGGGAAGAGAGAGGGGGTGGAGAGAATCCTGAGCAGGCTCTGCACTGTCAACACAGAGCCTGACATGGGGCTAGAAATCACGAACCATGAGACAATGATCTGAGTTGAAACCAAGAGTCAGATGCTTAACTGACTGAGCCACCCATGTGCCCCTTGAATAATACTTTAAATGTACTATGTCTGACATGTAGTTCAAAAAACTTGCTGACCAGTTTTTAAGGTTGATCTGAGAGGTGGCTTAATTTAGAAACTTTGACTGGAGATCACCTCTTCTGCTAACCAGCTCTCTGTACTGGACACATTCATCTTCTTCACCTTTATGATCTCTAAGGAGTCACTGTCCAGTTGCAACATTCCCTGGTCTGATCTTACAAGTATTTCTCAAGATATGATTGTGTGATGGTTAAAGATATGGCAGATACAGCTTCAGAAGAAAATACTTAAAATTTTCTTTCTCAACTGTTTAAGTCTACTGATTTTGAGTTGTTTCTCTCCACACCAATATCTTTTAGTTGCCTGCAAACCATCGGTACAAGTTCTGACTCTCAAGGAAGAGTTTTCCGACCTCTACAAAAGCAGCAGTGATTTCCCTTTTCTGAATTCTTCCAAACCTTAGAGGTTTTTTTTAAGTTTATTTATTTATTTAGAGAGAGAGCATGTGCACACAAGTCAGGGTGGGGCAGAGAGAGAGGGAGAGAGAGAATCCAAAGCGAACCATGAGATCATGACCTGAGCCGAAACCAAGATTCAGACACTTAGCCCACTGGGCCACCCAAGTGTCCCACAAACCTTGGAGTTTCTATCACATAATCTAACCACTTGATTTTAGGTCACACTATACTTATATTGTTTCTAATGAAGTTCATAATCCTCAATCAGATTTCAATCTTTCATTCAGTCACTCATTCAACACATATTTATTAAGTGACCACACATGTGTCAGGGAGCATTCCAATGGCTCAAGAGAGTGATTGTTTCCTACCTCATTTATAACCACACAAGATTCTAATACAATAATGGTTGAATATACCCATGAATATTTACTCATATATTTGTATGTGTATATCCCCAATTAGTCCCACAAGTGATCCGAGGCTGAAATATTCAATAAAGAATTGTAGTTACAGGGGTGCCTGGGTGGCTCAGTTGGTTAAGCATCCAACTTCAGCTCAGGTCATGACCTCATGGTTTGTGAGTTCAAGCCCCATGCCGGGATCTGTGCTGACAGCTCAGAGCCTGGAGACTGCTTCAGATTCTGTGTCTCCTTCTCGCTCTGCCCCTCCCCCGTTCATGCTGTTTCTCTCTCAAAAATAAATAAACGTTGGAAAAAAAAAAAGAATTGCATCTACAGGTTTTAAAACTTGGGTCAAAAACTTCAGAAATGGAATCTCTCTGGGCTTTCCCACAAAGAACCCTTTCTTCTTTTCTAGCTTCCACCTCCCGAAGTACATCTGCTCTCCTTAGGTGGACTTCGGAAATGGGCATTACTCAGGCTGGAGATGAATCAGCGCACAATGAAGGAGACAGGCAGGGGATCCAGACAAAGGAGAGAAGTATTGAAAAAAAATCCCCATTTATACCAAATCAAGAAAGTGATCCTTTCAGCAGAGGCTGTCTCAAGAAACTTCCACTCCTTCGCAATGCAAATTTAACTAAACAACTTGATTTTCCCATCAAGTTCATTAAAAATGGGATAACTTCACATATGTGGCCATTAAGCACAATGTCGTTGTTTATAAGCTTAGCTCACACTCACACGAGGATGATTACCCCAGAGTACTTACCGCCTTAGGACATTTCTGAGATACTGGTGTCACTATGTCATCACTATCTGTAGTCTGTGCTTCACTGGCTTCAGAAGCTTGTTCACAGGATTCTTTATCTGTTACAGAAAAGGCTAGAATTACAGAACTATTTCCAAGCACCCTATCTAAACCCAGTACCTTCATCTTCAATCCATTATCTGGCCACTAGTTCTGAGTACCTAGATTTTGGCTTCATTTACTGAGAATAAAACCCTCCTTTTCTTTTTTTTTTTTATTATATGAAATTTATTGTCAAATTGGTTTCCATACAACACCCAGTGCTCATCCCAAAAGATGCCCTTTTCAATGCCCATCACCTCCCCTCCCTCCCACCCCCCATCAACCCTCAGTGTGTTCTCAGTTTTTAAGACTCTCTTATGCTTTGGCTCTCTCCCACTCTAACCTCTTTTTTTTTTCCCTTCCCCTCCCCCATGGGTTTCTGTTAAGTTTCTCAGGATCCACATAAGAGTGAACACATATGGTATCTGTGTTTCTCTGTATGGCTTATTTCACTTAGCATCACACTATCCAGTTCATCCACGTTGCTACAAAGGGCCATATTTCGTTCTTTCTCATTGCCACGTAGTACTCCATTGTGTATATAAACCACAATTTCTTTATCCATTCGTCAGTTGATGGACATTTAGGCTCTTTCCATAATTTGGCTATTGTTGAGAGTGCTGCTATGAACACTGGGGTACAAGTGCCCCTATGCATCAGCAGTCTTGTACCCTTGGGTAAATTCCTAGCAGTGCTATTGCTGGGTCATAGGGTAGTTCTATTTTTAATTTTTTGAGGAACCTCCACACTATTTTCCAGAGTGGCTACACCAGTTTGCATTCCCACCAACAGTGCAAGAGCAAACCCTCCTTTTCAAAGATTCACTTATTCAGAAGTTTGCCAAATAAGGAGTTCACTTCTAGAAAAAAGAAAAGAAAAGAAAAAAGAAAAAAAAAAAGGGAAAGAAGGGAGAATGGAAGGAAGGAAACTAGAAAGAAAGCTGGTCCTTTTGTAGGGGCTGGAGAAAATGACCAAGCCAAGAAAAAGCAATGCAATTGGGGTGGCAGATTGTATTTCCCAAAAATAGCCTCAGACAATATCTCTCATCCCACATGCTCTCTTGTAATGTGACCTTGTCATAATATTTTTTACTGAACATTTGAAATTCCCTTTTGTAAGATGCCTTTCATATCTTTGCTAATTTTTCTATTGGGCTGTCTTTTTCTTTCTTTTTTTTTTAATGTTTATTTATTTTTGAGAAGAAGAGAGAGAGTGCAAGGGGGAGGGTGAGGGGCAGAGGGAGAGGAGGACTGAAGTAGGCTCTGTACTGATAGCAGAGAGCCTGATGTGGGGCTCAAAACCACAAACTGTGAGATCATGACATCAGCTGAAGTCGGATGTTTAATTGACTGTGCCACCCAGGTGCCCCTGTTTATTTGAGAGAGAGAGAGAGAGAGAGAGAGAGAGAGAGAGAGAGAGAGCACAAGTTGGGGAGAGGGCCAGAGGGAGAGGGTCAGAGGAGGGGGAGGGGAAGGGGGGAGAGAGAAAGAGAGAGAGAGAGAGAGAGAGAGAGAGAGAGAGAGAGAGAGAGAATATCTTAAGCAGGCTCCACACTCAGAGCAGAGCTCAATGCAGGATTGGATCTCAAGAACTGTGAGATCACAACCTGAGCCAAAATCAAAGAGTCTGACACTTAACTTATTGAGCCACTCAGGCACCCCAAGAAAATTCTACTAATGTTGATGAGGTTTTGAAATGACAGGGTTCAGAGCTGACGGCCAAGAAAGAATTCTTGAAGACGTCTTTGGTGCAGAAAGGTGATTTTTATTAAAGCACAGGGACAGGACCAGTGGGCAGAAAAAGCTGTGAGCTGTCTTTTTCTAATTGATTTGTAGGGGTTCTGCATATTTTTTGAATTTGAGCCTTTTGATGGTCGCATGTTTTACAAATATCATTTCCACTCTTGCCCATTTAATCTTTTGCTACACAGAAATTCTTACTTTGATAGTCGACCTTATCAATATTTTCTTCATGACTACTACATTTTGTTTTTTATTTAAGACATCTTTCCTTATTCTGAATGATGAATAATGCTGCTCTGAGTATTTGTGCACAAGTCTTTGGATGGTCAAATGTTTCCAATTCTCTTGGACAGACCCTTAAGAAGAGAATTGCTGGATTGTAAACTGTATCTTTTATTTTTTAGGAAATAGCCAAATATTTTTCATAGTAGTTGTACTGTTTTCTATTCCCAACAGTGATGCATAAGGTTCCAATTTTTCCACATCTTCACTAACACTTGCTACAGTCAACCTCTACAATGTATCAATTCTAGCTGGAGTGTACTGGTATCTCATTGTGATATTATTTTGCTTTTTCCTAATGACTAATGCTGTTGAGCATCTTTTGTAGCTTAACTGCCATTCATATATGTTCTTTAGTGAATGTCTAGTCAAATTTATTGACCATTTTAAATTGAGTTGTCTGAGTTGTAAGGATTCCTTACAGATTATGGATGCAAGTCCTTTATCAGAAATGTGATTTGCAACTAAAATTTAAATTTAAAAAAGGAAAAAAAAATGTGATTTGCAAATATTTTCTCCTAATCTATAGCTGACCTTTTCATTTTCTTAACGGTGTCCTTTGAAGACCATGCATTTTTTATTTTGCCTAAGTCCAATTTATCATTTTTTTAAATTTTATGGACCATGCTTCTGATGTCATAGCTAAAGAATCTTTGTCTAATAAGGTCAAATAGTTTATCCTATGTTTTCTTTTAGAAATTCTATAGTTTTGGTTCTAATATTTAGATTTATAACGTATTTTGGTTAATTTTTATGGGTGGTGTGAGGTAGTTGTCTAGGGTTTTTTTCCCCTCCTCTATGTGGATATCTAATTGTCCTAGCACCATTTGATGGAACGATTAGATATCCCCATTGAATTGTCTTGAGACCTTTGTGGAAAAATCAATTCACCATAAAATGAAGTTTATTTCTGGATTCACAATTCTGTCCCACTGATCTGTAAGTCTATCTTTATGCTAATACCACACTGTCTGAAATACTCTACCTTTACCTTAAGGAAGTTTTGAAATCAGGTAGTACAAAAATTTCAACTTTGTTCTTTCAAAATTGTTTTGGTTTTTCTAAATTCTTTGCATTCATGTATAAATTTTGGGAAGAACTGCCATCTTAGCAATTATGAGTGGTCCAATCCATGAACATGATACATTTCTTCATTTATTTTAAACTTCTTTAATTCCTCTCAGGAACTTTTGTAGTTTTCAGTATACAGGTCTTGCATTTCTTTTTTAAAATCTATTCCTAAATATTTTATTCTTTTGGATGATACTGTGAATAGAATTGTTTGCTTGATTTTATTTTAGAGTGTTCATGGATACTATATGGCAATACAATTGATTTTGGTATACTGATTTATAACCTATAATGTTGTTCACTTGCTTTTAGGTTTTAAAAATTTTTTTGTAGATTTCTTATGATTTTCTAAAAAGGAGGTCAAAGATGTCAATTGCCAATAAAGGTAGCACTACTTCTCTATTTCCAATTGTTATGACTTCAATTTCTTTTTCTTGCCTTATTGCAATGATTAAAATCTCCACTATAATGTTCAAACAGAGTGATAAAAGCAGAAATCCTTTCTTTTTTCTCAATCTTCAGGGAAAAACATTCAGTCTTTTACCACAAAGTAAGATGTTAGTTACAGGTTTTATTATCCCTTGTTACTTTGAAATAATTTCCTTCTACCTAGTTTGGTGAGAGTTCTTATTGAGAATAGGAGTTGGATTTTGTAAAATGCTTTTTTCCCCCTGTCTATTGAGATGATCATAAAGCTTTTATTCCACTAATACAGTGTATTAAATAAATCAATTTTCTGCTATTAAACTCAACTTGCATTCTAGGAATAAATCTCAGTTGAACATGGTGAGCACAACCCTTTTAATATTTTTATACTTTGCTGGATTGGTTTGCTAATATTGCATTTAGGATATTACATCTGTGTTCATGTTGAATATTGGTCTATAGTTGCCTTTCTTTTAATGTCTTTGGCTTGCTTTGTTATCTGGATAATGCTACTTTATAATCAAATCAGTTAGAAAGTTTCTCTGGATCTACTATTTTCAGAAAGAGATTCTGAAGGATCAGCATTTTTTCTTCCTTAAATATTAATAGAATTCATCAGTGAGGGTATCTAGAACTGGACTTCTTCTTTTAAAAAGTACTTTTTAATATTTATTTATTTACTTTTAGAGAAAGAGAGTACATGCAAGCAGGGGAAGGGCAGAGAGAGCAGGAGAGAGAGAATTCCAAGTAGGGTCCGTACTGACAGCAGGGTTTGATCCCACGAATTGTGAGGTCATATCCTGAGTCAAAATCAAGAGTCAGACACTTAACCGACTGAGCCACTGAGGTGCCTCAGAACTGGACTTTTTATTTGGTAAGATTTTAAATTACTAATTTCCTTCTGTACTTTTTAAAGGTCAATTCTGATCTTCTATTTTTTCTTGAGTCAGTTCTGCTAATTTGTATCTTTCTAAGAATTTGTCTTTTCCATCTAAGTTGTATAAAGTTGTTCATAATATTCTTTTATGGTCCTTTTAATTATAGAGTTTGTAGTGATCTTACATTCATTCCTGATTTTGCTAACTCGTGTCTTTGCTTTTTTCCCCCCTTAATCAGCAGGCCAGTTATCAATTAATTGTCTTTCAACTCAATATAACTGCCTGCTCTGCAATGATGGAGTTGCACCCTGTAAATATTTCTTCTTTGCCAGATGGCACCATGTTAAGTTTAAGTGAGTACAGAGGATCACTGAAGGAGGAAAAGGTTTCTCTCCCTGGTTTTAGGCAGACTCCTGCAGAAGATAAGGACTCTGCAGACAAGGCTTATGCAACTTAATGCCTGGCTCCAGCAGCTCACATCGTTTCCTGTAGAACACATTTCTAGTAGCACATGGCTTCTGCAACACCCAATTCTAGTAGTTTCCAGTGGCCTGTAGTATATGGCACCTCCCTGTGGGCAGTTTTCTTGGTACCCCGCCCCACCCCCAAGTAGGTGAAATGCCACTGGCTTGGCATCTCTCTGTGAATGGTTTACCTGCAATGTTCCAGAAGTCAACTTCACAGATTCTCTGAGGTTTGATGTGCAGCCACAGCCAAATTCTGTTCTATTCAATAAAACATGACTTCACTCCCCCCAGTGAGGCCTGGATTTCAGCCTGAAAGGGTTGTCTACCAGACCTATTTCTTCTTTGGGGACTTTATTTCAGTTCTAGGGATTAGTGGATATTCTTTAAATCTGAAATACCTGTATTTTTTAGAGTTCTGTTTACTTCTTACTAGTCAATCCTCACCACCATCCCTAGTTCAATCTCCTGTTATAGTTAATAACTCTTTATATTAAACTTCTGTTCAAATTACTAAGTAGTTTCTGTTGGATCTTTACTACAGTCAGTCTAGATAAAGGCTTATCAAGTTTGCTGATCTATTCAAAGTTGGCTTCATTGATTTTCTCTATTCTTTTTCTGTTTCTATTTCATTGATTTCTACTCTGCTCTTCATTATTATTTTCTTTGGGTTTAATATTATTTTCTTTTTCTAGCTTCCTTTTTCTTTTCTTTTCTAGCTTCTTAAAGTAAAAGCTTAGGGTATTGACTTCAGATCTTTTTTTCCCTAATCATAAGCATTTAAAGCTAAAATTTCCTTCTAAGAACTGCTCTAGCTGCATCCCATCAATTGTGATATGTTGTATTTTCATTTTCATTCAGTTCAATAAATTTCCTAATTTTCCTTAGCAGCTCTTCTTTGATGCAAGGGTTACTTAGAAGTATGTTGGTTAATTACCAAATATTTGCTATTGCTTGCATTAATTTTCTATGGCTGCTGTCACAAAACACCAAAAACTTAGCGGCTTAAAAGCAACTTTTGACCTGGAGCTGGTGAAAACATCCATATTGTCCCAGAGATATGAGACACTGATCCCATTTTCTATAATCCTAAAATGCTTGCAGGACCATTTCTACACATGGCACAGTCCTGTGGACAATGGGAAATCCATACTGGCAAAGGAGTTGATGCTGGAATGGACACAGGTCAACCTCACAAATATTCAATTCTGCCTTCTATCTCAACTACAAAGAACTCAACCACAATAGGTTGTACACTTTTTTAGAACTGGTCTCCAAGGACTAGCCTGGATTGCAGGAGGTCATTCCAGGACTGTAGCCCAAGAGCAGAAAATCCTGTTAATCATCACTGACTTCAGTGACTGAGAGTCTCCTCAGGGGCACTTATCCATGACATAGGGCAACTGGAAGAAGTGGAAGCCAGTGCCCATCTTCTTGGGTAGTTTGCTGAAGAGAACAATGTTACCCAAGGCCACTTTACTCATCACCACATGACCCGGCACCTTGAGAGAGTGCAGACTCTTGGCTGATCAATCCCTCTTCATAGAAATGGAGGGATTCTTATACCTGGACAAGAAGGCATATTTACTGAAATACTTTGAGAATAAAAATCAAGTGCTGTGAGCTTGTGACTTGATGAGGTGCCATGCCACCTTGTTCCACATGAGCTTGTCTCCTGCCATGTGCTGGATCATCTGCACTTGTCTGAAACTGTAGATGGAGAAGGGGGAGGATCCTGTTCTGACTTGTCAAACCACCACATTTCTGTTTCTGTGTTTCCTTTGCAGCCAGTTCATACAGGTACCTGACAGTTGTCCCAGTCAGTACCTCCAAGCTCCAATAAAAGGTCTGTGTCTTCTAGCTGCTGAGGGCATGTGGACGCAAACATCTTCGATGGGGAAGACCTTTGGAGACTTGCATCAAAAAAAAATCTAACCTCAGGGCGCCTGGGTGGCTCAGTCGGTTGGGCGTCCGACTTCGGCTCAGGTCATGATCTCGCGGTCCGTGAGTTCGAGCCCCGCGTCGGGCTCTGTGCTGACAGCTCAGAGCCTGGAGCCTGCTTCAGATTCTGTGTCTCCCTCTCTCTCTGACCCTCCCCTGTTCATGCTCTGTCTCTCTCTGTCTCAAATATAAACAAACATTAAAAATTAAAAAAAAAAATCTAACCTCTATCCTTTCCTGGAAAAGTATCTTCCAGGAGGGCAAAGACTGTAAGGGCTGCTACTCCTTCATTGAACTCAGTGTCCAAAAGTTTCTTGTCACCATGTTCTATGTACAGGAGAGCAAGGAGGAAGAAGACAGGGAAAGCCTCAGGTGGGACATTAGGAATGTGCAGAAGTTGGGGTGTGTGGGTGGCTTGGTCAGTTCAGCGTCTGACTCTTGATTATGGCTCAGGTCATGATCTCACAGTTTGTGAGTTCAAGCCCCACATCAGGCTCCACGCTGACAGTGTGGAGCCTGCTTGGGATTCTCCCCCACCCCCTCTTTCTGCCCTCCCCCACTTACTCTCTCAAAATAAATAAATAAACTTTAAAAATAAAAAAAAATGTAATGTGCAGAAGCTGTTCTTCAATAAAGACTAAAGAATGCCAACCTGACCCAAGTTGGGTAACTTTTTAGTCAGCCATTCAAAGAAAAGAGAGGCATGGGACTGAAGACAGCTTTTGACTCCCGAATGTCAATGAAAGTCAAATGGAACTTACTGAAATGCAAAGCACAGTCAGATGAGAATAAACCCTTCTGCTCAATGAAGGAGATGGTTTTGTACTGTCTTTTTGAATCTCAGGAAGAACAGCTTGTAAAGGATGCAATTGCCCACATCAAGGAAATGTCACTGCATTTGAAAAATAAAATGGACATCATGCTTACATTCCACCTTAAGCATTGCCAAAACTTGTAGAAAATTTTGCTATAGAAGGTATTCCTGGAGAATGACACTGCATCAGAATCAGATGCTCAGGTTCAGAGGTCCCAGAATCATCGACAATTGCCTCCTTTATGGATGGACTTTTGTTTCATGTATGGCTCAAGTGAGAATCTGATATTTCTGGACATCAGTCAGATCTTCCTTAGTACCTCACCAACAAGGATTCTCTGTGAAAAACGTATGCTACCTGTAATCTCCAGAAAGTGGTCCTCAAAAATATTTCTCTAGCTGCTGCTTATTGGAACTTCTGTCTTGCCTTTGCTGGCCATGAGATCCAATGCATCTGGTCACTCACAGAAATGACCAAAATGATACGCTTTCCTATTGTGTGTGGTCTTGAGACACCTAAAATGTAATCCATACTATATCAGGTTGGTTTCTTACTATTCCACCATTCATCCATGAGCTGGTTTCTCCTTCTTGAAATCAACCAATCTACGGCATGCTTGAACCTCAAAACAAATGAGCTTTCGGATAAGCGTGTCAATTTGCTGTACACAATTTAGAGATACCTAAAGTGTTTCCTGCAGAGGTTGTCACAGGAGAATGTCACCTCACAGTAACCTGTGGCAAGAAGCTCTTTTGTGCTCTGAGCATCAACCAGAGGCTGACACACCTATGCTGGGACACCTATGGGATGAAACTTCTATGTGAGGGCTTGAGTTACCCCAACATAAATTACATACTCTGGTGCTATGGTGCTGCAACATATCCAGTGATGGCTGCAATCACCTATCAAAGTTTCTGCAACAAAAATCAAGCCAAGTATGTTAGCTTGTATGTTAGCCAAGTATGTTACTGACTCACATAGTAACTACTACAGTTCTTTGTAAGGCTTTGAAGAAACCACCATGTAATCTGAGATTTCTGTGGTTGTGGGGATGTGCCATCACTTCTTTCAGTTGTGAGACCTCTTGTCTACCCTCAAAAGCAACAGAACCTGATCATGCTAGACCTGGGCCAGAGTTCCCTGGGAGTATAGTGGAGTATAGATGCTGTGTGAAGCCTTGAAACTTCAAAATTGCCCCCTCTGGACACTCAGGTTGAAGACTGATGAATCCGATGCTCAAATCCAGAAGCTCCTGAAGGTCATTAAAGAAAGCAATCCACAACTCACTATTGAAGGTAACAACTGAGAGGCCAGAAAAAATAGTCCTTCTTCTCATGGTTTCATTTTCTGAATGCAGATGTGAATTTCACATATCACTTTAAACATTGCCTCGGTCTCCCTTCTTTATCTTCTCCTACGTTTGATTAAACATAGCTTAGATCCTCTCATTTTATCCTTTAGGTCTCTTTTCTGTAGAGTCATTCATTCTATAATAAAGTGATTGATCTTTAAGGTGATGGTGAATTTTCTATGAGCTTTTTCAAGTAATATTAGTTGTGCCAAATGTTATTTTAGCTTTGGTTTTGCCTCTGGCTTACAGAAAACACGTACAAGTCATTTAAACTTGGTCTGGATGAAATGTCCATCTCTCCAGTATCATGAAAAAAAGTAAAAAAAAAAAAAAGAAAGAAAAGAAAGAAAAGAAAAGAAAAGAAAAGAAAAGAAAAGAAAAGAAAGAAATAAAACTGGAAATCTATCTCTTAGTGCTGGAGGTCAGAAGTTCAAAATCAAGGTATTGGGAAGTCTATGCTCACTCCAAAGGTTCTAGAGGACATTTTTCCTTTTCTTCCCTTGCCTTTTCTAGCTTCTGGTGGCTCCAGGCATTCTTTGGCTTGTGGCCACATCATTTCAATCTCTGCCTCTGTGGTTACACTGCCTTCTTTTCTGCATGTGTCTCTCTGTGTGTGCACTCACATAATCCAAGCTGATCTCTACATCTCAAGATCTTTAACTTAAGTACATCTGCAAAAAATCTTTTTTCAAATCAGGTAACAGTTACAAATCCTGGGGTTCAGGACATGGACATACCTTTTGTGGGGCTACCGTTGAACCTACTACATTATATATTTAAATTTAAATGTATTTTAACCCCACAAGCTGATATTTTTGCTTTATATAGTAATGTAAACTAACTCATATTCTTTGCTTTTCCTGGTTTGTTACACCTTTGTGCTTCCTTCTGAGATAATTTTCCTTGAGCCTAAAGGACAACCTTAAAATGCAGCTTGAAAGCAAGCCATCCATTTTGGTTTGTCTTTAAATGTCTATTCTGTTTTCATTCTGGAAGAGCATTTTTGTTTTGTGGAGAATTCTTTGTTGGCAGTTATTTCCCTTTGGCATATTGAAGCCACTGGTTTCTGACTATAGTTGTAGCTATTGACAAGTCAGTTGTCCATATTATCAATGGACCATGGCAATCTTTTTCTTTCAAATGGATGCACTTTTTTTTTAAGTTTATTTATTTATTTTGAGAGAGATAGAGAGTGAGTGAGAGTGTGGGGGAGGGGCAGAGAGAGAGAGAGAAGGCGAGAGAGAGAATCCCGAGTAGGCTCCACACTGTCAGCACAGAGCCCAACATGGGGTTCAAACTTATGAACCCATGAGATTATGACAAGAGCTGAAATCAAGAGTCAGATGTTAAACTGACTGAGCTACCCAGGTGCCCCAAATGGATACTTTTAACATTTTCTATTTGATTTTATTTTTGCATTTTTATTATGTAGGATATGTTTAGATGTAGATTTTTTTAATTTTAATTTTTAAGTAATCTCTACACCCAATGTGGGGCTCAAACCCACACCCCAAGATCAAGAGTCCCATTTTCTAGGTGCCCCAGATCTGGATTTTTTTTAAAACTTATCCTACTTGAGCTTCATTTCATTCAATGCTAATATCTTTCACTAGTTCTAGAAAACTAAATCATTATCACTTTAAATATTACTTCTGCCTCCTTCCTCTTCCATATCTAATTGAACATTGCTTAGACCTCCTCATTTTATCCTTTATGTCTGTCTTCTCTTTTGTATTTTCCATCTTGTTATCTCTCCTTGTTTTATTCTAGTTATCTTTACCAATTCTCACTTCAGTTGTATCTAATCTGTTTTCTTTTTTTAAAATCTATTTTCAACCCATCTATTCCTCCATAAATTTCTATATTGAGCAGTTCTATAATTTCTATTGATTCATTTCCAAATATGCAATGTATTTTGTAAACATTTTGTGATTCAGACAACCCCCCCCACAAATCAATACCAAAATTATTAAGTTAAATTTGATGAGGAATAACGTATTTATGTAGTCTCAAAATAACGTCTCACAAATTACTTAATAATTACAAAGGCAAAAATTATTAACTTTATGATTAAAAACCTGGCAGATGCTTTCTTAACCAAGTGATAAAAATTAACACAACATCATAATAATGGGACAGACATCATGTATCCCCCGATGTGATGCATTGAGAAGGACATAATATCACTTTTGTGGTACTCTTGTAAAAAGTTCATAACCTGAATCTAATTACAAAGAAACATCAGACAAATCCAAATTGAGGAACACTCTACAGAACTGCTCATTTATACTCTTCAAAAATGTCAGTATCAGGAAAGGTGAAGACAAGGAACCGTTCCAGATTAAAGGAAACCAAAGAGTAATGACTAAATGCAATGTATGATCCTGGGTTAGATAAAGGTTAAAAGAACTGATAATGGACCTTATTGGGACAACTAGAAAATTCTGAAAATGGACTGGACATGAGGTAATATGTGTCCATGTTAAGACTGCATGCTTGATAACTCTACTGTTCATATAATTTCCTTACTGAAATACACAGAAGTAAGGGGGCATGAGATGTACAACTTGTTCTCAAATGCTTCAGAAAAAATGACAAAGCAGTAAGTGGGAAAATGCTAAAAGTTGATGAATTTGTCATGCAGCTCTTATGTAAGTTTGAAATTATTTTATTTTTTAAAAATTTAATGTTTATTTATTTTTGAGAGAGAGAGAGAGAGAGAGAGAGAGATAGCACAAGCGAGGGAGGGGCAGAGAGAGGGAGATACAGAGTCCGAAGCAGGCTCCAGGCTCTGAGCTGTCAGCACAGAGCCCAATGCGGGGCTTGAACTCACAAGCTGCGAGATTATGACCTAAGCCAAAGTCGGTTGCCCAACCAACTGAGACACCCAGGAGCCCCGAAATTATTTTAAAACAAAATGTTTTTAAAAACTTACAACCTTAATGTTTTCATAGCTCCAGTTCTTTGTTGCAATTTTAAAGTTCAGCTTTTATCTCCACGAAGCCGATAACCACAGCTCTTGCCCAGGCCATGTCTGATAATTCCAGTATCTGGAGTCCTGGTGGTCACTGATCAGCCCTGTGTCTCTAGGCCTGCAAGTGCCTAAACCACAGTTCTTCCTCTCAGCCTCGCCATTCAGAGGCTCAGACGGTGCTGCCTTCTGGGTCCTGGACCAAAGTAGGAACTTCTGCCCTGAGCAGACATCTGCCTATGCTGGCAGACAGCAGACTGAGACTGCATCCCATTTCCCTGTCCCAAAAGTCCACCAAAAGCATGGTTCTGTCTGTCCACTGCTTTCTCTAGACTGACAACATCCCAGGGCTACAGGAGTTTCAGCTCACTTCCCTGAGCTTCAATCATCTCCCTCGTCAAGGCTAGGTAATTCTTCCCTCTCTTCTTATTGACTATATAATGCTTTTAAGAAACGTTAAGATCTTGAGAAAATATATTCACTTCAGCATTTTAGATGTCATCAATGAGAGTTGGTCTGAATTATCTAGTTGGCCAATACTATAACCTGAAATCATGTCTACCTTGCATTGTAACACAAAAAAGCCTTGCCTTAATTTAAAACATTTTGGATCAACATCACAAATGAGCCAACCACACTCCTTCTATTTCTTTGTAACCATAATTCACAAGATATACTTGTTAGGTAACTAAACTGGCAAGCAAACTAGCTTTAAAAATTCCAGCCTTTGGGGCGCCTGGGTGGCGCAGTCGGTTAAGCGTCCGACTTCAGCCAGGTCACGATCTCGTGGTCCGTGAGTTTGAGCCCTGCGTCAGGCTCTGGGCTGATGGC
The DNA here is from genome assembly GCF_018350175.1 of Felis catus. Lineage (NCBI taxonomy): Eukaryota > Metazoa > Chordata > Mammalia > Carnivora > Felidae > Felis > Felis catus. The sequence goes on along the minus strand of NC_058373.1, from coordinate 72,009,219 downwards.
TCAGAGCCTGGAGCCTGTTTCTGATTCTGTGTCTCCCTCTCTCTCTGCCCCTCCCCCGTTCACGCTCTGTCTCTCTCTGTCCCAAAAATAAATAAACGTTGAAAAAAAAAAAATTCCAGCCTTCATTGGCCTAACCAGCACACTTGTAACATAAAACTAAGCTTAGAGTGTTCAATACTAATTTTCCATGAAAAGTTTAGCAATGCAAGATTGGGGGGGGGGGCGGGTAGTAAATACAGGCTTGATAAAATAACCCAATGATTAAATAGGAAATTAGATTTTAAAAAGACAATGCCATTAAAACATACAAACAAATGGACAATACCATTTACAGGATTCAGGGCTTCTTTCTGCATTGGTACTGAATGGGATGATGTAATTTTCTCTTCCTTTTGCTGATTTTTCAAACCATCATCTATGGAGCTCTTGAGCCCTGAGAACTTCCATTCAGTGTACTTCACCTGCTTCAGAATAAAGACAATTATAATTACAGTTGGCCCTTGAACAACACGAGGGTTTGGGGCACCAAAAATCTGTGTATAACTTTTGACTGTCCCTCCCAAAATTAACTACTAATAGTCCACTGTTGACCAGAAAACTTACCAATAACATAAATAGTCGACTAATACATCCTATATATATTATATACTATACTCTCACAATAAAGGAAGCTAGAGAAAAGAAAATGCTATTAAGAAAATCGTAAGAAAGAGAAAATACATTTGCAATACTGTGTTTACTGAAAAAAACAGGGATGTGTTACAGCTCAAGTCCATGTTGTTCAAGGGTCAGTTGTGTATATAATAATTTCACAAAATAGTAATTATATGTTAATACAATTACACAACTCATACAACATGATTGTAATATAACAATATATAATATTTAACCATATAATAATATATATTTACAATCTCCTATATATATTTTTAGGTGCTACATAGTAACTTTAATCCAGCTTCCTATGAAGAAAAGACAGTATCAAGCATATAGTAGGTGTTCAATAAATACTTGTTCTTTAGCTTACTTTCACTACAGTTGAGGTGGACTGCTAAAATTCTAAGCATAAATTGCAGAGTCCATAAGCTGCTGAACTAAATTACAATGAAATGAAGTGAACACTTCAGAGTTTTATTAAACTACTTGTGTTTGAGGAAACACATGTTAGCCACAAAAAGCCACGATAATTGCTTATCTTGGGTGTCTGCTTCTACTTGAGAATAGTATCTCTGGGGACACTACAACTCATATTTTAATTCTGCAGGGTTTCTAAGGCCTTACTTGTAGTGTATTTCCAGTTAAGATGTTACGACTAAGATACTCCATTCTGTTCTTTCCTTGGATGCTTGTTCGTTTACCATGTTTTCTTCTTGAGTAGCTTGCAACCTGGTGTTCCCTTTCCTTTCTTTCTCCCACCTGTGGAGGTTTTCTCTTAGCTTGATACTGGCCAGCTTCAATGGGAATCTCACCAAATGCCATCAGGTCCTAAACAGAAGTATCAGAGACAGCCTTACTAGATGAGAGTTTAACAGCCTTGATACTCAAGAAAGGGATTTGTGAGCTAGCATTAGACTTCATTCCTCGCCTGCCACAGAGCTGAGAGATGCCATCTTTCTTTCCTCCCTGTAATAAAACCCAGGATCCTTCTCCATCAGTAGGTGGCTCATGACATTGCGAGGGATGCAGAATAAGTTTGCTGAACACCTGACATTCATGGAAGGCATTTCTTTTACTACAATTTTAATACCATCTTCTTCAAATATGTTTCACAGGATTGGTGGAGATCTGCTACCTGGGGGAGAAAGGAAGCTTTTTCCTCTTCAGATGAGATCTCTAAACTGTCCTTCGTGGTATTCTCCTCAGGCTGAGTTTCTGGTTTCAGGAAGCTCTCTGGGGGTAGGTAGAAAGATTTCCAGTCCAATTGCATCTCAACAAATCCATTGGGGTTCCCCGCAGGGTCTGTGAGGTTAAAATCACCTGAGACACACACAGACATTAATAAGATCTGATCATATGAAGTAGACAAGTGAGTATTTATCAGCACCTTATCCATTCCCCATTTTGAATTTTACCATAATTTGCTTGTCATGAATTAACATCCATGGTGATAATACACTCAGAAGTAACATAAAATAGCAGTGAATATTAATATTCTCTTAGAATGTTTACTTCTAATATTCACTTAGAATATTTGTAGTGGAAGATGGGAGTCTCCAGGTTTCAGGAAGGGATAGTCAAAAGACGTATGGAGAGGTATAGCTTGCTTGTCCTCAGTCACCTAGCCAATAAACATGACTACATTATTACTATTACCAAATGCTTGCCAGGCCTTAAGCATACCAAAGAAACCATTATCTACACTCAAGTGGTCCCTATTTCTACAGTAACAAAAGCCAAGAAAACTTCAGCAAAATCGCTATTTCCAAATGCCAGGCTTCTGATTTGTAACACTGATTACTTTAACAGATGGCTCATATTGCCTCTTCCTTTGGCAAAAGATAAATTATAAGCAAAAGTATCAGCTTTTCGTTTCTTCCTTTCTTTCTTTCTTTCTCTTTCTTTCTTTCTTTCAGCTCTTGTAGTACTGGAAGGAGGGAGGACTCACACATTTTCTAGAATATCCAGAAGCTTGTTAAACGTAGCTGGTACTAGCTATACCCATCCCTACTTCACAATGGGAGCACAGACATCCCTGCCTCATCCTCCCCCCAGTACTGCAACCAGAGAAGTGACCTTTCCTAAGTTCACCTCAGTTCTGTATTGGGGGGAGAGATCCAAGAAATTTACCTTTTCTATGGCATGGCATGAAAGTCTAACTTGTGTTTAAAAGAAGCAAGGGAATTACGAGAGAGTATTAAGGACACAGTTTATAATCTGATATCCACTCTCATGTGCTGAGAGACAACAGGCCTTAAGTAAACATAAATCCTGAGAAGCACGATCGAGTCAGAAAAGATTTGTTAGAGACGGACGCATGGACTTTAGGTTGGTGGGTCTACCCACTTAAGAATCTTGCTTTTGTTGCTAAAAAGAAGCAGAAGAAGCAATGTTTCTATAGGATTAGTGGGGATCTGAGTCTTCTGCTCTGTTGCTCTTGACAATACTCTAAAATCCTCTCAGGAGGTTTTTTTTTATTTTTTTATTTTTTATTTTTATTTTTTTTATTTTTTATTTTATTTATTTATTTATTTCTGAGACAGAGAGGGACAGAGCATGAGTGGGGGAGGGGCAGAGAGAGAGGGAGACACAGAATCTGAAGCAGGCTCCAGGCTCTGAGCTGTCAGCACAGAGCCCGATGAGGGGCTCGAACTCACAAACCATGAGATCATGACCTGAGCCGAAGTGTAGTCTCTCACTGGACTGAGCCACCCAGGCGCACCTCAGCAGGTTTTTAAAGAGAGACTGTTCCAAGCAAGTAATCAAAGAAAAGTAGGACAGGAAGACAATACTGGGCAGAGAGCATAAAGATGCGATAGACTTGAACTCCCACCTTTAATGGATTTGTTTTGTGCGAGAGGAAGCAAGGGCACTTGGACTTGGCCAAGGTACGAGCCAGGCTCTGCATCTTCATCATCAAAAACGTAGACAGACAGGGCCTCCCGCCTCAGATATTTATCCAGGTCAGAGGTCACAAGCACTGGGAATCGAGCCTGGTCTCTAAAGTGAGGATTGTTACTGGCTGGAATGATGGCAGTGTCATGGTCAGAGAAGGTGAAGAAGCGGTACATGACGTATGGACTGGGCTGGGTTCCCAGCCGCCGACTCCGGAGGCCATAGCATCTGATGATTTCCACCCGCAGCTCATTCTGATGCTTCCAGGTCTCCAATCTGGACTGGAAAGATGTTGGTCTTGGATGAAGGAAAAGGGTGGCCTGAGAGAGTTGTTGTGGCTGAAGCCCAGCACCCTTGATGAGGAAGAGCTATGACCTAAACTGCTGTAGAATCCTGACTGGGTCCCAGAGAAACCTAATGACATTCGCCTGCCTGTAAAGTGGCTCTGGAAGATAGTTATTTGAAAGAGGTGCTGGCACTCAAGCCTTATCTTAGAGAAAGGAACAGAGAAGCTATTTTGTTCACAGCAGGGAGAGGCAGCTAGCTCTGAGGGTATGATTTCATTTCAAACCCAAGCTTGACCAAGGGAAGAGTTGTGGCATCACAGCCACAAGAGTTCTGGATTAGTTGTGGCATCACAGTTTTTCTCCTTCATTCACATTCAACAAATACTTATTGAGAGCGGAAGACTGAGCTGTTCTCCTGAACTGCTTGGCTGAGGCTCCTCTGAGATACATGGGCACATCCTTTTTTCTCACCTTATCTTCCTGGGCCTCCAAGGCACCAAGCACATTGGCTGACAGGTAGGCCTGAGCCTTCTTTCGCTTATTGCATGCCTGTAGGCTGGATCCTATGGGGAAGCGCAGCCTCATCCAGTATTCTAGCACCCCGAAGTCTTCTCCACCAGCTCCTGGGTAGCAGAAAGTATGAAACGCATGGAAGACACAGATGGTGTGGTGAGGATTAAGAACAAGGCAGAGGAAGAAAATGGGAAATGACCAAAAGACCAACTATAGGCTTTGGGAAACTCTGCATTAGTCCTGGGAGCTGTGGGAAGCCGGCAGCACTTACCAGTAAGTATGGTACAGCCATGGACCCTCTCCACAGTCTCCAGCACCCTCTCAAAGTAAATCCATCCAGCTGCAAGCGTGTGGTGCTCACTGGCTACAGCCTGGTGTAGATCAAGCCGGACTGAAGCCCCATGAAGGTAGTTCAAAAAAAGAGAATCTGTTTCTACCACATACTGGGAGGTGAAATCATAGAGGGGCTGTGGCCCCACAGCTAGTGGGGTACAGTGGGTTTCAAAATCATAGAAGGAATAAGTACAGAAAGTGGTAGGTTGAGTGTCTCCAGCCTGATCCAGGGCAGCAGACTTCAGAAAGGCTTGGTGGATGTGCAGTTCAAAAAGATTCTCACTCTGATGCAGCAGAGAAATGTCTGCTTCATCATCATCTCCATGGGCTGGCAGTGTTTGCAGACATAATGACAACTGTCGGGTGCCGTAAGCCACATCTTTGAGCTGTTCTAGAGGGAAAAGAAAACTGCCTATCCATTAAAGCATAGAGAGCTCCTCCTCAGGGTAAAATAAGTTGGATGGAAGGAGAATAAACACCATGATGAAATTCCAAGTTGTGATTATTTCAAGACACCATGTGATTCAAAAGGAAAAGAAATAGAATGACAAGTAGGAGCTTTGAATTCTGATGGCTAAATAACCCAAGGCCTGCTTTGGAGATAAGGTACAGAACAAATGACTGGAGAGTAAATCCTAAGCTCAGGAAAACACTGGAGGCACAATTTCATCTGCAGATATCATTGTTTTATCTTACAGAAAGGTCCTCTGAGTTAATTGGTAATTCCAACAGAGAAGTACTTGAAACACAAAATATGAGCATTTCCAAAAATTTGGGATACGGGCCATCAAGAGAATACCGAATTATAGTCATAGTGCCTATTACATTACATTGGGTTCCACCAAGAAAGTATTCCCATTCTCCAGCCAGATCAGTCACAGGAATTTTCATTCTGTTAGAAGTTTGTTTTCATAATAAGAAGGCAAAAAAAAAAAAAATCCACTTAAAGTCAAAGAGTAATGCAGTAAAAAGTTGCAGAGGAAACTTACTGGAAAGAGGTTGAACTACTGTCAACGGGATCAAAAGATATGTAAGACAGTCTACCAATTCTGTGCATTACCTCCTATGTCCAACCAATCAGAAAATTTGATACACAATCTGCTTCAAACTGGAGAGTATTTGAATCGTCACAGGGTATCAATGGTGAAAGTCCTATATTAAGAGTTAAAGTAGTAGAATAAAAATATTTTGAACACATCAAAATGTCTTCCTGCCCAAAATAAATGGAATAAAAAAATTAGACTAATAGCTTCTTAATTGATAAGATTAACACAACTAAAATAAAATATATTTAAAGTTTTGTATTACATGACCCAGGGTTAATAATTTTAGCATATAAAGAAATTCTACAAATGAATAAAATACTATTAAGAAACAGGTAAAGGACAGAAACAGGCAATTCACAGAAGAAACAATACGAATAACTGCTAAACATATGAAAAACTCTTTGATCTTATCAGTAATGAAAAAACTGTAAGTTAAAGCAAATGAATCTTTAGAAGTAGATAAGAGTATTTATCCTGAACTGTCCCAGGAGAAAGATCCTGAATCTGAAAGACATGAGGATTTCAACCCAAGGGGAGGATTTCCTTTGTTATATGGCAGTGACTTTTTAACAGACTCACCTGGCCTGGATAAATCATGCCCCAGCATGACCCACCTCCCTTTACTCTAGTTCCGTGCTCATTAAGTAACGTGCTTACTGATTTCCAGAGAGAGGGCTTCCCTGAACAGTAGTTCCAAATATTCTCATGGCAGCAATGAAATAGACTCTGTCATAAAATAATAAATGAACGATCTGGTTTAAATATCAATCTTTGGTGAATTTGGTTAGTGTGAATCAGGTCTCTCAAAATGGAGTATAATAACAAAGCCAATATTCTTGATATGTGAGGCTGAAGCCAGCTCCTGGTGAGCAGTGACTGTACTAAATATAGGAAGTATCACACAATGAAATTTGCCCAAGTGTCCAGCCAGCTGCCCTGTCATGTCGACATCCTCAAACTGCAACAAAGAATTTACAGACTTTTGGAGAGAAATCACAGAAAAGGATGATGCAAGATGAGTAATAAAGCTCTGGATAGGCCTGGGTTGTGGAAACACTCTTGAGAGAGGAAGTGTGTTATGCCACCGTGAGGGCCAACAGTGATGTGCTCTTAATTCTCAAAACAGATTCAGCAATTGCTGGGCCCCACTGAAACTCTTCAGAGAAATCAGAGGAAGGCACTGACATGATGGAGGAAAAGAAGCTGCTAACCATGTATTAAAACACCAAAGATGATGGGATAAAGAACAGGAGAGGTGGCATGCACTACATTCCAAGACACAAGAGGCAGCCTTCCAGGCAGGTGCACAGAGGGAGCACAGGCATTAGCTATGTGGCAGGTCCAAGACAAGAACAAAGGACTAAGACTTGCCGGATATTGGAAGGCCATGGCTTCTCAAAATACCTTCCAGCTGATTGATACGATCGTTCTTGAGGTCTAGCAGTTGATTCAACCTCTCCAGCTTTTCCTCATGATCTTTATTTTCATTATCGGCTTTTGTCATCACTGCCTCCAGTTCCTCCTGAAACAAAGAAACAAAAAATGTCTGAACTTTTCTATCTCAGTGACCCAGCACCAAAGAGCCCAGATAAAAAGGTGGCACTTGCTGGGTAAAGGAGACTCCACTATCTCCTACACGGGGCAGACTGAACCACAAGAAAAAGTCTTGGGTTCATCACAGACCCCTTTAGGACCAGTTGTGCTAACAGTGCCATAGGATAACAGCTTCATGATGCTGGGAAAATTTCACCCCAGAAGCTTCATACCTGCCATTTTCATTAGCTGGCCCCTTCACCGGTTTCTATTGCCAATGTGCCATGGCGCTGGTGTGAGCCCTCAAGTACATCAAAGGACAGCACACTCTGTGTTGCACAGAGCAGCATATTCCCTTGCAACAGCTCTGGAAACTTGGGCCCCGCTTCATGCCCAGTGTGGTCCTCACGTGCCCATTTATCTAGCCCCTTCCTGTACCACCTTTTCTTGCACCTGATAACACACGTTGATTTTGCGCTGGAGAATAAGCATGTCTCTGGTCTTTTCTAGTTCCAGTGTGGTCTCTGCGTGCGACACTTGCAATTCACTCAACAGCTGGGACAGTTTCTTTTCTTCTTGGTTTTCTGGTTCACATGGCTATCATGAGAAAAGCATTGGTAAAAGGGAGTATAAATATGATGGGCACAGAAATAATGATTCTCATTAAAGCAGTTGTTGGTAATAGCAAAATACCAGCAGCGGAATCTACTCCCAAAAGTAAAAGAGGACTTATGTCACTTCAAATGGGCTTTCTCCTCTACTTCCGCATGCTCGGTAGCAGCAATAAGTTACACAACCTCTGGTGGCTGTTTGCTCTTCAGCAGATCATTTCAAGTCCTCATCGGAAAAAGCATTCTAGATGTTATAAGCTGTAAAGGGTGGAGAAAATGTGCAGAGCTCATGAAGCTATCTGTGCTCTCAGCCTTCTCACATCCTTCTCAATACTATCCTCAATCAGGACATGATTTTTCAGCTACTTTTCTGATCTCTTCTAGGGATATATGCCAGGCATCCATCTGTCCAGGGAACTTGCTTGATTAAACATCTCTTACCTCTACCTGAGTGGTCTCTTGCAATAGAGCTGGGTGAGTGGCTGGTTCAGACTGCCTGTCAGGAGACTGGGAAATTAGGTCTTGACTTTGGAGGATCTCTTCGTCCTGCTTATGCTTCTGAAGCAGATGGGTGACTTTAAGACACAGATTCTTGTTTTGATCTGGGGGAGAAAAAATCATCCGGAAAGGTGAAACCTGGTGGTTATCGGTAATCATGGTTAAAGTTGGACCAAGCTCTAATTAAATTTTCCCACTAATGTTTAATTCATTTTATAAATTTACCCTTAGAGGAGCAACTCTCTCTTATTTCTACAAAAGGGTTCTGGCTTATTGACCCAGTAAACTGAGCTGACACCCGGGACTCTAAAAACAAAACAAAAAACACCTGCAGAACCGTAGCAACCACCAGCAGCAGCAACAGCAGCAGCAAACAGAGCCACTTGACTGTCTTAAGAGAGAGCAAACTTTTTTTTTTTTTAAGTAAGCTCCACACCCAATGTGGGGCTTGAACTCACAACCATAAGATTAAGAGTTGCATGCTGGGGCGCCTGGGTGGCTCAGTCAGTTAAGTGCCTGACTCTTGATTTTGGCTCAGGTCATGATCTCACACCTCCTGAGTTGGAGCCCTGCATTAGGCTCCATGCTGATGGTGCAGTGGCTGCTTGGGATTCTCTCTCTCCCTCTCTCTCTCTCTGCTCCTCTAAAAATAAATAAATAAACTTAAAAGGAAGGAAAAAAAAGAGTCACATGCTCTACCCACTGAGCCTGCTAGGCACCCCTCCAGTGCAAACTTTTTGATAGCACCAGCCAAACCTGTATCTCTCCAACTCCTCCTCAACTCCATTCTGACTTCTCTGTTATGGGCTCCCTGTGGCACCCACCTCCACTTCTACCCCCACCCTGATGTGGAGGGAGGGAGAATGGGCATTTGGGCATTTCTGTGTGTGTTTGTTTGGGTGGGTGGATGTGGGTGTTTTAGGGAAGGGAAGTGATCTGTGTTTAGTGTGATCATTTCATTATCATGCATTAGAGGGGGAAGATTATTAGATTACCCCAAAGCCTTTACAAGATTTTATTTGTACTTTGTACAAACTACAAGGTCCTTAGCATGAACTGAGCTTTATCTTTTTATGATTCCTGTCTCTATCTTTCTTGATGTCGTATTTTTTTTCCTTCACTCTCTTATGTGAATGTACTAGAATCTGATGAAATATAAATTTGATACTAAATGTCAAGGTCCAGCCTAGCAAAAAGAAGTGAGACAAAGGTCTCTTTGACAGTATTTAAAAATCTTCCCAGTAACTATCTACCATGACCTCAGAGTTAAGACAGGGGGAAATGGCAGTGGTAACCAAGAGCAGTAATTTGCTTCTCAATTTGAGCTATTAGGTACTAAACAAAATAAAAACAAGGCTCCCAACCACCTCTAAAACGACTGATAAGAATAAAAGGCAGAGAAATTCATTTTTAATACTTTCAATAAAGTGAACGTTTAAAAACGTGATAAATTTAAGAGTTTTCGGGGCACCTGGGTGGCTCAGTCGACTGAGCATCTGACTTCAGCTCAGGTCATGATCTTGCGGTTTGTGGGTTCGAGCCCCGTGTCGAGCTCTGTGCTGACAGCTTGGAGCCTGGAGCCTGCTTTGGATTCTGCATCTCCCTCTCTTTCTGTTCTTCCCCCACTTGCACTCTGTCTCTCTCTCTCTCTCTCTCAAAAATAAATAAAGATTAAAAAAAAAATTTAAGAGTTTTCATCCTCCCAAATGAAAACGCATTACAACTGAAAATATATGCATGTGAGGCAGATGTCATGCTTTCTTGATTGTGAATCTGATCTGAGTGCCAGTGTTCGTATTCTAGTTATTCCTGACCCACACAAAAATACGATTCGGAGGGGGATACTAGAAATGCTGGCCCAAGCTCCCTTCTCCTACACCAGACATAGACGATGCCTCATTTGAGAAAGGTCTTCACAGCCTGACCTACCTTTCTCTCTGGACAGCTGAAGTAAGACTCTTCTCTTCTCCTCCAGCTCAGCATCCAGCTGATCCTGCAACTGAGAGACTTTCTGCTGTAGCTGTTCTCCCACAAGCTCATTGCTCCAGTGAGGCTGATTACTGCTGTCCAGCATGCTGAAAATGGGAAGCAAGAAACGAGGGGAGAGTTGTCAGATAAATACTCAAAGGTGTGTGATGTGACGTCTTTAATACACAGTTTCAGCATCTCCTGGGCCTAGCACATCATTCATTCCCCTACATGTTTTTTCTGTCCCTCGTTTCTCTGTAACTGTCATTTACCAACTGCCTTGGAACTTTTGGGGTCCTACTGAGGAGCTCCTTAGTATCACTTCTGTTTAGGTCTTGGATACCCCACCGAGCAAAGAACCCAAGTCACATCTATTTCCCAAGGAACTTCTCCAGCATGATGGCTTTCTTTAGGTGCAAAACTGTGTACTAAGACATTCTCAGGCCTGCTCAATTAAAAATGAGGAACAGGAGCGCGTGGCTGGCTCAGCTGGAAGAGCATGGGACTCTTGGTTGCAGGGTTGTGAGTCTGAACCCCACATTGAGTGCAGAGATTACTTAAATAAACTTTTTTAAAAAATGAGGACCAGAGTCTCCTCTTTTCCTTACTCCATTCCTCTATCTTCACCAATGGCTGGTCTAGAAAATACTGGTCTTTGAACTGGATTATAAATTACTATACTGAAGGGCAGGAATTAAACTTCCCAATGACTGTACCCTGCACACCCCTGTATCTAGCTGCCAGGGCAGACCCATTCTGAGTGTAAAACACACATGGTCAGTCTTTGATTGAAGAGATATTGATAACCAAGCTATTACTTCTTCCTTTATTTTTTTAAGTTTATCTATTTTGAAAGAGAGTTGTGTGCATGTGTGGAGGAGCGGCAGAGACAGAGAAGGAAAGAGAATCTTAAGCAGACTCCGCACTGTCAGCATGGAGCCCGATGTGGGGTTTCAACGCACAAACTGCGAGATCATGACCTGAGCTGAAACCAAGAGTCAGTCAGATGCATAACTGAGGCTCCCCCAAGCTATTATTTTTGCATTTGTGTTTTTTCTATTTATCATTGCAATAAATGTGGTCTAAAAACAACTTGCTTAGGCTCGTATTAAGAGTTCTTGGCCCTTCCTATCCATAGGTTACATGATGATCCAAGAAGATAATGTTCTGAGTGATGAAGGGAAGAGGTCAGTAGTAACGTTTGCCATTTGTTTCACTACTTTGGTTCACTGAGTTGAAGAGCATCAGATGTTCCCAGGATACTCCCATACTACCTCCCCAATCTACCTTCGGCTGCCTTACACTGAGTCAGAAGGCACATTTAACTTTTTTTTTTAACTTCCAGGTATTTTAAATTTCAAAATTAATAAATGAATATATGCTTGTTGTGGAAAATCAAGATGATACCGAAGTATATAGATTAAAAGTGAAGGTTCCTCTTTGCCCTACTCTAATCCTTTCATCTCATTAGAGGATTGCAGATTCACACACACACACACACACACACACACACACACACACACTCACACACAATAAATTAAGTCAGAGTTAACATAGTCTTTTGCAACTTGACTTTTAACAATATGTTTTAGGCATATAGATCTACTTCATTTTTAACAGCTTCATAGTATTTTATTGTGGGGATGCAACATGATTTATTTAACCAATCCCTATCAAAGGAAATTTGAATGTTTCCACTTTTTTTTCTATTACCAACAATGCAGTAATTAAAATTCTTATTATACATCATCTTTGCAAATACATGTATTGCATGTTTAACAGTTTGATAGATAGCATCAAATTCCCTTCCAAAAAGACTGTGCTGATTTATATTCTCACTAAGAGTATTGAGTGTAAGCTTCCCCATATCCTTACCAACACTGGGTCGTGTTTTTAGAATGTGAGGACCCTTTTCTATAACTGTCTTTTATAGCAAACAGTGCTCTGGGATCCAAACTTGGTACTTACTTTTCTAAGAGTTTGTCATAATTGTCATTCAGCAATTTTCGTTCTTTTTCCAAATCTTCAACTCTCTCCTGAAACTAAGAATGACAGAAAAGTGCCTGAGATAAAATCCAAACATCGATTTCCTTGCACAGGTCTTTCCTCTTCTGTGGCAGAGTGAGGCTTGGATAGGAGGTTTTCTATGTTCATCTCACATGTCTATGAGGAGCCATTCAACTAGAAAGACTCAAACCAATTTAAAGTGTGATAAAAACTTTTATTGGAAATAATGAGGATTCTCTGAAGCAGATTTTCACAGTGTCTGGATTTCTACTGTTAAGGAAATAGTGGAACATTATAATACAGCAAAAACTTCAGAGGACACAAGTATAAATCCAAGTTTCCCCCCTAATGGTGTAATCTTGAGCAAATTATTTAATCACTTGGAGCCTCATCTTACTTATCTGAAAAAAATAAACAGCCATATTGTTGCTAAGAAGCACTTTTAACATCTCTGAAATTGAAATGTAATTTACAATTGATGCTATCTTTCAATTACTATTGTTATTTACCTCCTTCAGTGTTATCTGCAGGATGGACACATCTTCCAGTTGGCTCTTCAGACTCACAGCCTTCTTGCTTTCCTCCTTCAGTTCTGCCCTGAGCTCATTCACTTGCTTGAGAAGGGCATCATGGGCTGCACTCAGGATTCCCTGATTCTGGGGCAACAGGAAAGTTGCTTTGGGAATGGTCATATCAGCAGAAATGGTCTCGAGATACCAGCAACCCTAGCATTCCCCAGTGGATGTCAAGAAGAATGATTTTGGTTAATAGCATGGTCCCTTTGCACTGTAAATTGACCTTTTTTTTCACCCTAGTATTTCTCAGGAAGTATCATTTCCCTGTTAGTGAAGATTTTCCACTCCAGGAACCTATAATTCTTAATTGGAGCATTAATTTTCCCAAGGTTCAAATTATACCCTGGTTCTAAGTGAAGTGCCACCTTTCACAGCTGCGTTTACTTTCTAAGCTATTTGAATGCTTCTTTTTTTTTTAATGTTTATTTATTTATTTTGAAAGAGAGAGTGTGTGAGCAGGGGAGGGGCACAGAGATGGGGAGAGAGAGAATCCCAAGTAGGCTCTGTGCTGTCAGCACAGAGTCCGATGTGGGGCTCAATCTCACCAACTGTGAAATCATGACCTGAGTCAAAATCAAGAGCCAGACGCCCAACCAACTAAACAACCCACATGCCCCCAAAATAAATGTTTTAAAGACTGAATTTATACAATGTATATTCTCCAATAATAATACATTTAAGCTAGATCTCAACAACAGAAGGAAAACTGGAAAATTCACCAAAATGTAGAAATTAAATAAAGTACTGACATTAGAAAATGCATTGCGATAAGCGGGGGAAAAGTACAACATACCCAACTTAGGAGATTCATGAAGCAGTGCTCAGAGGGAAATTTACAACTGTAAACAGCACAAATCAATAACCTAACTTTACACCTTAAGGGATAAGAAAATGAAGAGAATGTGTTCTTTTCCTCTGGGTACATGATTCCATTTTAGCTTAGGAGAGATGTTTCTTTAAAAGTTCCTATCAGGCTTTGAATATCAATTTCCAATTTATCTGAATGCTTCTTATGGTGATATACTCTTCCCTTTGCACCTAGCAAGCAATGCTAACTCTAGAAGTTAAGCGTGCATTTTTCTGGTGGACATTTCTGGTAACGAACAGCTGTGGGTGTTCGTGCTGGGAACTCTGCCTTAGTAACTCTCTCTCTCTCTCTTTTTTTAATACTAGAGAACCTGTATCTTTTTAAGTTTATTTTCATTTATTTTGAGGGAGAGATAGCAAGCGGGAAAGGAGCAGAGGAAGAGGGAGACAGAGTCCCAAGGAGGCTTTGGGATTTTGGATTTGGATCTGAGCCTAAATCAAGAGTTGGACACTTCTGGGGCGCCTAGGTGGCTCAGTCGGTTGAGCGCCCAACTTCAGCTCAGGTCATGATCTCACGGTCCGTGAGTTCGAGCCCTGCGTCGGGCTCTGTGCTGACAGCTCAGAGCCTAGAGCCTGCTTCAGATTCTGTGTCTCCCTCTCTCTGCCCCTCCCCCACTCATGTTCTGTCTCTCTCTCTCTCTCTGTGTCCAAAATTAATAAACGTTAAAAAAATTAAAAAAAAAAGAGTTGGACGCTTAACTGACTGAGCCACCAGGCACCCCTGTCTTAGTTACGCTTAATCATGGACATTCACCCAGCTTGATCTCTACTCCTTTCACAGGAATGAATGGGGTTGAACATTTAAGAACTCAGAGAAGATATGCAACAAGTTTGCTATATTTCATCACCTTATACATGCTAGAGGAATACTTAGGAATTTCTGAACAGATGCTATATAATTCTCTTTAGCAATAGGCTGAAAAATACTATTCTAAATATTTCAGATCTTGTATTTCAGTTTTATGAAAATGGCACAATAAATATCTTCTGACAAAAGTAATAGTACATTTGTCTTAATATAAATGGTATGTCATAGGGGTGACTGGGTGGCTCAGTCAATTAAGCGTCTGACTCTTGATTTCAGCTCAGGTCATGATCTCATAGTTTGTGAGTTCAAGTCCCACATAGGGCTCTGTGCTGACAGTTCAGAGTCTGGGTGAGATTCTCTCTCTGCCCCCCTACCCAAATAAATAAACATTAAAAAAAAAGAAATTATATGTCATAATAACTTTAATTTACTTGGCTAAATTCTGGTGTCATATTACTTGAAGATTAATACAAATTTCTTTGGGTTTTATTACTTTTACTACTAAGAAACAGAGATTCAAAGAATCTATTTAGTACCTTCTGGAGCAGAGCTTCATATGCCTGAAAGAAAGAAATACATATTATTCTACTCACATATCAGCTTGATGTTTGTTTTAATATTTATCTCTGTACTACAAACGTTTAAGTGGTTAAAGAGATATGAGAATTTTTTTAATGTTTTATTTTTTTGAGAGAGAGGAGACAGAGAGTGAGTGGGGGAGAGACAGAGAGAGAGAGGGAGACGCAGAATCTGAAGCAGGCTCCAGGCTTTGAGATGTCAGCCAGAGCCTGATGCAGGGCCTGAATCCACAAACCATGAGATCATGACCTGAGCCGAAGTCAGATGCTCAACTGACTGAGCCACCCAGGTTCCCCTAAGAGATATTTAAAAATTCTCACAAATCAAAAAAAAAGTCAGTTTGTGTACTTTTTTTTAAAACTAATTGCTGCTACTTTTCCCCTGCCTTAGCTTGCCAGGAAGTCTGTGAATATAACAGATGATACAATTTCTTTAAGGAAGGGTCATTTATTCACAATTGTATTGCATTTGGTAGATTATCTGAGAAAAACATTTATTTTCAAAGTAGGTGCTCTTACTCAGCATATTTCAGAAAGCTCTCTTCCCAGTTTCAGAAACAGAAAAAACAATAACCAAACTACCTACAACAGCTATTGTTGGTTGAGCAGTTACTATGTGTTTCATGATCTATTATCTTATGATCATTACAATTGTTTCACATATATTGTATCTCATTTAATTCTCACAGTGTATCTGAGAGGTAGACATTATTACCTAAACCTTAAAAATAAGAAACCCAAAGCTCCGAAGCTAAGTCACTTGCTCAGAGTCATATAGCTATCAAGAGGCCGAAGCAGAACTCTACATCATCTTGTCTAACTCCAGAGTCTGAGCTACTGACCACCATATTTTGCTGCTAAGGGATTAAGAGAATGCAATTTTTTTTTTACTACATGTGTAAGAAAGGATGACTAGAAAGGTAAACTGCTAGAGAAAAACAAATTGTAAAACATTTTTAAAAAGTGTGGGAGATTACTCACCATTTTAGGCCATCTCCACCCCTCCCACTAACATGGGTAAGTATTTAGAATGGCCTTCTTCCTTTTTTCCTTCAATGTGATGGAGGAATAGATGGAGTTATAGAAAAAAAATGTAATCCTACAAATACTGCTATTTACCCATACAATTTTAAATTATCGTCCATCTCATATTTCCATATTCTGTAGGTGCTACCAAAATTAACCAAATCAAAAGACTACAAGCAGATGTATAGGTCTCTCCAAAATACAGGTTGGGGGGTTGACCTTGTAAAGATCCCTTTGTCCCCATCAGAACAGAAGTACCCAGGGCAGTGCAAACTGAACCCAACCTAGATGAATGACACCACCACCATCTTCTTGCCCACACTAGATACCCAGGGGTCATCTTTATTTCCCCTTTTCCCCCAACCACTCCCTTTTGGTGATGATGTCATTCTTCTATTTCCTGCAAGTTGCCAATTCTCCGTGGGCCTCTCTCCGTGGGCCTCTCTCACTGTCTTGGTGGGAACCCTCATCCTATGTCCTTTGTACCACTGAACTCATTTCATACCTGATCACTTTACTTATACCAGCCAACCTATATCATTCACTCCACTGCTAGATGATCCTTCCTTGTAGTTTTGTAATTTTTGATAAGTGGAAAATTTCAGAAAAATACTAGAACATATCAGTCACCTATAATTCTACTACCCAGAATTAAGAATTATTGCTTTATAATAGTTTTTAAGGTATTATTTCTTTATTAAAATGTATTTCAAAAAAGTTCAAACATTAAAAACAAAAGCAAGGTGATCTCTTTGGGGAAAATTGATCATGTTATCAACTTATTTAAAGCCTTTCTGCAGCTCTCCACTGTCAATGGGATTAAGTCTAAAATCCTGATAAGGCCTCCATGATTTGGACCCTGATGTTTCTCACCTCCATGCCTTGGCCTACACCTCTCCTCCTCTAGAAAACCCTCCCCTCTCTTGCATACTCACTAGCACCTGCTAATCTTTCAGTATCCCAATATTTGGCTCAATAATATACTCTGTTATGAATCTTTTTTGGATCCCATACCCCATTCTCTGGTAGATCTGACTACTTTCTGTTGTGTCCCCAATACCCTGTATGCAGATAGCTGTACTTGTTTACATCTTGTTCTCTCTCTCTCTCTCTCTGGTAAGTTCCTTGAAGGCATGAGCTGTCTTACATTGTAATCTTTGTGTCAAAGGCTTTGCACGGTTCCTGGCACTCAATAAATATTTATCCAATAAAAGAATGGTGCTAATCTATCACTTAGACCCTTGATGCCCTATTTCCACCATTCAGATATGAGTTTCTATTGTGTGGTAATGAGAAAAGACCATGAGCCTTGGTGTCAGATAAACCCAGACTCAAAGTCTGCTCTGCCCCTTACTATTTTTATGACTTGAGCAAGTTACTTAACGTTTTTGAGGCTCAGTTCCCCCATCCATTAAATGTTCTTACATTGAGGGTTGTTCTCAGGCTTAAACTCTGGGACTGAGTCTAGCACATACAGAGTGCTTAGTAAAGACTAGTCTCCTTCCCTTCCCCTGTGACTGCTCTTGGCTTCCCAACTTAATTACATTATCATTGTGGCCACTGGCTGGGAACTTAACCCTGAGCACAAGTTAACCCCACTTAATTCTACCTTAGAAGGCAGGGCTTGAGCTTTCTTCCTAATAGAGAGATAATGTGAATATTGGAAAGAGAATAGACTCCGAATTGCAAGGTGTGGATTTGAATATCCCCTATAAGTTTTGAGATGAGTAATTTACTTTCTCTCAGTTGTGGTCTTCCATGTGTATAATGGAGAAAATAATTCTAACTGGCTCTTTTCCCCCCAACCTGGCAACAGACAGTTTCAGTTGGACCTGGATGCCCGATTGGACCCAGGGCTTCTCAAACAGCCAAGGATCCCAGGGTTCTATGATTTAAGGTACCACAGACCATCCCACGCTAACTTGCCCTGGAAGCTCACCTCTTGAACTTCTGTTAATTGTGCTTTTGTTGCTAGCAACGAGGTATTCCTTTCATGTAGAAGCTTCTTAAGACGAATCAGCTCTATATTCTCCTTAATGGAAGCTCTGGACAAAGAAGACAGTGCTGAAACATTCTCTCTGTGAATGGACAGAGTTAAACACCTTTCCCCCAACACTGCACCAGGAACATCTTCCTCTTCCTCTTGCCTTTTTATCTTGCCCACAACATAGCAGAAGTAGGAAGCAAATGTATACCCCAATAAATAACCTCTTTTCTCCCATTTCCCTTTCACACCAGCTGAGATTTGAGAGAGAGACTACCAACCTTAAAACTCTGTGTTCTGAGAAAACATAATAGCTATTTTGAAAATTATGGTGCTTACAGCTTCCCATAAACTTTGCAAAGTCCAACTGAATCTGAGTCTTGTTTCCTTTGAGAAACTGGAAAGGTATGGATATGGAGAACACAAGGGAAGATTATTATTTCTGAACATAGGAGATCATATTTTCTTTATTATTTGAAAGGTATTGAGGAGGATTTGGGCTCATTAGACTCTATCTCAGGGATTCCCAGTCCCAACTGCTTATTAGAATCATCTGGAGAAATCTTTATAATTATACTGCATGAACTCCACTCCCACATAATTGAAAGGGAATCTCTGGTATAGGGCCCAGACTTCTGTAGGGTTTTATCTATTTTTTAATTTTCAGAATCTGTTTACATGAAATAAATTATAAGATACACACGTTTTTTCTTTTATATAACTTATTTACCTATTTATTTTTATGTGGTATGTTCCATATTGTATTATCTCATATATTATTTTTTGTTTTCTTAATCAATATTGTCTTTTTTTGATTAGAACATTTCTTTTTTTTTCCTCCAAATTTTTATTCAAATTCCAGTTAGTTAACATGCAGTGTAATATTGGTTTCTGGTGTAGAATTCAGTGATTCATCACTTACATACAACATCCAGTGCTCATCACAACAAGTACCATCCTTAACACCCATCGCCTATTTAGCCCATCCCTCACTCACCTCCTCTTCAGGCTTCCATGGTTTTATTTATTTGTTTTTTAGATTTTTATTTTTGAGAGAGCGAGTGGGGGAGAGAGAGAGGGAAACAAAGGATCCCAAGTGTGCTCTGCACTGACAGCACAGAGCCTGATGTAGGGCTCGAGCTTATAAGCCGTGAGATCATGACCTGAGCTAAAGTGGGATGGTTAACCAACTCAGACCCCCCCAGACACCACCCTCCGACTCCTGTGGTTTTAAAACATCTCTAGTTGAAAACTATGTTTGAACATGGATGTTTATAGCAATTTCATTCATAATTGCCCAAATTTGGAAGCAACCAAGATGTCCTTCAGTAGGTGAATGGATAAATAAACTGTGGTACATCCAGACAATGGAACATTATTCAGTGCTAAAAGAAATGAGCTATCAAGCCATGAAAAGACATGCAGGAGACCTAACTGCATACTGCTAAGTGAAAGAAGCCAATCTGAAAAGACTACATAGTGTATGCTTCCAACTATATGACATTCTGGCCAAAGACAAAGTCAGAAAAACAGTGGAAAGATCAACGGTGCCGGGGGTGAGGGGGAAGGGAGGGATGCACAGGCAGAGAGCACAGAGGATGTTTAGGGCAGTGAATCTATTCTGTATAATACTGTACTGGTAGATACATGTCATTATACATTTGTCCAAACCCATAGAATGTGCAACACCCAAAGTGAACCCTAAGGTAAACTATGGACTCTGGGTGATAATGATATATCAGTGCGGGTTTATCCATGGTCACAAAAATACCACTCTGGTATGGGAGACTGATAGTGTGGGAGGCTGTGGGGGTGGGAAATGAGGGATATATGGGAAATCTCTGTACTTTCTGCTCAATTTTGCTATAAATCTAAAACTCATAAATCTAAAAAAATAAAGTCTACTTTTAAAAAAAAGTTCTCCAGGGGCACCTGGGTTGTTCAGTCAGTTAGGCAACCGACTCTTGATTGCAGCTCAAGTCGTGATCTCACAGTTCGTGAATTCGAGCCCCACATCAGGCTCTAGACTGACAGTGCCAAGCCTGCTTGGGATTCTCTCTCTCTCCTTCTCTCTCTGCCCCTCCCCGAATCATTCTCTCTCCCTGCCTCCCTCTCTCACTCTCTCTCCCCCTCTCACTCTCAAAAATAAATAAATCAAATAAAGTTCTCCAAAGACTGATGCACAGTGAGAGCTGAGAACTCCTATCTGTGATGAGGATGAAACAGTTTTCCTTCTGTGAAGTGAAGCAGCAAATCTTCTAATTTACATAAACATTCTCTTTAGGTTAATCCATTTCTTAACCCACACAGGAATCCAGGTCTATTTCTCAGACTGAATTTAACCCCAGGCATTCTCCTTTCCTCTGAGACAGAGGAAAGATACCAGTAAGAATCTCTTACTTTTCCAGTTCATATGGCTTGAGGCATGGAATGCTGCACTCTTACCGAAGCTCTGTGGCCTTCTGAGCACACCCCAAAGACCTTCTCTGTTCAAAATCTTCATCTTTGGACCACATTTTCTCAGGAGACTTGGGTGGTTCTTCCAACAGCATCGTATTGCTGGTCACAATATGAGCACTGTTTAAAGCATGCACAGACCAATGAGTTTAGTCATAATTATGACTTTGCTGAAAGAAATTATACTGCTAGAATTAGGAACATTAAACACAAAAAGAAGACATAGAAATTGCTGTTCTAGGCATTTAGAACTGAGTTCTCACATGTATGAAAAGAAGTTAGAGGAGTTAGTAATTTTGGTATGTGTGATGGTTAATCTTACAAAATATAGCTTTCAAGTGTCAAACAGAAGTATAAATTAATTATGACCTAAGGGAGAAAAATATAAAGGGAAGGAGACAGAATACCTTCAATTAAGGAAAAGGCCTTTATTTGCCTTTTTTTTCAAAGACAGACAGATGCTGATTTCCCATCTTTTAAGCAATGAAGTTGGAATTTGACCTAGAGTTGACTTTCAGCTTCTCTGATTATGCTGGAAAGATTTCAAAATGCCAACATTCACTTGTTCCCTAAATAATGTATTTCCAATTAAAGCTGAAGGAGTAACAGTGCAGGATAAAGGAGTAAGAACTTACAGTTCACTGGATTCACTGGATATTTCACTTCTGATCTTTTCATTTGTCATGTGTTCCTTGAATGTAGGAGGGGCTGTGTAGCTCAGCCTGTCACTGGGCTCTGGAAGTTTAGACAGAAGATGCAGACTCTGCAATAGATTTCTCCAGAACACTAAGGGCTAAAAGTAGGGAGCTTTGAGACCTGGGGGGAAATCCTTATAATAACCGCTGATCTCAGGGGAGGGGGTCTCAGTCTTTACTCTTTTTTCTTTTTCCTCAATTCTTTTTTTTTTAATTTATTCATTTTTGAGAGAGAAAGAGAGAGAGCACTGGGAGGGAGGGAGACAGACAGACACAGAGAGAGAGAGAGAGAGAGAGAGAGAGAGAGAGAGAGAGAATACTAAGCAGGTTCCACGCTTGTCAGCACAGAGTCCAACTTGGGGGTTGAACTCACCAAACCATGAGATTGAGACCTGAGCCGAAATCGAGAATTGCTTAACTGCCTGAGCCACCACAGGCATCCCTCTCAGTCTTTACTCTTGCACAGATATGCAAATACAGACTTCATAAATGAGCGGGACTACAGACTGTCAAGTAAGTGCGTATAAATGGGAAGAAGAAAGCTTCAAAGAAGAAAGGGACTATGTGTCTAAAACTCTAATGCATCTTTACCTCTGATGCTGGGTATATAACTCATACTCAGCAATGCTGAAGTCAAACTGAACTTAAACTTAGACTTAACTAAAGACAACAAATTCCTATGGACCTAAATCAGGGATGAGGAGGCTAGGTGAAGGAAATTTACACAAAAAAATTTTATTTAATTCAATGTTGGGTTTCCTAGCAGCCATAGACTCTTAGCCATTTGGAATACAGGAAGAAAAGAAATCGCAACTTCTCACTTACAGCCTGATTTCTAAGCTTGGACTTCAGAATTTCCAGGTGCCCCTGCCAAGTTTTGATTATGTATATGCGTCTTTTTCTTGGGAGGAGGTCTCGGTTTGATCATGGGCTCAAAGGCGTCCACTTTCCAAAAAAAGCTAATAATCCCAGTTTTAGATGCACAGCATTAGTCCAGGGTCCCATAGTTCCCATAGAGGGACCTGTCCTAAAATCACTCATCATCAAGGATAATTCTAATCTACTTTCTAGGCCCCCTGCATAACTTGGTCAGCAGAATTCCTGTTTCCCTTGTCTGCTTCTCTCCTCTCTGGTACTTCATGGTGAACTGACAATTGTGAACCTGACATCTCACCAGGAGAAAAAAGATTTTAGGAAGGTAGAAACTACTGGGAAAAAGGGCAGGTGGAATAAAGCAGTAAGGAGGAAAATGTGGCTGCCAAATCAGTCCTTCCCAGTATTTCAGCCCTGTTGGAAACTTGGTCCTGAACCTTACCCCTCTTGGGTTTCTCGGGAACCGGCGCACCAGCCGTGCGGAGCTGTCTGTGTCCCGCGTGGACCCGAGGCTGGCTGTGGCGGGGAGCTGGGGGGCCGACGCGCTGGAACTGCAGCTGCAGCCCATGCAGCAGGGGGCGCTGGTGCTTAGTGGGGGGCTGTCGCCACCCCGTCTTCCGCCGCCGTGGTGCAGGCTGTTGGGCTTCCACCACCTCTGCCCTCAGGTCCCGGCCAGAAGCCTTCAGCCGACGCAACGCTGTCCTCATCCTAAGGGCAAAAGTAGAGCCGGTGGAAGGGGCCTTTCCAATTCTGTGAGTTATTATTTCTACAGTTCATTTGGTGGCAAATCATCATGAACTGATCTCTGATATAAATTTATCTACTGTGGTCCATTACCGATACTTTAAAAAATTAATTTTCTATCCCCAATACACTGTAAGTTTTTGAGGACAGGGAGGTTGTGGTATCCATCTTTGTCCATTCTATTGCAATAAAAAAGTGGGGGGGGGGGAGGGTTCGTCAATGTATTTATTTATATATTTACTTTTAAATAATATACATTGGCTTCTGTCCTAATAAATTGTGATTATGTTACAACATAAACAAAAATACTAATTTTTAAAGAATTGGTAATTAAATATAAGCATAAATTTTAATATTTACTTCTCCCATCCCACTTGTCTGCACACCCCCGTATATGTACCCAACTTTAAGGATTACTCTCCTACAGCCTCTAGTATACACCCCTACAGCCCCTAGTATATATTGAGACTTACCTATGGTGGACAGTCAATCACTGTTTGTCATCTTTTTTTTAAATTAATCTCTACACCCAACGTGGGGCTCGAACTCACAATCCCGAGATCAAGAGTCTCATGCTCCACAGACTGAGTCAGTCAGTCAGGTGCCCCACACTATCTGTCATCTTGACCTAAAATCATGCTTTCAACCCTTATCATCCAATTCTGTGGTCCCCCTGCCTGCCAGTTCTGACATACTATGTGGCTTTGGGCACGTCATTAACCTTTTGTGACCAGGTTCCTCATCTATGAATAAAGATAAAAATAGCACCTGCCTCATTAGATTGTTAGGAGAAGTGAATTAAATAAATATATGTAAAGTGTTTAGAACAGTGCTGTGCAGGGGTGCCTGGGTGGCTCAGTCAGTTAAGTGTCTGACTCTTGGTTTCAATTCAGGTCATGATCTCACCCTTTGTGAGTTTGAGCCCAGCCTGTTTCAGATTCTGTCTCCCTCTCTCCCTGCCCCTACCCCACTCACACTGTCTCTTACTCAAAAATAAATAAAACATTAAAAAAAATTTTTTAAAGAAAATGAACAGTGCTGTGCATTGTGAGCACTGTAGAAGTTAGCTATTATTATTATTATTATTACATATCATATCCAGATTAAGAAATCAAGTCATGAAACAGCCGGGTAAATTGCCCAAAGCCAAGGGTGATGGAATCTAATTTTTAGCCACTTAATATCTATAATCTCAAGTACTTTTTGGTTATCAACCAAGAAGCAATATTTTTTGGCCTATGCAACCTTCTGCTTTCACCAGATTCTCAAGTTCTCTGCAATATAAAAGAATCTCTCACTCTGAAGAGTGTTGGCATACAATGGAAGCCTGTATCCTGTAGATTCTACATGAAGCTTTGAACCACTCCTGGGGATTACCAGTGAGAAAGCAAAAAGATGCTCTTGACATTGGGGAGTAGGTCTAACCTAACTAGTTCCCGGTGTTGTGTGAAGCTGGCCTGTTGTTCACAGCTAGGTCATGTTATTATCCTGTTGGACACAATCGCACACAATACCAACATCAGACAAGGCCACTGAGACCATGATAGAGTGATACTGAACAAGGCCACTGTATAATTTCATCTAAACACAAACACAAGGTCACTGTGCTGCACACAAAATACCAAACATTCTCCTTTCCTGGTTAATAAGTGAGTGCTATTCTAACCAATTACAGCTTTAGCTTCACTCTAGTCTACCTTCCCTGCAGATAATATCCAAATGCGGAGTTGTCCCTGCTTTCTAACGGTATCACATCTGGAGCAAACTCCTGTTACCCTTGGACCCTCCCACAAATCACCCAACTGAAGCTCAAATCCTGTAATAGATTTTTTTTTCTAACACATTCTTACTGAAATGACTGTATCATCTATGGTGTGCATTTCTCTAGCTGCAGTGAATAATAAACCCAACTTGCTCAACTATAGGTGTGTTCCTGCTAGTCTTTGGCTGGAAAGCATTGACACCAATATCTTTAAAATATGTCCTAGAGATAAACTCTGAACTTTCAGAACTTCTATTCTTCCCATCTGTTAATCTATCCACACTCCATCTCAGATTCCTCTCCAGGTCTCATCCCAAGAGATGCCCTTTTGAAAGCCAATAACTTAAGGTTAGTGTACATGGTATATTTCGGAGTTAAGGGCTTTTTAGCACAGTTACTCACTAGTTGTGACTTTAGGCAAGTTACTTAACCTTTTTATGTTTTCTTTTCCTCTTAATAGTACCTCCTCCCTCATAGTATTAAATAAGTTAATTGCATTTATAATAAGTTAGTTAATATACACAAAGCACTTCTAACATGCCTGATACAGGAAATGATCAATAATGATTTTTGGTTTTGTTTTGCAAATAAAAACCTCCTTCTCTGACTTGCCCCTGTTCCCCTTTGTTCCCCAGCTTAAGGAGAACACAAGGTACCTTTTGATCTCATCCTGTTGCTTCCAATAAAGCTCCTTCACCAACATGTGCTCTTCACGAAGACGAAACAAGCTGTCCTCCAATTCTTCCCGGCTCATTCTGCTCAGGGGTGGTTGAGTTTTTATATTCTTACCTAAAGTCCCAGAAAAGGGTAAAGAGAGATTATTTTTACATGTAATTTTTTTTAATCCATCAAGTCTCTCATCACATTTTGTCTAGAGGGCTTCAATCTATCTGAGTCATGTGTTTGAAAGGAAATTCACGAAGTGTATGAAATGTGTGCTAATGGACCTCTTTATCATTCCACAGCATTCCTGGATATGGAATATAATTCCGTATTGTTTCAGCACAAGGTATGACTCAATCTCCTGTCTAGAAAGTACATTCTCTTTATAAAAACATCAAATTGGGCTGTTAGTCTAAATTTTTTTTAATTTACTCTTCTATTTTTTCTACTTACTAGATAATTTGGACATAGACAAAGACTGTGCCCACAACCATCTTCAAACCCTTACTAAGGAAATGGATAGAAACCTTTCTTGATTACCAAAGAGTCATCTAATTTGTTTTTGTGGTCTGGAGAAACCGTTCCCAAAGTTGCCTCCTTGAAATTCAGCATCTGCTTGTTCTAAGCAGAGGAAACTAGAGCACACTTTTCAGTGTGTTAATGTTCACTGGCCCAGACTCAGCTCTTGATTGCATGGGAAAGAACCTAAAACTCCAGCACTCAAAATATAGCTCTTTCCCTAAAAGAGAGCGCTCAGAACTTCAGTCTCAGAACCACCTAAGCCACCACTACCCCCTCTCTGGTCTATCCTTTGGAAAAGATAAGTTTTTTAAAAAACAGGTTTATTAAAGTATAGTTAGCATGTAATATGTTGAATATATTTAAAGTGTAAAATTTGGTCAATTTTGACATGTGTTAGAACTGTGAAGCCTTCACAGTTAAGATAACAAACATATCCATGATAGCCAAGTTTCCTTGGCCCCTTTGTGATCCATTCCTCTCTACTCCATCCTAATCCCAATTCTACTTTAGTTCCCAGGAAACCACTGATATGTTTTATGTCACTATAGATTCAATTCTTTAGAATTTGATATAGATCAAATCATCCATTATGTACCCATTTTATTTTTTAGTTTTTGGGGGGCTGTTTTGACCTTTTTCACTCAGTATAATTATTTTGAGACTCATCCATGGTGCTGTACAGATACACCATAATTTATCCATTTGGTGGACATTTGAATTATTTCCAGGTTTTGGCTATTACAAATAAAGCATCTATGAAAATATAAGTCTTTATATAGACATTTTTTAATTTCTCTTGGGCAAATATGTAGGAATGAAATAGCTGGGTCATAAGATAGGTATATATTTAACTTTTTAAAAATCTGCCAAATTGTTCTCCAAATATGCATATCTCACAATATATAATATTACATATATCTTTATTATTTCTTGGAACCACTTGAAAGTAATTTGTACACATCATGTCCATTACTTTTTTTTTTTAAGTTTATTTTTTTATTTAAAAAAAATTTTTTTTTTCAACATTTATTTTTGGGACAGAGAGAGACAGAGCATGAATGGGGGAGGGGCAGAGAGAGAGGGAGACACAGAATCGGAAACAGGCTCCAGGCTCTGAGCCATCAGCCCAGAGCCCGATGCGGGGCTCGAACTCCCGGACCGCGAGATCGTGACCTGGCTGAAGTTGGATGCTTAACCGACTGCGCCACCCAGGCGCCCCGTAAGCTTGTTTATTTTTGACAGAGACAGAGACAGTGTGAGCAGGGGAGGGGCAGAGAGAGGGGGAAGACAGAATCCCAAGCAGGCTCCATGCTGTTAGTACAGAGCCCAATGCAAGCCTTTAACTACTAAATTGTAAGATCATGACCTGAGCCAAAACCAAGAGTGGGATGCTTAATCAACTGAGCCACCCAGACGCGTCTGTCCCATTACTTTTAAACATATTATTGTATATTTCCTAAAAATAAGGACATAGCCATAGAATAATTCTCATTCCATTACTCCTACATTTATTAGTTGGAATTGTACTATAAGGGAAAGATCTCCCTTCAATAAATTTATTTATTACTTAACATATTTATATACATATTTATATAACCTCATGGATTATACATGTTATACAATCTCATGTTATACAATTATAACATATTTATACACTTTCATGGATTCCTATTTTAGTCAATGGGTTATAATCCATTGATACCATACACTTTTCCCCCAAAATTTATTATTTTTTTATTAAAAATTATTTTTAATGTTTATTTATTGTTGAGAGAGACGGAGCATGAGCAGGAGAGGGGCAGAGAAAGAGGGAGACACAGAATCTGAAGCAGGCTCCAGGGTCTGATCTGTCAGCACAGAGCCTGACACGGGGCTTGAATTCACGAACCATGAGATCATGACCTGAACTGAAGTAGGATGGTCAACCAACTGAGCCACCCAGACGCCTCTAATTTTTATTTCTTTCTAGAGAGAGAGAGCATACAAGCAGGGGAGGGACACAGAAAGAGAGACAGAGAGAATCCCAAGGAGGCTTTATGCCCAGCGTGTGGAGCCCAGTGCGGAGCTTGATCTCATGACTATGAGATCATGACTGGAGCCAAAATCAAGAGCTGGAGGCTTAACTGACTGAGCCACCCAGGCATCCCTATCATTATTCATCTTCACACTCAAACTGTCCCAGATTCAGCCAGTGTGAGCCCTTCCAGCTGGTTCTGGTGTCCTTTTAAAATATCTTCATGGGGGGCACCTGGGTGGTTCAGTCAGTTAAGTCTCTGACTTCTGCTCAGGTCATGTTATCACAATCTGTGAGTTCGAGCCCCGCATCAGGCTCTGTGCTGACAGCTTGGAGCCTGGAGCCTGCTTTGGATTCTGTGTCTCCCTCTCTCTCTGCTCCTCCCCTGCTCATGCTCTGTCTCTGTCTCAAAAATAAATAAAAACATTTTTGGGGGCGCCTGGGTGGCTCAGTCGGTTAAGCGTCCGACCTCAGCTCAGGTCACGATCTCGTGGTCCGTGAGTTCGAGCCCCGCATCGGGCTCTGGGCTGATGGCTCAGAGCCTGGAGCCTGCTTCCGATTCTGTGTCTCCCTCTCTCTCTGCCCCTCCCCCATTCATGCTCTGTCTCTCTCTGTCTCAAAAATAAATAAAACATAATTTATTAAATAAATAAATAAAAATAAAAAATAAACGTTAAAAAATTTTAAATTAAAAATAAATAAATAAATAAATTTTTTTTTAATTAAAAAAAATAAAATATCTTCATGGGAGCACTTCTTGATCTCAGGGTGTGAGTTCAAGCCCAATGTTCGGCATGGAGCCAACTTAAAAAAAAAAAAAAGACAAAAAAACCCACAAAAAAACCTATCGGGGGACCTGGCTATCTCAGTTGGTAGAACTTGTGACTCTTGATCCTGGGTCTTGAGTTCAAGCCCCACATTGGGTGTAGAGATTACTTAAAAACAAACAAACAGACAAATCAAAAACTAAGATCTGGGTGACATGAAAAGATATTCAACATCACTAATAATCAGGGAAATGCAAATTAAAGCCACAATGAGATATATCACCTTATATCTGTCAGAATGGCTAGTATCAAAAAGACAAGAAATATCAAGTGTTGGTGTGGATGTGGAGAAAAAGGAACCCTCATGCAACGTTGGTGGGAACACAAATTGATGTAGACACTGTGGAAAACAGTATGGAGTTATCTCAAAAAATTAAAAATAGAATTACCATGTGATCCAGTAATTCAGCTACTGGGTATTTACCATAAAAAAACAAAAACACTAGTTTTAAAAGATATATGCACTGCTTATGTTTACTTCAGCATTATTTAGAATAGCCAAGATATGGGAACAATGCAAGGAGCCTGGGTATCTCAGTCAGTTAAGTGTCCAACTCTTGATTTTGGCTCAGGTCATGATCCCAGGGTCATGGAATTCAGCCCCACATTGGACTCTGTGCTGAGCGTGGAGCACACCGAGGATTCTTTCTCTCTCTCCCTCTGCCCCTTTTCCTAGCTCTAAAATTAAAAATAATAATAATAAAGAAACAACCCAAGATAGATGAATGGATAAAGGAGATGTGGTATGTATATAGGGGTGCCTGGGTGGCTCAGTCAGTTGACTGTCCAACTTCAGCTCAGGTCATGATCTTGTGGTTCATGAGTTCAGGCCCCACGTCGGGGCTCTGTGCTGATAGCTCAGAGCCTGGAGCCTCTTTGGATTCTGTGTCTCTTTCTCTCTCTGCCCCTCCCTGTCTTGTGCTCTGTCGTTGTCTCCGTCTCTCTCTCAAAAAGAAATAAACATTTAAAAAAAAAAGATGTGATATATACGTTGGAATATTACTCAGCCATAAAAATAAGATCTTGCCATTTGTAACAACTTGGATGGGCCTAGAAGGTATTAATGACATAAGTCAGGTAAAGACAAATACAATATGATTTTACTTATATGTGCAATCCAAAAAAAAAAAAAAAGCAGTAACAAACCCATAAATACAGAGAACCAACTGGTGGTTGCCAGAGCGGAAGGGGTAGAAGGATGGGCAAAATGGAGGAAGGAGAGTGGGAGTTATGGAATGAATAAGTCACAGGGATGAAAGGTACAACATAGGGAATACAGTCAATGGTGTTGAACAGTGACAGATGGTAGCTACACTTGTAATGAGCATAGATAGTGTAAGTAAAGAGATCATGAATCACTATGCTGTCCACCTAAAACTAATGTAACATTGTGTGTCAACTATACTTCAATTAAAAAAAAAGTTTCTCAGGGCACCTGGGTGGCTCAGTCAGTTGAGTGTCCGACTTTAGCTCAGGTTATGATCTCACAGTTTGTGAGTTCAAGACCCATGTTGGGCTCTGTTCTGACAGCTCAGAGCCTTGGGCCTGCTTTGGATTCTGTGTCTCCTTTCTCGCTCTACCCCTCCCCTGCTTGTGCACGCTCTCTCTCTCTCTCTCTCTCTCTCTCAGAAATAAACATTAAAAAATTTTTTAAAAAGTTTCTTTTCTCCCAAATTATCTTTTTTTTTTTTAATTTTTTTTTTCAACGTTTATTTATTTTTGGGACAGAGAGAGACAGAGCATGAACGGGGGAGGGGCAGAGAGAGAGGGAGACACAGAATCAGAAACAGGCTCCAGGCTCCGAGCCATCAGCCCAGAGCCTGATGCGGGGCTCAAAATCACCGCGAGATCGTGACCTGGCTGAAGTCGGACGCTTAACCGACTGCGCCACCCAGGCGCCCCTCTCCTAAAATAAATTCAATATTGCTTAGAATGGGGGGGAATAAAATAGATATAACTTCCAAACCAATGAACTTACAAAATAATGCAGCTGATTGCTAGGCCACTTAGCTTAATAGGAAAGAAAGTATGGTCACTAGGAAGAAAAAAAAAATTTTAATGTTTATTTGTTTTGAGAGAGAGAGTGTGTGAGCAAGAGAGGGGAAGAGAGGGAGAGAGAGAATCCCAAGCAGGCTCTACACTGTCAGCACAGAGCCCAATGTGGAGCTCAATCCCATGACACTGGGATCATGACCTGAGCCGAAAACAAGAGTAGGACACTTAATTCACTGAGCCACCCAGGAGCCCCCACGGAAGACAATTTTTAACATGACCATAAGCCTTTATGAAAATCTGCATTTATAACAAGCACTTTACTTCATTTACTTTTAACTATTACATAAATAACAGGAATAAAATTGGACACAGCTTGTAATAAAACCTATAAAAGTTTCTTTTTCCACAAAATCATTATGTAAATCCTTCATTCTGGCACCTTCTTTTGAATAAACATTAAGTTATTTTGGCTCTTTGGTCATGTGGATGGCCTCAAAATTGACTAGACTCTCTAGGTGGTTAATTCCTGCACAGGGTTTTCAATCACTAATACTATGACTTTTCTGACTTTGAAAATTATCTCAGTCAGTTCGCATTTCAGTTCATGGAATAGTTAAAGGTTTGAGAAGCACAAAATCCCCAGTTGTGCACTGCTAAAGAGCATTATGAACAAATAGATTTTTCCCTTATTAAAATATTATGATCCATTTAGCATCAGTAACTGAACAAGCTCTAGACATTATGTAGCTTTGTTACCTCCTGGCTTGACTAGGTCCTCCTTTTTTTTTTTTTAATTGAACATGTTTTATTGCTAATGTCTTACACAAATGAAAACACAACCCAAAATTTATTGGATGTAGTTAAACACAGAGCTAATGGGGAAATTTATAGCTGTAAATGTCTGCATTTAAAAAGAAGATCTCAAATCAAACCTTGAGAAATTAGAAAAAGAAGAAGCTAAACCCAAAGCAAGCAGAAGGAAGGAAAAAACAAAGAGTAGAGCAAGAATAAATCAAACAAGAAGCAGAAAAATAGTGAAAATTAATAAAACAAATATTGGTTCTTGGAGAGATAAACAAAGTTAACAAAACTTTAGCTAGACTGACCAAGATTAAAGAGAGAAGACTCAAACTGCTAAAATCAGGAATGAACAAAGTGACATCATACCAACTTAAAGAATAAAAAGAACTATATGGGAATACTACAAACAATTGTATGTCAACAAATTAGATAACACAGGTGCAGAGGACAGTTTCCTAGAAAGACACAAATTACTAAAATTGACTCAAGAGGAAACAGAAAACCTGAACAGACATATGAGACTGAATTTTTAATAAAAAACATTCCACCAAGAAAATCTCAAGCCCAGATGACTTCACTGATGAATTATACCAAATATTTAAAGAAGAGTTAACATCAATCCTTCACAAAGCCTTCCAAAAAATAGAACAAGCAACACTTCCCAACTTATTACATGAGTTCGAAACCAAAGACATCACAACAAAGAAAACATAGATCAGTATCTCTTATAACCACAGACACAAAATCCTCAACAAAAAAATATCAAACTGAATCAAGCAACACATAAAAAGGCTTTTAACCAGGGGCACCTGGTTAGTTAAACATGTGGCTCAGGTCATGATCTCATGGTGTCTGAGTTTGAGTCCCACATCGGGCTCATTGCTGTCAGCATGGAGCCCAATTCAGATGCTCTGTTCACCTCTCTCCCAACCCCTCCCCGACTTGTGCTCTCTCTCTTTCAAAAATAAATAAAACATTAAAAAACAAAAAATGGCTGTTAATCATACCAAAAGGAATTTATCCCAGGAATACAGCTTGGTTTAAAATATGAAAAATCAATGTAATATGCCATATTAATATACTAAAAGACAAAATGACATCATATCAATGGTCACAGAAAAAAAATTGACAAATCCAACATCCTTTCATGATAAAAACATTCAATCAACTACTAATAGAAAGAAACTTCCTCAACCTGATAAGGGCCATCTACAAAAGACTCAGGGCTAAAATCATGCTTAACAGATCTAAAGCTCTCCCACTGATATCAGGAATATGACAAGGATGTCCATTCTTGCCACTTATATTTAACATTTTACTGGAGGTTCTATCCATGGAAATTAGGCATGAAAAAGAAAATACACCCAAATTAGAAAAGACAAAGTAAAACTATCTGTATTAACAGATAACATGATGATGTATATAGAAAATCCTAATGAATCCACTAAAAAAGAAAAAGTTATTAGATGGGCACCTGGGTGGCTCAGTTGAATAAGCCTCCAATTCCGGATTTTGGCTCAGGTCATGATCTCACAGTTTGTGAGATTGAGCCCTGCCTTGGGCTCTGAACTCACAGTGTGGAGCCTGCTTGGGATTCTCTCTTTCCCTTCCTCTCTCTCTGCCCCTCCTCTGCTCATATGTGCACTCTCTGTCTCTCTGTGTCTCTCAAAATAAATAAACTTAAAAAAAAAAAACCTACTAGAAGTAATATACGAGGTGAGTAAAGTTTTCAGGTGTAGGATCAATGCACAAGATTAATGATATTCCTATCTACTAAACAATCTGAATACTAAATTAAGATAACAAATCAATTTACAATAGCATAAAAAATAAATGAGAATAAATGTAACAAAGAGGTATAAAATTTGTACACTGAAATATATAAAACATCATTTAAAGGAATTAAAAATGTTTAAATAATTAGGAAGACATCCCATGTTCATGGATTTAAAGACCTAATATTGATAAGATGGCAATATTTCCACAATTCATGTACAAATTAATGGAGTCCCTATCAAAATCCCAGTTGGTTTTTTTTTTCCCCCCAGACATTGACGAGCTGATCCTAAAGTTCATATGGAAATTCAAGGAATACAGAATAGCTAAAATAACCTTGAAAAAGAACAAAGTTGTAGGATTCACACATCCTGATTTCAAAACTTACTACAAAGCTATAAGAATCAAGACAGCACAGGGGCACCTGGGTGGCTCAGTCGGTTAAGCATCTGACTTAGGCTCAGGTCGTGATCTCATGGTTCGTGAATTCAAGCCCTGCATTGGACTCTGTGCTGACAGCTCAGAGCCTGGAGCCTGCTTTGAATTCTCTGTCTCCCTCTCTCTCTGCCCCTTCCCCATTCGCACTCTGTCACTCTCTCAAAATAAACAAACATTAAAAAAAAAAAAAAGACAGCACAATACTGACATAGAATACATATGTAGATTAATGGAATAAAACTGAGAGTCCAGAAGTAAACTCTTATATTTACAGTTAATTGCTTTCCAACAAGTGTGCCTAGAAAATTCAGTGGGGGAAGAATTGTTTTTTTCCCCACAAATGGTGCTGGACGACTAGAGAGACACATGCAAAAGAATGAATTTGGATCCTTATCTCACACCATATAAGAAGTTAACTCAAAATGAAATACAGACCTAAATGTAAGAGCTAAAACTATAAAATCCTTACAAGAAAACATAGAAGTCAATCTTTGTGACCTTGGATTAGGCAGTGTTAAATATCACTATGAAGTTAGACCTGAAACCAAAAGCACAAGTGACAAGTGAAAAAGTAGATAAACTAGACTTCATCAAAATTAACTTTCATGATTCGGAGGACACTGTCAAGAAACCTACAGAATGGGAAAAAGAGTTGCAGATCACATATCTGGTAAGAGATTAGTATCCAAAATACATAAAGAACTCTTATAACCAACAATATAAAGACAAATAACTCAACTTTAAAATGGACAAAGGATCGGGATGCCTGGGGGCTCAGTCAGTTGAGCATCTAACTTCAGCTCATGTCATGATCTCAAGGTTCACAAATTCAAGCCCTGCATCAGGCACTGTGCTGATAGCTCAGAGCCTGGAGCCTGCTTTGGATTCTGTGTGTCGCTCTCTCTCTCTGTCCCCCACCACCCTTGCCAGCTTGTTTGTTCTTTCTCTTTCTCTCTCTCAAAAATAAACAAACATTAAAAAATTGGATAAACGATCTAAGGAGACATTCTTCCAAAGAAGCTAAACAAGTGAATGATAAACACATGAAAGATGTTCAGTGTGACTATTCATTGGGGAAGTGCAAATCAAAACCACAAAAGAATAAATTTTTAAAAACAACCTAAGAGGGGTGCCTGGATGGCTCAGTTGGCTAAGTGTCCGATTCTTGGTTTGGGCTCAGGTCATGATATTGCAGTCCCTGAGATCAAACCCTGCATCAGGCTCTGTGCTGACAGTGTGGAGCCTGCTTGGGATTCTCTCCCTCCCCTACTTGCACTGTCTCTATCTCTCTCAAAATCAACAAATAAGCATTAAAACACACACACACACACACACACACACACACACACACACACACGAGATCACTTCAATAACAAGTGAGGATATGAAAAAATTGGAACTTTCATACATTGTTGGTAGGAACATAAAAGGGTACAACTGCTTTAAAAATAGTTTGGCAATTCTTCAAAACGTTAAACATAGAGCTATCATATGACCTAGCAATTCCACTTCTGGGTATATAAGAAAAATGAAAACATGTCCACCCAAAAATTTGTACACAAATGTTCATAGCAGCATTATTCATAACAGCCCCCAAGTGAAAATAATCCAAGTGTCCATCAACCTATGAATATATAAACAAATGTGGTATGCCCATAAAATGAAATATTATTATGCAATAAAAAGGAATGGAGGTATTGATAAATGCTA
Source organism: Felis catus (assembly GCF_018350175.1). Lineage (NCBI taxonomy): Eukaryota > Metazoa > Chordata > Mammalia > Carnivora > Felidae > Felis > Felis catus. Next base: position 71,973,756 of record NC_058373.1, on the reverse strand, counting down.
TAACATGGATGAACTTTGGAAACATTATGCTAAGTGAAAGAAGTCAGACACACAAAAAATATATTATATGATTCCTTCTACACAAAATGTCCAGACCAGGCAAATGGATAGAGACTGAAAGCAGATGAGTGATTATGAGAGGCAGGCTGTGGGGACATGGGGACAGGGCTTCTTTTTTTTTAAGTTTATTTTGAGAAAGAGAGAGAGTACATAAGCACACAGGGGAGGAGCAGGGAGAGAGGGAGAGAGAGAATTCCAAGCAGGCTCTGTGCTGTTAGCGCAAAGCCTGAAGTGGGGCTTGAATTCATGAACTGTGAGACCATTATCTGAGCTGAAATCAAGAGTCTGACATAACCGCCTGAGCCACCCAGGTGCCCCAATAAAGGGTTTCTTTTGGGGGTAATTAAATGTTCTAAAATTAGTGGGTATGAATTCAAAACTATCAACATAGTGAAAATTACTGAATTGTACAATTTGAAAGAGTGAATTTTATGGCATGTAAATTATATCCCAATAAAACTGTTATGTGTAATACATACAACATACATTATATATGTATGATTATAAAAATGTTAATATATACATCTCACATATATAAATGAGGAAATAAATAGTTTGAAGAATAATGAAGTGTACACATACATACTAGCTGAAGAAACAGAACATTACTAATACACTAAGAACCCTCTGTAAGTTCCCACACATCCTATTCCCTTCTTCCCCCAGAGGTGACTATTATCATGAAGGCTATATCACTAGTAACTGCTGTATATTTCTTTTTTTAATTAATTAATTTTTTAATGTTTATTTATGTTTATGTTTATTTAATGTTTATTTATGTTTATAATAAATGTTTATTTATTTAATGTTTTTTAATATTTATTTTGAGAGAGAGAGAGAGAGACAGAAAGAGCAAGCACATGGGCAAGGGAGGGACAGAGACAAAGAATCCCAAGCAGGCTCTAAACTGGCAGATGCAGGGCTCAATCTCATGACTGTAAGATCATGACCTGAGCTGAAATCAAGAGTTGGATGCTTAACTGACTAAGCCACCCAGGCACGCCTGCCTTACATATCTTTATAATTTTATAAAGGAAATTAGAGCCACGGGGCCAGCCTGGTGGGCCATAGATGCATGATTGTGAATTGGGAGAGATAAAACGGGCAACGTAGGCTTGGGTGGGAGGGATCCCCTTCTGTAAAGAGACAAAGGGAAGAGAAAGACAGGCTGGGGAAGTGTAGGACAGTATCTGGACAAGTCAAGAACCACAGACCAGGATGGACAAAGATCCAATCTCTAACTGCCGGGCTTTCTCCAGACTGGGGCCGGCTGCCCTGTTTGCACACCTGGGGAGGAAGGGAGCCAGCCCTGGGCTCAGTAACTAGTCCAGAGGCGTGGTCCGCAGTGGGGGAAAGCAATCCCCTCCTTGGAGTGCTGTAGGAAGAAGGTATATAACCGTTCAAAGTACAAAGACTGCCGGCGCCACCAGCCAGAGGCCATATATCCGCAGCGCAGAGCAGCACTTCCCCAGAACTAGGGCACACAGAGCAGGACTCTTTAAGACATTGAGGTTTGAATCCCAGCCGAGCACCAGGGAGGTGCGGGAGTGGGCGGAGCAAGACAAACTGCCTTATTCACACCCCTGGCACTAGGAGAACGGCTTTAACACAGTGACTTGGGACACCCGGTCCGTGGAGGAGAGACTGGGGTGTCGCTATTTTCCTCCCCATCACCAACAAGGTGGGGCCTCAAGGAATGGACAGTGGGCCCACAGTGGAGGCGGACCTGCTTAGACCAAACCACGCCCCTCCACGCCTGGTAATTGCGAATCTATTGGAGCAGGATTGATGATGACCAACCAGACAGCCCCTCCTCCAGGCCAGTGGTTTTACCAGTTCCAAGGCACCCAGCGGTTTTACATTTCCTGATTTAATTCTTGGGCAATTATTATTATATATACACATTTTTCTTTACCTTCCTTTCCTCCTTCTTATTTCTTCCCTCCTCTAGTCTGGTTATTCTGGTTGTTGGTTTGTTTAAGCAGACATATTTAATCTATTCTCTTTATACCTGTTCTATATCTCCTCCTTTAATTCCCCGCTGCCCCCTCTCTCTGGATTAAGCTGTACAGTTTCTCTGCTGGATCAATTTTCTTTTCTTTTCTTTTTCCCTGCCCTTATCACTTCTCTCTTTGTATGGGAAAAGGCCTCTTCCATTAACAATGCTCCCACCCATTGTTTTGCTGTAGCTGGTGTTTGGGTTGTTTTTTTTTTTTTCTGTTTTTGTTTGTTTGTTTTCTTTTCCAGGGCTACTTCAACAGCAGGTCAAAGCGAACTGGTGGAGGGTCCAAAACAACACTACAAGTAAGGAGATAAAGGAACCAGAGTCACAATGACACAGAGCAAGTAACAGACTCCAATAAACACCTAGTGAAAGGCCAGGCCTTAGACAATGTATGACCCCTCTTTAATATAGTAGTGCTTGCAGGTACAGGACACATAACAAGCTTTTAAAACACATAAGGGACAGAAAACTAGCCAAAATGACAAAATGGAAGAATTCTCATCAAAAGAAATTCCAGGAAGAAATGATAGTTAAATAATTGTTCAAAACAGATATAAACAATATAACTGAACAAGAATTTAGAATAATAGTCATAAGATTAATTGCTGGGCTTGAAAAAATCATAGAAGATAGCAGAGAATCTATTGCTACGGAGATCAAGGAACTAAAAATTAGTCATGATGAATTTTTTTTTAATTTTTTTTTAATGTTTATTTATTTTTGACAGAGAGAGCATGAGCAGGGGAGGGGCAGAGAAAGAGGGAGACACAGAATAGAAAGCAGGCTCCAGGCTCTGAGCTGCCAGCACAGAGCCCGACGCGGGGCTCAAACTCACAGACTGTGAGATCATGACCTGAGCCGAAGTCGGACACTCAACCGACTGAGCCACCCAGGTGCCCCAGTCATGATGAATCTAAAAATGTTGTCAATGAGGTGCAAAGTAAACTAGAGGTGGTGACAGTGAGGATTAAAGAGGAAAAAGAGAAAATAAGTGAAACAGAAGATAAAAATATGGAAAAAGAGGAAGCTGAGAACAAGAGAGATAAAAAAATTCTAGAACATGAGGGGAGAATCAGAGAACTAAGTGATTCAATGAAATGTAATAATACCCATATCTTAGGAGTTTCAGAAGAAGAAGAGAGAGAGAAAGGGGCAGAAGGTGTACTTGAACAAATCATAGCTGAGAACTTCCCCAATCTGGGGAAGGAAACAGACATTGATATCTGCGAGGCACAGAGAACTCCCTTCAGACATAATAGGAATCATGCTTCTGCATGACATATCATAGTGAAACTGGTAAAATACAAATATAAAGGGAGAATTCTGAAAGCAGCTAGGAACAAATGGGCCTTAATCTACAAAGACAGACACATAAGGGTGGTAAGCAGACCTATCTACTGAAACTTGGCAGACCAGAAGGGAGTGGCAGGAAAAATTCAATGTGCTGAATAGGAAAAATATGTAGCCAAGAATCTTTTATCCAACAAGCCTGTCATTCAGAATAGAAGGAGAGATAAAGATTTTCCCAGACAAAAACTGAAGGAGTTCATCACCACTAAACCAGCCCTACAAGAGATCCTAATGGGGGCTCTGTGGGTGGAATGTTGCAAAGACCACAAATGACCAGAGACATCACTACAAACATGAAGCCTACAGATAACACAATGACTCTAAATCCACATCTTTCAATAATAACATCAAATGTAAATGAACTAAATGCTCTAATAAAAAGACACAGGGTATCAGAATGGACAAAAAACAAGACCCATCTATTTGCTCTCTATAAGAGGCCTATTTTAGACCTGAGGACACCTTCAGATTGAAAGTGAGGGGATGGAGAACCATCTATCATGCTACTGGAAATCAAAAGAAAGCTGTAGTAGCCATACTTATATCGGATAAACTAGATTTTAAACTAAAGTCTGTAACAAGAGATGAAGAAAGGCATTATAGCATAATTATGGAGTCTATCTTTCAAGAAGAGCTAATAATTATAAATGTTTATGCACCCAATTCGGTGGCACCCAAATATATAAAACAATTAATCACACACATAAGCAGTCTTATTAGTAAGAATGTGGTAATTGCCGGAGACTTTAATACTCCATTTACAACAATAGATAATCTACACAGAAAATCAATAAGGAAACAATGGCCCTGAATGATACACTGGACCAGATGGACTTGATAGATATATTAAGAGCTTTTCATCCTAAAGCAGAATACACATTCTTCTTGAGTGCACATGGAACATTCTCCAAGATATATCACATACTGGGTCACAAAACAGCCCTCAATAAATATAAAAGAATTGAGATTATGCCATGCACATTTTCAGATCACAGTGCAATGAAACTTGAAATCAACCACAGGAAAAAATTTGGAAAACCTCCAAATGCAAGGAGGTTAAAGAACATCCTACTAAAGAATGAATGGGTCAACCAGGCAATTAAAGAAGAAATTAAAAAATACATGGAAACAAATGAAAATGAAAACACAACAGTCCAAACCCTTTGGGATGCAGCAAAGGCAGTCCTAAGGGGAAAATACATTGCAACCCAGGCCTATTTCAAGGAACAAAAAAAATCCCAAATCCAAAGTCTAATAGCACACCTAAAGGAACTAGAAGCAGAACAACAAAGAAACCCCAAGACCAGCAGAAGAAGAGAAATAATAAAGATCAGAGCAGGAATAAACAATATAGAAAAAAAAACAACAACAACAGTGGATCAGATCAATGAAACTAAGAGCTTTTTTTTGAAAAAATAAACAAAATTGATAAACCTCTAGCCAGGCTTCTCAAAAAGAAAAGAGAGAGGACCCAAATAGATAAAATCATGAAAATTGAATTATTACAACAAATCCCTCAGAAATACAAGCAATTATCAGGGAATACTATGAAAAATTATATGCCAACAAAACGGACAACCTGGAAGTAATGGAAAAATTCCTAAACACCCACACACTTCCAAAACTCAAATGGTAAAAAATAGAAAATTTGAACAGACCCATAACTAGTGAAGAAGAAATTGAATCAGTTATCAAAAATCTCCCAACAAATAAGAGTCCTGGACCAGATGGCTTCCCTGGGGAATTCTACCTGACATTTAAAGAGATAAATGTCTGGTAGATAATACCTTTCCTTCTCAAGCTGTTCCAAAGAATAGAAAGGGAAAGAAAACGTCCAGACTCGTTCTATGAAGCCAGCATTACTTTGATTTCCAAACCAGACAGGACCCAGCAAAAAAAAGAGAACTACAGACCAATATCCCTGATGAGTATGGGTGCAAAAATTCTCAACAAGATACTAGCAAATCGAATTCAACAGCATATAAAAAGAATTATTCACCATGATCAAGTGGGATTCATTCCTGGGCTGCAGGGCTGGTTCAGTATTCACAAATCATTCAGTGTGATACATCACATTAATAAAAGAAAGGATAAGAACCATATGATCCTGTCAGTAGACACAGAAAAAGCATTTAGCAAAATACAGCATCCTTTCTTTTTTTTAAATATTTTTTTTCAACGTTTATTTATTTTTGGGACAGAGAGAGACAGAGCATGAACGGGGGAGGGGCAGAGAGAGAGGGAGGCACAGAATCGGAAACAGGCTCCAGGCTCTGAGCCACCAGCCCAGAGCCTGACGCGGGGCTCGAACTCACTGACAGCGAGATCGTGACCTGGCTGAAGTCGGACGCTTAACCGACTGCGCCACCCAGGCACCCCCAGCATCCTTTCTTAATAAAAACCCTCAAGAAAGTCGGGATAGAAGGAACATACCTAAACATCATAAAAGTCATATATGAAAAGCCCACAGCTAATATCATCCTCAATGGGGAAAACTGAGAGCTTCCCCCCCCAGATCAGGAACATGACAGGGATGTCCGCTGTCACCACTGTTGTTTAACATAGTTTTGGAAGTCCTAGCATCAGCAATCAGACAACAAAATGAAATAAAAGGCATCAAAATTGGCAAAAAAGAGTCAAACTTTCACTTTTCATGGACGACATGATATTCTAGATGGAAAACCCAAAAGACTCCACCAACAGGCTGCTAGAACTGATCCATGAATTCAGCAAAGTCGCAGGGTTCAAAATCAATGTACAGAAATTGGTTGCATATCTATACACCAATAATGAAGCAACAGAAAAAGAAATCAAGAAATTGATCCCTTTACAATTGCACCAAGAACCATAAAATACCTAGGAATAAACCTAACCAAAGATGTAAAAGACCTGTATGCTGAAAACTATAGAAAACTTATGAAGGAAACTGAAGAAGATACAAAGAAATGGAAAAACATTCCATGCTCATGGATTTGAAGAATAAGTATTGTTAAAATGTCAATACTACCCAAATTGATCTACACATTCAATGCAATCCCAATCAAAATTGGACCAGCATTCTTCTCAAAGCTAGAACAAGCAATCCTAAAATTTGTATGGAACCACAAAAGATCCCAAATAGCCAAAGTAATGTTGAAAAAGAAAACCAAAGTGGGAGGCATCACAATCCCAGACTTTTGTCTCTACTGCAAAGCTGTAATCATCAAGACAGCATGGTATTGACACAAAAACAGACACATAGACCAATGGAATAGAATAGAAAACATAGAATTAGACCCACAAATTTATGGCCAAGTAATCTTTGACAAAGCAGGAAAGAGTATCCAATGGAAAAAAGACAGTCTCTTTAGCAAATTGTGCTGGGAGAACTGGACAGCAACATGCAGAACAATGAAACTAGACCACTTTCTTACATCATACACAAAAATAAACCCAAAATGGATGAAAAACCTAAATGTGAGACAGGATACCATCAAAACCCTAGAGGAGAAAGCAGGTGACAACTTCTTTGACCTCAGCTGCAGCAATTTCTTGCCTGACACATCTCCAAAGGCAAAAGAATTAAAAGCAAAAATGAACTATTAGGACCTCATCAAGATACAAAGCTTCTGAACTGCAAAGGAAACAATCAACAAAACTAAAAGGCAACTGACGGAATGGGAAAAGGTATTTGCAAATGACATATCAGACAAAGGGCTAGAATCCAAAATCTATAAAGAACTCACCAACCTCCACGCCTGAAAAACAAATAATCCAGTGAAGAAATGGGCAAAAGACATGAATAGACACTTTTCCAAAGAAGACATCCAGTTGGCCAACAGATACATGAAAAGATGCTCAACATCACTCATGATCAGGGAAATACAAATCAAAATCACACTGAGATACCACCTCACGCCAGTCAGAGTGGCTAAAATGAACAAATCAGGAGACTATAGATGCTGGTGAGGATGTGGAGAAACGGGAACCCTCTTGCGTTGCTGGTGGGAATGTAAACTGGTGCAGCTGCTCTGGAAAACAGTGTGGAGGTTCCCCCAAAAATTAAAAATAGAGCTATCCTATAACCCAGCAATAGCACTACTAGGAATTTACCCAAAGGATACAGGAGTGCTGATGCATAGGGGCACATGTTTACAGCAGCACTTTCAACAATAGACAAATTATGGAAAGAGCCTAAATGTCCATCAACTGATGAATGTGGTTTATATATACAAGGGAAAACTACTTGGCAATGAGAAAGAATGAAATCATGCCATTTGTAGCAACATGGATAGAACTGGAAGGTATTATACTAAGTGAAATAAAGTCAGTCAGATAAAGAGAGAGATCATATGTTTTCACTCATATGTGGATCTTGAAAAACAACAAAACCATGGGAGAAGGGAAGGGGGAAAAAAGTTACAAACAGATAGGAAAGGAGGCAAACCATAAGAGACTCTTAAATACTGAGAACAAACTGAGGGTGGATGGGGGTGGGGGAGAGGGGAAGATGGGTGACGGGCATTGAGGAGGGCACTTGTTGGGATGAGCACTGTGTGTTTTATATAAGCGATGAACACGAGAATCTACCCCCAAAAACCAAGAGCACACTTTGCACACTGTATATTAGCCAATTTGACAATAAATTATATTAAAAAATAAATAAAATAAATATGGAGAACAAACTGAGGGTTACTGGAGGGGTTGTGGGAGGAGGGATGGGATAAATGGGTAAGGGGCACTAAAGAATGCACTCCTGAAATCGTTGCACTATACGCTAACTAATTTGGATGTAAATTAAAAAAAAACAAAATGAGGGTTGATGGGGGGTAGGAGGGAGGGGAGGGTGGGTGATGGGTATTGAGGAGGGCACCTTTTGGGATTAGCACTGGGTGTTGTATGGAAACCAATTTGACAATAAATTTCATATATTGAAAAAAAATAAAATAAAACCATTTCCAAGGCAAAAAAAAAAAAATTAAAAGAAAAGAAAAAAAAGTTAAAATAAATAAATAAATAAAAATTTGGAAAAAAATAAAAGTGGCATAAACAGGAAAAAAAAGAAAGTGAGACTTATTTTATTACACATATATGTATATTATACATATATATTATACATACATTATACATATGTATGTTATACATATGTATACACATTATACATATATCCATATTTTATTATACATATACATATTATACCTATTTTATTATACATATACATATATATACATACACAAGGCGCACGGGCATGTGTGCATGCATACATACATACGTACAATGTATACATATATATACACACATACACACGTGTGTGTGTGTGTGTATATATACATACATACATACGATGTACATATATATATCTTTATTTATTCTTTAGAGAGAGACAGGGCGTGAGCAGGGGAGGGGCAGAGAGAGAGGGAGACACAGAATCCGAAGCAGGCTCCAGGCTCTGAGCTATCAGCCCAGAGCCTGACGTGGGGCTCAAACCCACAAAGAGCAAGATCATGACCTGAGCTGAAGTTGGACACTCAACCAACTGAGCCACCCAGGCACCCAAAGACTTATTTTATTATAAAAAATACATTTGTTATTTCATTTTATGAATGCATATCAATGTATATTCATTTTCTGAACTATGGACATTCATGTTGTTTCCATTTTTTTGTCTTATGAATAACACTGCTATGAACATTCTGGTATAGGTCTCCTGGTACACATAGGCAAAATTTTCTTCAAATTTTTTATCCAGAAGTAAAGTCCTATGTTCAACTTTACTAGATAATGCCAAGCTTTCATCCAAAGTGACTGCATCATTCATACACCCATGGCAGTGGGTAAAGCACCCTACCTTTGAAAAAAAAATTTTTTTTTAAGCTATCTTTCTTTCTTCTGAGAGAGACAGAGACAGCATGAGTGGGGAAGGAGTAGAGAGAGATGGGGAGAGAGCGAATCCCAAGCAGGTGCCATGTTGTTAATGCAGAGACTGATGTGGGGCTTGAACTCACGAATTGTGAGATCATGACCTGAGCTGAAACCAAGAGTCAGACACTTAACCAATTGAGCCACCCAGGCACCCTTTTTTTTTTTTTAATGTTTATTTATTTATCTTGAGAAAGACAGTGAGAGCATGAGTAGGGGAGGGGTAGAGAGAGGGAGAGGCAAAAAATCCCAAGCAGGCTCCACGCTGTCAGCATAGAGCCCAATGAGGAGCTTGATCCCACAAACCACACCAACCATAAGATCATGACCTAAGCTGAAATCAAGAGTCAGACACTTAACTGACTGAGATGCCCCTGAAAATTTTTTATAGAAGTAAAATCAAGTGAAAATAAAATCAATAGTAGCTATGATTAAGATTGAGAGGTGGGAGAGTAGGAACAAAGTTAACAAAAATATCTTAAGGTGTGTGTGGAAGCTCTTGTGGGCTGTGCTATTTCATCTCAAGTCGCCCACCTCTGCTCAGTGAGACTGAAGGACTAATTACATGGATAGAGGAATGAAACCATTCATTTGTTCTCAGCTTTTGTTGTGGTGGCATTTAGCTTTACCTCCTAAATCCACACAGTAAAACTTTTATTATAAGAATTAAGGAATAAAATTTTAAGAAGATTGAGGAAAAGAGTTAAGAGCAAAGCAGTCACTATGAAGGCTAGCAAGCTGCCCCACAATGACAGACTGAACATTGTTTCAACTCTAAAACGTTTCCATCTTCAGGCACTGAATTTACCTTTTGATGCTGGTACCATCAGAGGTGTCCGTCTATGTCTGTACTAGGTCCTTTGATGTATTGTCCTCAGGAGATATGATGTCGTATCAGTTCCCAAGATATAGGAGATCCCACAGGACACTGAAATAAATGAAAAGTCCAGTCAATTATATGCAACTTTAGGATGTCTTCTGTAGGCTGTACTTAGGTTGTAGGAGGAATTTATCAACATTTTCATGATGGTACAAGACACACTAGCATTTTGCGGGGATGGTGTTGACCACTCTTTACTAAAGAGTAAGACTAAGTGGTGCCTGGCTGTCTCAGTCAGTAGAGCATGTGGCTCTTGATCTCAGGGTTGTGAGTTCAAGCCCCACATTGGGAATAGAGATTACTTAAAATAAAATAAAATGAAAAAAATACTTTGGGGTGCCTGGCTTGCTCAGTTGGTAGAGCATGCAACTATTGACCTCAGGGTTGTGAATTCAAGCCCCACGTTGGGTATGGAGTATCTTAAAAAAAAAAAAAAGAGTAAGATTAAGCATTCAGTAATAATGATGTTACTTACTTAAAATGAAATCAATTTTTCTGATTATAGAATTGTTGCATATCATTTAGGGTCATTTTTTTAAGTGTCTGCTCATCCTGCAAGCCAATGATCATTGCTTCCTCTAAGAAATAAGCCTCTGACCCTGGCCTCCTGACTCCATTTATAGGGATTGACCCTCCAGTAACCAGTTTATACTCTATGATCCAGTACCCATTGTCACTGTTCATTGGACTAGGGGTAGACAATTGACCAAACTGGGCCAATCAGATTCTCTTTCTCAGGTGGTTGGAAATGGGACCAAGAGAGTTAAATTAGCATCTTTGGATGGCTAGAACTATTATGTCAACTTGCAAGTTCTGGTATGGCCATATTCTGCTCTGTAGCCTGAGACATAGCATGAGTGGGGGAGGGGCAGAGAGAGAGGGAGACCCAGAATTCCAAGCAGGCTCCAGGCTCTGAGCTGTCAGCACAGAGCCTGACGCAGGGCCAGAACTCATGGACTGCAAGATCATGACCTGAGCTGAAGTCGGATGCTCAACCAACTGAGCCACCCAGGCGCCCCCACAGTGACCTTTATAAAACAATCCAGGTCATAGCATTAACTGATTAAAATTCCCTAATGGATTTACCTTACAATTAAAATAAAATCTAAACTCCTTACCATGGCTGACACAGCCCTCCACTATCTGACCTTCTTCCTATTTCTCAGATCCATACCTTGAACATGACCTCCTCTAGCAAACAACACTCCTGGACACTGGCATCCCCTCTGCTCCCACAACTGTCCAGCTCCTTGCCTTAAGCCCTCTGTACTTTAGAGTAATGCTCTTTCCCTTGCTCTTTACATGGCTGTTTCCATCTCATCCTTTAGTCTCTCAGCATCTTTTCCTCTGCCAAGAGGACTTTCTATGACCTTCATAACTAAAGTGAGCACTTCCTCAGTTATATTCTGTTGTGTGTCCCTGTTTATTTCCCTTGTAACACTTACCATACTCAAAACTACCTCCGTCTTTTATATTTATTGTCTGTCTCCTCTCACTAAAATAGGAGGACGTTTCAGGCAGAAAATTGGTTTATTTTGTTTACCTCTATTTCCCAGTGCTCAAATAGCTCCTGGAACATAGAACGTTTCTAATAAATATATGTTGAATAAATGAATAGATGAATGAGTAAACAGATCAAGAAAGAGAATGACACTGAGCGGCTGAGATAAGTTAAAAAGTCCTGGAAGCTTTCTGTTCTTGATTCTAGTCTTTTACAAGGCCAGTCTCTGTTCTTGCTCTTAGGTTCTGGAGGAGAGTCCAATGTCCTGTACAAAAAATACCCACTTTTTGCTGAAGCTAGCTTGACTTGTCAACTAAAGAGGCTTGTTACAAGCTTACTTTGAACTGAGAATTGTAATAGAGAAATTCTATCACTGGGAGAGAATATTGATATTTGTTGATCTACTTTCCAAACAATTTAACTTGAACTGGATCATTCATATTCCGTTCTGTAATGTTTTATTTTTTTAAAACCATAATAAGTGGAGAACATTTTTCTAATGACATAATTTTAAATCTATACAGATTTTATAGCATGTCTATTTTAAAGAAACTAAACAATCACCCAAAAGTTGATGTGTTTTCACAAGTTAGACAATAATTCTAAGATCAGGACAGAATGGAAGCAATCAAGGAAACCATTTTGTTTTAAAGTAAATCTCACATTTAAGTAGCTTTTCAAGTTTGCTAAATTATCTCGTCTTCCCAGCCTCCTATTGTAGAGAAGTAACATGAAGGAAAAGGTGAGGTGACTGCATTAGAGGCCTTGTTCTCTGGACCTAAAGCCATTTGTAAAAATATAACTATAGTGGAAGATGAAATGCTGTAGTTCTTTACTGAGTTCAGAGAAGACTGTCCTCATTTATGATCATTCCAAAATACACCACCAAAGACTTATAGCATGGTGGATCAACTGAAAAGTACCAAAATTAAAGTAAAAGAAGCTCCAATAAAGAAACACGGGTTCTCAGAATGCAGTAAAGAAAACCCAGGAGAGATGGTCAGTAGAGGTGTGATTAAAGGAACATCCAAATCCAATGAAGTCACCAGAGTTAATCTCTCAGGAAAAACGGATTGGAGAGTAGATGTAAGTAAGGAGGGTTTATCAGTTGTTTGAACCCAATGGAATGAAAAACTAAAAGAATTACCTTGAAGTAATATTCAGAATTGCAGTGCACTGGGACAAAGGTAGGGTGAGGGAGAATAAAGAATAACCCTTTAACAGTGATAGATGCATGAAGCCATCTCGATGACGCCAGCAATTAAAATTAAACAGCCAGCTCCTCTACCTCTGATTTTATCCTCACCTCTGATTAAATTTGGAGGGAATGAACTGTAAATAGTGGCTATAATCAAAAGCGTAAGAATAAGAAAGGCATGGATTCACATCTGTCCTTTATGTGTGACCAGGGACAAGTTAGTTAACCTCTTTCCTTAGCTTCCTTACCTATACAACAGGGATGAAATACTAAACTCATGTGGTTATGAGGATCCACGAAGATGATACCTATAAAAAGTGAAGCATAATGGTTGGCATTTAGTACAGGCTCCGAATTAGTGAAATGCTAGCTGTTTTGTTGTGTCCACTGAACTAATCTCTGGCCAATTGGTAAGTGTACATTGTATTTATCTGTATATGTTAATGATTTATATGATGGTATATGTAATTTTCTTGCGTGTTGACTAATAGGAGTCAGTTTTCTATAGTGCTTATATACCATGTCTCTCCTCACTAGTCCATAAGCTCTTTTGAGGACACTGCTGTATACAGAGTACTTAATACAGTGCCTGGTACATGCAAATGTATAATAATTTTTCAGCAGATATTATGACATTGGATTGTAGCAGAAATTGTTTCCCTTTCTGAAATTATTTTTAATAATTTCACGAAGTTTTGTATTAATTGCCTTCCATACTCAAGAACATAGTGAAGTGAAAGCCACAGTGGTGTCTCCCACTTGAGTAGGAGAGGGGAGGGATAAGAAAAATTCAAAAATCAAGTGAAAAATCTGCTCCAAGGAAAAAAATAATCTGCTCAAAGGAATGCCAGTATCATTTCAGTAGCGATAGGAAAAGATGCTGCAAAAACATTCCCCTCTTTTAAAAATTAATGCATTAACTAGGCCTGCATGACAAAATATAGAAGTAGGATTTTAACTAGTTCAAATTGAATATGGATTAGGAATCCAAGTCTTCTCACATTATAAGGGACTAACTTTAGCAGGCCCCAAATAGTCAAGTCCCTGAAATGGGGGCTGCAGTTGGGCTCCTTCGAGTTCAAAGTCTGGAGGAAGGAAGAGACAAATTATGAAAATACCTTTATTTATTTTAAGTTTATTTAAGTAATCCCTACACCAGGGGCGCGTGGGTGGCTTAGTCGGTTAAGCATCCGACTTTGGCCCAGGTCATGATCTCATGGTTTGTGGGTTTGAGCCCTATGTCAGGTTCTGTGCTGACAGCTCAGAGCCTGGAGCCTGCTTTGGATTCTGTGTCTCCCTCTCTCTCTCTCTGCCCCTTCCCTACTTGCATTCTCTCTCTCTCTCTCTCTCTCTCTCTCTCTCTCTCTCTCTCAAAAATAAACATTAAAAAATTTTTTTAAGTAATCCCTACACCCAATGTGGGGCTTGAACTCACAATCCTGAGACCAAGAGCCACATGCTCCTCTGACTGAGCCAGCCAGTGCCCCAATAGACTTTTATTTATTTTTTAATATTTATTTATTTTGAGAGAGAGAGAGAGCATGCATGCAAGAGCGGGAGAGACAGAAAAAGAGAGAATCCCGAGCCCGACTTGGAGCTCGATCTCACACACTGTGAGATGATGACCTGAGCTGAAATCAAGAGTTGGATGTTGGGGCACCTGGGTGGCTCAGTCAGTTAAGCGTCCAACTTCGGCTCAGGTCATGATCTCATGGTTTGTGAGTTCCAGCCCCACGTCAGGCCCTGTGCTGACAGCTCCGAGCCTGGAGCCTGCTTCAGATTCTGTGTCTCCCTTTCTCTCTGCCCCTCCCCCACTCAAACTCTGTCTCTCAAAAAGGAATAAATGTTAAAAAAAAAAAATTAAAAAAAAGAGTTGGATGCATAACCGACTGAGCCACATAGTCTCCACCACCTCCATAGACTCTTAAATACAATATTTTTACAGTGAGTGAGAGAACTCAGGAGAAGCTGATCTTTTACGTAAGAGGATAGAAACAAATGAGATGTATAAGTATTAGAAAGAAACTTGGAACAGAGATAAAGGGAGAAATGTACAGGCTCTGTAACTGTAGCATTGGTTGTATGAATGCTCAGAAAAGATAACCAGAATTCCTGGAATTTGGATTGAACTTAATTTGACAAGTATTATCATGTGCCCATTTTGTGTAGTTGCTACAGGGGGAAGAAAAATTGAGCTCTTGCTCTTAGGAGATGAATAATTGAGACAAAAAATGAGAAAAGCACACACTTAACTAAGGCAAAATATAAAAAGTCAATCAGAGAAGAACAAAGCAAAATGAGAATGTAAAGAAGACTGAGATTCCCATTCACTTGAAGGATCAGATAAAGCTTTGTGGAATGGGGATTGTTGGTGTCTGGGAGAGATTTTGGCAGGTAGAGGTAGAGTATCCGACACACAAAGGGCATTCTGAATAGTGTCAGGGGCGAGCAAAGAGCAGGGTGGTCTTGGACAGTAGTGGGTAGCTGTGCTGAGCTGGAGAAAGAGAGCTGTGGGAATTTAAGTGAAAGGAGGCATAGTTTGGAAGACCTTGCATAGAAGTCAGAGGAGTTTTATTCATTCTGCGGACATTTGGCAGCAATTATATATTTTGAGCACAAGAGCAGTAGGGTTAGAGCTGTGGCAGAGCTTTAGGAAGATTTCTCTGGTATTAGTGACTTAGTGAGACTGGCAGAGGGGAGGAAAGGGATACTGCTGTGGTTCAGACAAGTGGCCTTGAAATAGGAAGGAGGATGGCCGGGGGATGGAAGAGTGGGATGGATCACAAAGACACTGAGGGAGGAGAATGAAAAGTCTTGCCAACTAGTTAGATGTGGAATGGAGTCAAGAGGGTGATAGGATTAAAGATGACCTAGTGACATGATGCCTGCATGCCTGGGAGACTGGCAGGATAATATCCAATGAATAAACTTATTTTACTGTTCTCAAAACTACCCTAGGCAAAGAAATGGGAGACTACGTGTATTACATATAAACTTACAGTTCTTGGGCGCCTGAGTGGCTCAGTCGGTTAAGCATTCGACTTCAGCTCAAGTCATAATCTCACAGTTTGTGGGTTTGAGCCCCACATCGGGCTCTGTGCTGACAGCTCAGAGCCTGGAGCCTGCTTTGGATTCTGTGTTTCCCTCTCTCTCTGCCCCTCCCTTGCTCACACTCTGTCTCTGTCTGTCTGTCTCTCTCTCCCAAAAATAAACATTAAAAAAATTTTTTTTAACTTACAGTTCTTGCTTCCTCCAGAGAGTTCACTCTAAATTCTTTTCTGACTGTTCTGGTGTCCTCTCGTCCTCTAGAATCCTCTTGTCCTCCTGGCTCATTAAGAGAGGAATTAATACAGTTCTGTTCAGCTATTAAGATATTAACCCTTCGTAGAACAGAGCTTGAAGGCTGTGCTTTTTCTCTATGCATGCTGTAGCTGAAGAAAGTATAGCTACCAGATTCCTTAACGTACCAGTTTCTCAACTAAAACCAAAACTGAAAACATTTACCTGATTTGAGATTAAACAGAAATTTGTTGGTATTGGGAAAATGATCTTTAAATCTCTTCCTAAAGGGCAACCACAGTGGGAGAATTTCTGAATCCCTGAGATCTCTTTGAAGAGAACAAACCCTGCTGCATTGGTGGAATCAGTATCTGCTCAATCCACATATGCCAGAAAGTAAAAGAATGTGTATCTCCCATTTCAGTGTGATGTTAGTTTCCAAACCAAACATTGGGCTGTGATTATGCAACAGAACTTGATATTTGAAAATAGATGTTCTTAAAAATTCTGCATGGATGGTCAGTGCATTCATACCATGTATTAAGTGGTATACAGTCCCAATTGTCACATGAAATCCTCTCCTTCACGTACACTGTGTGTAGGCATTGGGAAATTCCATTCTGGTTACTGTCATGAAGTACAGGGATTCCCGAAAGAGTGAACTCATGATTAGTGGTCCTTGTGTGACTTCCCCTATATCCTATGAAGTAATCAATAATAAATTAAATTAAATTAAATTAAATTAAATTAAATTAAATTAAATTACATTACATTAAATTACATTAAATTAAAAACGAAAATGAGGGAGGAGCACCTGGGTGGCTCAGTCAGTTAAGCATCTGACTTTGGCTCAGGTCATGATCTCACAGTTGATGAGTTTGAGCCCATATCAGGCTCTGTGCTAGCAGCTCGGAGCCTGGAGCCTGCTTTGGATTCTGTGTCTCCCTCTCTCTCTGCCCCTCCCCTACTCACACTCTGTCTCTCTCAAAAATAAACAAACATTAAAAAAAATTTTAATGAAAATGAGGGAGATAAATAATAAGTATAGAAATAATCTAGAACAGGGGCGCCTGGGTGGCGCAGTCGGTTAAGCGTCCGACTTCAGCCAGGTCACGATCTCGCGGTCCGGGAGTTCGAGCCCCGCGTCAGGCTCTGGGCTGATGGCTCAGAGCCTGGAGCCTGTTTCCGATTCTGTGTCTCCCTCTCTCTCTGCCCCTCCCCTGTTCATGCTCTGTCTCTCTCTGTCCTAAAAATAAATAAATGTTGAAAAAAAAATTAAAAAAAAAAAAAAGAAATAATCTAGAACAGGGGTGCCTGGGTGGCTCAGTAGGTTCAGCATCCAGCTCTTGGTTTCAGCTCAGGTCATGATCTCACTGTTCCTGAGTTCAAACCCCAAACTGGACTCCATGCTGACAGTGCTGGAGCCTGCTTGGGACTCTTTCTCTCCCTCCCTCTTTCTCTGCCCCTGCTCTGCTCTGTCTCTCTCTCAAAATAAATAAATAAACTTAAAAAAAAAAAAAAAGAAATGATCTGGAACACACAAATTTCCCAGTGAAAATAAGAACATCAACAATGTTTTCCCAGGTTTTAAGCAACAGAGTTAAAAACCGGCCTTTTTTGTACCTAAGATTCCTTCCTGCCCAAGCTATTTCACAATAAATCTTAGGTTTTCTCTCCTTTTTTGGATGATCTAACCAGAGATAATGCTGGGCAAAATTCTGAAGTAGGCTAAGTTTGTGTTTGGTGATTTTGCTCTCTCTTTTCTGTATCTCTGATTTTTGTTGTTTTTTAAAACATTTCCTCCTGCCCCTTTCAGGTAACCAGTTACCTCCTGCTTTTTTCCTTGATATCCTCATTATATCTTAGAGTGAATTTAGACCATTTGATATTTTTTTCACCAGGCTTAATGTACTTTTAAATGTGGAATGTGGGGCACATGGTGGCTCAGTCAGTTAAGCTTCTGACTTCAGCTCAGGTCATGATCTCGTGGATCCTGAGTTTGAGCCCCGAATTGAGCTCTGTGCTATGAGCTCACAGAGCTAAGCCCTCCTCAGATCCTCTGTCTCCCTCTCTCTTTGCCCCTCCCACACATGTTCTCTCTCTCTCTCTCTCTCTCTCTCTCTCTCTCTCTCAAAAATAAATAAACATTAAAAAAAGTGGAACATAAAGCCTTGTTGTTAAAGGAATCTCAGTCATCACAAAGAAGTTGGACAGACATTTTTCTTATTACAAAAGTACTATGTGTCCATGGTAGACATGAACAGAAAAAGGAGAAACTGAAACATACTAATAATCCTATCACCCAAAGATAATCATTGTTATCACTTTAGTTTGTGTATGTATAAAAGTATACATTATATTTAAAATAAAAATAGGGGGGCGCCTGGGTGGCGCAGTCGGTTAAGCGTCCGACTTCAGCCAGGTCACGATCTCGCAGTCCGTGAGTTCGAGCCCCGCGTCAGGCTCTGGGCTGATGGCTCGGAGCCTGGAGCCTGGAGCCTGTTTCTGATTCTGTGTCTCCCTCTCTCTCTGCCTCTCCCCTGTTCATGCTCTGTCTCTCTCTGTCCCAAAAATAAATAAACGTTGAAAAAAAAAATTAAAAATAAAAATAAAAATAGGATCTTTTTTAATATTTAAAAAATTCTAACTGTAATAAAATACACATAAAATTTACAGTCTTAACTGTTGTTAAAGGTACAGTTCAATAGTGTTAAATAATGTTAAAAAACAAAATTTGAGTAAATTTTGAAGATCTTACTTATGGGGCGCCTGGGTGGCTCAAGTCCATTGAGCATCCAACTTCAGCTCACGTCAGGTCATGATCTCGCAGTTCATGGGTTTGAGCCCTGCGTCAGGCAAGCTGTTGTCAGTGCAAAGCCTGCTTCATATCCTCTGTCTCCCTTTCTGCCCCTCTCCTGTGCTCTCTCTCAAAAATAAATTTTTAAAAAAATATATCTATTTCATAGATGAAAATATGAACTCACTGTCCTGTTAATTTGCATTTCTTTGCTCTTTAATGTGAACTTTAAAAGTATTATTACTGTTTATTTCTTTTTTAAAATATTTTTTTGAGTATACACAATGTTACATGTTTCAACGATACAACATAGTGATTCAACATCTCTATACCTTATGTTTACAAGTATAGCTACCATCTGTCATCATGCAAGGCTATTACAATACCATTGACTACATTCCCTATGTTGCACCATCTTTTCATGTGACTTACTCATTCCATAACTGGAAACCTTTTTCTCAGAATTCCCTTCCCCCATTTAACCCATCCCTCCTATTTTATGTTTAAGAGTCCCTGATGTATTAAGGATACTAAATTTTTGCACGTTTCTGCTTGGGTTATTTATTTCTGTTTTAAGTGTAAGTATTTTGAAACAGATTTAAGAATGTATTCTTTAAAAGCACGGAGGGGCGCCTGGGTGGTTCAGTTAGTCAAGCGTTGGACTTTAGCTCAGGTCATGATTTCACAGTTCATGAGTTCCAGCCCCATTGGGGCTGTCTGCTGTCAGCACGGAACCTGCTTTGGATCCTCGGTCCCCTTCTCTCTCTGCCCCTCCCTTCTTTATTCTTTCTCTCTCAGTCTCTCTCAAAAATGAACAATAAAAATAAAATCATGGAAAAGTTTTATGTACTAGATCTATGCTGTTCAAAACGGTACTCACTAAGCCACACGTGCTTATTAGGTACTTGGAAGTGTAGCTACTGTGACTAAGGGAATAAATCTTTAATGTTTCCCTTTTTCCTTCCAGTTTCAAAAAATAACTTTATTGAGGTATAGTTTACACATGGCTACTTCAGATGTAAAATACGATGTTTTTAAAACAATTTTTTAAATGTTTATTTATTTTTGACAGAGAAAGAGTGCAAGTTGAGGAGGGAAAGAGGGAGAGGGAGACAGAATCCAGAGCAGGCTCCAGAAGCTCTGAGCTGTCAGCACAGAGCCCGACGAGGGGCTCAAACACATGGACTATGAGATTATGAGAAGTAAGATGCTCAACAGACTGAGCCACCCAGGTGCCCCTACTTTAAATTTAAATTCAAACGGCACCACATTGGCTCAGTCAGAAGAGCATGCAATTCTTGATCTCAGGATCTACTCCCCTGTCGGGAGTAGAGACTATTTACTTACATACATATATAAATAAGCTTTAATTTTAATTTTGAAAACTGATACATGATTCAGTTATCGGAAACCTTACTCACACAGGCTTTATTTTACTTTTTTAAAAAAAATCTTTTAAATTTTTTTGTCTTTTGAGAGAGAGTGAGCATGAGCGCACAAGCAGGGGAAGAGCAGAGAGAGGATGAGAGGGAATCCTAAGCAGGCTCCAGGCTGTCAGCACAGAGCCTGATGCATGCCTAGATCTCATGAACTGTGAAAGCATGACCTGAGCTGAAATCAAGAGTTGGATGCTTAACCAACTGAACCACCCAGATGCCCCACTTACTCATTGTTTAAGTAGGCTTCACACTCAACATGGGGCTCCAACTCACAACCCTGAGAATAAAAGTGGGATGCTCTACTGGCTAAGCCAGCCAGGCACCCCATGCACACACTTTGTAAGTCTTTCTTTTTCTTTTGAGAACTCAAATAAAAGGGAAGGGAGTTTTGCCAATTTAAAAATTGAATTACTTCATTTTTTGGTGTTGGGTTGTATAAATTGTTTATATATTTTGGACACTAACCCAAACCGGATATGTCATTTGCAAACATCTTCTCCCATTCAGTAGACTGTATTTTAATTTTATTGATTGTTTCCTTCACTGTGAAGAAGACTTTATTTTGATATAGTCCTAATAGTTTATTTTTGCTTTTGTTTCCCTTGCCTCAGGAGACAGATTTAGAAAGAAGTTGGTATAGTCAATGTCAAAGAGGCAGTTGCCTATGTTCTCCTCTAGGATATTTATGGTTCAAGGTCTCACATTTAGGCCTTTAACCCATTTTGAGTTTATTTTTGTGTATGGTGTAAGGAAGTGGTCCAGTTGCATTATTTTGCATTTAGCTGTCCAGTTTTCTCAACACCGTTTAAGAAACAGTCTTCTTCCCATTGCATATTCTTGCCTGCTTTGTTGAAGATTAATTGACCATATAATTGTGGGTTTATTTCTAGGCTTTCTACTCTGTTCTATTGATCTAAGTGTCTATTTTCGTGCCAGTACCATACTATTTTGATTACTACAGTTTTGTAATGTAACTTAAAGAATAAGATTGCGATACCTCCACTTTGTTTTTCTAGATTGCTTTTGCTACCACAAAAACAGACACTTAGATCAATAGAACAGAATAGAGAACCCAGAAATGAACCCACAAACATATGGCCAACTAATTGTTGACAAAGCAAGAAAGAATATCCAATGGAATAAAGATAGTCTCTTCAGCAAGTGGTTCTCGGAAAACTGGACAGTGACATGTAGAAAAATGAACCTGGACCACTTTCTTACACCATACACAAAAATAATCTCAAAATGGATGAAAGACCTAAATGTAAGACAGGAAGCCATAAAAATCCTCAAGGAGAAAGCAGGCAAAAACCTCTCTGACCTTGGCTGCAGCAACTTCTTACTCAACATGTCTCCAGAGGCAAGGGAAACAAAGGAAAAATGAACTATTGGGACCACATCAAAATAAAAAGCTTCTGCACAGTGAGGGAAACAATCAGCAAAACTAAAAGGCAACTGACAGAATGGGAGAAGATATTTGCAAACGACATATCAGATAAAAGATTAGTAACCAAAAATCTATAAAGAACCTATCAAACTCAATACCCAAAAAACAAATAATCCAGTGAAGAAATGGGCAAAAGACATGAATAGACACTTCTCCAAAGAAGACATCCAGATGGCCAACTGACACATGAAAAAATGCTCAACATCACTCATCATCAGGGAAATACACATCAAGACCACAATGAGATACCACCTCATACCTGCCAGAATGGCTAACATTAACAACTCAGGCAACAACAGATGTTGGCGAGGATGCAGAGAAAGAGGATCTCTTTTGCATTGCTGGTGGGAATGCAAGCTGGTGCAGCCACTCTGGAAAACAGTATGGAGGTTCCTCAAAAAATTAAAAATAGAACTACTTACAACCCAGCAATTGCACTACTAGGCATTTATCCAAGGGATACATGTATGCTGTTTCAAAGGGGCACATGCACCCCAATATTTACAGCAGCACTATCAACAATAGCCAAATTATGGAAAGAGCCTAATTGTCCATCAATGGATGAACAGATAAAGAAGATGTGGTATATATATACAATGGAGCATTACTCAGCAATCAAAAAGGATGAAATCTTGCCATTTGCAATGTGGATGGAACTAGAGGGTATTATGCTAAGTGAAAGTAGTCAGAGAAAAGACAAATATCATATGACTTCACTCATATGAAGACTGTAAGACCCAGAACATATGAACACAAGGGAAGAGAAGCAAAAGTAATATAAAAACAGGGAGGAGGACAAAACATAAGAGACTCTTAAATATGGAGAACAAACAGGATTACTGAAGGAGTTGTGGGATGGGGGATGGGCTAAATGGGTAAAAGGGGCATTAAGGAATCTACTCCTGAAATCAGTGTTGCACTATAGACTAACTTGGATGTAAATTTAAAAAATTAAATTAAAAAAAAGGTTGCTTTTGTTATTCGGGGGCTTTTATGGTTCTATACAAATTTAAGGATTGTTTGTTCTTGTTCTGTGAAAAAAGCTGTTGGTATTTTTATAGGATTGCATTAAATGTGCAGATTGCTTTGGGTATTATGGACATTTTAACAATATTTGATCTTCCAATTCATAAGCATGGAATGTCTTTCCATTTCTTTGTGTCATCTTCAATTTATTTCATCTTTTTTTTTAAGTTTATTTATTTATTTTTGAGAGAGTGTGTTTTGGGGAGGGGCAGAGAGAGTCCCAAGCAGGCTCTGTGATCTCAGTGCAGAGCCCAATGTGGGGCTCTATCTCACGGACATTGAGATCAGGACCAGAGCCTAAATCAAGAGTTGGATGTTTAACCAACTGAGCCACCCATGTGCCCCCTTCATTGTTTTATAGCTTTCAGAGTATAGGTCTTCCATCTCTTTGGTTAAGTTTATTCCTAGGTATTTTAGAAAGACAAATACCATATGATTTCACTTTGTGAAATCTGTGAGATTTAAGAAAGAGCAAACAAAGGGGGAAAAAAAGAGACAAATCAAAAAACAGACTCTCAATTACAGAGAACAAACAGATGATTTCTGGAGGGGAGGTGGATGTGAGGGATGGGTGAAGTAGTGAAGGGAATTAAGAGTACACTTACCTTGGGGCACCTGGGTGGCGCAGTCGGTTAAGCGTCCGACTTCAGCCAGGTCACGATCTCGCGGTCCGTGAGTTTGAGCCCCGCGTCGGGCTCTGGGCTGATGGCTCAGAGCCTGGAGCCTGTTTCTGATTCTGTGTCTCCCTCTCTCTCTGCCCCTCGCCCGTTCATGCTCTGTCTCTCTCTGTCCCAAAAATAAATAAAAACGTTGGAAAAAAAAAAAAAGAGTACACTTATCTTAATGGGCACTAATACATGGAACTATTGAATCACTATTTGTGCATCTGAAACTAATATAACACTGTATGTTGACTACACTAGGATTAAATAAAAAATATTTTTAAAGGGAAGGAACTTCTTTTTTAATGTTTATGTAGTTTTGAGAGAAAGAGAGACAGAACGTGAGCAGGGGAGGGGCAGAGAGAGAAGGAGACACAGAATTTGAAGCAGCCTTCAGGCTCTGAGCTGTCAGCACAGAGCCCAACACGGGGCTTGAACTCACAAACTCATGAGATTATGACCTGAGACAAACCAAGAGTCAGACGCCTAGGGCCAAAACCAAGAGTCAGATGCCTAACTAAGTGAGCCACCCAGGCACCACAAAAAGGGAAGGGACTTTAATGATGTCTCCTCCATTGCTCAGATCTGCCAATTCAAATTCATGCTACCTTTATGATATATATATATATATATATATATATATATATATTCCCAAATTCAGCATTTTTTTATTTCTAAAATTTACCATTTTTTAACTCCTACTATTCTATTTTCACCACTCTTTAGAAAAGAGCAGCAGTCAGGGTTCTTTGGACAATGAAGAAGTGAGCAGGGGAGTGTGTTCTGAGGTTTTAGGCATCTGAGCATAAATGGAAATGATGAAAATGGCAGGATTCTGGGGGTGGAGTTGTGGAATAGGTAGTACTCAAAGATAAGAGTACACATTCTATTGGAAACGTTCCTCAGGCATTAAGAGACATCTCTCAAACTGTGTTTTAAAAAATCCCTGGGTAAACTTTAAAGTGGTCAGTAGTGTGAAAGATAATTACTATGTAAAATATAATTTCATAACTGAAAGGATGTGGGCCAGTTCACATGGTATTTTTATAACATTTTGATGGGTGCTCACAAGGTTAATTTCTACTTTAATAGTAAAATAAGTACTAATGATGAAATGTAAGGCTTGTCAACTGAAATGTACTCTGTACGCTGTATAAAGATTAGCCTAATGAAACATTACCAGAGGATAAAATGTTGTGCTTCAGAGCCAGAAGGAGAACAGATGGCGAGTGTGTTTAAAGAAGGCTTAACCTACAAGAAACCAGATTCAGGTCATTGCTGGGATGAAAATTACAAGAGGAGCAAAGACGACAAAGGAAAAGATGGAGAAAAACATTTGGAAGGAGGGGAAAAAAACAAATTGAGGAAACAAAGAAATATAAAGTTTTTTTTAAGGAAGTTTTTTAAGTGAAAATATTTTCACAGTATCTCCTTGAAGAGGCGAAGGGCCTATATTACACAGGTTCCAAAGCACCCCATACTTATCTTTAGTAGCACTTAATACAATTTACTATAAGTAATTAATTATTCATGTAACACTTGACTCTGTTCTGTAGGTCTGGAACCACAGCTATTTATTTATTTCTGTGTTCTTATGACCTGGCATAGTACTTGGCACAATGCTTATTACATAGCATGTACTTCA
Organism: Felis catus; assembly: GCF_018350175.1. Classification (NCBI taxonomy): domain Eukaryota; kingdom Metazoa; phylum Chordata; class Mammalia; order Carnivora; family Felidae; genus Felis; species Felis catus. The sequence goes on along the minus strand of NC_058373.1, from coordinate 71,948,569 downwards.
TAAACATTTGTTGAATAAATGGATAGGATTTTTCCACCTTGGCAAACTATGAATAACTGTATATAATGGTTGTATGCACACACTCAGGAATCAGACTTGCTAGCATCAGAACCTTAGTTCCAACAAAAACTGGCTGTGCCACCTTAGGCAAATTACATAACCTCTCTTTAGTTTCCTCATCTTTAAAACGGGGATGAGATGGTGCACCTGGGTTCAGGTCATGATCTCACAGCTCATGAGTTCGAGCCCCACGTTGGGCTCTGTACTGACAGCTCAGAGGCTGGGGCCTGCTTTGGATTCTGTGTCTCCTTCTCTCTCTGCCCCTCCCTCACACACTGTCTCTCTCTCTCTCTCAAAAATAAATAAACATTACTATTTTTTTTTTTAAAAGAAGGGGTACCTGAGCGGCTCAGTCAGTTAAGCGTCTGACTTTGGCTCAGGTCAGTAGCTCATGGTTCATGAGTTCTGGTTCATGAGTTCAAGCCCTGCGGCGGGCTCTCTGCTCTATGCAGAGCCTGGAGCCTGCTTCAGATCGGTCTCCCTCTCTTTGCCCCTCCCCCACTCCTTCTCTCTCTCTCTCTCTCTCTCTCTCTCTCTCTCTCTCTCCTCCTCTCCCTCTCTCAAAAATAAACAAACATTAAAAAATAAAAAAAAATGGGGATAAGAAAATCACCAAATGAATTAATTTGTGTAAAACACTTAGAAAAGTACTTGACACATGGTATCTGTTCAATAAAACTATCTTTTATTATTTTAATTTGAAGTTAGCCAATGACACTCAAAATCAAATGCTACTCAACCTCAAAAACACTAAAGTGGATGTAATGATTCAAAATTTCTTTAATCTAACTTTTTCAAGCTTTATGAGTACACATTTTTCCTTGTTTATTTTTTTAATTTTTAAGCTCAGGGTTTTGCCTGTTAAGAAAAAAGGTGAGGGTGCCTGGGTGGCTCAGTCAGTTAACCGTCTGACTTGGTTTCAGCTCAGGTCATGATCTCATAGTTTGTGAGTTCAAGCTCCACATTGGGCTCTGTGCTGAAAGCGTGGAGCCTGCTTGGGATTTCTATCTTTCTCTCTCTCTCTCTCTCTCTCTCTCTCTCAAAATAAATAAATAAATAAATAAAGCATTAATACATTTTAAAAAAGGATAAAAACAAGTCCTTGATTACAGATTATGATAATATTTAGGTAAAAATAAATTCAGACATACATTTTCTTTAATCTGTACAGAGACATACCAAATAATTAGGAATGGATGCTTTTAGAGGATGGATCAAATAGAAACTTTAACTTTTTCTGTATTTCAAAGTTTTACAAAAATTACATATTCTTAGAAAAAAGAAAAAAGCTTGGCACAAAAACAGACACATAGACCAATTGAATCAAATAGAAACCCCAGAACTAGACCCACAAATGTATGGCCAACTCATCTTTGACAAAGCAGGAAAGAACATCCAATGGAAAAAAGACAGCCTCTTTAACAAATGGTGCTGGGAGAACTGGACAGCAACATGCAGAAGGTTGAAACTAGACCACTTTCTCACACCATTCACAAAAATAAACTCAAAATGGATAAAGGACCTAAATGTGAGATAGGAAACCATCAAAACCTTAGAGGAGAAAGCAGGAAAAGACCTCTCTGACCTCAGCCGTAGCAATCTCTTAGTCGACGCATCCCCAAAGGCAAGGGAATTAAAAGCAAAAGTGAATTACTGGGACCTTATGAAGATAAAAAGCTTCTGCACAGCAAAGGAAACAACCAACAAAACTAAAAGGCAACCAACGGAATGGGAAAAGATATTCGCAAATGACATATCGGACAAAGGGCTAGTATCCAAAATCTATAAAGAGCTCACCAAACTCCACACCCGAAAAACAAATAACCCAGTGAAAAAAATGGGCAGAAAACATGAATAGACACTTCTCTAAAGAAGACATCCGGATGGCCAACAGGCACATGAAAAGATGTTCAGCGTCGCTCCTCATCAGGGAAATACAAATCAAAACCACACTCAGGTATCACCTCACGCCAGTCACAGTGGCCAAAATGAACAAATCAGGAGACTATAGATGCTGGAGAGGATGTGGAGAAACGGGAACCCTCTTGCACTGTTGGTGGGAATGCAAATTGGTGCAGCCGCTCTGGAAAGCAGTGTGGAGGTTCCTCAGAAAATTAAAAATAGACCTACCCTATGACCCAGCAATAGCACTGCTAGGAATTTATCCAAGGGATACAGGAGTACTGATGCATAGGGCCACTTGTACCCCAATGTTCATAGCAGCACTCTCAACAATAGCCAAATTATGGAAAGAGCCTAAATGTCCATCAACTGATGAATGGATAAAGAAATTGTGGTTTATATACACAAATGGAATATTACGTGGCAATGAGAAAAAATGAAATATGGCCTTTTGTAGCAACGTGGATGGAACTGGAGTGTGTGATGCTAAGTGAAATAAGCCATACAGAGAAAGACAGATACCATATGGTTTCACTCTTATGTGGATCCTGAGAAACTTAACAGGAACCCATGGGGGAGGGGAAGGAAAAAAAAAAAAAAAGAGGTTAGAGGGGGAGAGAGCCAAAGCATAAGAGACTGTTAAAAACTGAGAACAAACTGAGGGTTGATGGGGGGTGGGAGGGAGGAGAGGGTGGGTGATGGGTATTGAGGAGGGCACCTTTTGGGATGAGCACTGGGTGTTGTATGGAAACCAATTTGTCAATAAATTTCATATAAAAAAAAAAAGAAAAAAGCTTATTTCCAAATGGAAAGCTTTAAAATAATAAGATAGGGGAGAAAACACTGGAAGCCTTAAGAAGGCATATATCCAACTAAAGTGACCAATAATTTTATCAGCATGCATGAAGTCTTTTTTGTAGAATTCAGAAGCCAGATCATCAATAATCTATTCACTGGAGTCTATATTCCAAATTCCCTTAGTATGATTTTACCCACTGCCAAAGGCATTTGCAATGAAAACAGAAATAGATATGACAAGATGCTATGACAGACAGTCAAGCCATCAATCTATAAAATTTTGTGATTCACACATACATACCAAGTACAAAATGAGGTCCATTAATAAAAGAATTACACAACAAAAGAGTGCTATCTTGTTATGGGGTAAATAATAACTGAAATGAGTTTGAGTAGGGGTACAAGGATTGAGGATAAAAACTATGTTATATCTGGTTTTGTGAGGTCAATACATTGAACACAGAAAACACTTAAAAAATACATGAGGTACTGGGTGATTGAATAAGCAATGGAATCAATCAATTGAAGCAATATTGAATTGAATATAATAAATAAATTATATTTATTTTTAAGAATAAATATATTCTTTAAAAGCATTAATTGGGACTTGAGTTCTGTTTTAAAAAATAGTTGGGCAACTATGTGGATGCAACTGGAGGGTATTATGCTAAGTGAAATTAGTCAGAGAAAGACAAAAATCATAGAACTTCACTCATATGAGGATTCTAAGAGACAAAACAGATGAACATAAGGGAAGGGAAACAAAAATAATATAAAAACAGGGAAGGGGGACAAAACAAAAGAGACTCATAAATATGGGGAACAAACTGAGGGTTGCAGGACGGGTTGTGGGAGGGGGAATGGACTAAATGGGTAAGGAGCATTAAAGAATCTACTGAAATCATTGCTGCACTATATACTAATTCGGATGTAAATTTTAAAAAATAAAAAATAAAGTTAAATTACAAAGTTAAAAAAAAATAGTTGGGACTATGGGGAAAGAGGATGGCAATATGGCCTGTTGGAGAAAAAGGACTGCAGGGGCTGCCTAGGCATAGGGTCTTGTGGAGGGGATAACATTGACAGGTAAGGCGGGCTCAGTCAGGGAAGAGCTGTGAATGAAACAATGAAAATGTAGGACTGAAATAGAGAGCTATTATAGGATTTTAGTGTGGGAGTCACACAAAAAAAGCAAATGCTTTTAGATGATTACCATGACAGTAATTTGCAGAATGAGCTTGGGGGACAGATTCAATGTGGGAGAAACAGAATGCAGCCAAAGAGGAAGGGTCTTGAAAGTGATGTGTAGTATCTTTATCATATTTATTTTTCGTATAGACTAAAGTTGCCTGTATAAGATACACTGTGAACAGTGAGAAAGGTTTCCAAATTAGTGTAAAGAATTATAAAGTAGTGTTAGGTAAATCAGGGAGCTCTGGAAGTTTAAACTTTTTTTTTTTAATGGTTATTTTTGAGAGACAGAAAGAGCATGAATGGGGGAGGAGCAGAAAGAGAGGGAGACACAGAATCCAAAGCAGGCTCCAGGCTTTGAGCTGTCAGCACAGAGCCTGACACAGGGCTCTAAACCACGAACCTGAGGTGAAGTCTCAACCAACTGAGCCACCAAGGCACCCCTATGTGAAGTTTAAATTAAATGCTTTGTCTGGATTCTTCAGAGACCATGTCCTCACTCTCCAGTGGGAAATGCTTATGACAACCTTGGATGATGGAGGATGCAGAGGAAGAGAAGCAATGATGATTGACTAGTAAATTCCTGTTTGACTTGTTGAATATAATAAGGTAGAGAAGTACAACGAGGGTATGTAATATGATAGACATAGAGTACAACATTCAGCTAATTACTTAGGTAAAAAGTAAATTAGGCATTTCACAGATGTTGCTGCTTTTCCTTTCTCCTCCTTCTTCTTAGCAGGTGGCTTGGAACTGGGAGGTGGGACGGTTGCAGGGGATATATTACTCTGATAATAACTCCAAGCCACATAAAGTCTTCCTCAAAGAGAATTACTTCTTGAATGGAAAACGAAAGTTCAGGGGCACCTGCGTGGCTCACTCAGTTAACTGTCCAACTTCAGTTCAGGTCGTGATCTCATGGCTCCTGGGTTTGACCCCCGTGTCAGGCTCTGTACTGACAGTTCAGAGCCTGGAGCCTGCTTCAGGTTCTGTGTCTCCCTCTCTTTCTCTGCCCCTCCCCTGCTTGTACTCTGTCTCTCTCAAAAGTAAATAAACAAAACAAAAAAAAAAAAAAGTTCAGTTTTGTTTCCTCTTTAGCCCAAGGTAAGGAGTTACTACTTTGTTTCCTTACCTCTTCCCTAACTCTTCCTCCACTACTGGAGTCTGGCTCCTGGCTTGCTTTCTACTATACACCACTACCAACAGAAGCATTCAACTTTAGAACTGTAAGGTGTTTAGAGTAAGCAGAAGAGATCAAGGGCGCTTCCTACTTTTCATCTCGCCTACCTAGGTTTACAAAGCTTTAAAACCAGAGTCATAAATATGTGTCTTCAGCATAGTGCTTAGTAGTTTGCCTTGTATTTTGCTATTTTTGCATTGTTTTCTCACCGTTAGTAAATTCTAAGTTACTTGATGGAGGGACTGGTTGTCAATTCTTCCTGTATTTTCTAATTCTACCCCACCTAGCAAAGGGATGAACTCCTTGAAAACATAAATGGTCTCTTAAGTACTTCTCTTGCATCAAATACAGTGGTTAATAAGTAGGCCGTGACAAAGATGATGCACTAAAACAGATTTCTGGTAAAATGAAAATAAGGTTTTGTTAACATTTTATGGATGTATTTATTCTATGAGAACAATGAGTAATAAAACATGTTAGTGTTGTGAAAAAACAAAATTCAATTGAGTAAATTTGAAGATCTAATTGACTTCATTCAATGACTCATCAATCAGGCAGCACCATATCTAGCAAATAGAAAGGAGCTCCAAAGAATTATAGGAAGGAAAGGTTTTCAAAGGCAGAGAGAGGGTGAGATAAGGAAGATGTAAATGGGGGGGGGGGGTAGGATTATTTCAGACAAGGTCACCTTCCTATGGAGGACAAAAGGGTCTATCAGGCAGATTACCTCACTGGTGCTGATCAGGAAATTTCAGAGGGACTGGTTAAGATTACACTCCTGGAAGAGAATCGAACTGCAATTAGGTAAAGTATTAAGTTTCACTCTGGTAGTGTGGGCATAGCACAGGTGATTCCATCAGGGACTGTTGTTGCTTTTTAAACAGTGATTATTTTTATTTACTTAAATCAATAGTTACATGCATTGCAGACCAAGGAAGCCTCACAGCCTCTGGGTCCCTCTGAGTAAATGCTATATAAAATATATAATGAAGAAAAGACAGTCTACCTGTATGTCCTGGGAAAATAACAATTTCTCCCGATAAAGTTACTGATTAATACAAATTTCAAATACACTTTGTGTAAGATCCTGGAATATGCAGTAAGCCAGGGGAATACAGAGAGTAATATGAAACTCTGCTATCAAAAAAAACCTTACCATCCAAAAACAAAGCCCAAAGTTAATAAAAGGAAGGAAATAGTAAAGATCAAGGTGGAAATGAAATAGAGACTGAAAAAAAAAAAAAGCAATGAAACAAAAAGCTGGTTCTTTATCAATTTTGTTTATCTTTTCAAACAGCCAGGAAAAAAAGAAAACTTTTTTTTTTCAAGAAAAAAAAAAAGAACTCAAATAAAATCAGAAATGAAAGAGAAGCAACAACCAACATCAAAGAACAACAAAGGATTACAGTGAATACTACAAAAACTTATATGCAAAAAATTGTACAACCTAGAAGAAACAGATAAATTCCTTAAAATATAGAATTTTGCAAAACTGAATCAGGAAAAAATAGGAAATCTGGGCAGACTGATTACTAGTAATGAAATTGAGTCAGTATTCAAAAACCTCCCCAGAGGCCCCTGGGTGGCTCAGTTAAGTAACTGACTCAATTTCAGCTCAGGTATGATCTCATGGCTTGTGAGTTTGAGTCCCACATTGGGCTCTGTGCTGACAGCGTGGAGCCTGCTTGGGATTCTCTCTCATATTCTCTCTTTCTCTCTCTCTCTCTCTCTCTCTCTCTCTCTCTCCCTCCCTCCCTCCCTTTCTTTCCCCTCCTCCCGTGCTCTCTCTCACAAAAAATAAACAAAACAAAACCCTCCTCAAAACCAAATGTCCCTGACCCGGGGGCTTCACAGGTGAATTCTACAAAATGTTTAAAGAAGAGTTAATACCTATTTTTCTCAAGCTATTCCAAAAATAAATAAATAAATAAATAGAAGAGGAAGGAAAACTTCCAAACTCAAGCCAGCATTACCCTGAGACCAAAACCAGAGAAAGACACCACAAAAGAAAAAAAAAAAAAAAATACAGGCCAATATCCCTGATGAACATAGATGCAAAAATCATCCACAAAATATTAGCAATCCAAATTCAACCATACATTAAAAAAAAATCATTCACCACAATCAAGTAGGACTGTGGGCACAAGGATGGTGCAACATCCACAAATCAATCAACGTGATACATCACTATAACAACATGAAGGATTAAAACCATATGATCATCTCAGTAGATGCAGAAAAAGCATTTGACAAAATTCAACATCCATTCATGACAAAAAATTCTCAACAAAATGGATTTAGAGGGAGCATACCTAAATATAATAAAGGACATACATGACGAAACCATAGCTAACATCATAAAGGACATATATGACAAAACCAGAGCTAACATCATATTTGATGCTGAAAAATTGAAAGCTTTTCCTCTAAGATTAGGAACAAGACAAGAATATCAATTCTCAGGGCACCTGGGTGGCTCAGTCGGTTAAGTGTCCGACTTTGGCTCAGGTCATGATCTCGCGGTCCGTGGGTTTGAGCCCCGCATCAGGCTCTGTGCTGACAGCTCAGAGCCTGGAGCCTGTTTCAGATTCTGTGTCTCCCTCTCTCTCCGACCCTCCCCTGCTCATGTTCTCTGTCTCAAAAATAAATAAATGTTAAAAAAAATTAAAGAATATCAATTCTCACCACTTTTATTCAACATTATACTGGAGTCCTAGCTGTGACAATCAGACAAGAGCTAAAAGGCATCCAAATTTGTACGGAAAAAATAAAACTGTCCCTATTTGCAGATGACATGATACTACATAGAGAAAACCCTAAAGACTCCACCAAAAAAAGCTGTTAGAACAAATACATTCAGCGATGCTGCAGGATACTAACTTAAAAATACAGAAATCTGTCGCATTTCTATACACTAACAATCAACTAGCAGAAAGGAAATTAAGAAAACAATCCCATTTACAATTGCACCAAAAAGAATAAAAGACCTAGGAATGAACTTACACAAGGAGGTGAAAGACCTATACTCTGAAAACTGTAAGACATTGATGAAAGAAATTGAAGACATAAACAAGTGGAAAGATATGCCATGATCATGGATTGGAAGAATTACCATTTTTAAAATGTCCAAACTAGCCAAAGCAAACTATAGATGTAATGCAATCCTTATCAAAATACTAATAGTATTTTTCATAGACCTAGAACAAATAATCCTAAAATTTGTATGGAACCACAAAAAACCCCAACTAGTCAAAGCAATCTTGAGAAAGAACAAAACTAGAGATATTACTATCCCAGATTTCAAGATATAGTACAAAGCTATAGCAATTACAACAGTATAGTACTGGCATAAAAACAGACACACAGATCAATGGAACAGAATAGAAAATTCCACAATGATCCCACACGTATATGGTTGATTAGTCTATGACAAAGGAGGCAAGAATATACAATGGGAAAAAGACCATCTCTTTAATAAGTGGTACTGGGAAAACTGGACAGCAGTGTGCCAAAGAATGAAACTGGGCCATTTCCTTATACCATACACAAAAATAAAATAAAAACCGATTAAAGACCTAAACATGAGACCTGAAACCATAAAACTCCTAAAAGAAAATACAAGCAGTAATCTCTTGGACACTGGCCTTAACAACATATTTATGGATAATGTCTCCTCAGACAAGGGAAACAAAAGCAAAAGTAAACTATTTATACACCAAAATAAAAAAACTTTTGCACAGCAAAGGAAACCATCAGCAAAAGAAGTAACCTATTGAATGGGAGGAGATATTTGTGCAATATATATCCAATAAGGAGTTAACATCTGAAATATAGAAAGAACTTATAGGGGTACCTGGCTGTCTCAGTCAATAGAACATGTGACTCTTGATCTCATGGTCTTGAGTTCAAGCCCCATGGTGGCCATGGAGTCTATTTAATTAAGAAAAAAAAAAAAAAAAGAACTTAGCTCAACACTAAAAAAAAAAAATCCAATTAAAATTGGGCAGAGGACCTAAATATACATTTTTCCAAAGAAGACATACAGATGGGCAATGGACATGAAAAGATGTCCAACACACTAATCAGAGAAATGCAAATCAAAACCACAATGAGATATCATTTCATACTTGTCAGAATGGCTAGTTTCAAAAGGGCAAGAAGTAAGTGTTGGTGAGGATATGAAGAAAAGAAAACCCCCTGGGGTGCCTGGTCAAGGCAGGTCAAGATCTCAAGGATTCTGGGATCAAGCCTTGCCTTGTGTAGCACTCTGCTTTGTGCTGATAGTAAAGAACCTGCTTGGGATTTTCTCTCTCTGCCCCTCCCCCACTTGTGTGCGTGTTCTCTCTCTCTCTCTCTCTCTCTCCCTCTCTCTCAAAAATTAAACTTTTGTGATTTCACTACTGGGTATTTATCCAGAGAAAACAAAAACACTAATTGGAAAAGATCTATGCACCCCTATGTGTATTGCAGCATTATTTACAATGGCCAAGATATGGAAGTAACCTAAGTGTTCTTCAATAGATGAATGGATAAAGGTATATGTATGCATATACATACACAATGGAATATTTATAAGACATTAAAAAGAATGAGATCTTGTCATTTGCGACAACATGGCTGGGCCTAGAGAGTATTATGCTAAGGGAAACACATCAGACAGAGAAGGCAAATATCATAGAATTGCACTTATGTGTGGAATCTAAAAAATAAAAAATAGAAAGAGACTGATAAATTCAGAGAACTGGTGATTGCCAGAGGGGAGGGAGTAGGTAGGATAGGTGAAACAAGTGAATGGGATTAAGAGATACAAACTTCCAGTTATAAAAGAAATAAGCCAGAGATTTGAAAAGTACAGCATAGTGAATACAGGCTACCATAATGGAAAAACATTGTTTGGTAACTATACTTATTGTGGGTGGTGAGCACAGCATAATGTATGGCACTGTCAAATCTCTAGGTTGTGCACCTGAAATGAATACATTGTCAATTATACTTCAATAATAAAAATTTAGAAAAACAAAACAAAACAACTTACCATCCAGGACAAGACTGTAAAATTAACCACAGCACTATGAGAGAGTTTCAAATGCAACCTCAGCTTGAGCTGAGGCTTCAAGCACTTGTAGGACGTTTTCCTCTGGTTACTTGTTTAAAGTTGACAATTTGGAAAATACAGAAAAGAACAAGTAAAACAAACAAACAACCCAACAAATAAAACAAAAAGTGCCTGTAATTCTCCCACCAGGAAGAGAACTATGTTAATAATTGAGTATGTTTTTTTACATGCTTAGATTGTTTCTAAATTTGCTTAAAAGCATATAGCCAAAAAATTCAAGCAGTATAACAAGGCATACCACTGAAAAAAGATAAAGTTTGCTCCCCAAGGGCATGTTGAAATAAATTTCTAGATCCAAGATGGAGTCCCTCCTTCCAGGTGTACCCTATAAATTCTGCTTGACCGGAAACGCTATATACCCTGTTAGCCAATCCCCAAACGTCAAGCCAGCTCTGGCCTCTAAACTCGTTTCTTTTTCCTTGACCTTTCTAAATAAGGTCAGATATGCAACCCCAATCCTGTTTCTGAGTTGCCTCTTCTAATGCTACGTAAAAGTCGCTGTTGCCCAAACGTCCCGGGTAGACATTGCTTGTGAGGCACCGTATTCTCCCAATCCGTGGATTGTTTTCTCTTGAAGGAAAGACATCAAGCTAGTTAATAAATTGTTTTGTCATTTGACAGGTTAACAGCTAGCTTCATTGTGAATCTCTCTGCAATTCAGAATTAATTCAAAACTAATGCATAAAACTGCATTCACTTATACATTTACCCCTTAAGATGGATACAGATGAAATCACATTATCAGGTGTTCTGCATCCTCCTTTCCTTAACTGTGTAAAGAAATCTCCCCCATTCTTAGTAGAGCTGGAGCTATTTTGATTGCGTTCATGGCTGCTATAATATAACCAGAGGGACTGGCAGGCGTTAACCCCAGGGAGTAGGTGGTAGGCCATTTCAGGATGAGAGGACTTGAGGGACCAGATTTGGATGATGAGGGGAGATGGAGGGATAAGCCAATTTGGTTGGCACTAGGGTATCAGCAGGATGACTTGAGGCCAGAGGGTGGGCCTAGTATTCCAGGCCAGCACGTTGGACTTCTTTACTTTTTGTAGTGGAAAGGAATAAGGAAGTTAGTTGGTTTGGCTGAGATATGGGTTGTCTGAAGCAAGGCTTGACAGGCTGACAAGTGGAGCTGTCCAGGAAAGGGCTGACATTCGGGTCTAGAACTGAGAAGAGACTTGGGTTGGAAAAACTGCAGGGCTGGTTTGCTTTCGGCAGGCTGGTCCTCATTGCTCCCTTTCCTCTCTAAGAAAAGTCCTCTCTTTACCCACATTCGGTGGAGGATTCAGTAAGTGCGTCACCTTTTTCCTTGACCCGAGGCTAGGGCAGTTCCTTCCAGCCTGCTATCTAAAAAAAATCCCTCAATCCTTCCCCGCCCCCACGCCGCGGGAATTCCGAGATCTGGGCGGGCCTTCTACTTGGAGATCTAAAGAGCAGAGATAGGAGAATGCGGCCGCCAATCAGACCTCCCGGATACCCGGATGTGAAGCGGTGCGCGATACAAAGACGAGTTTCCACCCAGCGCTTCGTCAGGTACAGTGACCAATAAGCACTTCTCAGGTGATAAATGACAGGAAAAGTAGCCATTTACAAACTAGTTTCTCCCACGCATGTGGAAATTCTCCCGAATAGTCTAACCCACTACTGGTTGTGATTGGGCAGCGTTGTGAAGAGCAGTAGAACTGTCTAATTAGAAGCGGGAGCGAGAAAAGTCGCAGCCAATAGCAGGATTCTCGGGAGCGGGGCGGGGGCTAGGCCTTCGCCTCGGCGGCAGAGGAGACTCGGGGGCCATTTTGTGAAGAGACGAAGACTGAGCGGTTGCGGCCGCGTTGTCGACCTCGAGCAGCAGTTGGCTTCTCCACGTAGAACTCGGGAGTAGGAGATTCAGAATCGAATCCCTTCTCCCTCCCCCCTCCTGGTAAGTGGAGGGGGCGGAAGCAGGGCAGGCGCTGGGTTCCTCCCGGAGCGCGAAGGGGTGTGGGAGAGAAGACGAGGGAACCCTACCCTCGGTAGAGTAACTAGGCCCCCATTTATTCAATTTGCGTTGGGCCATTAGGTTTTATGCAGGACAGAGTTTTATAGGCCTCAGCCCTTGCGTAGATTTAACCTGGTGTCCTCTGGGCCACGATCGGCAGGGGAAATGTCCTTTTTCTTTTTCGCTCTTTCTGTGTTAACGGCTGCTTCCTTTCATTTTCTACGACCATGAGGACTCCAGGAGAGATATGAAAGGGAAGATCGAGATGCTTCTTATTGCAGTGGAAGTTCCTGTAGTGTCGATGCCTCCTGTTAAATTTAAAAATTGGGCGGGGGATGGGTAAGGGTTACTGAGTAAATCTTGTACCGCAAGCCTTTAAATTCTGGAGCGTGCCGCAGGGTATGAGTAGTAAATATAACAATAGATTTAACGTTTTGCCGATTACTTTTTTACACCTCTCCGAGCAATGGCGGACCTCGAAGTAGTTATTTTCAATTCTATTTTTTTTAAAAATTGTGATCGTTTGCATATTAACAGTAATAATTAAAGCTGGCTTACTTTTTATCTGCAGGTTACAAATCACTTGAAATATATAAGTTAGTGGAACTTTGCTTGAGGTAGGTACTACTATCTTTCTCAGACAGAAACTGAGGCTCTAGAGTGTCGGTTACTAGGGTCATACTAAATCAGTAGCGGAACTAAGGAATTTGACCACTAGGTTGGTTAGTCAAGTGGCTTTACCTAGCTATTGGAATAGTAGGTATTAAAAGTACTATATTTGAATCTTTACAAGAAACTAATTACAGCAACCACTAGCGGTAACTGGAAATTTCCAAACTGCACTTGGGGAAAATATTAGTTACGAGAATTGAAGCTGTTATTAATTTAACATTCTAAAATAAATTTAAAATTTGATTTTCAGGATATTCTGGCAATAATTTTTCCCAAATATCGAAATCTTTTTTATTAAGAAACTATTATAGTGCCTACTTTTTAGATCCAGAAATTTACTAAAAATGTTCACGAAATTTATAAAAATTAAATAGGTTTCTAGGTATCACATTCACTTATCCAAGAAACCACTTTGTCTTAATACTGTGGGAAGGGGAAGATTTAGTTGATTTTATTTTTTATGATGTGTTACAAAAACTTACTAAGCAAAATTTAAACCAATACTGCAGGGTAAATTCATCCATCAGGAAACAGAAGGTAAAAGTACTTTTACCAGGAATAATGATGCATTTGTTAATTCCCTCACTCTGTAGATACTGTAAGAGGGATTAAAAGCATTGCCCATTAAAAATGTAAACATATTAAATGGGCTTAAAACTAAAGTTTATCACTGCAGAACTGTTAGAAATGAGATAAGGGTAGTGATTGGTTAAGTCGTTGACAAATAGAGAAATGTGAAGAGTTATATTTAATAGCAGTTATTGGTAAGAAGTGAAATTAATTGAAGGGCTCTTTTCTTGCCTTGAGGTGTTAGAAATATGGGGTTTCTTAGGATCAGCATGTACCAAGGAAGCAATTACTTTAGCATCCAGCTGGAAAGATTTGACCCCAGAATTCATGTCTGAAACAATTTTAGAGGTGTTTTTAGATTCGTAGGATTTAGTAGCATTTTCATATGGCTAAAGAGGAAGGGTTTAAGAAGGGTGACTAAGTTGCAGGTCTCCTGACCGTCTGGTGTTTCCCATGCCCGGAGCAGGGGAATGCTTGGTGGTGGTTGCTGTTTTCTTCTGTAGAGAATTTAAACATTCCTTGTTATTTGTGATGAGGGCTTCACTGGGTTTCATATAGCATGCGACTTTGTTTTGAATGGGACTGCTGTAAGAACAAAAGTATAAATCCAAAATAGTTCATTATTGTAATATTAAAGATTACATTAAGTGGTTATTGTCTAATGTGTTAACTGGGGAGTGACATAGTTAAGAGAACTAGACTTTATTCCCTATCTCCCCCACCCTCTTTATTGCGTTAGCAAATCATTTAAACCTTATGGCTTTCAGTTTTATACTTAACAAGGGGGCTTAGACATCTTACCTATTTTCATGTCTGATTTCTACTCGTAATTTGTTGTACGGAGGCTGAAAAGTGTACAGAAGGTTTTATTAAAAGCAGTTTTTGTATATTAGTAATTGTTTTCTACCTTACTAACATTTTTTTTGTCTTGAAAGAGTTTTGTTAATTATCTGGAGTGCATTACTCATGCTTAATAAGTATACTCATAGGGATCAGGGAAGATGATGATTTTGTACATATTAGATATGTTAGAGAATTGGTGAGAACTGCTAGTACTATTAGTTATTAGATGTAGTATAATTGCATGTATTTTCTTAGATAATAGAAAGTTGGGGTGTGTTAAGGGGAAAAGGATTACTATACAGTTTTTTAATTCTCTTGGTGCAATTACTATGATAGGTTATGATCTTAGATTTATTTTATAGTGCTCATACCTAAAGGGGTACCCGTTAAGCTCTCATAGTGGTTCTTAAATGTGAACTGACATTAGAATTAGCGAGGGGAAGAACAGTTGAAATAGTTTTCAAGGCTCTCCACCACCAGAGTTTCTAATTAAGTCTGGTGTGGGCCCTGAGAATTTGCATTTCTAATAAGTGCCACTTGGTGCTGGTTCTCAGCCCTCACTTTGAGAATAGTCCTTTAGAAGAAGGGATCCAAACCTCCCAGAGGTTGGACAAAGTATTCTCTAGGTATAATTAGGCACTAAAGTTATTTATTTATTTTTTTGTGTGTTGATAGCTCATCTATTTAACATAACATTTTGGAAGACTTTCAGAATTGTGAATGCTTTTCATATTAACTTCTGTTTTCATAGTTTGTGTAATTTTTTTTAAAGATTTTATTTTTAATCTCTATACCCAATGTGGTGTTTTCAACCCACAGGCCTGAGATCGAGAGTCACATGCTCCTTTGACTGCGCCAGACACACACCCCTGTAGTTTGTACAATTTAACACATCAGTCCAAGTATAAAAGTAACTTCCTTGTCATGCCTCAACTAGTCTGCTTTGAAAAAGTTAAAATTTTAGAGGTTTAGTATCTGTTCTGTTGCTGTAGTCATTGACACATGATTGATGTAAGGAACACTTTAAAAGCTCAGCATAAGATGTTTTAGTTTACTGACATTTGGCTGAATACTGAAATGTGAGGGCAACCAGTTCCTTATTTGGTCAGAAGATCTACAATCTAATTTCAAATCTTACCTGATGAAATAGCCAATCTGGTCATGTATGTTTCAGTGGGTGTTATGTATCAGATTCTTGGATTTCATATCTTGGAATTAGCTATGTATACTGGCTTATAAACAGTGGGACCACAGAAACAAATTCCTCAAGGACCACAATTTATTTTTCACCTATTTTATGACATTAAATATTCAGTAGCTCTAATAATCTTGTCCTTCATTTGTGGTTTTTCTATTGTCAGTGAGTGGAATGATGAGCTCCTTATTTATTTTTATGATGTGCTTCTTATTTAAAACATCTTTCCCCTTTTTGTAGAATCTACCAGGTCTTGTAGTTGGATCATTTACTAGTTTTGAGAATAGATGTCATCTCTAGTATGTATCTTCATGGTAGACCATTCCCCCTTCATAATCTTGATATTTGACTTATGCTCACTTCTTCATCTCTTTTGGCCTGGTTTTTCTATAATTTCTTTGCCCAAACTGCTGATGTTCAAGATGAACATTCAGTTGTAGATTTTTGTTTTTTTAGACCCTTTTGGGAATATAGGCATATATTTAGTAAATTTTAGTCACCTACTGATAATTGAAGAATTGTGAAGACAGTCACTGGAGGAGGGGATGGTTCTGTAGAGGCTTTCCCATCCCAGTGTAATGTTATGCTTTACCAAAATGTTTTAGATGCAGCGGACAGATGTTTCTGTCTTGGGGGTTTAGGGCACAACATTTCTGAGGAACTCTGACTCAATCTGTCCCTTCTCCTTTCACAGGGCAGCAAGGCGAACCCCATCCCTACTCACTGGAGCTCAGCTTTGATTTTTAACCTCCCTTCCCCACCCTTCCAGAACACACACATTCCCATTCCAAAACTGATTTTATAAAGACATTTTAAACATAATGATGCAACTTGGTGTGCACTACGGCAAATTTACAGGTGTTTTTTTTTTAATTGTTTCCAAAAACGGGCCTTGGATTTAAGATGTAATTTTTAAAATTTCTATTTCTATTTTTTCTGCAGCAGTTGGGTTAGAGGAGGAGGAGCCTTTTAGCCTCTCATAAACTGACCTCTCTACTTCCTCGTGTATTTTTAAGATTGATTGATGATGTGGAAAGGGCTTTGCTTGTCTGCTACTGAGAACTTTACCCTTGCGGTTTTTGTGGAAACTGCTTTTGGAGAAAGAAAAGAAATGAACTTTACTGACTTGACATTTTTGCACCTCCCGTTTTTCTAATCTGGGCTATTTTTATTTTTGTTTTTTTACAGTGAGATTTTTTTGATCTTCAGCTACAGTAAGTTATTCCAATTTTTTTTTTACATTTTTCCTGACTTTCCGCTGATTTCCTTTTTATTGTTGTTACTAGTTACTATTATTATTTATTATTATTATACTTATGATGGTGATGATGATGATGATGATGACACTGATGATTTTTAACCGGATTAAAATCGAGTTTTTCTGAATGTTCATAAGAATTTCTCCGGCCTCCTGATTGACTTTGGAGTTTTACATCTTGGGAGAGAAAGTGAAGGCATTAGCATTTTTAAGTGGATTGTTCACATAAACCTTTTCTCTCCCAACCCCACCCTTGCCCTCATCCCCTTCCCCACGCTCGAAAGAATTTTACTGGCTGTTAAGTCTGTGACCTTATTTTTCCTGATCTTTAACTTAACTGTTTTAGAGCATCTCTGGACGTCTGTATTTTTAATTTTTTATTTTTGTTTTTTTATTTTTAATCTTTCATTTGTTAAATTTTTAAACTGTGCTGCAATAAAATGTGTGTGGTACTACTTAACACCTATAATGGTGATGGCATTTTCCCAGAAAGCCATCTTCCTCCTGTTTCCCTTGAAATCCCATCCTGCTTTTCCTGTACACTACTACCCCTCACAAACCACAAGCTGCAGCAACATGGATGCCCAGCCTGGAACAGCAGCAGCCAGGATGACCTGGAGCCAGGGGGGCCTTCGGAACAGATGCACACCCTTCCTGGGTGATGGTAAGAGGTGTGAGGTCCACTTGGTTTCATTGCAAAGACTAGGAAATACACCCCTTTAAGTCTAGTTGATACGGTGTAGGTGGTAGCTTCTGGAAATGCTTAGGTTGAGATTTTTGTGTATCTCAGATGTTTCCCAAGGGATGCCATCTCAGTTTTTTGTAAACTATGATGGAAATTGGGCTGACTGAGAAATTTTGGTAATTGGAAAGAGCAGCTGAAGGTTACATATACATTAGAATGAAAATGGCTTGTTTTTATTAGCAACAAGACGTGGACATACTACGTGTTTTTTTTTTTCCTTAGATTATTGCAAATTAGTGTCATTCGGAGTAATCGTCCTTGGGTTGTGGATTGTATTCTGTTTATTCTTAATAAAATTTAACGTGAATCAAGCTGTAAGAAACATCCTGTAATAATAAATGCTGTCTCACTGGGAGTTTTTTTAAAAAAGGATAGCGAGGCTTTTTAATCTCAGAAAGTGAAATCTAACCTGTATCCAAATTAGGAAAGATCTGGGGCTGACCTCTTTCAGTGATAACTTGGGACCCAGCTAAATGTTGGGGAATCTGGTGTGTTCCCAAGAGTACTAGGAAGGAATGAGAACCTAAAGACTTAAGAAATTTAGCATCGTCTAGTATTTTACTGACAAGAGTGGAATATTTTGATAACTCACTTTAGAGTTGCTCTAGTAGATTTTGAACTGAGGTTAAAAAGTAAAATGGTTTTTAAAGGCATTATTGAATGCTGTGTGGTACTAGGGTCATTAACATACATCCCTTGCTTGTATAAAAGAATAAAGTCCAATTAAAGTGAACACTGAAGACATCCTCAAAGTAAACCAGAATGGGAGAAAGTTCTATGAACTGTCCTGAGGTTATACAGAACAGGAATGGAAAATTTTAATAGGTCCAAGTACTATTGAAGGCCTTTATTGTAGGAAAGCTATTTTTACCTGTTAACTCTCTGTCATTGTCATTGTGTGGTTTCTGTTCGCTATATGCTCTTTCCTGTTCATTCTACAAATTTATCTTGTGTTACAGTTTGGGAGATACAAAAAGGTGTAGTTCTTCAGGGACTCATAACCTTGTGAGGGAAATGGGTGAATGAGATGTCACCATGTGATTAAGAGGGAAACATAGATTCTATAAAAAGTATGCAAAAATGAGTACCTCATTGACTCTTACAAGGTCAGGAAATGCTGCTTTAAGAAAAAAATTTTTTTTAATGGTAGAGTGTGCAGGCAGGAGAGGGGCAGAGAGAGATAGAGAATCTGAAGCAGCCTCTTCGCTGATCTGGGCAGGGAGCCCGATGTAGGGCTCGAAATCACAAACCATGAGATCATGACCTAAGCCAAAGTCAGGTGCTCAACCAATCTGAGCTACCCGTGTGCCCCAGTCAGGAAATGATTCTAAGAGAAGGAACTGAAGTGAAGCTTAGAATTAATGCCAGATTATAAAAATTTTAATGCCATGCCAGGGAGTTTTTATTTTATCCAAAACCATTGGTGAGCTATTGAGGTTTTAAACTGGGGAGTGAGATCAGATTTTCATTTTAGAAATGTAATAGTGTGGAAATGGCTTAGAGAAGAGTGAGATTAGAAGTAGGCGATAAGATATTCAAATACACAGAAAAATAATGAGCTGGCCTCCTCAAAAGCAGTGTAATTGGGATTAGAGAGGAGCTGATAGATGTTGGGTAAACAAAAGGAGCAGATTAGAGTTAAGAGTAGGAGAAAGCAATTTAAATACTGCTTTGTGAGGTAGACATTTGAGTGCTTATTCTGAAAATCACTGTTAGGCTGGGGCATATAGGGATGAACAAAACATTGTTCCCTAGCCCTCTTTGTTATTATAGATCATTGAGCATTTTATAATCTAGAAGGAAAAGAACAGAGTGAGATGATAGGAAGAGAACCAAATTTAGAATATGGAGGTGGGAGGGTGCTGCCAGTGAGAGACCTTAAAGGAATTAGTGTTGAAATTAAGATCTGGAAGTGGATTATCCTACCTAAAAGCACAGATTATTGGGAGAAAAAACTTGGCTACAGAGCAAGAAATAATTGGAAAGATAGGCAAGTACCAAGCATAGTATATAGGTCCTTGTAGGGCCACATTTAATATCTAGATTATTTTGGGAAGAAAAGGAGTCTTTTGAAGGAACTTGAGAATGCTGAGATCCTATTTCTTTGGAATTTCCTTCTGGCCATTGTATGGGGAATGTTAGTAATGAGGACAAAGTTCAAAGAGGACAATAAATTAGAAGAGTTACCAGAGTAGCCAATCAGAATGGTCACTATCTGGTTAATCTCTTAAAAAAAGCACATGATCCTACTTGCCCAGGTTTTTCAAATGAGTGTTTTTGGGGCATGTATTACTGAGCAGATGTAAGTTTGAAGAGGGCAGGTTGATCAGATTGTAGGAATTAACTGGTTACTTCTCTGACAACCCCTTTGGTTCAGACATGATAGGATTGCTTCCCTATTTGAAAAGAAAAATGAAGTAGACACACAGTTTTTTCCTTTTGGAAGCGATAATATGGACAATTTACCGTGTTTGTGTTCATCAGTGTTAAAGTTCTTGTAACCTTTCTTAATTTATTTTAGAGGGGGAGGGGGCAGAGAGAAACTTAAGCAGGCTCCATGCTCAGCACAGAGCAGGGCTAGATCCCACGACCTTGGGGTCACGACCTGAGCCAAAGTCAAGAGTGAGATGCCTAACCAACTGAGCCACCCAGGCACCCTTGTGTGAACTTTTTTAATCATCATCGTAATCTTTGTATAAGTATTCACATTTTGGAGATGAGAATATTGAAGCACAGAATTTTTAAAATTTGCCCAGTTAGACATACTTAGTAAATGGTGACACATGGGTTTAACTCAGGCAGTTAGGCCTACAGATTTCAACTCTTAATCATACTAGGTTGACCTTTACTTGACATATTGAAGTATTTATGGAAAACAAATCTTTATTGGGTTAAAGTACCCTCACCCAATTGTGTTGGACCTCCATTTTAAAGAGTGTCCAACTAAATATCGTTATATATTTTAACTTATGTTAAATGGCATAATGAAGTGTCCAAGGTAATGAATTACTTAGATGTAGCTTTGTGGTATAATCTTATAAAATATTTGGATGTGACAGTATTCTTTTGAGGAAGTAAATACACTTTAAAAGTGAGTTTTAGTCAAATAAATAGTTGTATTTATGGTTTAAAAAAATACACATCCTAGAGGGTTGTGTTGCCAAATCCAGCAGTCTTTTTCAGTCCTCATCACACTTGACCAGTTGGTATGATTTAACCAGTGGAGCCACTTTCCTCCTTGAAACGTTTTTTTACTTAGCTTCCCGGTTTTTGTTCTGTTTCTGGGTCATTTCATTCAGTCGGATGATTTTCTATACCATTTATAAGCTAATTATTCCCATGGTTCCATCACCAGCCTCGGCCTCTTTTGAATGACTTGCCAATCAATCTGTTTAACTGCCTGGCTGACTACTCCCTTTAAGTGTATCAACTTAAAAGTCCAAACCTGGGCTCTTGCATTCTCTCAAACCAGTGTTGCCTGTTAATGAAACTCCAGTTTTTATGTCAATTTAGGTCAGATGTTGGTTAGCCATCCTTATCTGTTTTCTCTCATACCTTATCTTTGGCCTTGTGAAATAACTGTCAGTGCTTCCTTTAAAATACAAGAATTGACCCATATTGCCGTTCCTTGGTCCAGTTTCAAGCTGTCATTGTCTGGTGCACAATTCGAATAAGTTTAGGTTTTTTTTTTGCCCCTCCCACCAGTTGTGGTAGCTGCATTGGTCCTACTGAAATGTAATGCTTGAAAAATGTATTGCCTGAAGGAGTTTCTTGTTGAAACTCAACTAATAGCTCCCTATTTTCAGTGTTAAAAATTCACTGTGATTTAACAAAGTACATGATCTGTTGTGCTCCTCTTTGCCAATAGTATACACACAGTACGCTCTAGCCACGTTGCCTCCTTACTGAGTCTTGAACACACTAGATGGTCCTGTCTCAGAGCCTTTCCTTGGAATGTTCTTCCCTGAGACATTCCTAAGATTAGGTTCCTCACTTCACTCAAAGGTCATCTCCTCACTGGTGTTTTCCCTCTCTTGGCCCTTCAGGCTTTCCCCCACTAAATACTTGAGCACTTTTTGACAGCACACGTATTAAGAACTTTGTCTTCTACTTAAAGGTATGAGGGAAATATCTGGAAAGCTACATGTGAAAAAACATTGATTACCTCTGGGCAAGGAGGGATTTAGGGTTGGAAGGAAACTTGCTGTGTGCCTAGACTGAGGAGTATAATGAGCAACACTATTTCGTTTCTAATTTAAAAACTTAAAACGCCTTTTGTAGAAATGCTTCAATTCTTCAGATTCTGTGACTGAAGTTAAATAGCTAAGGCCTATGGTAGGGGTTTAGTAAACAGTTTTGTAGTTAAGTTGAAATGCAGTTTTAAGATAGGTTTGGCTGGAGGCAACTGGGTGGGTCATCCAGTTAAATGACATGGGCTCAGGTCACTTATCTCCTGTGGTTCAAGAATTTGAGCCCTGCACTGGTCTCTGCGCTGACAGCTCAGAGCCTGGAGCCTGCTTCATTCAGAATCTGTCTCCCCCTCTCTCTACCCCTCCCCCACTTGCATTCTGTCTCTCTCAAAAATAAATAACATTAGAAAAAAAAAAACTAAAGAAATAGGTTTGGCTATGGTGGAATGAGTTGAGTTGTAATTTGAGGACATGGGTTGTGTGTTTCCTGGAATGGGGCTGTAGACAAAATTTGGAAGAACTTTGTCATTTTCTTAAAAAGTTATTCTCCAGGAATATGCATACATAGGCTTTTCAGAAAGTCATGTCATACATACAGCACATAACATTCAAGTAGAAAAAATTTCTTAATGTGAATATAATATTAACATAAAATTAGATAATCTAAGAATTTGAATAGCTGCATACATTGCATACTTAATATTTTACTTAAAACTATTATTTGTGGCACTTAGGTTCTTGCCATTTTTCCCTTTTATACACAATTGAACAGTCCTAAAACTAAAATTTTATAAGTGCTTTATATTTTTACATAATATGTATGTGGATATTTGATGCTGTTTCAGTTTTGTGAAAAATTCTTGAACTTACACAAAGAGGGATATAATCAGTTTCCATGAACTTGATCCAGTTTTAACAGTCCTTGTGTAATCTTGTTTCACCTATACCTGCATCTACTCCCTCTGCTTCACATTATTTTGAAGTAAATCAAGAATTTACTTTTTTGCTTGGTCTTTCTGGACTTAGAGAAGTTCTTTCATTAGAGAAAAGTTTTTTGTTAATTTGAGTGAATCTTGGCATGGTTTTTCTCATAGGTGATAAAATTGAGTTCAGAGTAACAGAAGATGGTCATCTTATTGTCAGTTCTCAAATTTAGGTATAATCCCATGTTCTAGCTGCTTAGGTCTGAGTGATGGAGAATGTTGTAACTTTAATTCATTTCCTTATTAAAAATTATTTCCTGGGGCGCCTGTGTGGCGCAGTCGGTTAAGCGTCTGACTTCAGCCAGGTCACGATATCGCGGTCCGTGAGTTCGAGCCCCGCGTCGGGCTCTGGGCTGATGGCTCAGAGCCTGGAGCCTGTTTCCGATTCTGTGTCTCCCTCTCTCTCTGCCCCTCCCCCGTTCATGCTCTGTCTCTCTCTGTCCCAAAAATAAATAAACGTTGAAAAAAAAATTTTTTTTTAATTATTTCCTTATAAAAAATTAAAATTTTAAGACAAATATTATCATTAGTTTGACAAACTCATTTGGTGACAGCCTGACTTCGATTGATTTGATTATTTACAGTCTGTTACATTAAGTGACTGTGATTATGTATATCTATTACTGTATAAAAGCTAATACATTTGATTTGACAGCTGAGTGGTGGGGTGGATCCAGCTGGGGTATAACATAAAAAAAAAGGCACAGTATTGGTAAATACTGAAAAATACTGATTTTCCAAACACCTGTCTCCATGGTAGACTTTAAAAAGTATATTTTGGGCACACCTGGGTGGCTCAGTCAGTTGAACATCCAATTCTTGATTTTGGCTCAGGTCATGATCCCAGAGTTGTGGGATTGAGTCCCGTGTGGGCTCCGCATTGCGCATGAAGCCTTCCTTTCTCTCTGCCTCCCCCCTGCCCCGACATGCTCCTTCTGTTTCTCTCTAAAAAAAAATAAGTAAAATAAAATAGTATAAATTTTATAACTGAAAAGTATAATTTGTTGGAACTCAATTGCAAGATAAAAAAGAAATGAAATCTTGTGAATAAGTATCACTGACACTTTCTATTTGCTATTCAGAATATGGTCTGTGCTCCAGCAGCAACATCATCATCATCATCATTGTCATCATCATCATCATAACCTGGAAGTTTCATAGAAATACAGAGTTTTATGCCCTATCCTAGAACTGATGGGCACATCAAAGAAAAGTACTGGTCTAGACCACTTGCATTCCCTTATTATTGCTTACTTGTGATGTAGACATTTTGATGGGCTTTGTGGCAAGAGGGTTTTTTGGTGTTTGAGGGGAAAGTTGGGGATCACGGTATGTGAATTTGCAGTAATACAATATAAAAAAATGTAAAAATTGAAATAATGACTCATAAATAGGATTAAGAATCAAGTAATTCAGACGGGTAATTTGATAAATGGTAGATAAGTAGTGGATACCACTGAAGCTAGTAATCAAATATTTGTTGGTGATAAATGATAGCTGAAAAGAGAAATGTTTGAAAAACATAATTTTGCCTATCAATGTGGATCTGTGACTATAATACTTATGAACATTTTTACCTTTTCTCCATGTTTAAAGAGAATATTCAGACATACAAAACAGTATTGTATATTATATATATACCTAGATTGCCATGTTACCGTTTTCTTTGAGTGTTATTTACTGAACCACTAAAGGGAAATTGCTGATTTAAGACAGATCCCTAATATTTAAAGCATTAATCTCAAGTATAAAGATACTGTTCTCTTGATCAAGAGTTCATGTGCACCTTAACCATTTTGTCACTATTATGCACACAGGTTTTCAGTGATACTAGAAATAAGTACTTCCTGTATTTTTTTTTTAATTATTTTATATATTGCATGTGTCCTTGATGTTTTAGTGTTTGGTCAAGGTTTATTGACTTTACTGAAGTAATTATGAAATGTCGCTCTTATTTCTTTTCCTGTGAAAAGCATTCTTTTACATACTCCTAATACTTGTTTGATACTTGTAGATTTGGGAACCTCTTTTTTTGAAATGGCTTAAAACATCCCCAGAATGGCACCAGGGTGGCTCAGTCCGTTAAGCGTCCGACTTCAGCTCAGGTCATGACCTGAACTGTGACTTCAAGCTCCCATTGGGCTCTGTGCTGACAGCTCAGATTCTGTGTCTCCCTCTCTCTGTTCCTCTCCCACTTGCACTCTGTCTCTCTCTCAAGAATAAGAAGATTTAAAAAAAAATTCCCAGAATGAGTAGATGTTTGTTGAAGGGGAGTTTTGCTATGTAGAAGCTAGTCTAGTTAAGAATATGATAGGTTCATAACAGAGAAAGACAGATACCATATGTTTTCACTCTTTTGTGGATCCTGAGAAACTTAACCGAAACCCATGGGGGAGGGGAAGGAAAAAAAAAAAGAGGTTAGAGTGGGAGAGAGCCAAAGCATAAGAGACTCTTAAAAACTGAGAACAAACAGGGTTGGTGGGGGGTGGGAGAGAGAGGAGGGTAGGTGATGAGCATTGAAGAGGGCATCTTTTGGGATGAGCACTGGGTGTTGTATGGAAACCAGTTTGACAGTAAATTTCATATATTAAAAAAAAAAGAATATGATAGGCTTTGGGGCGCCTGGGTGGTTCAGTAGGTTAAGGGTCGGACTCTTGATTTTGGTTCATGTCATGATCTCGTGGTTCATGGGATGGAGCCTTACATCAGGCTCTGTACAGCATAGAACCTGCTTGAGGTTCTCTCCCCCTCCTCTGTCTCTCTCTCTCTCTCTCTCTGCCCCTCCCCCACTCTTGTGCGCACACTCTTTCTCTCACTCTCTCCCTCAGATCATTTTTTGTTTGTGAGAGACAGAACAAGTGGGGATGGGGCAGAGAGAATCCCAAGCAGGCTTCACATTGTCAGCACAGAGCTTGAAACCATGAACCAGATCATGACCTGAGCTGAAACCAAGAGCTAGACACTTAACCCACTGAGCCACCCAGGCACCCTTCTCTCAAAAATAAATGAAAGTAGCAGCCTTCCCTTTTTTAGGAAAAACAAACGGGATTGCCTGGGTGGCTCAGTTGGTTAAGCATCTGACTTCGGCTCGGGTCATGATTTCACATCTTGTGGGTTCAAGCCCTGTGTCAGGCTCTGCTGACAAGCTCAGCCTGGAACCTGCTTTTGATTCTGTGTCTCCCTCTCTGCCCTTCCCCCACTCATGCTCTGGCTCTCCCAAAAATAAATGAAAAAACACTTAAGAACAATACAATACGCTTCTAAAATGCTGAGGTTTGCTTTTTTTTTTTCTTTTATTTTTAAGTAATCTCTGCACCCAGCATGGGGCTTGAATCCACAACTCAGATCAAGTCACATGCTCTACCCACTGAGCCAGCCAGGCATTACCTTACCCCCTTATTTCCTTAAGTCTGATGTAACTCTGACTGAAACTGACAGGTAACTATTTAATAATGCCAACAGTTGATTATGAAGGTTGAAATGTGGAGAGAAGTACCTGTGTCTGTTGGGACTACTAATGAGATACCTTGAATTTGTGAAACACAATATCCAGTGAAAAATTTGGTTGAGAGATGCCCATTTCCTAAAATTTTATGTAGTTTTGAATTGCTCTTTGTGGAAGGGAAGCACTCAACCATTACAACTTGTTTGTGGGGGAAGGGTGGGTTATAGAAATATTTGCTTATTCTAGGCCAAGCTGTGCATTATAATCCTTGAATTGCAATGTTGCATTAAGCTATCTTTGCAGAATGACGAATTATGAAAGCAATGTGGTTGTTGAAGAAAAATCAAGGAAAAAGTACTTAAAAAATTAAGAATATTACTACATCCTGAGATGTCAAATACTTAGTAATTTAGATAACTTCTACAGTTGACCTTTGAACAACACAGATTTGAATTGTATGGTTCGACTTACATGTGGGTTTTTTAAAATATAAATGCAATACTGTAAGCATTTTTCTTAGGATTTAAAAAAAAATTTTTTTTTAGTATTTATTTTTGAGAGAGACAGAATGCAAGTAGATTAGGGGCAGAGAGAGGGAGACACAGAATGGGAAGCAGGCTCCAGGCTCTGAGCTGTTAGCACAGAGCCCGACACAGGGCTCGAACTCACGAGCCGTGAAATCATGACCTGAGCCAAAGTCGGATGCTCAACCGACTGAGCCACACAGGCGCCCCTTTTCTTAAGATTTTAGTAACTTTTTTCCTTATTATTTTTAAGGAGCATGTGAACAGGGGATGGGGGGAGGTAGAGAATCTTAATCTAAGGCAGGAGTGGATCTCAAAACCATGACATCATAACCTGAGCCAAAATCAAGCTTAGCAAACAGTCACCTAGATGCCCCTCTTGCTTATTGTAAGAATGCAGTATATAACATACACAGAATACGTGTTAATAAACTTATTGGTAAGGCTTCCAGTCAGCAGTTTTTGGGGAGTCCAGTTCCGTTTGGCTTTTTTATTGCACAGTGGGGAAGTGGGTGCTCCTTGCCTCCTGTGTTGTTCATGGGACAGCTGTATATCATGTGTGCTCCTTAGCATCTTGAACATCTCTCAATGTCAGTATGTTGTCATTTTTAAATAATTGTTGCTGCTTGTATTAATCAGATTGATGTACTGAAATTCATTAAACCAGTCCTATATTGTCAGGCACTTATTTTCTAATTTTTCACTGTTAATATGTCCAAATCCTTGTTTGCTTCAGATGAGTTCTCAAAAGTGAGATTGAGCCAAAGAATGTGTACAGGTTTAAGGCTTTTGATAAAAAAAAGTCCCATTGTCCGCTGAAAATAATGGAACCAATTCATAGAAAAAATGTATAAATATGACCATTCCAAGTTTAAAATATTTTTGCTTATTTGGTAAATGAAGTATGGTAATTGATATCATTTATGCTTTCATTATAGTGATGTTGAATTAAAAAAATCTCCTTAAACCTTTAGTAGTACTTGCTAATAACCTGTTTGTGTCCTTGGCCCATTTTTTTGTTGTTGTTGGTATTTACCAATAATAGTAAATGATGTAGTAGCAGCAGCTGCAGCAGCAACACTTCCTGTATGCCAAGCACCATGTCAATGTTTTCTGTACTTTGTTTATGCCTCCTACCTCACCAATGAGACAAATACTATCAATGGTACTGATTTTACTGTTGAAATGTCTGGTTTTTGGAGGAATTGGCTTCCCAAAGGGTGGTGTACACTATTCAAAGGGGTTGACCTTGAAAGTGAAACAAGTCTGACCCTAGTCTCAGAGCTCTTGACCATTAGGATGTATTCTTTTCATGCATTTTTGTGTATGTTATTAAGAACTTGAATTGTGGACAAATAGACATTACAGTTTTTTGTAACTTTTATTTTTCGTTATTTTTGTATTTTAGTGTTGTATTTTTATGTTCTATTTAGGAAGTTTTCGTTAGTCACTATTGCAAGTGAAATTTGGTCATGGTGGCCATGGCTTGAACTTGTGGGGATAGGTATCTTCCATTTTGGTTTAAAAAAAATTTTTTTTTGAAAACAGTGTTTACCTAAACTTTTAATTTGCAATTTTTAAAGTTACTGACTCAGGTCCTGTTCAAACCTAAACCAGGATAGGGCTGATCAGAATACAGAAAATACGCAGAAGCATCTGTCAGTTGAGATTGACTTTTGGTTGTCATTGTTTTAAAACTAATGTGACATAGAAAAAATCTTGTGCTATCGAAGGAAAATTGTGTTAATCTTATTAAACTTCTCTAAGTGATGTGGGCAAGATTCCTCAGGGTATGTTGAACAAATCAGTGAAGGATATGTAATTGTAAGTGACTGTTAATATTTTAATACTTAAAATCCGAATCTGACACTTCAGGCTCAACAAGGGTCATTGAAATAGGTCAAAAGAGGATGAGGGACGCCTGGGTGGCTCAGTCGGTTAAGTGGCCGACTTCGGCTCAGGTCATGATGTCGTGGTCCGTGAGTTCGAGCCCCATGTCGGGCTCTGTGCTGACAGCTCAGAGCCTGGAGCCTGCTTTGAATTCTGTGTCTCCCTCTCTCTGACCCTCCCCCATTCATGCTCTGTCTCTCTCTGTCTCAAAAATAAACGTTTAGGGCCGCCTGGGTGGCGCAGTCGGTTAAGCGTCCGACTTCAGCCAGGTCACGATCTCGCGGTCCGTGAGTTCGAGCCCCGCGTCGGGCTCTGGGCTGATGGCTCGGAGCCTGGAGCCTGTTTCCGATTCTGTGTCTCCCTCTCTCTCTGCCCTTCCCCCGTTCATGCTCTGTCTCTCTCTGTCGCAAAAATAAATAAACGTTGAAAAAAAAAATTTTTAAATAAACGTTGAAAAAAAATTTTTTTTTAATAAAGAGGATGAAATGGTATTCGAAGTGTAAAACCGTGTACTAGATGTAAAGAGACCCAACTTTATAGTCATACAAATAGGAAGTTAGCATTATATTAATGAGTAAGAATTAGGTTTTACTTTATGAATTCTGCATATGTTGACAATACAAAAGTTATTAGCAGAAGCACTAGCATCTGGATAGCATCCAGAGTGTATTCCATTCTTGAAAGAGCAACCAAATTTGGGCTGCTACTATGTTCAAAGGGACATTGACAGATTTAAATTGTTGCATGGGACTTCTTATTTTCACAGATGGTGAGGATAGACAGCACTTTGAATAAGATGATTTATGTTAAAAAGAAAATTTTAATGCTAATGAAGAGACAAGGGAAGAAGGAACTAAAGAAATTAGTTAAAAGCCAGTTAGGTTTTAGAGTTGAGTATCTTTAAATCGTGGATTCCTTGACTTTGGTGGCAGTTCAAGAAGCTAGATAGATTATTAGTGAGTGAGCAAGGATGTTAGGGGATTTTAACATGTTCTGAAGAATTGTGAGGCTGTTGAACTACATGATTTAGTTTTTTCATCTTAGAGATTCTGGGAATATTTTTAAAACCTACAGTTTAAAATTTGTTGTTGTATTTCATTACCTATTTATACTTTGACAGGAACAATCTTATAAAAATGTTTATTAAAATTTGAAGGAAACATGTAAAGAAAATACGTAAAGCATCAGCAAAGATAATCACTATTAATATTTGCTATCTTCGTCCATTTTTCTGTCTCTTAGCTATGGGTGTACCTGTACATCTCTATATTTTTTTCATAGTATGTATTTTATATATTTACAGGTTTTTAGCAATGTAGAATTGTTACCATATGTAGTTTTAGAGCATTTGTTGTGTAAGTGTTTTTCGCTTAGTTTTCTACAACATGTTTTTATTAGGGGGTTATCTAATGTTTTTTGTTATAGGGATCTATAAAAATTACAGGCATCAAAGTTTCTCATTTTCAGTTCCAAATAGGATGACCTGAAATTAATTTAACATTGTCAGTTGCTTAATTAATGCAAGTATATAGACCTACCCGTTGCTTGCCACTTAACTTTAATTAAGAATTTTCAGGGGCGCCTGGGCGGCTCAGTCGGTTGAGCTTTCGACTTCAATCGGGTCATGATCTGGCGGCTTGTGAGTTCTAGCCCTGAGTCGGGCTCTTTGCTGACAGTTCAGGGCCTGGAGCCTGCTTCATATTCTGGGTCTCCCTCTCTCTCTGCCCCTCTCCGGCTCATGCTGTCTCTCTCTGTCTTTCAAAAATAAACATTAAAAAAATTTTTTTAAAATAATAAAGTATTTTCAAAGGAACCTATAGAAACATGTACTGGTTTACTTAGCTATAGCAGAGGAAATGCCATTTCTCTTCAATTGGATGATCATTGTTATATTAGTAAATCTAAGAAAAATGTAATTTTGTTATTTTCTGGGAACTTGTTAAAGTGTGTGACCTTGTATATATCATTTTCCCATTTGCCTAAACTAGCTTTAAGAAACTTTGGAACAGGTAATATTACACATGTAAAATACACCATCTGTGTTCCAGCCTTGTGCTTGGTTCTGGTAGCTGCTTCTTAGATTGCCATGTTTGTTCTCTATTTGCATTTTTCCCCCCTCCTGAATAATTTTAAAATTCTAGGCATGATACTTCACTTAGGAACTTGAACGTGGCTTCACCTTGTAAGAAGAAAGATAGTATGTATCATCGCATAACTATCAAAATAATATATAATATTCAATATTCTGTGTACAGTCCATAATAAAATTCTCTAGTTGTCACCAAAAAATGTTCCCTATCCAGTCAAGGTTCATACATTGCTTTCTTAATCTAGGAAAGTCCTTCCTTTTCCCTATTTTGTATGTATGTATTTATTTTTGAGGAGTTTCAATCATTTGTATTGTATAATGTCTCTACAAACTTGAAATTGATTGTTTCCGTATGTATAGGTTCAAGTATTTTACCAAGGATATTGCATAGGTGATGTGTTTGTTACATCAGCAGGCATATATGTCAGATCAGTTGGTTTAAGTGGTGGCATTTATGTCTCCCATTGTAAAAGTACATTTTTCCTGTTAAAATCGTATTCTTTTTGGTAATACTTTGAGATCATGTAAATCCTGTTTCTACTCAACAAGCTTTTGCCCAGTGATTTTAGCATACGTCAATAGTCGTCTGAATCAATTCTTAAATTGATGTAATCTTTACCAATCTAACAGTTTTAAGAAGTATCTTTAAAATTTTTCATTTCAGTATGTTTTTCTTTAAAACATTTGATTTTAAATGATTTGTTTTGAGTTTCCTGCCTTTTATTTTCTCTTCATACTTTTTGGGACTGTTGCATGTTTTGTGTTGAGGTTTTGACAGTTGCATACATAATTTTTTACATTTAAATTTTGACCCATTTATAATTTATTTTGGTGTACTGAGTTTGTTTTTAGATGGCTGTGTGCTACCATTTATTGAATTATCTATTTCTCCCTATAATTTATAATATCTTGAGTATTCTTAGTTTAATTCTTAGACATAGCAGTTAGAATAGCTTATCTAAAAATGGCTAGCGTCCCTTTTTGTGACCTGAAAATGCCTTAAAAATAAAGTATACTGTTCTTTTTGCAGACAGATGGACAGTTCATTGTTGGCCAGAGGTAAATAATTGAATGCAATAAAGATAACAGGCAGAGAACAAAGAAAGGGGGCCAGATTGAGTAAGAGGGAACCAAGAGGGACAAGTGATTTATAAAGGGGCAAAATAAGAGCTTAGGATTGTTAAAGGAGGACAACCTAGTGCAGATGATGACACTCTAATTGGGCAGAGAAATTTATAGTATCGGAAAAAGAAACTTTGTCAAGAAATTGTGAAAGGCCGTGTGAAGTAGAAAATCTTTACACTCCAGATTTAGTCATGTATTTTTAAAAATGCCAACTCATTGCTGCCATCTAGTGATACTTTTTATATTGAAAGAAAGATGGGAAATAACATTAGTCATGTATCTAATTTGAATTGTATGTATAGGGTAGTTAAAGGGTAATAAAGAAAATTTTAAGGCAGAGTTCTGAATTTTCTAGTTTGAGGCAAGTTATTTTTCTTAGTATGATTTGACATCTGATAAGCCATACAGATGTTATCTTTGATTTATTTTTTTCTGGAGTAAAAGGTAATGTGCTATGAGCAAGTTTAAACGTGATTAGTCTAGGTGTATAGGGTAAGCAGGTAGAGGTTTAGCTGAAATTTTTTTTTTGAGCAGCTGGCAAAAGTTTATTAGAATATAAGATGGGAAAAGAAGAAAATAGTATGAAAGCTCTCTTTACAGAGAGGGG
Source organism: Felis catus (assembly GCF_018350175.1). Taxonomy (NCBI): domain Eukaryota; kingdom Metazoa; phylum Chordata; class Mammalia; order Carnivora; family Felidae; genus Felis; species Felis catus. The sequence goes on along the minus strand of NC_058373.1, from coordinate 71,916,211 downwards.
ACATTCAAAAGTGAGGATTGGCTGAAATCTTAAGTAGAAACCTTATGGCTTGTGTACTTAACTTTCTGCCGCTGGGATTTTTGTTTGTAGTAAATATGCCTAAATATTACTACTGTGATACTAAACATAGTCTGAATGAGTGGCACAGTTTTGTCAAGCATTTATCTTTCCAGTCCTTTTCCACTAACGGTACAGTTCTGGTGTCCCAGACGTAAAAGCAAGGGAGTCTTGGTTCCAGTTATAAATTTGTTTTGGGCCAGCTCCCAGCAAAGTCAAGGACTTTCATAACCTATGTTTTTGGGCCCTTTGAAACTCTTCATAATCAGAGAGTGTAATCTGCATCTCCCCTTGCTGCCCCTCTTCCCAGCAGAATTTACTTGACATTTAATGTGAACTTGAGAGATGGAGTAGTCATTATAAACATCTCCCAAATTTTTAGTTAGATTGGCAGTCCCAAGTTAGGTTGGTCTCAAGAGGGCAAAGAATCGGGATAGTGCAAACCTGAGAATGAACAGTTGAAATAAAATTTGACAGGTTTGTTTGCATTCCAAACAGATGGAGATTTTATTTACCTTTTTTTTTTTTGGTTTTAGGATATAATTGGAATGGCAGGAGTGTGAATAGAAACATTTCTATATCCACAAGTCTTAAATATTTGTCCATCACTGCCACTAAAATCTCTTGGTTTTATTGCTTCAGCATAAAGCCTATGATCAGACACATAGATCCTTTGGTGTAATGCAATAAAGGTAACTGAGTAGTCCTAGTTTAGATTTACTTACCAGATAAAACACGCCTTAGATTCTTTGGGATAAAAATATATATGTAAAGTATGTAGTATGCAAACACCTGCGTGCATGTGCATCTGTGCTAGTTTTGAGTGCTACAACCCAGATAACCTTTAGGAAAATGTTCATTCTTTCCTTCCATTGTATTTACTGTGTTCGAATTCTGCTCTTCTGGAAACCAGATCTGTTTAAATCTTCAGCAGTGAATTACACAGGATGCAGAGTATCCAGGGAACATAATCATTTCAGAAGTCTACCCTGTTCATTTTACTTTTTTTTTTTATATAAATTGTTTTAAATGTTTTTATTCATTTTTGACAGAGACAGAGCATGAGTGGGGGAGGGGCAGAGAGAGAGGGAGACACAGAATGGGAAGCAGGCTCCAGGCTCTGAGCTATCAGCACAGAGCCCGATGTGGGGCTTAAGCTCACGGACTGTGAGATTGTGACCTGAGCCAAAGTCAGACACTCAACCGACTGAACCACCCAGGTGCCCCTCATTTTTTACTCTTTGAAACTAATTTTAGGAAAGAACCTTTTTTATTCTGTGTAACTTTTATTTATTTAGATGTTTAAGAAAGAATGAATTTGACTTAGAAATGGGTTCTGTGGGGCGCCTGGCTGGCTCAGTTGGAAGAACATGCGACTCTTGATTTTTGGATTGTCAGTTCAAGCCCCACATGGTGTATAGAGATTACTTACTTCCCTACCTACATACATAAACTTAAAAAAAAATTTTTTTTTCTGATAACGCCTGAAACTAATAACAACACTATATGCTAACTAACTAGAAATAAAATAAAACTTTAAAAAAATGATTTCTCTGAGAACACTTTAAAAAAATTTTTTTTAAGTTTATTTTTGAGAGAAAGACAGGGCATGAGTGGGGCAGGAGAGACAGAATTCAAAGCAGGCTCCTGGCTCTGAGCTGTCAGCACAGAACCTCATGTGGGGCTCGAACCCACAGGCCGTGAGATCATGACCTGAGCTGAAGTTGGGATGCCTAACTGACTGAGCCACCCAGGAGCCCCTCTCTGAGAAAACTTTAAGGATGTTACTAATTTCATCTATGAGGAATAACAGAACATTTAGAATGTGCTAGCAACTTGTAGTTGTCAGAAAAATGGGAGAAATTGTGGAATTTATAAACTAGCTTGAGGAACTAGACTATGAAGGTCATAATAAGCATTAACCGAAAGCAAAGGACCCACAGGACAACATTTAAAAATATTACTGCTTTATCTTTTGTAAGCATGTGACTTTTATGTGAATAGTTTATATGTGCTTCCTTTTACCGTACAGTTACATATGTTGCTTTTCGATCTAAACATTTAATCATAATTCCCCACATTATTTAAAGTAATTGTTTGTTTTTGTTGAATCTCTACACCCAATGAGGGGCTCAGGCTCCACCCTGGGATCAAGAGTTGCATGCTTTCCCACACTGAACCAGCCAGGCACACCTAAAGTGATGTGCAGATTAGTCTAAAGACTGTAATTGCTGGTAATTAGAATGCTGAGGTAAAAATTAAAAATCTGCTGTACAAAAATGCATGTAGAATATAACATGCTATAGATATTTGTAAGGTAAAACAAAAGTTAACTTGTTCTGCAACTGCTTTTATACTGAAATCTGATGTATGTCTTGAAGACTGTAGCATTTGGATCTGATTATTTAAGCTAGGCAGCACTTCCACCCATATCTTCTTGCCTAGCACTTATTTTTAAAAAGCTAGGAGAAATCTGCCCAATGAGGAAAAATTACTCAAGTGTAAACCTTTATGACCCATAATATAGCCTCAAATAAATTCATTTACATCTGTTCCATTTCTGTTAGGTCGAGAAAAATAATTAGGAAGTAAAACCTCTAATGACTAAAGTCCATAAAAATACAACTCTGCCAACAAGGTTGGCACCTTGGAATGACCTGTGACAGTTGAGAAGTAAATGAAACAACATATTTAAGGAAAGAAAATGCAGTGATAAAATTTCATACCCAGCAAAACTGACTGACAAGTATAGACCGCATAGGCCAACTGTTAGTAACATGTAAGAACTGAGAAAATACTCTCATGAATTCTGAGTAATACGTTAGAGATAAACCTGAGATACTATAATTTTAAGTCATGGTAGAATTTAAGCAGTAATATCACAAAAAAGACTTGTGTGTGTGTGTGTAATTGCACTAAGAGTATGAAATTATGGGAAATCCAGACTGGGAAACTTGAGGTTGAATACCCTGTACTCTTCAAAGAAGTTGTTTTGAGTTAAAGGGATGGAAGGGGAACATATCTAAAAGAAGCCATAAAAGACACATCAAATTCGCTTTAATGGGTAAGACTACTAACTAGGGATATACATCAACGTGATAGAATTATTTTGAAAAGAAAGTGATTATGGCACACCTGGGTAGCTCAGTCCTTTGAGCATCTGACTTTTGATCTCAGTTCAGGTCTTGATTTGAGGATTTTGAGTTTGGGCCCTGCTTAGGGCTCTGTGCTGGGCTTGAAGCCTTCACAAAAAAAAAAAGTGATAGTTAACTTTTGGAGGTTGGAAAGGGATTGAGAATGGAATGGTGCACATAGAGGGCTTCTTAGTTTTGAGATTTTGTAGACGCTCTGGTACCTAGAGATTTTTACAATAGTGCCTTGTACTCACCCACACTTGGAACAGGAAACACACTCTGTTTCAACTGCTTTTCTTAAAATTGGTTCCCTTGGCTATCCAGTAAATGGATATTTGGGGATTCTTCAATTCCTGAGTCTATTTCCCCCACGTGGGCTGTTGCATGGGCCGTTGGCTTCCTTACCAGCCTGGCATTTTGGCATTTTCCTTGGGGTACCTTGACACTAAAGCTCACTATCTAGTTGCTTTTATCTGGGGATTCAGAAAGATCAAAAACTATGCTCTGCTGTTGGTGCTTTCTTTTGAGAATCTGTTTTTTCCCAAGAGTTTCTTTGCATTTGGGATATTGGTCACTATCCATCCCTACCTCCCCAACAGAGATTTCAGGGGTAAGGTACCTTAAGGATTAGAGGTAGGGTGAAATGTGAACTGAGATAATTTGCATTTGTGAAATTTGTAAAATTTTGGGGAATCCGTTCCTCTCTTCAATAATTTTTTTTTTTTTAATGTTTGTTTATATCTGAGAGACAGACACAGAATCTGAAACAGGCTCCAGGCTCTGAGCTGTCAGCCTAGAGCCCTACATGGGGCTCAAATCCACGAGCTGTGAGATCCTGACCCAAGCCAAAGTTGGATGCTTAACTGACTGAGCTACCCGGGGCCCTTTCAATAAAATATTAAACAGTAGTATTACTAGAGTGTAAACTCTGAGGAATTATAGCTGTTGCTGTTTTTCCTCTGAAGTAGCCTTGGTAGCTCGTACTTCTCAGATACATGTTCAGTGAAAAAATGTATTTATTTGTACTAACCCTTTTTTTTTTTTAGGAAGATGTGTTTGTCCTTGAACCGGGATTAATGAATCTTTGTGGGTTCATTTGTCTTTACTATTGCTCATATTTTGATTAAATCCTTACAGTGAGTATGGGCATTGAAAGCTATACCATTCACTTTAGCCAAGCCTTTGAAGTTGAGGTCAATATATTATTTTTCTGTTAACAATTCATGATTCTTGTAGCAAATTTAGAAACCATATATAATCACCTAAAAGATAAAATCATATTCTTAAACTCAGATGGCACCCAAAGTTACCACCTTCTTATTTGTGTCTGGATGTTTCTTTACTGGCCTTTCCAAATGGAGTTGCTTAAGAATTAATCCGTAATGCCCAGTGGCATTCTTTATATATAATGAATTCTATATTTCTAGATTGGTACAATCTATATACCTACCATCTTTGTGAAAATTGGAAAAACAGTCATATAAGTCCATTTGTTTTGTGGTTCCAAGGAGTATATTTGAAGCAGGCTTAAATGTGAAGCAGGCATTAATGTCCATTGTTTGGTGGTTTACTCTCTGGTTCAGTATACTGATAGCATGTAGAACCATCCTCTTTTCCCTTACAGGTAATTTCTAATTAAACCCAGGAAGATTTTTTCCTGTATTTATTATTATTTACCATAACATGTAGAATTTATGTTTGTTTCTCATGAAAAACATTTGTAGAAACCTGGCTTAAGTTGTCCCCATTTACAATAATAGGAAACTTTAATAGCCAGCAGTAACATTTGAAACCAGTTACACCTTTCATTTCATTTTTGTTTTTGGTGTTCGAAGGCTTTCTGGCACTCACACTTAGAGTTGAAAATGTGTTCATGACTCTCACGACTGCTGTTTGATAAATTTTTATTTCTTAGTCTTAAAATTTAAGAACTGTTTATAAAGCTATAATTTAGAAACCAAAATCAAATAAAGACAATTTCTTCAATTTTAGAATGGCTAGGAGGGAAAAATGGTTTTGGCAGCTTTAAAATCAGTACTGTTTGTGGGGCGCCTGGGTGGCTCAGTCGGTTAAGCGTCCGACTTTGGGTCAGGTCATGATCTCATGGTTTGTGAGTTCAAGCCCAGCATCAGGCTCTGTGCTGACAGCTCGAGGCCTGGAGCCTGCTTCCGATTCTGTGTCTCCTCCTCTCTCTGCCCCTCCCCCACCAGTGCTCTGTCTCTATCAAAAATAAATAAATGTAAAAAAAAATTAAAACAGAAATCAGTACTGTTTGAAAGGACTAGGTGTTTTAAGGGTCAGAATATTAGTGGTCCAAAAAAAAAATACCAGTGGTCTGTATAAATGATGTTGTAATATTTTGTTAACATACATATATAGAATATATTTTTACATAATCCATGAGAACTAGTTTGTCATGATTTCTCCTGAGGATTGGAAAGAGACTGATATCTGATTTGAGTTTCAAAAGGATGAATGGGGAAAAATTAATCTTAAGAATGTTACTCTAAATCTAAAGTGGGTTCATCTTCAGTTTGGTAGTTGGAGTGGGAAGGGGCAGCAGATAAACAAGCTTAAAGAATGTCAAAACTTTTCTCACATAAAAAAAGACCTAAGATGGTAGTATCATGAATCTCCATGTAATTGTGATTGAACCTTTATAACATACATAAAGATAATTTTTGTTTTGAAAAAGTCTGAGGAAAGTAGTTTTCTTGGTCCCCTTTTGATTCATGCAGTGTTCTACTTAACTAGTTTTATCATCATCATCATCTAGTAGTAAATGTCCCAACTGTATTTTGTAGATTATCACATAAAAATAAAGTAGGTCAAGAGTCAGTACATTGTGTAAAGTGCTAGTACTGATACTGGAGATACCTCTGGCATATTATAAGTCAATTGAAGTACCTGGAAATAGTTCCAGAGTGAATGAGTTGGGTCTATATATTGCTTTAGTATAATAAGGTTAATTATACTTGAGGGTGTCAGCTGCCCACATTTATCTAGCTAAAGAATGGTTGTTTGTGGGCAGAATTCAGACTTTTATATATCTTTGGAATAGTTGAGACTCGTTTTAGTAATAGCAGTGTGCAAAAAGGTGGAGTTCTTTATACGTGGCAAGGAATGGTTAGGTTAGTATGAGGGGTAAGGTTACAAATCTGAGAAGTTTGTAGTAGAAAGCTTAAGGATTTCAAATTTGCTTCAGGACTTTAGAACAGAGATGGTCACTTATAATTAATAATGTCCGTGATTGTGTTACTAGTAGTCTCTGAAGAGGACCCCCCCCCCCAGCCCCTCATGGGATAGACTTGGGGAAGAGGGAGCTAAATTTTTATAAGAATACATATATTCAGGAGCTCTCCTCTGTAAAACAGTCAGATAACTTGCTGCTATGACAGTCCTTTTGGTTGACTGATACTCTAGTCACAGTGGTTCAAAATAAGGAGTAGAAAGTTTCATCGAGGAGTATTTTGTTTTTATCTCCTTTTCACCTGAATGCATTTTTTTTCCTTCCAGCTTTTCAGCTTTGTGAACAACCGTATCATCAAAGACCATGGCAAGCAATGTTACCAACAAGACAGATCCTCGCTCCATGAACTCCCGTGTATTCATCGGGAATCTCAACACTCTTGTGGTCAAGAAATCTGATGTGGAGGCAATCTTCTCAAAATATGGCAAAATTGTGGGTTGCTCTGTTCATAAGGGCTTTGCCTTCGTTCAGTATGTTAATGAGAGAAATGCCCGGGCTGCTGTGGCAGGAGAGGATGGAAGAATGATTGCTGGCCAGGTTTTAGGTAAGATCTGGGTTGAATTAATTTTTTCATTGATTGTATAATTCACATACCGGTCATTTTTCTTTTTTTTTTTTTATGTTTATTAGTTTTGAGAGAGAAACAGAGACCCATGTGCATGTAGGGTACTGGTAGAGCGAATCCCAAGCAGGCTACATGCTGATAGTGTGGAGCCTGACACAAGGCTCAGTCTCACAAACTGATGTCATGACCTCATGAGCTGTAGTCAAGACTTAGACTCAACTATCTGAGGCACCCAGGTGCCCCCAGATCTAGATTTTTCTATTCAAGCTTCTCTTTTTCTGTCCCTTTTCCATTAAGCTAACAGTCAAAAAAATGTTAGGGTTGTAGGTATAATTGGCTAAGGATTTTATTCCATTTTGTGTAACAGAGTTTGGATAAGCTTCAGTTGGCAGTCTTGAGTAAGGTCAGGAGAATAGGAATGACGTGTTACATAAGGAACAGTTGCTGCCTAATAACTGTCCTACCATTCACAGGAGGGATGAGGTGAAGACAATATAGCTTAGTCATTCTTGAGCTGTGGAGCCGGGTGCTTGGCTCTGCATTGGCGATTCATAACTGTGTATTGGGCAGTCTGCATAGCTTGGCTGAGCCTTAAATTTTCTTAGTTTTTAAAAACTGTGCCTCAGAGTTTATTATCTATTCTTACCTGAGGTAATAGTACTTTGGTGTTATCAGGAATTTGTCTTAGTTGAGATGATTCATGAGAAGCTTCAAGTATAGTCTAGCATGTTACACTTAATAAAAGGTACTTATTATTAAATATATTTCAGCATTAGCAGCACAAAGTGGTTTTGTCGTAGGTGTTAGTTTTCCCAATAAGTGTCTGCTCTGATCTAGTATGTTCAGATATATTAGAATGAGATTTAAGCCCTATTTAATAATAGTTTATATTCTAAACTTCAGAAGATTTCATTACATATTAAGACTTAGCACATAAGTCTTACAGAATTTCATCTCCTTGAATAGTTTTCTAACAACTTACCAGTTGCTAAGATTTGCTGTCAGAATCATAGTAATTTTATATAGCTTATATTTTCTTGGGTGTGAATAATATTAGGGAAGTTGAAGGGTTCAGTAAGAGAAGTCAATTTCTCTTTGTTTTTTTTATGAATAAAAAGGAATAAGCACATATATTTTGAATGCCACATAATGGCTAGTGGCATTGTTGATGATACTGTGGTTATCAATTTAACAATTATTTAGGTTTATAAAGTTTATAGCAATTCATAATTGAGAACTTAGTTTTCTGATGATTCCTGTAGAGGCTTATTTAAGTTTTCATTTTGTTTTCAGCATTTTCAGGACTTTGTATTCAGTTGTATAATGTGCAAATTTGAATTCCAATTTAAACATTTTAATTTCTAACTGCCTTCCTCTGCAGGTTGGAGTGGGTTCTCTCCTCCTTAAGTGTATTCATGTTGGTGATTTTCCCTCTAATACTAGATAAAACTTGAGCATTTCATAATGATTGTAGCATTTAATAAATACTTTATATCGTGATTTATTGTAAAGCTTCAACAGCTTTTTAGACTATTTTGGATGTTTATGGTTTTTCAGTGGCTATTTCATGAAAGCTCTTTGATTTTAGAATAAAAGTTTATTGTAATTTGTATTTCACTTGTAAACCCTTTTCAAATGCTGTTTTAGAAATCTTAACCACAATGGATTGGGAAGGAAAAATATTGGAAGTTAGAGAACCTTGTAATCCTTGATATTGAAGATAAAAGTAACTGTTTTAATTGAGAATACATAAGAAACTTCCATACCCACTTGTCCTATATTCAAACTATAGGAAAACTCAAAGTATAGGAAAACTTTGATACCTGTAAAATGGGTGTGGTGGCAAAAGTGAACTAAAACAGTTTTCTATCATAAAATGAAGTCAGGTTTTTTTATGATACTTGTTTATTTTTTAATGGTCATGGAAATTTACTAATACAAAAATAGAAGAATTTAATGAGCATGTGTGTATGTACATCTCACCTGTCTTACCAACCAGATACCAACATTTGACTAATCTTGTTTTCGTCTGTTGTTTCTTTTTTTCCCTTTTTTCTCTTAAATTTTGTTAGAGTCAAGTCTCTTTTTAAGACTCCAGCATATATTCAGCAGACTGGGACTTTTAACAAAATGCAAACCACACTGCCCTTATCACATACCAAAATAAAGCCTCCCAGAAATTCCTTAATGCCATCAAATAATTCATTCCATGTTTAGAGTTCTTCCTTTAGAGTCTGAAACTTTTATTGTTATTATTTTTAATGTTTATTTTGAGAGAGAGAAACAGTGTGAGTGGGGTAAAAGGGCAGAGAGAGAGGGAGACACACAATTCAAAGCAGGCCCCAGGCTCTGAGCTGTCATGTCAGCAACAGAACCCCACTCAAACCCATGAACCTCGTGAGATCAGTGACCTGAGCCAAAGTTGGATGCTTAACTGACTGAGCTTTCCAAGCATCCCTGGTCCCTGGTTGCAAACTTTTTTTTTTTTAAGTTTTTGTCTTGTGGTTTGTGGTTGGTTTTTTGTTTTTTGTTTTTTACTTTTTATTTTTTTGAGAGAGAGCTAGGGGTAAGGGCAGAGAGAGGTGGGGACAGGATCTGAAGCAGGCTCCGTGCTGAAGGCAGAAAGCCTGATGTGGGACCAAACCCACGAACTGTGAGTTCATTAACTGAGCAGGGATAAAAGTCAGACATTTAATTGACTGAGCCATTCAGGTGCCCCTCAAACTTTTTTTTAAATAACTTGATTAATTCAAATCAAGATCCAGTTCATGTCTGTATGTGTGTTTGATTAATTCCCTCTTAGATGTTTTTAAATCTGAGTTTTCCTGTCCTTCTAATTTCAAAAATGTATGACATTTAATTTGTTGAAGAAAATGTGTTCCACACTGTGTGCTGATTGATTCTTTGTGGTGTCATTTAATTTGTTGTTTTCTACCTCTGTTTTGTGTAATACTGCTACATCTAGAGCAGTGCTGTCCAATAGTTGTATAAGAGAATATATACTTAAAACACATCTGAATTCAGACTAGCAGCTTACTTCCTTAGACTGCAGATCTAGAGGCTTGATAAAATTCAGATACTATTTATTTTGGTGAAAATATTACATGGACCGTGTTCTGTGTTTTATATTATACCACATCAGGTGACCTAATATGGTCCCATTTTTAGTGATGTTAAGGATAATTTGTGGGTTCTGAGTTTACATCCTGACACATCAATGATAAGGTTTCCCATCAGTTTTTAACTTTAATGGTGATTATCCATTGATGATTATTGCCTACGTATTTCATTAGGGCTTGCAAAATAATTTTTCTAAACTGATATCTAGCAATCATTAAATATAATCATTGCTTAATAATATAAACTCTTATATTTTAGCTTTTTTTATTTTTGGTTTTTTAATTTTTCTTAACGTTTACTTTTTGAGAGAGTGAGAACATGGGAGCAGGGAGGGGCAGAGAAAGAGGGAGACACAGAATCCGAACCAGGCTCCAGGCTCTGAACTCAAGAGCCGTGAGATCATGACCTGAACCAACGTCGGACACTTACCCCGCTGACCCACACAGGCACCCCTAGCCTTTTAAAAAAAAAAAAAAAAAAAAGCTCTAGGGGGTGCCTGGATGACTTTGTGAAACCTCCAACTCCTTAATTTCTGCTCAGGTCATGATCACATGGTCGTGAGTTTGAGCCCTGTATTGGGCTCTGGGTTGACAGTGTGGAGTCTGCTTAGGATTCTTTCTCTGTTTTCTCAAAGTGGATAAATAAAAAAGTAAGCTCTGTTCTACACCCAGCATGTGTTGAAGAACTTGCAACCCCAAGTACAAAAGTTGCATGTTCTACCAACTGAGCTAGCCAGGCATCCCTATAAACTTATATTTTAAATTGATACATTTTCGTGCATTGCAAATCATTCCTTAGAGCTTAAAATATTTTTTCTGTGGCCAGTGGATCACCTTCAAATTGGTTTCTATGTCCTTGAGACACCTTACTCTTGTAATATTTTATTGCATCTTTAACTTTCTGGCATCACAAGATATTTCAGGTCATCTGATAGATTTCTTGACCTAAATCTCGATTTGCCCCTTTTTTCTAGGAGCCTTGGCTCCTTTAAATGGCACTTACATAGAAACCATGATCTGTACACTGAGAGTGTTTATTATTGTTGAATTTTTAATAGCTTCTGTCTAGTTTCAGCGGGAAGAATAGGAGCACCTTGGTTTTTAGAAAACAAAACATAATTTTATGCATTGTGCCACAGTTTTAAAATAACTACGCCTATTAGGTTTTGTTTTCTGTTTTTTTTTTTTGTTGTTTTTACCAAAATTAAGATTATTAAAAGCAATTTTAGCTCTTAGTTTCTTTTTATTAGTATATATCCTATTCTGGATATCAGCACAGTACTATCGTTTAAATCATCACTTGAAATAATTCTTCTATAAGGTTGTGTAATTAGCATGATACATAGTTTATTGTTTTTGTTTTAGAAAATTTTTAAAAACTACATTCTCAACAATAAATGTTAAAAATTAAAAATGCGTTTAGTGAACTAAGAACTGAAGAATATTCATAAATGTAGTGGTGCTCAGCAGATAGTGTACTGAAATTCTGTTTTTCAGTTGGTCATTTGATGAACTGAGTTTTGGAGAGCTGGTTTTTGGCAAATGTATTCTTATTAGAATAAGAAAGCAATCATTAATTCTTTTGTTAGTGGGTAACGGTAAACAGCTGGCCATGTTGGAATATGTGTTTTAAAAATGACAGGCATATGGAAACTAGGGCTTTTCCTTTGTTCCCTTATTTCCCTTTTCTTTTTGTTCATGTAACAGTTGCTAGGCAGTTTAGTCTGCATAATATATATTTTTTTAATGTTTATTTAGAGAGAGAGAGAGAGTGCAAGCTGGGAAGGGGTAGAGAGAATCCCACTCAGGCTCTACGTCCAGCACAGAGCCAAAGTAAAGAGTTCGACAGTTACCCAGTTGAGCAACTCCACGTGCCCCTGCGTAGTATTTCTTAACCAATTTTTATTCATCTTTACAGCTGATTCTGTTTGTAAGGGGAATGAGAATCTGAGGGCACCATACTCTATATTCATGAATTGCTGTATATTTTATATCTCTGAGGTCACTCACTCATTCCTAATACATGCTCTGAATAGTGAGTTTTAGTGGCAGTTGAGGGTAGAAGGTACCAAAGACAAACCTAATGTTTTATGTATAATGAATACTTTGTTACAGAACAGAGGACAAAGGAATGAAAGACTAAGTCTTAGCCTTATAAAAATTCATGAGCCCCTTTTATCTAAGGAAAGATGAGATAGGTGTTAGTCCTTTGTTGACTTATATACTGTGTACGCATTTTAAAACTAGTTTAAGATATACCCTACCCCACCTAGAGTTGTCATTAAAGTTTTTGTCTTTGTTTTTGCTTTTTCAGATATTAATCTGGCTGCAGAGCCAAAAGTGAACCGAGGAAAAGCAGGTGTGAAACGATCTGCAGCGGAGATGTACGGGTCAGTACCAGAACACCCTTCTCCGTCCCCTCTACTCAGGTCCGGAACTTTATTATTTATAACTGCATTGTGTCCATCAGTGGGCATCTTCTCTATCTGTTTTCTGGATGTGGGGAGGGTTAACTGTAGTATGTTTTATCTGTGTAAAAGTGATGCTTTATTAATCTTGTATTAGTATACCTCCTTTTCGCCCATTTCCCAGAGAATTACTAGAATTCCCTGAGGTTTTTACTTACTAAAGAGCAGTTTGATATTTTTAACATAAAATGAAATCCTTCAAGAGGAATTGTTTAGTTTAAGAAGCTGGGAAATAAGAAAGGGAAGGAGGGTAGCATAAGAATGTTTGGTTTATTGTTGTATTTTTCAGTGTTCCTGTATTAGCTGTTAATGTTGTATGTTGAAATTGTAGCATACTTGTGCCTAAATTTGCAAATTGGCTGCTGCATGTCCAGTGGCCTCTAAAATGATTGAAATTTTAGTGATTTGTTTGAATGATTGGATATTATTCCATGCTAATCTCTTGATCTGTTTGTTATGATTGGTTTTGCATGGTTTTTGTTTTTGTTTTTCCCATCTACTGTTGTAAATATACATCAGCAGCTCCAAATTAATCCTTTTTGGTATTTGTTTTTCAGCTCCTCTTTTGACTTGGACTATGACTTTCAACGAGATTATTATGACAGGTATGTTAAAGGTGTTTTGTTTTGTCTATTCTGGTTAAAAGCCATTTAAGTAAGAATCATTTTATTTTTCAATTTTGTAACAAACATTCCCTTTTGTAGTAATGAGCAATAAGCAGGTTGTCAGAGTCCCCCCTTTATAAACAAAATGAAAAATACTTTCTTACAAATTGTCAGAGGTAGATGAGGATGGTGTTTTTGTTAGTTTCAAAGAATCAGTTTATATATGGTCTGGGCATATGGGGACATGTCCATTGTTTTGTTTGAATATGTATGCCAGATAGAGAAGTAAGGATTCATTGACTGCTAAATGAGGAAATAGAACTTAATTAGCATTTCCATGCTCTCTTCATTTTGTCCCTGTCACATACTTGCCATTTGGCTTTGCTTTGTAGGGGATTACAACAAATTTTTTTTTTTTTTTAAAGATCCCTAAGTCTCCCTTGAGTAAACCAACTAATACAAAACAGGATACAGTGAGCATACGTAAACGAATTAACAATATGCACTCCAGACACCTGTGTTGTTAGCTCAATCGGTTGAGCATTCGATTTGATCTCTACTCAGGTCATGACCTCATGTTTCATGGGATTGAGCCCTGTGTGATGCTCTTTGCTGACCGCTTAAACTTAAAAAAAAAAAAAAAAAATCCTCTCCTTGAAGGACATTTTAAGAATTTGTGTTAGGAGGTAAAAGGTGTTGAAGACTTGCAGACTGGGGATGGTGGTAACACCTTTCTAAAAGACAAGGAGGTTGGAATAATGGTTGGAGAGTGTGTGAGTGTGTGCATGCACGTGCATGGGCACATACCTTTAGAAAAGCAATATTATTTGTTGGAGCATGCTGAGAAATAAAATAGGAATATATGTGGATAGGCATAGGTTATGGAAGGTTATGAATGATTTAGACCTGCTGATACAGGAATTAGTTCTTGGGGAATGATATAATACACAAAAGATATCAGTATCATACTAGCATTCTGATAACAGTTCTCATTAACATTAAAAAAATATTAGTTTTATTTGGTTTCCTGCTTTTAAAATTATGCATTATATGGAAGTGTATGGTGTATGCTGATACATTGGACTTGATCTAGTATAAATTTTTCTTTGGTGTTTTTCATCTTAGGATTTCAGTATTCCAATGATTAGTATAATGTTAATATATAAGAAAATTAATTAAATTTCTGCTTTGGGAGTAAAAGTAATAGATTTCTTGATTTGGGAATAGCTTTTTTTTCACACATGAAAAACTTTTGAACTGAGTTGATGAGTCATGCTAAGGCAGTTGGGTAAAGGATTATCAAATCAGCCAGTAAACACCTGTGTAAAGATCTGAGCGTGTATGTTTTTTCTGTTTGAGAAATATATGGGCTGCGGTAAGCTAGTCATTAATAGGCCAAAAAGAATTAAGAACGGAAACATAGTTTGGGCCTACATTGTTAAAAGTGTTTAAATGCCATATTAAAATTGAGTATTCTTTGTGCATCATCAGTATAGCTATTTCATTTGTCCTTAGTGATTTCTTCATATTTTTATGTCTATTTATGTTTGAACACATGTTTTGAAAACCATGATGATTTTCATATTTTGGAAATACTAAAATACAAAAGATGGCAGTTGAGAGATCTGGGCATCTCTTTGCTCCTAAAAATGTGATCAATGGTTGGGTGACTTCAAGGGACAGAGAGAGACCTAATGAGTTTATCTGAAGCAGCTGCCCTTTACTCTCTTAAAAAAATACTCATGCCCAACTATACCTGTAGGGATTCTTATACATATGGTCTAGATAGATGCTTGAGTGTTGGTGTATTTTTCGTAATGCTTCTCAAGAGATTTTGATGTCAAAAAGTTGAGAATCCTTGATTAAAGGATGAGGAAGTAGTTTTGTTTCTTTGATTCTTACCCTATTTCTTTGTCTATGAATCTCTTTAGAAAAATTCTAATACATTTATATATGTATGTATAATTTCTGGGGTATCCTGGACTCTGGCACAAAAAACTCCTGTTTTAAATTTTGTACATAGAGAATTAACGTGTACAATCCTAACTTCATGACAGTAGTCCTCTAAAGTTTTACTTTTAGTTGTCTTGGTGAGGCAGCAAAACATTGACCATTTCTATCATGCCACTATAAGTATGTTTGGAAAAGATTTTTTTGAGTGAGGAATTTTGGATGAGTTAAGGTATCAAAGCAAGGAATAGTAAGGAAATTTAGATGTTTGCAGAAATACCTTCAAATTTCTTGCCACTGCTCTTTGATCCTAAAAATTAGTGGCGGTGTCACTGTTGACCTCATTCTTCAGTTTTTCAAGAGGCAAGAGAATACCTTTAATTACTCTGGTGTATTTGCTTGGTATTAATAGAGTTTCAGTGAAAAGTAGTAGTTTCTTCCATTCTAATCTCAGCCAATGGAAAAAGCCTTATGATGACTGATGGAGCGGCCAGGTAGTAGCTGGTAAAGAGCGGATTCAAGTATAGTACTGAGGTCTATAATGAGAAAATACATTTAGTCAAGCATAGAGAAACTAGTCAGGAAAATTGCATTAGAAAATGTCACTGAGGGGCGCCTGGGTGGCTCAGTTGATTAAGCGTCCGACTTCTGTTCAGGTTATGATCTTGCAGACCATGAGTTTGGGCCCTGTGTCAAGCTGCGTTTTGACAGCTCAGAACCTAGAGCCTGCTTCAGATTCTCCCTCTCTCTCAAAACTTAAAATAAGGATTAAAAAAAATTTTTTTTTAAATCACAGTGAGAAGTCATTCTGAAGATACTTATTTGGAAAGTTAAGATTTGTATTAATTGTCATAACAACATAGTGGTCCTAAATCAACTATGTTGGATTCTTTATTGAAATAGGTTATTGATAATGGCTCTGAGATGAGCTGAAAGCTCTGAATCTTCCTATGTAAATGGGTTAAATCAGTGTTTATTTAAACCTTTTAGTCATACCTTTAAGAACATAAGATTCACACAAATATTTCAAGACCTAAAATCGGCATTTCTTAATTAGCTTTCTGGGATCTTGAGTTCTACTTATTTTTATGGTAGAGAGGTAGCTGATCTGGAGCCTATAAAAAAAGAACAATTGAATCCAAAGACCTAATATTTAGCAAAGAAATTTTTGACTGAAGTCCTGTGTAATCTCAAGTTTCTTATCCCTAATATGGAAATAATCTTACTAATAGAGTTGCTATGAAGACTAATGGAAACATGAAAGACTAGAAATTGCATTATAAATGTGATGACTCGCAAATATCATAACTGTTTACAACCAATCAATAGAATTCCCAGTCTTTAGAGCATGAGGATTCATTCCTGTTAATTATCAAGATCTTCACATTTCTTATATGCAAAGTTGCTGCAAGTTACACTTCTGGATTATCAGAACGAAGGGAATTGTGGATACCCCTCCAGTCCTCTTCCCCAGAAAACTAACATCTCTAGCGTACTCCAGTTCTCTTTAGGTGTGACAACCGTCTTCTCAACTTTAATGCATATTGAAATGCTTAGTATTTTCTAGTGTTTTCTGGACCTCTTTTTAATGGTTAAAAGATTGCTTTTATAAACATAATCACACCGCCATACTTAATATTAATCTCATCAGTTTTTCATAGATCTCATTTTGTGGGTTATACTTTGTGTTGTTAAGCATGTTTCAGTGCCACCTGTATTTGTGAACTGGTGGATAGATCTGCGGGCTTGATCAGATTTCAGGTTCTATCTTCTTTTTCTTTCTCACCACCCCCCCCCCCCCCCCACATAAGGGAGTGTGTTGGGAGTAGTGGGGAAGGAGCCCAGAATACTTCATAGAGGTATTGTGCACTTTAATCATTAACCTGATTTGGCAGAAATTTTAAGAATACAGGAGGCATTGGGTGTTTTATAAGAAGAAACACTTTAGATATCAGGAAATAGATAATTAACACTTTTGTTAGAATTAGAGTCACTTGGTTTTTATTGTTTTGTTTTGAGAGCCCTCTCCTACCTGTGTTGTATTTTGTTTGGGGATGTGTGATCAAGACCCAAGGATTGTAAAATACTCTTTATCTTTAAAACTGGAGGGCAGGGGCGCCTGGGTGGCGCAGTCGGTTAAGTGCCCGACTTCAGCCAGGTCACGATCTCGCGGTCGGGAGTTCGAACCCCGCGTCAGGCTCTGGGCTGATGGCTTAGAGCCTGGAGCCTGTTTCCGATTCTGTGTCTCCCTCTCCCTCTGCCTCTCCCCCGTTCATGCTCTGTCTCTCTCTGTCCCAAAAATAAATAAACGCTGGAAAAAAAAAAAATTAAAACTGGAGGGCAATCAAACTTTAAAACTTAAACCAAGTTACTTATATTTTAGTATTTTGTCTCCTGAGGGAGACAACAGGATCAAATTCTATAGCCTTAATGCTGCCACCTGCACTGCAGTAATGTTACTGATTTTAATTCAGGGTGTGGGTGGAAAAATGCAAAACTGTTACCTGTGATCATTTTTTTTTTTAACATTTATTTTTGAGAGACAAAGCACCAATGGGGGAGGGGCAGAGAGAGAGGGAGACACAGGCTTCAGGCACCGAGCTGTCAGCACAGAGCCCCACGTGGGGCTTGAACTCACAGACTGCGAGATCATGCCCTGAGCTGAAGTCGGACGCTGAACCGACTTAGCCACCCAGGCACCCCTACCTGTGATCATTAAAGCTTACTGTAGTGTGAATGAATTCTTAGTACATTTTTTGCTGTTGGCATAACAGGAATGCTGCTGTTCTTCCAACGTTAACTACATGTGTTTTGTTAATATTTTAGCATTTTTACAGTTATCAGATTTTGCATCTTTTTTTTTTTTTTTTTTTTTTTTGAGAGAGTGAGAGCACAAGTCAGGGAAATCAAGAGTTGGATGGTTTACTGAAGTGAGCCACTCAGGCACCCCCAGATTTTTCATCATTAAGATGAAATTATTATTATTATTGTTAGTGTTTTTCCCAAAAGTTACCTCTTTCATTAGGTAGGTCTGAATATTTGGTGTGTCTTTTGTTCTTAAGACCATTCCTAATTTTATAGGCTTTGGAAGTTTGGGGATGAATTTTTAACATAAAATTACTGATATATGTGGAACTACCATTTTAGATAGATGTATTAATGTTTGACAGACACTGTCAACTATTTCATGTATGCTGTAAACTCTATTATACATAGTTTAGAATTACCTAGAAATTCATTAACCAACACATTTTTCTGTTAGGATAGAAGCCCAAAAGTAGCTTTTTGTTTTAGGATGACTATTCGTGGGCTTCTATGTATAAAACAAAGGGAATTACATAAGTCTTGCCTGTGTGCAGAACATACTATTTGTTGATTTTGAAAGCCTGAAAACCTGGGGGTGCCTGGGTGACTCAGTTGGGTAAGCTTCTGACTTCAGGTCATGATCACACAGTCTGTGAGTTCAAGCCCCACTCGGAGCCTGGACCCTGCTTCGGATTCTGTGTCTCTCTCCCTCCCTCTCTGCCCCTCCCCCCGTTGTATTTGGTCTCTCAAAAAAAAATCAACATTTAAAAAAAAAGTTTTTTTAATCCTGAGAACCTGTACGATTCTAGCAGAGATCCAGTTTTTGTTGTGTCCTGTTGAGAATCATGTTGCTTCTAGGAAAATTGTTGCTAAAGGACTCCTTATGTGAGCAGTTGCTTTGAAATACTTAGAAGTGATTTTTCAAATTCTTTAAGTTTTATTTATTTACATAATCTCTACACCCAACATGGGGCTCGAACTCACAACTCTAGGATCAAGAGTTGCATGCTCTTCCGACTGAGCCAGCCAGATGCCCTGTTTTTTAGTTTCTTAAAATTTATTTTTAATTTTAAGGTTTACATTTGTGTCACAAAGATTTAGTGTTTTCTTAAGTATAAAACCGTATCCATTTTTTGAAAAATTCTGGAATTCTTTAGATTTTTGTCAGTTGTAGTCCCACTTTTCTTTCCCTTACAAGATCCCTGATGAAATTATTCTGGAATTACATAGTGGTAATGATTGCAGAAGTTTGTGTGTGGAGGGTGTTTTTTCTATGGTATGTGAATCATATGTTAATATAAATTGGAAAAAAAAATACTCCGTTATGGACAGCCAAGTAATTCTTTCTCAGTCATTTCTTCTATAGAAACTTGGGAGCACAGAAAGCAATAGGGGTTTATTAGGTTTGACAGTAGGCTACAGTATAAAAGTGAAGACACAATAAACCTAGTAGCAAAAGATATGGTAATAAGTAACTTATCACACATTACTTATGGGCCATGAATAATAATGTAAATAGTGTATAAGTGACTGGACTGTAAAAGTTCTTACATGAGAGCTTTTTCAGAGTGCTGATACTGCTTCATATCTAAATATATTAAGTAAATATGCCCTCGCACCATGAATAGAAAGAGGCATGGAGTACATCAACTCACATCAAATACAACACATGGATGACAAGCAGTATGTTATCCAATGAAGAAGCTATTGTAGGAAGCACAATATTATACAGTGAAGACAGTGATGTGGAATTAATATTGGCTGCTATGTGTCCTGCATTTGTACAGGATTGTGTCTTAGAAAGACGAGTTGTGTTTCCCGTTGTGGAGCTCTGAGCTCTCTTCACATTTAAAGATCCCCAGGTAGTTATCACAAAGTGCTATTTTTGAACTTATCTTTGATACTAAGTATCAAAGGTTTTGAGGCAGATAGAGTAAAGGTACAGTGGTAAATATCCCTGGTTGTATTTGGAGGAACAGCCTGGTATAATTGGAAAGAGTGGTTGTTGTAAAAGCCTTTTATGGTCTATTAGGGAGTTGTGTCCTGCAGGTAGAGAGGTCTTAGAAACTGCTTCATGGATAGAAAAGAGAAAGTGGAGGGGAAAAAAAGATGTATGAAGTAGTTAACATTGTAAATGTTGGAATGGAGAAGGAGGTACAGGAATTTCTGGGGTAGACTGGTCTTGGTATAATTTATTGAGTTTAAAGTTAAATGTTTTGTAGGGAGAAAAAATGATGTATAGCAGAGATCTTTTATGACTACAGTTATACCATTAAAGGTTACATGAAAGGGATGTTGGAGGGTTTGAGTTGTTTGAATTTTGGGGAACAATTTTACTGTTAATATTTATGTTAGAGCTCTTTTTTAGGAACGTATCCTGGTAGGCTGTAGAACGGCAGTTGAGGTGAAGTACAGTTGTTAGGGGAGTTTCCTTTGAAATGCAAGACAGGTGAAAGCGGCTAACAATCATATTAAACTAATATTTACCCCTTATTTGTTCTAAGCACCCAGTTTTAGGTTTTGGTAAGTTAAAGAAATACTGACTACAGGAGCACCCAAATGGTTCAGTAGGTTAAGCGGCAACTTGGCTCAAGTCATTATCTCCTGGTCTATGGGTACAAGCCCAGATTGGGCCCTGTGCTGACAGCTCAGCCTGGAGCCTGCTTCAGATTCTGTGCCTTTGTCCCTCTCTGCACCTCCTCTGCTGCTGCTCTGGGGTCTATGTCTCTCAAAAATAAATCAACATTTAAAAAAAAGAAATACCACAGATTAAAGGATACTTCCACCCGCCCCCCCCCCCATGTTCTTGGGATTAGTGGGGCTGTCATCCTGCCTCCCTCCCTTTTTCCATTTTTCTGATATTCCTGAGTAACACTAGACCTGAAGGAAGAACACCTGAAATATTTTAGGTTTTGAAGAACTGATTTAGACCATCTGCTTGGAAAGGCATGTGATTCGGAGATAAGAGGGTTCTTAGCTACTTGGAAAAGCTAAGGGACACCTCTGTAGATGTGATTTTAAGCATAAGGTGAAATTTTGCATTTGCTAAGAGCCCTTCTGTTGGTTTTATCTTTTGCATGGAAACCTCATTGCCAGGAAGGTTTTAGTTGAGGACATCAATTAGTACAAGTATACTCTCAACATAAACCTGCTATTACTGACTTAAAATTTTGACAGTATATTCTTTATTTCACTTCGCTTTCATTTCGGGTTGTTTATGTTTGTTGTGTCTTGGACTCTTAATAACTAGGTGGGAGGTATTTCTTTTGCAGAGGAAGCATTTGACTTGGTCAGAGAATCTGCTATATGGCTCTGAATTAAGTGGTGTTCTGGTTATGACCTCTAATGCAAAATTAGCCACTGCTGTTTTAGGATTCTACTTCATGATATTCTTAATCCAGGTAGACTTTGTCAAGCTCCTTGACATCGGTTTTTTTTTTTCTTTTTTAAAAGTGTAGCTTTATTGAGACAGATGTATAATATATAACATTATAAAATTCATTTTAACGTGTACAATTCAATTTTGTATATTTAGAGTTGTGCAGTCACGATCATGATTTAATTTTAGAACATTGCATCACCCCAAAAATAAACACCTTACTTATTATCAGTCATATCTATTCTTCTATCCCTAGGCCTGCCAACTACTAATCCATTTTCTATCTATAGATTTGCCTATTCTGCACATTTTATATCAATAGATTCATATAATATTTGTCTTTTATGGCTGGTTTCTTATACTTTATAGTTCATAATTCATCTATATTTTACCATTTGTTAGTACATCATTCCTTTTTATATTCCATTTTTATGGGTGATAACCACATTTGATATGTTTCTACATTTTGAATAATGCTTTTGTGGACATTTGTATGTACATTTTTGCATAGACATGTGTTTTCATCTGTCTTGGGTACATACTAAGAGTAGAATTGCTGGCTGTAATGGTATTTCATTTTTAACCTTTTGAGGAACCTGCCATACTATCTTTTCAAAGCATCTGTACCATTTTGCATTCCTGTCAGCCATGTATAAAGGTTGCACTTTTCTTCACATCCTTGCCAACACTTACTTTATTACCTGTCCTTTTTATTTAACTATAGTAGTTCAAGTTTGAATAATGTTATCCCATTGTGGTTTTGATTTGCATTTTCTTACAAACTAATGACGTTGAGGGGCACCTGGCTGGCTTGGTCAAAAGAAAGAGCACACGACTCTTGATCTCGGGTTGTGAGTCCATGCCTCACATTAGATGTAGTGTTTACTAAAAAAAAAAATAAAAATATGGTGAGTAATCATGGGCTTATTGGATATCTATTTTTAGAAAAATGTATTCAGATCTTTTGCTTATTTTTATATTGAGTTTACTTACTGAGTTGTAAGGCTTCATATATTAAAGATACAAGTCTTGATACAACATCCAATACTGACATTTTTGATATTATTACTGTTTTTAGTTTTTTATAGTTTCACGATTCTGCTTTGTGATCACAGGAGATGTGTTAACTACCGTTTTATACAAAGAACCTTTAGGTTTATTTAGTTTGAGAGAGCAGGGGAGGGACAGGAAGAGAGGGAGGTGTAGAGTATCCCAAACAGTCCCTGTGCTGTCAGCGTAGAGCCCAACACAGGGCTCAATCTCAAAAACGGTGAGATCATGACCTGAGCTGAAATCAAGAGTCACTCTGGTACCCCCCAAATGAATTTTGAGCAGTGTTTCAATATGAGAATTGTAATGACTGAGGACTGCTCTTCAGGCAGGAAGTTAGAGAACCCAGACTGCAGTTTTGAAATAAAGCTACAAGGAATTTGAAGGAATATCCAGGAAATCAGTCTTTCAGGGAAAGAAAGAGAGGGTACCCATTGATACATAGGATAAGATGATAATTTAATCTCCTCTTAAAGACTGTAATCCCAGGAATAAGAGGAAAAGGTCCACCAAATATAGTTTGACTTATTCAGGCAGATCAACTTTTTTCCCAGGACTTTATTACTTTATAGTAATAAATGTGTTACTATTGTGAGATTGATGGGGCTTAAGAAGGGAAATAGGTTAATATTGTAAAAAACATATATAATTGCAAGAGAAAGTTACTACTGGAATTTTTTTGCGGGTGAATTCCTTAACAGCAGGTATGACCTGATAGTCTCATCACATCCCATTATAGGCACAGGATCTGATTTTTATTTTGGGGTAGATTATTTAGCTTTTCCAATAGTTTTCATACAGCTGGGGGAAAAGCAGATTAGTGCTTTTGGCTTTCCAGCTATAAAGATAGGTTTGATTTGTTGCATGCTGATAGTGTGATTTGTGACAAATCTTTCCTAGAGGCTAGTTTAAGAGAGGCATTGTTGTGTTCACCAGGGATACTATAGTGGAAAATAAATGGTCTCAGAGAAGGTAGGTTGAACACATAAAAGCATGTTAAGGCATCTTTGGCTTTTATGAAATGAGATGAGAAGACAGTGGGGAGAGTTGAACTGAGGAGTGAGAGGATCTTATTTGTATTGTAACAGGATTAGTCTGATTGTAGATAATAAGTGGCTGATAGAATTATCTAGATAAACAATCATTTGGGAAAGGACCCTGGGAGGTAGACTTGGAAATGGTAAGTAGTAGGTGAATTTTGAAGTTAATAAAGACCAATTCACTTACACATCACTGTGAAGGCTAAGAGAGGAATCAGATGTCACCAAAGTTTGGCCTGCGCAACTAGCGACTTGGAATTTGCAGAAATAGTGATAGAAGAACATAGGGGAAACTAGGTTGAGGAGTGACTATCACAGATTGGCCATTGACATGTTTATTAGACATGTTTATTATTGAGAGATGTTATATAGGCAGTTGTTTATGTGGAGAGATAGTAGTTGTCTGCTCGTAGGTCACAAAACCACAATACTGGGTGAGTAGAGACAGAAAATAGAGATTAGAGCACTGCAACTATTAAAAACTAGGGAGATGAGGAGTGAGTTCAAGTGATTGAAAAATGCCATAAAAAAAAGCTGGGGCATCTGGGTGGCTCAGTTGGCGGCTGCAGCTCAGGTCATGATCTTGGGGTTTGTGGGTTTGAGCCCCACGTTGGGCTCTGTGCTGACAGCTTGGCGCCTGGAGCCTGCTTCGGATTCTGTGTCTCCGTCTCTCTGCCTCTCCCCCACTTGTGCTCTGTCTCTATCAAAAATAAAGAAAATGTAAAAAAAGAAAAAAATTTTAAAAAGCTGGACAAAAACCAGAAGCATGAAGTGTCCCAGCTGTGTGAATATGTATTAAAAGAGAAGGATGAACTACAAATGTTAAGTAATATGAAGATCGAGAAATGCGGGGATCATTGGTGACTTGACAAGGGTAGGTTTGGGTAATGGTAGGGGCAGAAATTTTACAAAGAAGTTCGAGAATGGAAAGAAATTGAAGACCTCAATAGGATACCTTTTTATATATAGCAGAATTTACTCTTTCAGTGTATTATTTTAACAAACATAGTATATTCAAGTTACAGTATCTACCAGGATATCAAGATACAGATAGATCATGCTTCTCACAAATTCACCATGAAACTCTTTTTCTAGTCAGTTTCTCCACCCTATTCCTAGCAACCACTAGTCTGTTCTCAGACAACTCCTTAAAGGAAATTTCATTGTAAGCAAAAGAAGTGTACCCTTTGACCTGGATATAAATTGAGAATATAGGAATGAGTGGTCTTACATGTTCTTAACATACAGTTTATAAACAATATTTGTCATAAATATTGTTTTGTAATTTCAGTTTTATTAAAAAAAAATTTGACAACACCTACAGTTTATTATCTTTGGGAAAGACCCAAAGTGATATGTGGGGAAGTGTATGTGTTAACATTATGACAAATGAATAATGTTGTAATTTTGGCGGAAATTGTGTCAATTAAAGATGGTCACCTGGACATAAAGCTTCATAAGCAGAAGCAAAGACAGATTAAAATTTTTTTCTTTTCTTTTTTTCTTTTTAATATTTGTTTACTTTTGAGACAGAGGCAGACAGAGCATGAACAGGGGAGGGTCAGAGAGAGAAGGAGGCACAGAATCTGAAACAGGCTCCAGGCTCTGAGCTGTCAGCACAGAGCCCGACGTGGGGCTCGAACTCACGGAGTGTGAGATCATGACCTGAGCTGAAGTTGGCCGCTTAACCGACTGAGCCACCCAGGCGCCCCTAAAATTTTTTTTCTTAACATAGTCTTGGATCCGGTACTGTTTCTGAAAGGATTGATCAAAGCAACCTTACATATTGCTCAGATTATTTTTCATTTAGAAAGTTTTGAGATGAATTTTCAAATTGTCTTTCCTGGAAACCTCTGGTTTTGTGTTAACAGCTTTCCAAATGAATTTGTCAAGACAAATCACTGTAATTTTAAGATGCAACTTTTTACTTTTTTTAATATATAAAACTGGATGCATCCTGAAATGAGTATGTGCAATTAATTTTTTCCTTCTCTTTGAGAGTTGCAAATAAATCAGTCAAGCAATTTTTAATCAAATGTATCTTTGAATTTGCAAAAATACTCATAAGTGTTAAACCAACAATTCTTTGTGAAAGAAGATTGTAGAGCCAGTTGTTCATTGACAACTTTGGTTCTATGTATACAGGGGCTGTCTGTGTATATGTCTATATTGTAAGCAGGAATGCATGTGGTGTTCTCAACCTTGATCATTGTTTTGGGTAGTGTTCTTTTTTTTATTTTTAAAATTTTTTTTTCAACGTTTTTTATTTTTGGGACAGAGAGGGACAGAGCATGAACGGGGGAAGGGCAGAGTGAGAGGGAGACGCAGAATCGGAAACAGGCTCCAGGCTCCGAGCCATCAGCCCAGAGCCTGACGCGGGGCTCGAACTCACGGACCGCGAGATCGTGACCTGGCTGAAGTCGGACGCTTAACCGACTGCGCCACCCAGGCGCCCCTTGGGTAGTGTTCTTTAAAAAAAAAAGGTAGTTAGGTAATCTTTGTTTTCCTTTAATTACAAAATAGGTTTTTTTTTTTTTAAGTTTTTAACGTTTATTTATTTTGAGAGAGAGCGCATACCTGCGTGAGCAGGGGAAGGATAGAGAGGAGAGAGAATCCCAAACAGGCTGATACTGTCAGTGGGGAACCTGTTTGGGGATTGGTCCCTTGGGGCTTGATTCCAGGACTATGAGATCATGACCTGAGTCCAAATCAAGAGTTGGACGCTTAACCCACTGAGCCACCCAGCCATTATATATGAAATGATCCTGTGCAGCATACTGGTTTGTCCTTCAGTCCCTTTACCATTAATATGAATAGGGCTTGCTGTTTTTCCACTGTCCTACAAATCTGTATCCTTAACGGGCCATTGGATAAAGGCAACATGAAGAAAGTTAAGGAATACAAAGTACAACCATACAAATTTATATTGGTAATTGGCACTCTAAACATAAATTGTATTAGGGAAACAAATTTAACAGTTGCATTCACTTCAGTCCTTCTCTGAAGAAGACTCACTAAGGCAGCATATTTGTGGAAAAACTACTTGCTACTAAGGTTTAGAAATTGTCTCTTACTAGGCCTCCTGGGTGGCTCAGTTGGGTAAGCATCTGACTCTTGATTTTGGCTCAGGTAATGTTCTCACAGTTCGTTAGTTCAAGCCCCACATTAGGCTCTACACTGACAGTGCAGAAGAGCCTGCTTGAGATTTCATTCTTTCTCTCTCAAAATAAATACACATAAAAATGATTTTAAAATTATCTTACTTTAGAAATAAAACAAGTTCTAAAAATTTAGTTGATTTATTTTTAGGCACAAAAGCAAGCATTCTTACAACATGAAAGGTTTTTTGGGATCTGTTTTTGGTATGACATAGTTTCATATTTACATTTTAATGTAAATCTGAATTAAACGCGTTACAGATACATTTTTAAGCCCCCCCCCCATTTCTTACATAAAGCAAAGTCAGTGGCATACTCATGTATTTATTTAAGTTTGTTTATTCTTGAGAGAGAGGGAGAGAGAAAGAGAATCCCATGCAGGCTCCGCACTGTTAGCATGGGGCTCGAACCCACCAACTGTTGAGATCATGACATAAGCTGAAGTCCAATGCTTAACCAGCTGAGCCACCCAGGCGCCCTATCAGTAGCCTACTCATAAGTCTTTGAGATTTAAATAAATATATACTATTGAAATTACATTAGGATGAACTTAAAAAAGTTTTTTTTTCCAAATTCTTAAATTCTAGTTGGTTAAACACAGTGTAATACTGGTTTCAGGAGTAGAATTTAGTAATTCATTACTTACATATAACATCCAGTGCTCGTAACAAGTACCCTTGATACTCCTCACCCATTTAGCCTACCCCCCAACTCTGCCTCCATTAGCCCTCAGTTTGTTCTCTATTGTTATAAAGTTTGCCTCCCTCTTTTTTTCCCCCTTTGCACGTGTTCATCTTTTTTCCCTAAATTCCACATGAGTGAAATCATATATTTCTCTTTCTCTGACAGTCTCTGTCCATGTCATTGCAAATGGCAAGATTTCATTTTTTTGTTTGTTTATTTTGAGAGAGAACGCACGTGGATGAGGGGTAGAGAGAGGAAGAGAAAGAATCCCAGGCAGGCTTCCCGCTGTCAGTGTGGAGCCCAGCACGGGGCTCAGTCTCATGGTTCGTGAGATCATGACCTGGGCCAAAATCAGAAGTCAGACACTTAACTGACTGAGTGCTCACACCAAGACACCCCAGGATTTTTTGATGGCTGAGTAATATTCCAGTGTGTATGTGTACCACATTTTTATTGATTCATCAGTCAGTGGACACTTGGGCTCTTTCCATAGTTTGGCTGTTGTTGATAATGCTACTATAAACATCAGGGTGCATGTACCCCTTTGAATTTGTATTTTTGCATTCTTTGGAAAATACGTATTAGTGCAATTGCTGAATTTTAAGGTAGTTCTATTTTTAACTTTTTGAGGAATGTCCTTACTGGTTTCTAGAGTGGCTGCACCAGTTTGCATTTCCACCAGCAGTGTAAAAGGGTTCCCCATTTTCCAAGTCTTCACCAACATCTTTTGTTTCCTGTGTAGTTAATTTTAGCCATTCTGACAGGTGTGAGTTTGTACCTCATTGTGGTTTTGATTTGTATTTCCCTGATGATGAGTGATGTTGAATATATTTTCACGTGTGTGTTAGCCATTAGGATGTTGAGTAAAAATTTTGGTTTTTAGTTATTTGTGTACATGTTAAAATGAATTTTATGCTACAGTGTTTAATTGTGCATTTAAGGTAACAATCATGTTAATTCTAGCACATTAAAAATGAATAACATGATTTTATTTATTTTTTTTTAATAACATGATTTTAAAAGTCTGAGCGGTTGCACTGTCTGTAGTCTAGTGAAAAAGTTTTGGTAGTCTTAAAGATAATGGAAAATAGTTACCTAAATCATTCAAATATGTTTTCATAGAAGCTCTTTTTTTTTTTTAATTTTTTTTTTTAACGTTTATTTTTGAGACAGAGACAGAGCATGAACCGGGGAGGGGCAGAGAGAGAGGGAGACACAGAATCGGAAGCAGGCTCCAGTCTCTGAGCCATCAGCCCAGAGCCCGACTCGGGGCTCAAACTCAACGGACTGTGAGATCATGACCTGAGCTGAAGTTGGATGCTCAACCGACTGAGCCACCCAGGCGCCCCCATAGAAGCTTTTATAAAAAGTGGGAAACAGAGGTGCCTGGATGGCTTAGTTGGTTAAGTGTCTAACTTACGCTCAGGTCATGATCTTATGGTTCATGAGTTTGAGCCCTGGGTAGGTCTCTGCTGACATCTTGGAACCTGCTTCAGATTCTGTGTTTCCCTTTCTATCTGACCCTCCCCTGCTTGCTTGGGTGCTCTCAAAGTAAAACATTTAAAAATTTTTAAGAAAAAAAGTGAGAAAGAAATACTCTTTTCAAATTCTCAAAGATACCAATTGCTGAAGGCTTTGGTTCTTGAACAGTTTTTAAGATTCTGGTATTCATTAGTATCAGTCGTCTTGTGTAGTGCAACGCTTAGCTTCAGTCCAAAGATAAAGTAAAATTTGTAAAGTCCTTTTCTACAAAACCATGCAGAATGTAATGTAAGGTGTGTATTCTGAAGGTTTACCCTGGATAAATCATTGGGAAACCTGTAGTTAAAGTTGTAGATTGTCATAGGAGAGTACACTGACAAGAATCAAACTCAGGACAGTTAATAAGTCTTCACTTAGGGCTTTAGTTTAAAAAAACTAAGTGAATTGTTGTGTGCTAGTTTCTGTGTAGAGTCATCGTGGGTACAGAGTTTGAGGTATCTGTCATCAGCTAGTAATTACTGGAACTAGGATGGAAAAAATCTCTTTTGGCTCTTAAACTCTATACATAATATTTGCTATTGTGTCACATTGATTTCCATGGTTTCATCTAGATCTATCCAATAGATTACTTCTATTTATTCATCAGGATTTTGTTCCTGTCACTTTCTTAAGATCATGCCTTTTGTATAACATGGATTGTACATAATTTCCCCTGTATTTCTCTAAATTAAAGCACGTTTTGAGGTGTCTAGCTAGCTCATTCAGTGGAGCATTATGACTCTTGGGCTCATGATTTTGAGCTCCATGTGTGGTGTAGATTACCTAAAAAAAAATTTTTTTTTAGTGAATTAGAGCACATTTCTTAGAAATGAGCAGTCATTTTAGATTTGGTCCTGATTTGCTTAAGTAGAATGGAAGATTCCTCTCGTTTCTGCCTCAGTGATTTTTAACCTTATTGGGAATAGGTACATTTGTAGAATTTTAGCAGTTTCAGAGATGCTTACACATTCCAAAGCCCAAACAACATGGTAGCCTATAAAATCAATCCTAGGAAAATCAAAGGTAAGCAGGAAGAAACACCATCTTGAAATCCCATTATAGATCATAATGAAGCAGAAGAAAATACCTAACACTTGAATGACTTTTTTAACATATTTGTGGGCCTAAGATATCTGGCAGTTATTTCCAGAATTGATAATTTGATAATTAATATTAATCTAAACCATCATTTTTAATCTATCTAAATTTTTAAGACCTGAAGGCAGGTATGGTACATTAAACAAATAAATTCAGGAGAATATAGATATTTACTAATATATTCTAGTTGTTTCTGCTTTGGTAGTGATTGAAATTTAATACTATTAATCAGGGTTTTTGAGACCCAAAGATCACTTGTACATCTAAGCATTTAATAAGCTTGACTCTCTAAACTTTATTTATTTAAGATTTTTATTTTTAAGTAATCTCTACATCCAACATGGGCTTGAACTTAACCCCAAAATCAAGAGTCACACGCTAGACTAAGCCAGCCAGGCGCCTCTATAAACTTTTATTTTTATTTTATTTCTTTAAAGTTTATTTATTTTGAAAGAGCAAGAGCGAGCAGGAGAGGGGCAGAGAGAGAGAGAGAATCCCAAACAGACTCCATGGTGCCAGCACAGAGCTGTCTGGACCTGGGGCCATGACCTGAGCCAAAACCAAAAGTCTGACACTTAACCAACTGAGCCACCCAGGTGCCTCTGTAAACTTCTAAAGTTTATTTATTTATTTTTGAGAGAGTAGGGAAGGGGGAAGAGAGAGAATCCCAGCCTAGAGCCCAATCCAGGGCTTGAACTCATGAACGGAGATTATGACCTGTGCCCAAATCAAGAGTCAAGACACTTAACTAACTGAGCCACCCAGGCATCCCTAAACTTTTATTTTTAATAAATGACTTGTTAGGCGTATGTTTTGCTTAGAGATTAGGACAGAGTTCCTTTGTCTTATCTGTTCAGATAATTAGCTGGCTCATGTGTGATCAGAAGTGATTTAGGTTTTTTTTTTTTTTTTTTTTTTTTTTACGGTATTTTAATTACCTTTTTATTCTGGCTAGATTTTATACCAACACTTAATGTCCAGATTGCTGGTTTATGGGGCAGTCATAACCCGTTTAGGGTTTCTAGTGCTTTTTCCTTTGGTAATAGTGAAACTTGTGTGAAGGCTTTTTAAGGACTTGGGCTTTATCAATTATCAGTAGGGGATCAGCACATGATGTTCATCTTAATAAGGTTTTCTTGTGGGGAAAATGGTTACTTAAATTTGTAGCTGGTTTTTGAAGGTGTCATACTCAGCTTTGTATTTCCTATCCCTTTGACCTTGAGGGTTATCATAGTAGGTATGGTTTTCTTCTCATGTTTTCAGTCATACACTTTGAGATTTTACAAGGAAGGTCTGCTTTAAACTTACTTCTTCCTTAGAGTTTTTCAAGAGTTCATTTTTGTTTGAATAGCAGTTAAGTTCCATGGCACTAAAAGCCATTCAGCACTAACAGTTTATCTTCCAAAATACACTTTTGTTCTGAAAATTGGAGCATTTGACTTGAAAACTACATTTCTTGCCTTATTTTCATTATCGATTTACCTGCATTGAGTGAAATTGTATATTTCCAGTGCGGTGAAGTATAAGGAATGTGAACTGGCAAGGTCTTTAGTTTGGAGACTTGTGCCAATGACAGTGAGTGGGTTGGTTAGGAGGGGTAGGTTAGATCTCTGAATCCAACAGGATTGGGCCATGAGTTGTTCCATGCCCAAAGATAATGGATTAACTCACCATCATTGACTGAAACTGCTTTTAAAGTATCTTCTTCCTCATTAACAAAATTGTCTACTGAGCAACAACCTCTGTAGAAGCACCAATACCTCCCTACCTTCTAAATCATACATTTTCTTATTTCCTGGAGCTCAAACATAAAAGTGATCCTTAAGGGGTGCCTGAGTGGCTCAGTCAATTGAGCATCCCACTCTTGGTTTCAGCTCAGGTCATGATCCCAGGGTCTTGGGATTGAGCCCTGCACTGGGCTCTGCACTAAGTGTGGAGCCTGCTTAAGATTCTCTCTCCCACTCGTCTTCTTTCACACTCACGTTCTCTCTCGAATAAAAAATTGTTTTTAATAGAGCTTAAAAACAAGAATTATGAGCACTTCAGTAACTCTTAACATCATTTTTCACTTGACAAATCAATAACTGCTGTGTTTCAAGGGTGGTCTTGACTGAAAACTGCTTAAGTGAAAATTTAGTTGTGCCCTCACTTGTTTGGCAATGTACATGTGCTCTTTCTTAATTTAGGAAAATGTTCCTGTGATAGCTACTCCTAGGAAAAACTAAAATACTACTATGTTAAAGTATAATGGAAACATTTTATATTAAATTGGGTTGAGGAGAAGAAAATTCTCTGAAAGACCATATAAAATCACTGTTTTCACTACCAGGAGGATTGAAACCTTAGAGATTCAGAGATTAGCCACTAATGAAGTATATTAGAGGGAGAGTCCACATATATGAATTACATAATTTTAATACATCACATTTGCTCCTTAAAACTTTGGAAGTTAGGCAGAGCAGCACTTGGTGTGGGTAGTTTTCGTAGAAAACTGGGCCTTTAAGTTAGTTACTAAAAAGGTGCAGAACTAGAATTGTAAGATTTTTTTCCTACTGCTATGTTTTACCTTCTTATGCTGCCACAGTATTTTGTAAAAATGACATGGAATGTAGAGATTTTCTAAAACTGATACCCATGGAAGAAGCTTTTTGTTATGCTTTGAATTTTCTCTTTACAAATTGTAGAGCCATACTTCCCCAATGGAAGAGCCAACTGAGCAACCAGTGTCTGTATTTGAGAGCTGAATGCATGCTGGGCATTGGATTTAGGCACTAGTGAATAGCAAATAAGACAGACAGTATTCTCCATCTTGTTGTAACTATGAATACATCTTATGTTTAAATGTTGTTAGAATTGATCATGGCTTTTTATACACAACAAACACATTTGTTTTTTAAAATTTTTTTTTTTCAACGTTTATTTTTATTTTTGGGACAGAGAGAGACAGAGCATGAACGGGGGAGGGGCAGAGAGAGAGGGAGACACAGAATCGGAAACAGGCTCCAGGCTCTGAGCCATCAGCCCAGAGCCTGACACAGGGCTTGAACTCCCAGACCACAAGATCATGACCTGGCTGAAGTCGGACGCCTAACCGACTGCGCCACCCAGGCGCCCCACAACAAACACATTTGAATGGCTCTTTGTTTTTATAGTCCTAAGCTGGTTAATCTTGGCAGTTTTGTGTGGTTCAGTCTATTATCACAAACTAGTTAGCAGTAATGATTTATCTGTATAATTCTGTGGATAATAAAAATCAGGGATTTAGCTAACAGTAAATATAACACTGTTGGCAGACACCAGTAATTGCAATCCCTTCTTGTGAGAACTTTATTTGCGATTGTTTTTATGTTTGTTTTTTGAGTTATATATTATGTGTTGTGTTACTATGTATTGTAACACGTATAAAAAGAGATCAATATAGACTATTCATTATCAAAAGCAGTGCTTTATTGATACTGCCCTAGTACAAAGGAGGTTTTTATCTCCATCCCTTAAGATCAACCAACTATCCTTGGGTATGCATCTTCTTGGAGTAGCTGCAGTATTCAAAGCAGCAAAGAAGAAAGGTTTGAAGTGGACTTTTGAATGAAATTAGCCAAAAGAAACAAATAGACAATGAATATTATTCTTGTATAAGATCACTGTTGGGTCTTGCTGACTTAATTTTAGTTGTGAAGGAATTCTGTTTTCTTTTTATCCAATAGGATGTATAGTTACCCGGCACGCGTTCCTCCTCCTCCTCCTATTGCTCGGGCTGTAGTTCCCTCAAAACGCCAGCGTGTATCAGGAAACACCTCACGAAGAGGCAAAAGTGGCTTTAATTCTAAGAGTGGACAGCGAGGATCTTCGTCCAAGTCTGGAAAATGTATGTATTACTGCAGTTTTGTGATTCTGCTATTTTCTTGTGTTGAAATAGGGAAATTAGTGCAGCCAATAGTCAATTTTTATACAAATAGCTCCGCATTATCAAAACAGTGGAAGAGGAGAAGGCAGTGATTCATGGGCCAATTTAGACTGCCTTCTATAAGTTACATAAATTACAAGGCGTTGGTAATTTGAAAAAAGTTGCTAGACTTTAGGGAGCTAACTAAGCATTTATAAATTTATGAAATGTGTAGGTCAGTAAAAACAGTACAAAAAATGCTTTCAAATATAATTTAGGTCTTTAGCGGGCCTACAAAAATAAGATTCTACTGCTAAGTGAGCAGGCACATTAGATTTAGTTTTTAGCTACCAGCTATAAAACCGAGGGTCCCCACATTACCAGGAGAATATGGTCCTGGCTCCATTTCTCCCCAGTGATCTTCTGGTGGCTACGGCCATATGGTTTAGCTGGGGATGAGTTTGGCAACAGGTAGCTTTCTGGTATAGTTGATTCTGATCTAGAGTTTTGTTTGTATTAAAGTGAAAGGCGATGACCTTCAGACCATTAAGAAGGAGTTGACCCAGATAAAGCAAAAAGTGGATTCTCTACTGGAAAGCCTGGAAAAAATTGAGAAAGAACAGAGCAAACAAGGAGGTAAATGGTTTTCCTGCTTGTTGGGTATAAAGTTGGGTTAGCCACCTAAGATAGTTGAAGGTATATGTTGGAGTAGTGGGATATAAAGCAATTGAATATGAAACTTGGGGAGTTTGAATTGGGAAGGGCATTTGTGTGGGAGGATTTAGGTTTGTGCTGCAGTTCTATGATCATTAGTGGGGATTGTCTACATCCTGTGGACATTACTTGCCCCTAGACAGACTTGTCCTTCTCATCCCCAGTAGAGATGAAGAATGATAAGTCAGAAGAGGAGCAGAGCAGCAGCTCCCTGAAGAAAGATGAGACTAATGTGAAGATGGAGTCTGAGGGGGGTGCAGATGACTCTGCTGAGGAGGGGGACCTACTGGATGATGATGATAATGAAGATCGGGGGGATGACCAGGTGAAAACCACGGGAAAGGAAAGAAAGAGGTGGTGGAGGGGGGATCAGGGACACATGGAGTGCCTCTAACTCCATCCTATTTGTGTCTGTTTCTCACAGCTGGAGTTGATCAAGGATGATGAAAAAGAGGCTGAGGAAGGAGAGGATGACAGAGACAGCGCCAATGGCGAGGATGACTCTTAAGCACATAGTGGGGTTTAGAAATCTTGTCCCATTATTTCTTTACCTAGGCGCTTGTCTAAGATCAAAATTTTCACCAGATCCTCTCCCCTAGTATCTTCAGCACATGCTCACTGTTCTCCCCATCCTTGTCCTTCCCATGTTCATTAATTCATATTGCCCTGCGCCTAGTCCCATTTTCACTTCCTTTGACGCTCCTAGTAGTTATGTTAAGTCTTACCCTGTAATTTTTGCTTTTAATTTTGATACCTCTTTATGACTTAACAATAAAAAGGATGTGTGGTTTTTATCAACTGTCTCCAAAATAATCTCTTGTTATGCAGGGAGTGCAGTTATTTCCATTCATACATGAGCTCAGTAGTTGTGCTTCCCTAACTGCAAAGGCAATCGCTTTAGTTGAGTAGCACCTGAGAGCAGCTTTGAGTTAGAGGTATGTGTGTTATACCCCACATAAGAGTGCTTATGTGGGGATGTTCAACACAAATGTAACAATGTATTTTTGTGAATGAGAGTTGGCATGTCAAATGCATCCTCTAGAAAAATTAGTGTAATAGTCTTAAGATTTGTTTTCTAAAGTTGATACTGTGGGTTATTTTTGTGAACAGCCTGATGTTTGGGACCCTTTTTTCTCAAAATAAACAAGTCCTTATTAAACCAGGAATTTGGAGAAAAAAAAGAACCTGGTTTTTTATTTTTGTAGTTGATAATTGTTTACTTCCAATTCTTTGTTTCACAGCGGCTTCCACAAAACCCTTAAAATGTACTAAATATATTTTTCTTTGAGTCATAGTCATTATGCATACCAACATACACTACTCAAACGATGTATCATTGGGGTGGGTATTGTGTTGAGACAAGTTACTTAAATTCTTTTGCAGAATGGCTCTTCTTTCCAAATGAAAAGGTTTGGGAACTACATTAAGCCTTTTCATCAATGTTTTGTGGTCCAGTTGGCACCCTTTTTGAGATTTTTGTTGTGTGCTAAATTGTTTTCTCCTTAAATACATGAGGCTCAGACATGTCAAGATTTTTGGAAAATTGAAACAACTGGAGAACGAAGTTTCTTTTTTCTCCCATTTTATCCTTTTAATTGATATAGTCCCAGTTGCTTCCTGGATTGAGTCTGTGCCTCGCTGTTACTAAAAATAGGAAAGCTCTTTCTTTACTTCTCTTCTATAGTATATAATAACCTTGCAAGGTTACTGAGAACATGTATTTTACTTTAAATTGGTTTAATCCCTGTAAGTAATTTTTGCGCCTTTGCCAGTATGACTAAATTGTTGTGATTTTTAGTCACGATACTAATTAGCACCCAAACTTCTAAGGACAGATTTATTAAACAGCTTCTAGATTTGTGATGTTTGCCTAATCCTGAAAGGTCCAGTTTATTTATGTTTTATACTTCAGTTTCCAGCTGAACAGGACAAAAACATGGTTAGTTTAGACTACTATCATTCACACAAACCTTGGATTCCCCAGAAAAGTTGTTGCAACAAGGCATTTGTATCCAGCCTACCAGAAGTCCTGTCCTATTTATTAGAATTCCATAAATCGTTTTATGTAACAGGTGACAAAGCAGAAAAGAAGGAAGAGCTGAACTATGGACTGCCTTTGGACCTCATGTCCACAGTACGAAAGTAGCTTTTTACCCACCCTGTTTCTGATCTGACATGATTTCATGTTACACAAACTCCCTTTCGGCACATAACTCCCAACAAGAAAATAAATTGGATGCTTAGAAGAAAGGGACACGGTTCTAAGATGTTAATAAAACCTGTTTAAGGTTATAATGTTAGCCATCAGTACTTAAAAGATAATAGACTAGTCAGGCCAGGCCTAAAAATACCTACTTTTATAATTTCGTATGAAACCAAATATTGAGACTGCAGAAAGCTTAGAGAAATGATCATATGCTGTTGGAAAACATATACACATAGGGTTATTGATACAATGCCAAGAGACCTCTAGTTTATCTTGATGGGGAAGAATCATTTCATACTTGAAGATTCTTAGAACAATACTGTAGAATTCTATAGTCATAGGTGTACTCTTTTAATACTTTGAAATTCAGGCTCCAAGGCCAAAACTGTACGAAAGTAAAGGAAACATGATTGAAATAGCATATAGTTCTATATCTTGCAATCTGATGAAATGGATAGATTACAAACTTGTTTTTTAAAAAAAGAGGCCATCGTCTTACTACCGATCTAATGAAGGTTTATAGTCACTGTTAGTTACTTAACTTTGGGCCCCAGGAAAGAGATTGGAGTAGTTTTAGTAGAAATCTAGGCAGAGCAAGTGGTGGGCTTGGTTAGCAGTGCAGGTAAGGATGAAAAGCTTGAGTTTCAGACTCAGCTAATTGTTTAGAGGGAATTCTGGGTAACGACAATCTCAAATTCCAGGACCTTAAGCTATTCAGTAGAAGTAAGATTTAAAACCGGAAAATATGGTGATGTATTTGTTGGGTATAAAATTCAGAATAATGTTTTCCTTTTTTCCCCCAATATGCCAAGAAATAAAAGAAAAAAATAGCTTAGAAGCTTTTAAGAATGGTTGCTAGCCAGGAATGGATTAAGAAGGTAGATGACTTAAAATGAAATCTTTGAAACTTTTTTTTTTTTTTTTAATTTTTTTGAGAGAGAACAAGCAGGGGAAGGAAGAGGGTGAGAGAGGATCCCAAGCAGGCTCCACACCCAGTCTGGTCCCCAGTGTGGGGCTCTATGTCATGACTAAAATCAAGAGTTAGATGCTTAACTGAGCCCCCTAGGCTTTGAAACATACCTGATACCCAATTTTTAATGGAGAAACTTCTTTGGAGTTGACTGGCTAGGGTAGTTTCAAGTTTCATCTGAAAACTGCAAGGATTATTAGTACTATTCAGTACTTGTTTTAAAGCCTCTGTTTTACAGAGGGAACTAGGCATAACAAAATAGGAAAATGTAAACAAGAACAACAGGATTATGGTAAATTGGAACCAGGGAATAAACAAGTCAAATGAATATTAAAAATGTAATGGAAGGAATAGAAAAATAGGCATCATTCCAGCCATACAGTAACCAGAAGGTCGCAAAAAGGAGTCTATTGGATGACTTCTGGCAGTAGATTTATTCAAAAGAATAAGTAGCTAGGAGAAGCAAAGCCCATGGATATGATATGCAAAGTAAAGAAACAGAACTGACGAGACATGGTTTTAGACAACCTAGATGAGATATGTTATGGAAGTAGTTGAGAAATAGGAAATAGCTGTGTATTTAATGAGATCAATTGAAAGCTATACTTCGTTCTGAGCACATGTAGCTGACCTGTGACAGCATTGACTGACTAATGATGAACTAATGAATATTATTTTTAGGAAAACCAGAAAGACTCATCATTGTGTGGCCTAGGAGAATGAAGGATTTAGCCATATCCGTTGACCTTTTTATTGAATGTGAGGGAAATTCAGCTGCACCAGTGTCAAATGGGGTTTGAGTTTCTGGACCCTGGTTCAGATCACACCAAAAATTGCAATTCAGTGGAGTTCTAGATAGATTTAAGGAAAAAAGACACTGTGATGAGTTGAAGCCAGTTAACAATAGTAGACACACAGATAAGACATAAGATGAGAGTGACCAGTAAATGAGCTGCATATAATGTGCAGAGTATGGGCTGGTAAGTAACTATAAAGAACTTCATTTGCCTTATCAATGCTGAATCTCATAGAGAACAGGTATCATTTACACTGTGTTTGACAAATGGGGCATTATGTTGGAGAATTTTTAGTGTTTGGAAAGACCTTAGGATAAAGTGAAAATCTGCCCAGCTTTTCTGTACAGAAAAGGCTAGATTTTAGATACATATGTGACTGGGATGACAATTCCAAATATTTAGAGGGGAGACTAAAGTAGGAGTGTTGGGAAATACCTATTTGAATTTCAATCAAATTAGTCCTAATAAAGAAGGCCTCAAAACAATATATGGTTCATAAGTAACTTTCAAGTTAATCCAAAAACTTAAAATCCCAGTTTGGAAAAGCAAAACCTGTTTAAAGCCCTGTTGAGAGCTAGTCAGCCTCCCCCACCCCGCACTTAAGTCAGAACTACAATAGAAAGAAGGGACAGTATAATGGAGTGCAAAAAGGCAAAGCAGTTACATAATAGAAGCCCAAGATTTGATTGTGCAAAATGACTCCTGCAGGCTGGCCTCTTCACAGTTTTAAAATAATTATTAGTTGAGTGGATCTCAACCTTGGTTGTGCATTAAAATTACCAAGGGAGCTTTTAAAATCCTGACACCCAGGTGTGCATTCCAGACCAATTAAATCTCTTCAGGTGGGACTTAAGTGGATTAAGAGAAGTGCTTACAGTAAGAAAGTATGGTGGCAATGCATTATTTTAAAAAATGAAAGTGTCAGGTGAAAGGGTGAAAGTGTACCTGCATTGAAATCTATGGCCAAAGTATAGAAATCACTGAAGAGGGGGAGGTGTCTGAGTAGGGTTATAAGTTGAGAAAAGCTAGGGCCGGAAGAGAGACATATGTTAAAGTAAGCCCAATTTTATCCATCCACCATTCTTAAAACTATTGCACTGTCCAGTAGAACTTTCTGTAATGGAATTATTTCATAATGCATTGACCAATATGCTAGCCCTGTGGCTGCCACCCTTGAAATGTAGGTAGTGTGACTAATTGGATTCTAATTTTTACTTTTTTATTAGCACAATGCAGGGTATGGGCAGAGGGAGAGAAAGCAAGAATCTTAAGGGGCTTGATCCCACAACCCTGAGACCATGACCTGAGCTGAAGTCAGAGTCGGATGCTCAACCGACTGAGCCACCCAGGCGCCCCAAATTTTATTCATTTTTAATTTAAATTCCACAGGTAGCATGTGGCCAGTTTATTGGATAGTGTAGTGCTAGAGAATACTGAGCAGTTTTCAAACAAGTACAGATGACTTAGTGAACAAATGTGACTTTCCAAGTTGTTTCATGCCCTGAGTTCATTGAAGATATTTCTAGGCCCTAAGCCCTACAGTATTCAAGAGTATGAGGACATCCACAGCTACAAGTTTAGTCTGCCAACTTCATTTAGCAATGCTTCTCGCAAGATATAATCTTGTCGGGGGCCCAAGGCATCCATCCAAGCATGATGCTGGGCAAGCATTTAACACAGTCTTACTGATTTTCACACAATCCCATTAGATTAGATTATATAATCCAATATATATAGGATTATATTTCATATATATATATATATATATATATATATATATATATATGGAAGTAATTCTGTGTTAAAGAGTTTCGGATTAAGTGCCTTGTTGAATGCCCCATAATTATGTTAGCGCCAACATTTCGACCTGTGATCTGACTTGACCAAGGATTTTGGACCTTAGGAGAGGAAATGGTATCTTTGAGCTTACATCCTGAATCCCAAAAACTGACAACTGTTACCAAACCAGGATAACAGACTTTAGGATCCCAGCACTCTCTTTCTTAAATTTAACAAAAGAAGAAAAATATCCTTACAATTTTTCTCTCGATTCTGTACACTGAATACTAGGAGGGATTCATAGACCTAACAATTACAACACATCTTATTGAAAAACACCTGGCTAAGAATATGGTCTCTCTCACCCGTTTTCCTTAGCTCTTCTTGGGTAACCCAGAGGCACTATTTTAAACTATTCTATCTCAAGCAACAAACTTTACAAATATCTTGTAAAAATTATTTTCTTCAGGATAACACTCTGATTATACAACTTTGACCCTGTATCTTTATGCCTGCAAGGTCCATTAGAAGCACCTGGCAGTGTCATTGCAAGAGTGTCCTTAAAAAAAGGCTTGATCTTTACCCCAAAAGATTTATTAATGTGAAATGGTGTTCGGTGACACAGGTTGAGGTACCGCTGCAAACTTACAAGCCACAATAATAAGTTTCTGGTGTGAATTTGGGACGTAAGGGACCCTCTTCCCCCCCCTGGCAAAAGTTTGAGCCTGAGGATCTGTCGAGTTCAATGACTCAGAAACCCCGTGCCCACTTCCAGCTTGGTTAACAGCTTTACTAGTTCCCATCCAGACTTAAAAAATCTTCTATGGATCATAAAGTCTTGGAGTGTGATAACCTTTTGCCTATTTTGTCCCTGCCCTAAAGGATACTTGCTTTAGAGAGAGATGAGACACTTAAAGACCCTCTTGGCCCTCCTGGAGGGATTTACCAGAGGGCTTGTCGTGGAGCCAGGTGGTCTGCTAGATGAGCTAGAGCCAGCTGCCAGCCCACCCTCTCTCACAGTATTCCTCTCCCTACTCAGAACCCATGATACTACATTTTGTTAGTTTCCTCATCCAGTCAAACCTGCCCTTTCCCCAGAACTTTACGTGGACTCCACAGAAGCTGTTCTATAGTGGCAGCTAGGTCATTCACAGGGTCCTGGAAGCTGCCGGGGTGTAGTTGCCAGAAGGTTGTCTGCTTAACTGCTGGAAATACTACAGTGGTCTGCTCTGTCCTTAGCAGGTCCTTCATCCTGGACTGACCCTCAGCGTTTTTCCAGCTAGATTCTCAGTGTCTTGGGAAGGAGGAGCAGCTCTTAGAATCTACTCCCTTGTGGGAAGTCTAGAAGCATCCTGACTTGCTCACTGTTATTTGACCACCTGTGGAGATAGCTTCAGTGTTTGCTGTCAGTGTTTTCATTCCCTCTCACCTGGGCAAACAATCCTGATTCATTCCCCTGGTGGGACCCAGGAACTACCTGGCTACATACCCAGGGCCTTGCCATCTCCCTACCTCTCTGAAGCTTAACCTGTCTTGTCCTCTTAAGCACTCACCTAAGTGTAAGGATACACATCTTCCCTTTTAAAATATTAACCCTCCAGCACAGTCCCTCACTTTGTGAAGGAGTCTGCAGTCTTCACACAAATGGCTCAAAGGTTTATTTTCCTTAGATCTCTACAGACCTTGGGAGGCTTTGTCTCAGCTTTGGTGTATCTGAGGAGTCCTGTTTTAACTTTTCCCACCCAAGACGGCAGCCTCCTGCCTGCCCTTTATACACTCATTTTTCTTGCCTTCCTTGCAATGCCCGTTGGATGTCAGTGGTTTCATTACCACATTTCCCCACTCCTGCCCTCTTGCAACTTTGGTAGTCTTCAGTCCTCCCCTTGAGGAATAGTTGTACTTGGCTTCAGAATAACAGCAGCTTCAGAATCTCCTAGGCACAATTCAGGTGCAACATGATCACATACCACTTTTCCTAAGAAGAAATATGCTAGTGAAACAAAAATAACCAAGTTTAACAAAATGCATATCCCTGTATCCAGCTGAGGTAAACACATGGTTCTATTTGCTGTTTAGAAATAAATGCCATATTTTATTGCTACTGGTAAAACTCATATGCCTCATAAACGTCTGTTCAATCCGTTTTCCTTTCTCTCCACCTTCACCTACCATCATTCCTGTCCAAGCTACCATCACCTTGCCTCTGGTTTACTGCAGTACCCTCCTGTATACCCACAGCCACTGTGATCCTTTTCCAGTCACTTCTGCACAACAGCCATAGCGATCTTTTCAAAACACATCTATAATCATGGCACTTCTTGGTTTAAAAGCCCTTCTGGCTTCACTTGCCTTACGATAACGGTAAAACTTCTTACAGTCTACACAGGCATAAATGGTCCTCCCTTGACCATCTGTCCAGCCTCTCTACCATGTGCTCCCTTACCTACCTTGTCCAAATTTTCTTTTGTGCCTCTTACTCCCCATGGTCACTCCCCACACCTTTGTCCATTTGGGTCCCTAGTTAACTTCTTTTCATCCTTAGAGTTCAACTCAAGTGTTGCTTCCTCCAGGAATCCTCCCCTGCCTTTCTTAAGTAGACCAGTAGGCTCTCAGAGAACCAGTAATCTCTTTGTAGCACAAATTACAGTCACACTCATCAATGTGTATGATTTCTTAATTAATACGGCTTTCTCATTAGAGTGGCACTCAGAGCAGGAACCACATCTGTTACTGTTCACCAATATATCTCAAGTGTTTCACTGTGTCTGAAACTTAGAAATAGGCTCAATGAATGAAAACGGGAAGTGGAAAGGTGAAGTGGGGGAAGGTTAGCTCTGGGTAGGGCAGTATTGGAAACACAGCCTGAATGCCAAGCAAGGTTGAAGAACTGACTGTACAACACACCTGAAGGAATGTTGTAATGCCTTGGGCCTGTCCCAAGGAGATGCATTCTTGCAGGTGAATTTCAGTGCCCCTGCTTTCATTGTAATATTTCACAATCCTTTCCCTGTGCCTCCAGTAAATCCCTAATAATCCATGTCTGGTTGCCAAGGATATGAGAGAGTGCATTATCCAAGAAAGATGCATATGCTCATTGAAATTAACCTCTTATAATACCTGTAAGTCCAGTTGCCCTCACAAAGACCACTGTACCCTTAATGAGTTGCTCTCTGACCCAACACCTGTATTCTTTAATTTTTTAAACTATACATATATAAAATGCATGCATTTTAAGCATACAGCTTCATGAGGATTTACAAAATGAACATGCCTGTTTAATTAAACACCACCTTGATCAGGATATGGAACATTACCAGCACCCCAGAAGCAACCTTCATGCCCCCTCCAACCATTACCCCACTAGGTAACCACTATTTTGACTTCTATCACCATAGATAGGTGTTGTTTGTGAACTATACATAGATGGAATAGTACTGTTGAAGTTTGGGCTCCCCTGGGAGAAACACTTGGATGTAGTTTATGTGGGGAATGACTCCAGGAGACATGACTCCTGAAGAAGTGGAAGAGTGAGACAGTTAAGAAGAAAAAGCCAATATAAAGGTGTGCTACTGAGATTAG
This sequence comes from Felis catus, assembly GCF_018350175.1. Lineage (NCBI taxonomy): Eukaryota > Metazoa > Chordata > Mammalia > Carnivora > Felidae > Felis > Felis catus. Next base: position 71,872,400 of record NC_058373.1, on the reverse strand, counting down.
GTACATAATGCTCAGAGTTTTCTGAAGGATGGGGTAACAGGAGGCTGGAATATTTATCCACTGGCTCCTGTTCCCCATTGACAGAGGGATGCCACAGCAGGGGTTCACTTCTCTGCAATTTTGGGCTGTAACTGATCTTAATCAGCTCCAAAAGCAATGAAGGACATTTGGATTGTTTTGGTTTGAGTAATATTGCCATGAACATTCTTGTACCTGTCTTATGAGAACACATGTACACATTTGTACATATTTCTGTTGGGTATATATATAGTCGGGTGGTATTGGGGCATAGGTTATGTGTGTATGCAGCTTTAATAGATAATGCCAAACAGCTTTCCAATGTGATTGTACTAATTGATATTTTTCACTAGCTGTAAATGAAATTTTTCGTTGCTCCACATCCTTATCAGCACTTGGTATTGTTAGTCCTTATAATTCTAGTTTTTTTTAATGAGTGTGAGTGTGCCTCAGTTTGCTCTTTGGTAAACTTTTTATTGTATAATTTACATACAGAAAAGTGCACAAATCATGTGTACAGCTGTTACTTGTTACACACTGAACACACTCACAAAAAATAGCAAGAAATCAAGAATTGAAAAATCACCAGCACTACAGAAGTCCCATGCATGCATGCCCTCTTCTGGCAACTTGTACCACCATCCCAAAGGACATCTATTATCCTGACACCATAGATTCTTTTTGGCTGTTTTTGAGCTTCAAATAAGAGAAATAATATATTATGTGGGGTTTTTTTTGTCTATCTTCTTTGAGTCAACATTATGTCTTTTCAATTCATCTATATTGTTGCATGTTGTAGGTGGTTCGTTCATACTGTTGTATAATATATTATACAAATATACTGCAATTTATTCATTCTGTGAGTAGGCATTTAGACTGTTTTCAGTTTGGGCTATTATGAATAAAGCTGCTATGAACATCCTAGAGCATGTCTTTTTTTGAACAAATGTGTCTATTTCTGCTGGGTATAAAACTAAGAATGAAATCACTAGAATAAAGAATATTATCCCATACCCTTGCCTATCTGCTATTTTCCAATTTTAGCCATTCTAGTAGGTATCCTAGCAGTGTCACATTAATTTTTTCCCCCCTTGGGGCTCCTGGGTGGCTCAGTCTGTTAAGCATCCAACTCTTGATTTCAGTCTTGATCTCATGGTTCATGGGTTCAACCCTCGCATTGGGCTCTGCACTGACAGTGTAGAGGCTGCTTGGGATTCTGTCTCTCCTCTCTCTCTGCCTCTCTCCCACTCACACTCTCTCTCTAAATAAATAAACATTAAAAAATATTAAAAAAATTTTTTTCTTAATTTTTTTCTTTCCTTTTTAAAAAATCAGCTTCTAGAGGCACCTGGCTGGCTCAGTCAGAAGAGCATGTGACTCTTGATCTCAGGGCCCAGAGTTCAAGACCCATGTTGGGTGTAGAGATTATTTAAATAAATAAAGGTTTAAGAAAAAATAAGCTTCTAATGTTGGAGTAACATTTGGTTTACAGAAAAGTTGCAAAGAGTACAGAGAGCTTTTTGTCTACCCACCCTCCAGTTTTGCCTAATGTTAACATCTTAATGCTACCATGGTACATTTTTCAAAATTAAGAAACCAACACTGGCACATTACTATTAAACTCCAGACCTTATTCAGATTTCAGCAGTTACTACATTCACTCATGTCGGTGGCGGGGGGCAGTTCTGCACAATTTTATCACCTGTATAATTCATGTAGTCACCACCACATTCAATATGCAGAACTGTCCCATCACCACAAAAGAACTCTTATACTATTTATCACTGTACTGTGTCCCCCATCCTCCTACAACAGTTCCTATCCCTTGTAAACCACTAATCTGTTCTTCATCATTATAATTTTGCCATTTCAAGAAGTTCTATAAATGACATCATACTATGTAACCTTTTGAGAAGGCCTGTCCCACAGACACCCACAGCACAGTGCCCTCGAATTTCATCCAAGTTGTTACATGTAACAATAGTTTGTTCCTTTTTATTGCTGTGGATGTACCAATTTGTTTAACCCATTCATCTGTCGAAGGACATTTGCAATGCTTCCAGTTTGGGGCTATTCCAAATAAAAGTTGCTATAAATATTTGTGTATCAGTTTTTGTGGACATAAGTTTTCATTTCTCTGGGATAAATGCCCAGGGGTGTGGTGATTGATGAGTGGCATGGTAAGTATATGTTTAATCTTATGAGAAATTGCTCAACTATTTCCCGGAGTTGCTGTGCTATTTTACATTCCCACCAACAAGTACAAGAGATTTAGTTTCTCTGCATTCTTGGCAAGATTTGAGATTGTCACTACTTGCTTTTTTAAAAAAGTAATCTCTATACCCAATGTGGGCTCGAACTCAACCCTGAGAATAAGAGCCACATGCTCCACTGACTCAGACGACCCAGGATTGTTGCTAGTTTTTATTTTCACTTTTTTTTCAGGCTTATTTACTTATTGTGAAAGAGACAAAGACAGCGTGAGCATGGGAGGGGGGTGGGGGAGAGAGAGAGAGAGAGAGAGAGAATCCCAGGCAGGATCCGCACCTCAATGCAGAGCCCAATGCGGGGCTCAAACTCACAAAACCTAAGCTGAAACCAAAATTTGGACGTTTCACCAACTGACCCACCCAGGTGCCCCTATTTTCACTTTTTCAATAGGTATGTAGTGGGGATTTGTTTTCATTTTTTTGTAGTTTTTGTTTACTTGTTTGCATTTCCCTAATGGCTATGATATTGACCATCTTTTCACGTGGTTGTCTGCCATCCACATATCCTCTTTGGTGAATTGTCTGTGAATGGCTTTTTTCTATGTTATAATTGGTTTGTTTTTTTTTTACACTGCTGAATCTTGAGGGGTGCCTGGTTGGCTCAGTCAGTAAAGCATGTGCTTCTTGATCTCAGTCATGAGTTCAAGCCCCACACTGGGTACAGAGCTTACTTAAAAAAAGAAACTTCTGGGGAGTGCCTCTGTGTCTCCCTCTCTATGCCCCTCCCCTACTTGTGTGTGTGCACTCTCTTGCGCTCTCTCTCTCTCTCTCTCTCTCTCTCTCTCTGTCTCAAAAACAAACTTAAAAAAAAGAAACTGCTGAGTTTGGGGAGTTATTTATATATTCTAGAGACAGATCCTTTGTCAAATGGTTTGCAAATATTTCCTCTCATTCTGTAATTTTTTTATCTTTTTATTATTTTATTCTATATTATTTTAAGTTTACATCCAAGTTAGCATACAGTGCAATAATGATTTCAGGAGTAGATTCCAGTGATTCATCCCCTATATATAACAACCAGTGCTCATCCCAACAAGTGTCTTCCTTAATGCCCCTTACCCATTTAGCCCATTCTCCCACCCACAATCCCTTCAGCAACCCTCAGTTTGTTCTCCGTACTTACGAGTCTCTTATGTTTTGTCCCCCTCCTTGTTTTTATATTATTTTTGCTTCCCTTCCCTTATGTTCATCTGTTTTGTCTCTTAAAGCCCTCATATGAGTGAAGTCATATATTTGTCTTTGACTATTTTAACTTAGCACAATACCCTCTAGTTCCATCCACATAGCTGCAAACATCAAGATTTCATTCTTTTTGATTGCCGAGTAATACTCCATTGTATATATATACCACATCTTGTTTGACAGTGCTGCTATCAACATTTGAGTGCATGTGTCCCTTTGAAACAGCATACCTGTATCCCTTGGATAAATACCTAGTAGTGCAATTGCTGGGTTATAGAGCAGTTCTATTTTTAATTTTTTGAGGAACCTCCATACTGTTTTCCAGAATGGCTGCACCAGTTTGCATTCCCACCAGCAGTGCAAAAGAGATCCTCCTTCTCCGCATCCTTGCCAACATCTGTTGTTGCCTGAGTTGTTAATGTTAGCCATTCTGGCATGTGTAAGGTGGTATCTCATTGTGGTTTTGATTTGTATTTCCCTGATGATGAGTGATGTTGAGCATTTTTCATGTGTCTGCTAGCCATCTGGATGTCTTCTTTGGAGAAGTGACTATACACGTCTTTTGTCCATTTCTTCACTGGATTGTTTTTTGGGTGTTGAGTTTGATCTTTATAGATTTTGGATACTAACGCTTTATCTGATATGTCGTTTGCAAATATCTTCTCCCATTCTGTCAATGGCCTTTTAGTTTTGCTGATTGTTTCCTTTGCTGTGCAGAAGCTTTTTATTTTGATGAGGTCCCAATGATTCATTTTTGCTTTGGTTTCCCTTGCCTCTGGAGACGTGTTGAGTAAGAAGTTGCAGCAGCCGAGGTCAAAGAGGTCTTTGCCTGTTTTTCCCCTTTAGGACTTCTAGGATTTTGATGGCTTCCTGTTTTACATTTAGGTCTTTCATCCATTTTGAGTTTATTTTTGTGTATGGTGTAAGAAAGTGGTCCAGGTTCATTTTTCTGCATGTCGCTGTCCAGTTTTCCCAGCACCAGTTGCTGAAGAGACTGTCTTTATTCCATTGGATATTCTTTCTTGCTTTGTCAATAATTACTTGGCCATATGTTTGTGGGTCCATTTCTGGGTTCTCTGTTCTGTTCCATTGATCTGAGTGTCTGTTTTTGTGCCAGTACTATACTGTCTCGATGATTACAGCTCTGTAATATATCTTGAGGTCTGGGATTGTGATGCCTCTTGCTTTGGTTTTCTTCTTTAGGATTGCTTTAGCTATTTGGGGTGTTTTCTGATTCCATACAAATTTTAGGATTGTTTGTTCTAGCTCTGTGAAGATTGCTGGTGTTTTTGTTTTGTTTTGTTTTGATAGCGGTTGTGTTTGTTTTTTCATCTTAGCAGAGCCTTTTGTAGAGCAAATGTTTTTAAATTTGATGAAGTCCAGTTTATCAATTTTTGTCTTTTATGGATCATGCTTTTTTAAAAAAAAAATTTTTGAGAGAGAGAGAGCACTAGTAGGGGAGGGGCAGAAAGAGGGAGACACATAATCCAAAGCAAGCTCCAGGCTCTGAGCTGCCAGTAGAGCCCAACGCGGGGCTCGAACTCATGAACAGTGAAATCATGACCTGGGCTGAAGTTGGATACTTAACTGACTGAGCCACCCAGGCACCCCAATCATGCTTTTAAGTGTCATTTCTAATAACTCTTTACCAAGAACTAGGTCCTGATGATTTTCTCCTATGTTTTCTCTGATAAACTTTATAGTTTTATCATTTACATTTTTTGACTATTATGAACGTTTATTTAGCAAAAAAAAAAAAAAAAAAAGTTCAATAAGAAAATGCATAGCCTGATTTTTATTTTGTAGTAAAATAGGTGCTAGGAGAGGGGACATGTGGAAGCAGTTGGTTTCTTCCGGTAAACACACCCATTGTTTATACTTGTCCCAAGACTTCTAACATGATAATACTATTTCTTTGAATTACCACCATTCCAATATTGTTCTGTTGCCCACTAGTGCCATCTCCACACACTGATCTATTACAAGATTCGTAAAGGGATCGAACCCCAGCAATATTCCTTGGACATTTGCCACCATTTAATTTCAATGATAATTTCTTGTCTATAAATTTTTCCAACATGGGAGCGTGAGCTTTGCTCATGGTGTCTACCTCAAAGATGCCTCCTCATTTACATTTTTTTAAGTTTATTTATATTGAGCAGGAGAGGGACAAAAAGAGGGAGACAGGGAATCCCTAGCAGGCTCCATGCTGTCAGTGCAGACTCACAAACTGTGAGATCATTACCTGAGCCAAAACCCAGAGTCGGACAAATAACCGACTGAACCATCCAGGCTCCCCTCTTTTACATCCATGATCCACTTTGTTATTTTTTGTATAAGATGTAGGGTTTAGATTGAAGTTTTTTTTTTTTTAATTTATTTTTTACCTATGGTTATTCAATTGCTCCAGCACCATTTGTTGAAAAGACTATCATTCTACCAGTGACTTGTTTTTGCACCTTTGTCAAAAATCAGTTAGGCATATTTGTGCAAGTTGTATTTCTGGGTTCTTTATTTTGTCCCATTGATCAATGTATTTATCCACCTGTCCATACCATGTTTTTGTTAACTGTAAAACTGGGTAAAACTGTCTTAAAATTGGTTAGAATGATTCTTTCCACTTTATTATTTTTATATCTTGATCTTGTATCTTGCAGCCTCACTGAACTCTTATTCTAGGAGTTTTGTTGGTTAATTTGTTGGTAGCTTCTTTGAGAAAGGAAATTTCTCAGTTCACTGAGAATTTTGTGGATTCATCTGCCTAGATAGTCATGTCAACTGGAAAAAGGGATAGTTATAATTCTTCCTTTCCAGTACGGATGCCTTTTGTTTCCTTTTCTTTCATTCTTACACTGGTTAGGATTTCTAGTACAATGATGTATAAGGATGGTAAGAGCAGATATCCTGCCTTGTTCCTACTTTTAAAGGGAAAAGTATTCAGTCTTTTACCATAAGTATGATGTTAGCTGTAGGTTTTATTAGGCTAATTTTCCTCTACTCCTAACTTTTTGAGAAGTTGTTTTTTTTCCTCCCATGAATGAGTGTTGAATTTTGTCAAGGGTTTTTTGTGCATTAGATGATATTGTGTGACTTTCTTCTTTAGCCTATTAATATGGTGGATTCTATTGACTGCTTTCCAAATGTTGAACCAATCTTGCATCCCCAGAATCAATCCCATTTAGTCATGGTGCATAATTCTTTTTATATACATGGTTAGATTTTGTTTGCTAATATTTTGTTGCAGACTTTTGTGTCTATATTCATGAGGGTGTGTGTGTGTGTGTGTGTGTGTGTGTGTGTGTTGTTCTGGTTTTTGGTTTGGGTTTGGTGTGCTTTGATATCACAGTAATACTGGCTCCATTAAATGATTTGGAAAGGATTCTATTTTCTTGAAGAGATTATGTAGAACTGGTGTAATTCTTTTCTAAACATTTGGTGGAACTAGCCACTGAAACCATCTAGATCTAGAGATTTATTTGTAAGGATTTTTAACACTAGGAACCCAATTACCTATTATCTATTTTGTATTGAGCGATTTTTATAATTGTTTTTATTTTTTAGGAATTGATCCATCTTATCTAAGTTGTTGAATTTATATGGGTAGAGTTGTTTGACCTATGCTCTTATGATTCTTTTCATGTCTGTGGGCTCTGTAGTGATTATCTACTGTTTCAATCTTGATATTGGTAACTTGTGTCTTTTTAATTTGTCAGTCTTGATAGAGGTTTATTAAGATGGTTGATTTGTTCAAAGAGCCACATTTTGTTCAGATTTTTATAGTTTTCTATTTTCAATTTCATTTTTCCTGCTCTTATCTTTATTATTCCCCTTTTTATTTTTTTAATATTATTTTTTAAATTTACATCCAAATTAGTTAGCATATAGTGCAACAATGATTTCAGGAGTAGATTGCTTAATGCCCCTTACCCATTTAGCCCATCCCCCCTCCCACAACCCCTCCTGTAACCCTCAGTTTGTTCTCCATATTTATGAGTCTCTTTTGTTTTGTCCCCCTCCCTGTCTTTGTATTATTTTTGTTTCCCTTCCCTTACGTTCATCTGTTTTGTATCTTAAAGTCCTCATATGAGTGAAGTCATATGATATCTGCCTTTCTCTGACTAATTTCGCTTAGCATTTTGACCTGAGCTGAAGTCAGACCCTCTAGTTCCATCCACGTAGTTGCAAGCGGCAAGATTTCATTCTTTTTAATTGCCAAGTAATACTCCATTGTGTGTATATGTATATGTATATATATGTACATATATATACATATACATATGTACACGTATACATATATGTATATATACATACATATGTATGTATACATGTATACATATATGTATATATACATATATGTATATGTATGTATACATATATATATACATATACATACACACACACACCACATCTTCTTCATGCATTCATCCATCAATGGGCATTTGGGCTCTTGCCATACTTTGGCTATTGTTGATAGTGCTGCTATAAACTTGGGAGTGCATGTGTCCCTTTGAAACAGCATACTTGTATCCCTTGGATAAATACCTAGTAGTGTAATTGCTGGGTCATAGGGTATTTCTATTTTTGGTTTTTTGAGGAACCTTCATACTGTTTTCCAGAGTGGCTGCACCAGCTTGCATTCCCACCACCAATGCAAAAGAGATCCTCTTTCTCCGCATCCTCACCAACATCTGTTGTTGCCCGAGTTGTTAATGTTAGCCATTCTGGCAGGTGTAAGGTGGTATCTCATTGTGGTTTTGATTTGTATTTCCCTGATGATGAGTGATGTTGAGCATTTTTTCATGTGTCAGTTGGCCATCTGGATGTCTTCTTTGGAGAAGTGTCTATTCATGTCTTTTGTCCATTTCTTCACTGGATTATTTGTTTTTTGGGTGTTGAGTTTGATAAGTTCTTTATAAATTTTGGATACTAACCCTTTATCTGATATGTCGTTTGCAAATATCTTCTCCCATTCCGTTGGTTGCCTTTTAGTTTTTCTGGTTGTTTCCTTTGCTGTGCAGAAGCTTTTTATTTTGATGAAGTCCCAATGGTTCATTTTTGCTTTGGTTTCCCTTGCCTCTGGAGACGTGTTGAGTAAGAAGTTGCTGCAGCTGAGGTCAGAGAGGTTTTTGCCTGCTTTTTCTTCAAGGATTTTGATGACTTCCTGTCTTACATTTAGGTCTTTCATCCGTTTTGAGTTTATTTTTTTAATCTTTATTTATTTTTGAGAAAGAGACAGCATGTGAGCAGGGGGAGAGCAGAAAGAAAGGGAGACACAGAATCCAAAGCAGGCTCCAGGCTTTGAGATGTCAGCACAGAGCCTAAGGTGACGCTCGAACTCATGATCTGTGAGATCATGACCTGAGCTGAAGTCAGACGCTTAACTGACTGAGCCACCCAGGTGCTCCAGTTTTGAGTTTATTTTTATGTATGGTGTTAGAAAGTGGTCCAGGTTCATTTTTCTGCATGTCGCTGCCCAGTTTTCCCAGCACCAGTTGCTGAAGAGACTGTCTTTATTCCATTGGATATTCTTTCCTGCTTTGTCAAAGCTTAGTTGGCCATATGTTTGTGGGTCCATTTCTGGGTTCTCTACTCTGTTCCATTGATCTGAGCGTCTGTTTTTATGCCAGTACCATACTGTCTTGATGATTACAGCTTTGTAATTCATCTTGAAGTCCGGGATTGTGATGCCTCCTGCTTTGGTTTTCGTTTTCAAGATTACATTGGCTATTTGGGGTGTTTTCTGATTCCATATAAATTTTAGTATTGTTTGTTCTAGCTCTGTGAAGAATGCTGGTGTTATTTTGATAGGGATTACACTGAATATGTAGATTGCTTTGGGTAGTATTGACATTTTAACAATATTTGTTCTTCCTATCCAGGAGTATGGAATCTTTTTCCATTTTTTGTATCTTCTTCAATTTCTTTCATAAGCTTTCTATAGTTTTCAGTGTATAGATTTTTCACCTCTATGGTTACATTTATTCCTAGGTATTTTATGGGTTTGGGTGCAATTGTAAATGGGACTGATTCCTTGATTTCTCTTTCTGTTGCTTCATTGTTGGTGTATAGGAATGCAACCGATTTCTGTGCATTTGGTTTTTTGGTGGAATGTTTGGGGTTTTCCATATAGCGTATCATGTCATCTGTGAAGAGTGAAAGTTTGACTTCCTCCTGGCCAATTTGGATGCCTTTTATTTCTTTGTGTTGTCTGTTGAGGCTAAGACTTCCAATACTATGTTGAATAACAGTGGTGAGAGTGGACATCCCTATCTTTTTCCTGACCTTAGGGGGAAAGCTCTGTTTTTCCCCATATAATTTCCCTTCTGCTTGCTTTGGGTTTGTTTTGCTCTTTTTTAGTTTCTTAAGATATAAGCATTTATTACTATAAATATTTTTCTGCTCTGCTTTAGCTGTTTCCCACAAATTTTAATATGTTGTATTTTAATTTTTATTCAGTTCAATGTAATTTTGATTCTCCTTGAGACTTCTTTTTTATCCATAAATTATTCATATTTTTTTTGTTTAAAGTTCAGGTGTTTGCATATTTTCCTATTTCCTGTTCTCTTATTTATTTCTGGTTTGTTGCAATTATGATTAGAGGACATATTCTGTACTATTTCGATTATTTTGTTTGTTTGATTTATTTGAGAAAGAGAGAGAGTGAGAACAGGAGTGGGGGAGAATGGCAGGGAGGATAGAGAGAGAGAGAGAGAGAGAGAGAGAGAGAGAGAGAGAGAGAGAATATCCTAAGCAGGCTCCATGCTGAGCATGGAGCCCAACATGAGGCTTGATCCCATGCCCCTGGGCTCATGACCTGAGCCAAAATCAAGAGTTGGACATTTAACTGACTGAGCCACCAGAAACCTCTCAAGTATTTTAGAGTTGCTGAAGTTTGTTTTATGACCCAGGATATGATCCATCTTGGTGTATGTTCAGATGCTTAAAAAGTATGCCTATTCTGTTGTTTAGTGGAGTGCTGTATAAATTTCAATAAGATCCTATTGGCTGATGGTGTGATCCAGATTTTCCATATCTTTTTTTTTTTAAGTAGACACTAAGCCCAAGGTGGTGGTCAAACTCATGACCCTGAGATCAAGAGTTACATGCTCTACCAACTGAGCCAGCAAGGTGTCCCTCCATGTCCGTGTTTATAATCTAGTAGATATATACAGTGTTTAGAGAGGGATATTGAAATTTCCAACTATGATTGTGGACTTATCTACTTATTTCATATCTATCAGATTTTGATTTGTGCATTTGGACCTCTATTGTTTGGTCCATACCTATTTAGGATTTAAAGTTAACACTAACAAATGGCAAGTGGGAAACGTAAAACTTAAGGCATTCTCAGGACGGCATTGTCTCAAGATGAAGTTGAAGAAGACAGTAAATTTTGTTAAGACCATATAAAGATACAGGACGCCTGGGTGGCTTAGTCAGTTAAGCATCCAACCCTTGATTTCAGCTCAGGTCATGATCTCATGGTTTGTGAGTTCAAGTCCCACATTGGGCTCTGCACTAACAGTGCAGAGCCTGCTTGGGATTCTCTCTCTCCCTCTCACTTTGCCCCTCCCCTGCTCGCTCTCCCTCTCAAAATAAATAAATAAGCTGAAAAAATAATAACAAATTTTTTTATCTTAAAAGAAAAAAAAGACCATATAAAGATCCAAGGTGGTGGTACCTCAGAGATTAGTTCAGTCAAACAATAGGGTTTCTAAAAAGCTCACAGGTATTGTGCCTCAGCAGTCTCAGCAGAGGCTCAAGGAAGAGAGTTATCTCAAAGACATGTATTAATGCGATTTTTGTCTAGCAGACAAATCCTAGTAAGATTCAGAGAAGTTTTTAAGCGAATAATAGTGGCAGAACCACTACCAGCTTGAGCTGTAGAACAGTAGAAAAAAGAACAAAGTGTTTTGATTCGCCAAACTTCTTCAGCCAGGAAGCAAACCACGAAAACTACTCAGCCACAAACACAGGCTAGTTTTCATATATAGGATAGTTCAGTGAGCAGAACCGTGATCTCAGAGGTGGAGCCAGGAACCACAGAGAATTTCCCAGGACTTGAATCCTAATCAAGGAATTGCCAACAAGTGCCTACTGGCTTTCAGAATTTCTATGACTCAATGACTTTTGTGTACCTACCTTCCCTTATCCCCCATCTTTATTCTATAGTAGTTATCCCATCTCTGTCCTGCCATTATATGTTGTGAGTGTAGAAGCCAGATGTAACTTGTGTGTTTAGCTCATCAGTCTTATGACTGAGAGGAATTGTACAGGAGAAATGCTGTGTAACTCTACCTAATGAATTTCATCCATACCTGTACCTGATTTGGATGATGTGATCATGGACTTGAGCTAACACTGTAATGAGATGTGACTGTGGAGGGCCTTGAGAGCAGATGAGTGTATTTTGCATGTAAGGTGGACGTGAATCATTGAGGGCCAGAGGGCAGATTGTGATAGCCAGTCTTCAAGATGGCCCCAAAGATTTTCACGTCCTGGTATTGATACCCCTGTGTTGTCCACTCCCACAGTGAATAGGGCCAACCAGTGTAACCAATAGGATATTGTGGAAATTACAGTATATCACTCCCAAGTAGCACAAAATAATAAATTTATTGATTTAACTAAGTTGGGGGAGAATTTGTTGTATGGCAATAGGTAACTAACCCAGTGATCAACCAATTTACTTACATATCATTATAAACTCATGGGTTTAAGCATATCTGATAGACTGCTAAATATTATTGTTAAATACTTAAGAATAGCTACTAATAGAAAGAGAAGAATCAGTGGAAGGGGGAAAAAGTACACTGAAAAACAAAGAGGGGCACTTGGGGCTCATTCAGTTGAAAGTCTGACTTTGGCTCAGGTCATGATCTCAGTTTGTGAGTTAGAGTCTTGCATTGGGCTTCCTGCTGTCAGTGCGGATCCTGCTTCAGATCCTCTTCCCCCCACTCTCTCTGCTCCTCCCTCACTTGCACGCATGCTCTCCCTCTTTCTCAAACATAAAAATAAACCTTAAAAAACTAAATAAAATTTAACCCAAAAGGAAATAAAAATAAGGTCAGAGAATGGGAGAGGGAAGCAAATTGGAAAAAGTATGATAAATAGAAAAATCAAAGTGAGATGTAAAAATAAATTCAGTGTATATCAAAAAGCCCCCAAAACTAAAAAAAAAAGCCAAGAACCAAACCCCCCCAATCTCACCTACATAAAGACAGAGATACTCTGAATGGCTAAAAGAAAAAATTCCAGATATATGATGTTTACAAAGGCCACACCTAAAACTTTGAGTGTTGGTTCTCAAAATGATTTTAATGAGTGACAAGCCAACAGACTCAAATAAAGGACACAACTTCCTTAACCATAAATAAAGGATATGAGAAATGAATTAAATGATACCTGCATAGAGAAGACACAGAAGCACTCTATCAATGGGACAAGTATCCCTGGCTTTCAGGTCTCCATTAAGGTATTCAGCTGCCTATGATAGCATCTGATTGGGGTGAGGATCTTACCCTATTCTTCACAAAGTTGCCTTTGAGGGGGTTTGTTTGATTTTTGCCTAGTCCATACCAGCTTTTCTGGTAAAGCCTGAAAACATTACTGAATGTTTACTGTGTGACAAGGTACATCTGAAATCAGTTTTCCAGGCATATCATCATCCTAGATAGACCCAGATTTCAGGTCTGCTTGGGGAAATTCTGCAAATATAATGGCACAGAAAAGTTGCAAATAAAAAGAGTAAAGGTAATGAAAAAGATATACCATTCTAGTAGTAATCAAAACTGTAGTGACAGTTTTTCTATCGGAAAAAGTGTATTTCACAGCAAAAAGTAGCAGCAGGCACAAAGAAACTAATTTTATAATAAGTGGGTAAATTTATCAAGAGGACATAACAATCTTAAATGTTTATTTACCTAATAAAGAAACTTCAAAATACCTGAAGCAAAAAGTAAAGAATAAGGAAAAATAAATAAACTCACAATTATAGTTAGAGATTTCAATATACTCCCGTTTCAATCCTTGACTGAACAAGTAGGCAGAAAATCCAAAAGGATATAGTAGACTTGAACAACTCTATCAAGCAAGCTGACCTGATGATTATAGAACACTCTACCCAAGAACAGCAGAATATACATTCTTTTCAAGTGAACATGGAGTGTTCACCAAGATGGAACATATTCTGGGCCATAAAATGAGTCACAATAAATTCACAGGCATTCAAGTTATACAAAGTATGTTCTTTGACCACAGGCTACTAAATTAGAAATCAATAATGGGAAGACCCCTGGAAAATCCCCAAATATTTGGAAACTAGTATACATCTTTAATTTTACTATGATCTTGGGCAGGAAGGTCCTCAGCCGTAGTCTAGGTTACAGTATACATTGGTAAAATGGCATACAAGAACACCAAGAATACTTCGTCTTCCACTGTACTGGAAGCACAGATAATAATTACATAAGACTTAAGTTTAGGGTCAATAGAGAACAGTCTTTGGGGGCTAATGATGAACATATTGGTAGGGATCTCGTGTGGATCCATTCTCTCCATTCCCAGTTTCCCAATCACCTTATTATTCCTCAGGATAGAGGCTCTTGGAGAGGTTACTAACTTTGCCAACACATTAATGGGTCTACCTGGGGCCAATTATTCTCACTTCCTCAGCTGCCTCCTAAACCCTCATCGGTGAACACATCATCCTCCCCAGCTGTGAGCTACTAGGCTGCCAGGGGAAGGGATGTCTCTCCTCAGGACAGGATCAGTTGAGGGGATGCCTTGGGGAACAGGGCTGTCTTCCTCCCATCACCACGTGAGAGGTTAAAGTCAGTAGCATCTCTGATCTCCAGATTCAGTCTATGTACCCAGTAAATCTGGTTTTGTCTTTATGGTTTTTCTACTGAAGGCTTGTGTTCTGACCCCCAGAGCAATAATAGCTTTGCCATCAAGTCATATGCTTTACTTGAAATAAAGTATTTGCTTGAGAACATGTCAAGCAACTTTGAAGGAGGAAATTCTTCTGGTGTTTGATTATCATCAGGTAATACTTCGATTTCTGGAAATTGATGACTATTGATACACATTTAGGAAGAAAATGACCAAGACAACTATCCTACCCACGGGCTGATTTTCCAGGACACAGAGGATTCCAGTAGGTTAGAAAAGGATATTTATATGTGGCTCAGGAGGATCTGTCTGTTCCTGCAGGTACCCTATGGTTTAGTGTTTCTTGAAGTGTGGTTCAGAGATCACCTGTTTCAGAATCACCAGATTTGGGCCCACAGAATCAAATTTTCTGAGGTTGGGACCTGGATCTGCACATATAGCAAGCTCCTCCAGTGAACCTTGGGAAGGGCACCTTAATGTTTAAGAACCACTGTTTGGGGTCATCATTGCTCAAAGAGACGCACTAGCTGCTTCCTTTGGCAGCCTTTTCTCTATCTGTGCTCCTGCTCTGCTATCCCAGGGAGGAGGGCAAAGAGGCAAGAGTAAATAAAGCCTCTTGCCTACTCCTCCCTCACCTACAGGCCCAAGGTATTGGTTCTCACTCCTAGACACTCCCCTCCCCAGCCTATTTCCATATGATAAGACCACCCTTAAGTTTTCTTCCTAGTTTTCATTCACAGGTACAAACTGTAGCCAACAGAAATAGAGGCTATTCCAGCATGCTTTGAAAAACTGTCAGAGATGTCAATTTCTTCACAATCCCTCGCTTGGTGTACTCTCTATGTTCAGAATAATTTTGAATTTAGTGCAGAGTGGAGAAGAGAGATAAGAGGGGAAAGCAGAGGGGAAGAGAGAGAGTGGACTTAAAGCGAGTAATAAACCTGGAGCCTCTGATCAGCTATCCCTTGTATTACCTACCACCCTACCCCATCCTATCCCACCTCTGGACCTCATCTATGCTCTCCTGATAATTGGTCACATTCCTACTTGACTTAGCTTTTGTCCATCCTTTTAATCACAGAATCAGAGATACTTGACCAGTTACCCACACTGAAACAGTCTATTGAGGAAAGATGCAAAGCTGGATCTCAAGAAGTCCTATTCCACTCTTAACAACCACCTCTCAACTTCCTTGAAGTTCCTGTAAGTTATTCCATCCTGAGATTTTTAGTCACTTCTCTGAAGTCCTTGTAATTTGCCTTGAAGCTGGGTTGGCTTTTGAAACCAATGGAGCCAGTGACATTTGCAACCCAAATCTAGGGCTGCGCACATTCCTGAAATAATGGGGTGTATTACAAACTAGCAGCTATTGGGTTAAGAATGGCTGAATGTTACACCTCAGTGACATCAAATCTATCATGGAGTTATGCTCCATGTGCTTTAAAAGAAGTTACCAATGCTCTGTGTTCAAATTTGCCCTCTTATATTTTAAGCATCTCAGCTTTAGTAGAGTGTGTGACCTCTTTGGGCATTACAATGCTTTCTTGTCACCATTCACAGTACTCTATCAATGGCCACAGTGCCTTCATTACCTACTTGACAGTCAAAGTTAGTTGTTCATATGTTTAGAATCTTCTCCTGCCCTGGTAGTTTGATGATTCTGGGAACTTTGCTAGTGGGATAAACTAGAATCTTTGCCTGCTGAATTCAGCTCTCCTCTCCTGAATCCTCCCAATATCTTCCGTGGTGTCATTCACATACACTCCTCAGGGCAGGAGGAGGGGGCTCACTTACGCACTTTTCTGTCTTACCCAATTACATCTGGCTTCAAAGTCTTCACAGCTGAGTGTCCTCACCTAAGACCATGGAACTCTTAACTGACTTAACTGACTCCAGAACCCAAAGGTAATTCAGGAACATGGTGGCAGAGCAGCCAATGGAGGGGAAAATTGTATGGTGTTTATTTAGGTAGTGCACCCATGGCCTCGTTCATTCTCTGAGTAGGAAATGCATTTTATTTACAGAGCTTTACAGAGCTGTTCCTTCCCCTCTGGCTCCAATGGCTTCTGAGTCCAGGATGAACCTGTTTCCTGGCAATGACTGGTGACTTTGTAAAGGATGCTCCCAAGAGCAAAGTCTCAATTTGCTCTTCAGAGCCCTACATCATCCCCATGTCTCCACATCCCCAACCCTCATCACTGTGAGAACTCACAGTAGGGTTTGGCTTGTGCCAAGTTCACAGAGGCAATTTTATAGCTGAGCCAAGAAATCACCCCTAACTCCCCTAGAATATTCAGGATCCTCTGAAGGCCTGTTCAGTCACTCCTGCTTAGTACAAGTATCTCTGTCTTGTATTGTTTGGTGGTGGGTTGCTTGCCAAATTTTGTCATTGTTTCATTTTATTTATCATATTTAGTTATGTGCTAGGTCTGTCTCTCTTGTGACAATAATCAAAGCTAACATTCTTTGAATTTTCTTAGCCTGCCAGGCTTTGTTCAAGTGCTTTTGCATGGATTAGTTAATTGGATTCTTTCAACAGTCTTTTAAGATTAGTGCCATTATCCCTATTTTACAGATGAGAAAACTGAAATCAGAGAGGTTAAGTAACATT
Organism: Felis catus; assembly: GCF_018350175.1. Lineage (NCBI taxonomy): Eukaryota > Metazoa > Chordata > Mammalia > Carnivora > Felidae > Felis > Felis catus. The sequence continues at coordinate 71,855,426 of NC_058373.1, read as the reverse complement.
CCCAAGATTACACAGCTAGTTAGTGGTGAGGTCCCAGCATGGAAACTTGGCAGTCTGATGCCAGACCCTGAGTGCTTTAACACAAAATATACTATCTCTAGAATATAAGCTCCCTAAAGTCAGACACTTTTGTATTGCTGACAAGAAGAACACAGAGCTAAGCATATGGAAGACTGTCAACAAATATTTGGTAAGTAACTGCTTCATTATTGAGAACTTCTTAAGGTCACCGAGAGACCAAATGGTATATGTTGCTTTTCTATTTTTCATTGCTGCTCTAGTAATGCTTACAGACTCTCCAATCAACCAAGTAGAGAAGACCCTCTCTATGACTGAGTTCCAGCTACAAAGGACTTTTTCAGCGAGACCAGTCTTCAGAAGGCTGTCCTTAGCCAAAGCAGAACTAAATCCAGTGAGAGCCCCTGAGGGTTCCACATCATTTCTGGTAGTCCCCTCTTTACACAACAGAGCACTGCAGAAATATGGAAGGGGCAAACCTGAGCCAAGAGTTTGAGTTTGAGCTCTTGGGCCTCACCAGGGACCCCCAACTCCAAAGGTTGCTCTTCACGGTATTCCTGGGCATGTACACCATCACTCTGCTGGGAAATCTGATCATGTTCCTTCTGATTCACGTGAGCACCCCTCTGCATACACCTATGTACTCTCTCCTGAAGAGCCTCTCCTTCTTGGACTTCTGCTACTCCTCCACGGTTGTCCCTCAGACCCTGGTGAACTTCTTGGCCAAGAGGAAGGTGATTTCCTATTTTGGCTGCATGGCTCAGATGTTCTTCTATGCAGGTTTCGCCACCAGTGAGTGCTATCTCATTGCTGCCATGGCCTATGACCGCTATGCTGCTATTTGTAACCCCCTACTCTACCCACTCACTATGTCTCCTGAGATCTGCCTGTCTCTCATTGTGGGCTCCTACGGTGCAGGATTTCTCAATTCTCTTATCCACACAAGCTGTATCTTCAGTCTGAAATTCTGTGGTGCCCATGTGGTCACTCACTTCTTCTGTGATGGACCACCTATCTTGTCTCTGTCTTGTGTGGACACCTCGCTGTGTGAGATCTTGCTTTTCATTTTTGCTGGTTTCAACCTTTTGAGCTGCACCCTCACCATCTTGGTCTCCTACCTCCTAATCCTCATCACCATCCTGAGAATGAACTCAGCCCAGGACAGGTTCAAGGCCTTTTCCACCTGTGCTTCCCACCTCACTGCTGTGTGCCTCTTCTATGGCACAACACTTTTTATGTACCTGCGCCCCAGGTCCAGCTACTCCTTGACTCAAGACCGCATGGTGGCCGTGATCTACACAGTGGTAATCCCAATGTTGAACCCCCTTATTTATTCTTTGAGAAACAAAGATGTGAAGGAAGCTTTAAGAAAGGTTTGGGGCAGGAAAATAATGGAATGATCTTCTCAACTCATTACCACATCCTTCCTTCCTTCCTTCCTTCCTTCCTTCCTTCCTTCCTTCCTTCCTTCTTTCCTTCCTTCCTTCCTTCCTTCCTTCCTTCCTCCCTCCCTCCCTCCCTCCCTCCCTCTCTGTCTCTTTCTCTCTTTCCCACATACCTTTAGAAAGCCAAGGGAGGGAGTCTAGGTGGCTCAGCCAATAAGCATCTGACTTTGGCTCAGGTCATGATCTCATGGTTTGTGAGTTCAGGTTCCACATCAAGCACCCTGCTTCTGGTGAGCCCCACTTCTCTTTCTCTTTCTCTCTCTGCCTCTTGTGGGATTCTCTCTCTCTGCCACTCACTCACCTGCTCGCTCGCTCTCTCTCTCTCTCTCTCTCAAAAAAAAAAAAAAAAAAAAAAAAAAAAACAAGCAAGCAAGCAAGCAAGCCAAGGGAACTTTACCAGTCGGCAGTTGTGGTGCCAACCTGTGCACATTTGCTCATTCCCTGCTATGAATGACCGGCATACACTCTGGTCAGCTGGTGCTTCTGCATCTACCTTCCACACAAAGAATTGTTGATATCATAGAGACTAAACACAGCTGGGGGTGTCAGCTTGTTGCATAACTGGACCATTGGCAAGACTTAGTCATGACTTTGTTCAGATGCTTCACTCGTATTTCCGTGTATGAGTACTTTATTATTAGAAACTGATGTTTATATTCCTCATAATAAAGTCTCTCCTTAACTAAGTTGAAGACTTTGACTCCTCCCCTACTTTACCATCTCCTCTTTGTAAAAACTGACTTTTTTTTTAATGTTTTAGTTTTGAGAGACAGAGACAGAATGTGAGTGGGGGAGGGGCAGAGAGAGAGGGAGACACAGAATCTGAAACAGGCTCCAGGCTCTGAGCTGTCAGCACAGAGCCCCACGCAGGGCTTGAACCCACGAGCTGTGACATCATGACCTAAGTTGAAGTCAGACACTTAACCGACTTAGCCACCCAGGAGCCCCAAATGTATAGATTGTACCAATTCCAGTTGTACCAAATGTATAGATTTGTTTGGGAGAATTCACATCTTTAGGATACTGAATTTTTTTTATGAACATGCTTTATCCTTGTACTTATTAGGTTTCTTTAGTGTCTTTTATTAATGCTTTATGACTTTGTTCATAATTTCTCCCTATCCAGAGACCTCATATCTTTGCTTATCTATGTAACTTATATCTAGTATTTTTTAAAGTTTATTTACTTCAAGAAAAAGAGAGCATAAGCATGGGAGGGGCAAAGAGAGAATCCCAAGCAGGCTCCATGCTGTCAGCCTCAGAGCCTATTCTGGGGGCAGTGGGGAGAAGCAGGGGGCAGCTCCTCTTACCTGTTTCTTGCAAACCCATCCAGAAATATTCTATGCATCTCTGGGAAATCACACCCCCAACACACACTCAAAAATGATAATATTGTATAGCCGGTGCTCAGCATCCAGATTTTTTCATTTAACAACATGTATGGATTGTTTTAAATGCTTATTTATTTTAGAGAGAGACAGACAGAACACAGGTGGGGGAGGGACAGAGAGAGCAGGAGACACAGAATCTGAAGCAGGCTCTAGAATCCAAGTTGTCAGCACAGAGCCTGATGTGAGGCTTGAACTCATGAACCATGAGATTATGACCTGAGCCTAAGTTGAATGCTTAACCAACTCAGCCACCCAGGTTCCCCTAACAATGTATCTGTTTTAAAACCTAGTCCAGAGCCCAGATGGCAGAACAGCATGGAAGTTTTGTGCGTGTGTGTGTGTGTGTGTGTGTGTGTGTCCTGCGTCCATGAAATACACCCAGATCAACACTAAACCATCCTGAACACCTAGAAAACTGATTTGAGGATTAACACAACAATCTGCACAACCTGAACCACAGAAATCAGCAGGTATGCAACGCAGAGAGGTGAACTGGAGAGAAGCTGCAGGGGCAGGGAGCTGTTTTTGCATGCAGATCGAGGATGGAGACGCCAGGGAGATTACAGGAAAATCACCTCCCTCAAAATCAGCTGGAGAGAAAGTGGAAAAGTGGAAACAGCTGCAGGGACCGAAAAGGGAGAAAGGAGAAAGGAGAGGGTTTAAGTTCCATTAAGACTCTATAAACGGGGAGTGCAGAGCCTGAAACTCCACAGCTCAATACCTGGTGGTGCTCTGGTGGGAAGGACGAATCCCCAGGAGCAGAGTGAAGTCCAATGGTCTTCAGGCCACGCGGGGAGAGGCGGCTCCCCTGCTGGGAGGACATCTGGTAGATGTGTGGCCCCCCCACAGGAAAAGGCCCCAGTGGGCCTGGGAGAACAACCACATTCACCGGTGCTGGAACAAGGTCGTTGGCGGTGAAGCCTGGTGCCAGATGCGTGTTGTGATTTTCCATAATCCCTAAAATGCTGCTGCTACACGATCGCGTGAACTTTTTCTGGGGTGGGCTGGAGCCCAGCCTCAGTCTCTGGGCATCAGCAGCAGCACAGTCCCATAAATGTTCCTGGGTGCAGCCGGCACTGGCCATTGCTCGTTGACACCCTCCTACAGAGGGGCAGAACGGGTCAAAACTGCAGTCCCTCAGAAGTGAGGGGTCGGGAAACACAGCCGCATCTGAGATAAAACTCAGGAGGGAGGTGCTGCCTAGCAACCTGACGGCTTGGTCATGTACAGTGTAAAAGCAGGGAGTGGACGAAAGCCAGAGACAAAGGACAGGTGTGCGATTGCTGGTCGGGGAGAACGGAGTTCAAATACTAGAGACCGAGTAGTTGCGTGACGCCATTTTGACCACTCCCGCGCATGCGCATACGCACCTACAAGCGCCGCAACAAACTGCCCCAGTAAGCTAAGCAGCGCCATCTAGTGGAGAATGGAGCCATTACACTAAGCCCAACCCAACTGGGCCAACCTCTCTTCGGAACACGTCTCTCCGCCTGCTTCATTTACGGACTATAAAGTGCTTCATAGTTTGACTTCTAGGGGAAAACAATGTAATTTCAATCATATTTAAGTCTGTTCGCTGGTCTGTCTATTCAATTTTTGTTTTTTTGTCTTTTTCATTTCTTTTCTTTTTCTTTAATGCAGAAAGAGAAAATATTTATTTTTGTTTTTGATTTTTATTAAAAATATTTTTCCTTAGGGGCACCGGGGTGGCTCAGTCGGTTGAGCGTCTGACTTTGGCTCAGGTCACAATCTCACGGTTTGTAAGTTCAAGCCCCACGTCAGGCTCTGTGCTGACAGCTTGGAGCCTGGAGCCTGCTTTGGATTCTGTGTCTCCCTCTCTCCCTGCCCCTCCCTCGCTCATGCTCTGTCTCTCTCTCTCTCTGTCAAAAATAAATAAACATTTTTTAAAATTTTTTTTATATTTTTCTTTAAATTTTTTCTACCATAGTTTTTACTTTTTTTGTAAATTTTTCAAATTCTATTTTACTTCCATCATTTCATTTTATTCTATTTCTTTGTATTCCTTTTTTCAAATTTTCAAAAGTTTTCCTTTTTTTAAATTCCTTTTTCTTTAATCTATCAAGCTCCTTTCAACACCCAAATCAAAACACACCTAGGATCTAGAATCATTTTATTTGATTTGTGTGTGTGTGTGTGTGTGTGTGTGTGTTGTTTCTAATTTTTTAATGTTAATTTTTTACCTTATTAATTCCTTTTCTTCCTTCAAAATGATGAAATGAAGGAATTCACCCCAAAAGAAAGAGCAGGAAGAAACAACAGCCAGGGACTTAATCAACACAGATACAAGCAAGATGTCTGAACAAAATTTAGAATCATGATAATAAGAATACGAGCTGGGATCGAAAATAGATTAGAATCCCCTTCTGAGGAGATAAAAGAAGTAAAAGCTAGTCAGGATGAAATCAAAAATGCTATAACTAAGCTGCAATCACAGATGGATGCGGCGGCGGCAAGGATGGATGAGGCAGAGCAGAGAATCAGCAATATAGATGACAAAGTTACGGAGAATAATGAAGCAGATAAAAAAGAGGAGGACTAAGGCAAAAGAGCATGATTTAAAAATCAGAGAAATCAGTGACTCATTAAAAAGGAACAATATCAGAATCATAGGGGGTCCCAATAGATGAAGAGAAGGAAAAAGGGTAGAAGGGTTATGTGAGCAAATCATAGTGGAAAGCTTTCCTAACCTGGGGAAAGACACAGACATCAAAATCCAGGAAGCACAGAGGACTCCCATCAGATTCAACAAAAACCAACCATCAACAAGGCATATCATAGTCAAATTCACAAAATACTCAGGCAAGGAGAGAATCATGAAAGCAGCAAGAGAAAGAAAGTCCTTAACCTACAAGGGAAGACAGATCAAGTTTGCAGCAGACCTATCCACAGAAACTTGGCAGGCCAGAAAGGAGTGGCAGGATATATTCAATGTGTTGACTCAGAAAAATATGCAACCAAGAATTCTTTATCCAGTAAGGCTGCCATTCAAAATAAAAGGAGAGATTAAAAGTTTCCCAGACAAACAAAAATTAGGGGAGTTTGTGACCACTAAACCAGCCCTGCAAGAAATTTTAAGGGGAAATCTCTGAGGGGAGAAAAGAAAAAAAAAAAAAAGACCAAAAGAAACAATGACTAGAAAGGACCAGAGAAAATCCTGAGGAACTCCAACTCTACAAGAAACATAATGGCAAAAAATTCATATCTTTCAGTACTCACTCTAAATGCCAATGGACTAAATGCTCCAATCAAAAGACATAGGTTAACAGAATGGATAAGAAAACAAGACCCAACTATACACTGTTTACAAGAGACAAACTTTAGACCTAAAGACACCTTCAGATGGAAAGTAAGGGGGTGGAGAAGCATTTATGATGCTAATGGTCGACAAAAGAAAGCCAGAGTAGCCATACATATATCAGTCAATCTAGACTTTAAAATAAATACTGTAACAAGAGATGAAGAAGGGCATTATATCATAATCAAGGGGTCTATCCACCAAGAAGATGTAACAATTGTAAACATTTATGCTCCAAATGTGAAACACCCAAATATATAAATCAATTAATCACTAACATAAAGAAACTCATGGATAATACCATAACAGTAGGGAACTTCAACACCCCACTTACAACAATGGGCAGACCATCTAAACAGAAAATCAACAAGGAAACAATGACTTTGAATGACACACTGGACCAGATGGACTTAACAGATATATTCAGAACATTTCATCCTAAAGCAGTGGAACACACATTCTTCTCCAGTGCACATGGTACATTCTCCAGAGTAGATCACATACTGGGACACAAATTAGCCTTCAACAAATACAAAAAGATTGAGATCATACTATGCATATTTTCAGACCACAACACTATGAAACTCAAGATCAACCATAAGAAAAAATTTGGAAATGTAACAAATACTTGGAGACTAAAGAACATTCTACTAAAGAATGAATGGGCTAACCAAGAAGTTAAAGGGGAAATTAAAAAGTACATGGAAGCCAATGAAAATGATAACACCACAGCCCAAAACCTTTGAAATACACCAAAGGTAGTCATAAGAGGGAAGCATATAGCTATCCAGGCCTTCCTAAAGAAGGAAGAAAGGTCTCAAATACACAACCTAACCTTACACCTTAAAGAGTTGGAAAAAGAACAGCAAGTAAACCCCAAACCAGCAGAAAACGAGAAATAATAAAGATTAGAGCAGAAATCAAAACAAAACAAAACAAAAAACCCAGTAGAACAGATCAATGAAACCAAAAGCTGATTCTTTGAAAGAATCAACAAAATTGATAAACCACTAGCCAGTTTGATCAAAAAGAAAAAGGAAAGGACCCAAATAAATAAAATCAAGAATGAAAGAGGAAAGATCACAACCTACACAGCAGAAATAAAAACAATAATAAGAGAATATTATGAGCAATTATATGCCCAAAAAAATGAGCAATCTGGAAGAAATGGACAAATTCCTAGACATATATAAACTACCAAACCTGAAACAGGAAGAAATAGAAAATTTGAACAGACCCATAACCAGTAAAGAAATCGAACTGGGAATCAAAAATCTCCCAAAAAGATTCTCCAGGGCCAGATGGCTTTCCAGGGGAATTCTACCAAACATTTAAGGAAGAGTTAACATCTATTCTCTTGAAGCACTTCCAAAAAATAGAAATGGAAGGAAAACTTCCAAACTCTTCCTATGAAGCTAGCATTACCTTGATTCCATAACTAGACAAAGACCACACTATAAAGGAGAACTATAGACCAATTTCCCTGATGAACATGGACACAAAATCCTCAACAAGATACTAGCCAACCGGATCCAACAACACATTAAAATAATAATTCACCACGACCAAGTGGGATTTATACCTAGTATGCAGGGCTGGTTCAATATCTGCAAAACAATCAATGTGATTCATCACATCAATAAAAGAAAGGACAAGAACCACATGATCCTCTCAATAGATGCAGAGAAAGCATTTGACAAACACACTATCTTTTCTTGATAAAAACCCTCAAGAAACTAGGGATAGAAGGATCATACTTCAAGATGATAAAAGCCATATATGAAAGACCCAACGCTAATATCATCCTCAATGGGGAAAAACTGAGAGCTTTCCCCCCAAGGTCAGGAACAAGACAGGGATGTCCACTCTCGCCACTGTTATTCAACATAGTACTGGAAGTCTTAGCCTCAACAGACAACACAAAGAAATAAAAGGCATCCAAATAGGCCAGGAGGAGGTCAAATTTTCACTCTTCGCAGATGACATGTTACTCTATATGGAAATCCCAAATAATTCCACCAAAAAGCTACTAGAATTGATCCATGGATTCAGCGAAGTTGCAGGATATAAAATCAATGCACAGAAATCGGTTGCATTCCTATACACCAACAATGAAACAACAGAAAGAGAAATCAAGGAATCAATCCCATTTACAGTTGCACCAAAAACCATAGAATACCTAGGAATAAATCTAACCATAGAGGTGAAAAATCTATACACTGAAAACTATAGAAAGCTTATGAAAGAAATTGAAGACACAAAAAAATGGAAAAATACTTCATGCTCCTAGATAGGAAGAACAAATATTCTTAAAATGTCAATACTACCCAAAGCAATCTACATATTCAATGTAATGAATTGAATTACCCTATCAAAATAGGGTATTGAATACCCTATCAAAATAACACGAGCATTCTTCACAGAGATAGAACAAACAATACTAAAATTTGTATGGAACCAGAAAAGACCCCCAATAGCCAATGTAATCTTGAAAAAGAAAACCAAAGCAGGAGGCATCACAATCCCGGACTTCAAGATGTATTACAAAGCTGTAATCATCAAGACAGTATGGTACTGGCACAAAAACAGACACTCAGACCAATGGAACAGAATAGAGAACCCAGAAATGGACCCACAAACATATGGCCAACCAATTGTTGACAAAGCAAGAAAGAATATCCAATGGAATAAAGACAGTCTCTTCAGCAACTGGTGCTCGGAAAACTGGACAGTGACATGCAGAAGAATGAACCTGGACCAGTTTCTTACACCATACACAAAAATAAACTCAAAATGGACGAAAGACCTAAATGTAAGACAGGAAGCCATCAAAATCCTTGGAGAAAGCAGGCAAGAACCTCCATCACCTCGGCCACAGCAACTTCTTACTCAACAAAACTCCAGAGGCAAGGGAAACAAAAGCAAAAGTGAACTATTGAGACCTCCTCAAAATAAAAACTTCTGCACAGCAAAGGAAACAATCAGCAAAACTAAAAGGCAACCAACGGAATGGGAGAAGATATTTGCAAATGACATATTGCATAAAGGATTCATATCTAAAATCTATAAAGAACTTTTCAAACTCAACACCCAAAAAACAAATAATCCAGTGAAGAAATGGGCAAAAGACATGTATAGACACTTCTCCAAAGAAGACATCCAGATGGCCAACCAACACATGAAAAAATGCTCAACATCACTCATCATCAGGAAAATACAAATTAAAACCACAATGAGATATCACCTCACACCAGTCAGAATGGCTAACATTAACAACTCAGGCAACAACAGATGTTGGTAAGGATGTGGAGAAAGAGGATCTCTTCTGCACTGCTGGTGGGAATCCAAACTGGTGCAGCCACTCTGGAAAACAATATGAAGGTTCCCCAAAATACTAAAAATAGAAATACCCTACGACTCAGCAATTGCACTATGTGGTATTTATCCAAGGGATACAGATATGCTGTTTCAAAGGGGCACATGCACCCCAGTGTTTATAGCAGCACTATCAACAATAGCCAAAGTATGGAAAGAGCCCAAATGTCCATTGACTGAAGAATGGATAAGGAAGAAGTGGTACACACACACACACACACACACACACACACACACACACAATGGAGTATTACTCGGCAATCAAAAAGAATGAAATCTTGCCATTTGCAACTATGTGGATGGAACTAGAGGGTATTACGTAAGCAAAATTAGTCAGTCAGAGAAAGACAAATATCATATGACTTCACTCATATGAGGACTTTAAGATACAAAACAGATGAACATAAAGGAAGGGAAATATAAATAATATAAAAACAGAGATGGGGACAAAACAAAAGAGACTCCTAAATATGGAGAACAAACTGAGGGTTACTGGAGGGGTTGTGGTGGGGGGGATGGGCTAAATGGGTAAGGGGCATTAAGGAATATACTCCTGAAATCACTGTTGCACTATATGCTAACTAACTTGGATGTAAATTTAAAAAATAAATTAAATTAAAAATAAATAAATAAGTAAATAAATAATTAAAATAAAACCTAGTCCATATTAGTCATTATAGATCTCTTGTTCTTTTTTATAATTTCATTGTTTGGATACCCCATCATTTATTTTACCAGCTCCCTCTTTCATGGATATTTAGGTTGTTGCAAATCTTTTGCCATTACAAACAATGCTGGGAGATATGCAGTTCCTGACCAAAAAGTATACACACTTTAAGTTTTGGTAGTTATTGCCAAATGGCCTTCCTAAAAAGTTGAAGAACCAATTTATTTATTGTTTTTTTTATTTTTTTTAAGTTTATTTTGAGAGGGAGTGCATGTGCACATGAGTGAGAGAGGGGCAGAGAGAGAAGGAGAAAGAGAATCCCAAGCAGGCTGTACAGTGTCAGCACAGAGCCCGACACAGGGCTCCATCCCATGAACTGTGAGATCACGACCTGAGCTGAAACCAAGAGTCGAATGCTTAACCAGCTGAGCCACTCAGGTACCCCTTGAAGAACTAATGTATATACCCATCAGCAATGAATTAGAGTGCCTGTTTCCATTCACAGTTTATGCTCTAGAAATATGACCTATTTGAATATCCCAGAGTACACCATGCTTCCTCAAACCTTTTTTCTTGGCCTCATACTTGTGCTCTTTGCCTGTAATATTTTCCTTCCCTTTGCTTTCTTGGGAAAATCCTACACATTCTTCAAGTTCTTTACTCAAATGTCACCTTTCTGTGAAGGCTCCTTTTGCCAAGGACCCTATACTCTCAATAACCTTGTACATATCTCTACTAAGGGATGTGATTATCATCATTTACGATATTATAATTATAATAAAATAATGTTTATTCTCTACTAGAATGTAGTGACAATTTCTTTTCACTTTTATTTCTAGTACATAACACCATGTCTGGCTTAACCACCCAAGTATTTGTTGAGTTAATTAAGATGAATCTTAATCAACAATGCATTCCAGATCCCTTCCCAGGGTGCTAATTATTGCATTGATGACAGTAAATCAGACTTCTATAAGTTGCGCAGTTTGGAGGTTAAAAATATCTCTATGCCAATCCCTCCTTTCAATAACAATGTAGTAACCTCCTCCAATAACTACGGGAGCTAGAGCACACTAGTAACTACTCAGATGAAAAATTAGCTCAGGTTGCTGGCTCTTTCCTCTAAAATCAATCCTGAAGAAAATATAAAGAGGAAAGCACAGGATCCAGGAACGAACCACCATAACTACACCCTCTATGAGACACTGTGGGGAAGCCACAGTGTCTCGAACTGGAATGTGTGCAAAGAGATGGGAGAAGATGAGGGGGAAGAGAGTAATAGAGTCAGCAGGCTATGCTCTGGGAAGCAGTGAGAGATTAGGTGGAGAAAAGCCTCCTAAAGTCTGCTCTCTGGTACAAACTTTCCGTTAGAAAATAAAGTAAGTCATAGGGCACCTGGGTGGCTCAGTCTGTTAAGTGTCCGACTCTTGATTTCAGCTCAGGTCAGGAGCTCATGGTTTGTGAGTATGAGTTTTGCACCAAGTCTTGCTTGGGATTCTCTCTCTTTCTCCTTCTCTCTCTGCCCCTCCCACACATTCTCTCTCTCAAAATAAATAAATAAACTTTAAAACATAAAATAAAATAAGTCACAGAGAGGAAAAAAAAAAGTACAGCAGAGGAAACATAGTCAATAATACGGTGATAAGGTTGTGTGGTGACTGCACTTACTGTGGTGAGCACAGAGTAATGTATAGACTTGTTGAATCATTATGTTGCACACCTGGAACGAATATAACATTGTATGTCAGCTATAGTCCAATAATAAATTTTAAAATATTTGCTTGCTAAAAAAAAAAAAAGCTCTCTCTTGTCTTTTTGCAGGGTTGTTTTGAGATAGACAATCATTCCTGCCCCTTCACAGCAACATGCTAGACCGTTGAGGGTGGTACTCATGGGGCTGTCTCTAAGAACTGCACAATACTCCATGATTTTATCTGTTATTCTGTTATCCATTCTACCAGGGCTGCACACCAGTTTGCCTCCAAATTCCCTGCTACTATTCTAGTCCTTCAAATTCTTTCTTTCTTTCTTTCTTTCTTTCTTTTAATGTTTTATTTACAGTAAAACCTTGGATTGCAAGTGACTTGTTCCCCAAGTGTTCCACAAGAGGAGCAAACATTTTTAATAAATTTTAACTTGATAAACGAGCAATGTCTTGCAATACAAGTAGTATGTGATGTCAAACGTCACATGGTCACAACTGAGCCAATGGTTCTTGAAATTGGCTTTGATATACAAGTGCTTTGGATTACAAACATGTTTCCTGAGTGAATTATGCTCATAAAACAAGGTTTTACTGTATTTTTGACAGAGAGAGAGAGAGAGAGAGAGAGAGAGAGAGAGCACAAGCAGGGTTGACCATGGAGAGAGGGGAACAGAGGATCCAAAGCAGGCTCTGAGCTGATAGCACTGAGCCTGATGCAGGGGTCCAACCCATGAACTGAAAGATCTTGACCTGAGCTCAAACTGTCACTCATCTGACTGAGCCACTCAGGTGCCCCTCAAGTTATTTCATTTTCTGTTTAATTTAGCCAGTTAGTTTCTTTTTTTTTTTAATCCATTTTTATTTTTATTTATTTTTTTTTAAATTTTTTTTCAACGTTTTTTATTTTATTTTTGGGACAGAGAGAGACAGAGCATGAAAGGGGGAGGGGCAGAGAGAGGGAGACACAGAGTCGGAAACAGGCTCCAGGCTCCGAGCCATCAGCCCAGAGCCCGACGCGGGGCTCGAACTCATGGACCGGGAGACCGTGACCTGGCTGAAGTCGGACGCTCAACCGACTGCGCCACCCAGGCGCCCCGCCAGTTAGTTTCTGATATTTGTAACTATTAACCCTGACTGTTAGTGGAAACAAGTCTGGAAGGAAGGAAAGAGTTAGGAGGTCATTATTATAAACCAGGTAATGATGGTGTGGGGAAGAATGTTGGAGGAATAAGAGATTATTGGATTGGGAATATATTTTGGATATAAAGGAGACAGAATTTTCTAAAGGATTGGATAAGGAAGAGGAAGAAAATAAGGTAACCAAGGATGACTCCTGGGTTTTTGGCTAGCACAGCTCTGTGATTGGTAGTGCCATTTAATTGAAGTGGGAAAGACCGAGGGAGAATGTTTTCCTAAGGGTAGAAATTGGAAGTTCTGCTTCGGTCATGCTCCACTCCAGATTCCTGTTAGACGTCCACGCGGAGATGATATACGAGACTGGGGTTCTACACAGAATCACATCTGGAGCTACAAGCTTATGGGATCAGCAGCAAATAGAGTATTTAAAGTCATAGGACTGGATGGAATCATTAGGGAAATCGTTTATATAAAGAAGATGGCCATGAAATGAAGCCTGAGGCAACTGATATTTAGATATTGGGAAGAGAAGGAGGATCCAGAAAATTTAATATAAGATATGAAAAGATAGAAATAATTAGTGAACTTGACAAAGGCATTTTCATACGGTTGTGTGGAGAAAAGCCCGGGCTTTACTTCCTTTTTCCCTCCCTCCAACTTTCTCTTTCTTCCTACCTGGAATGCAGATAAAATGCCTGACGCTACTGTAGCCCTGTTGGGTCGTTGTATGCACTTGAGAATGGAAGTTTTGTGCTAAAGATCTCGGAGCAGGAAGACAAAGGGTCCCTGGGTCCCTAGTGACAACATGGAACCATACTATCTACCTCTGAGCCTCCATCACATAAAGGAACACAAAACTTACCTTTTTTAAAAAAATGTTTAATTATTTTGAGAGAGAGAGAGAGAGAGAGAGTGCATGTGCGAACAGGGGAGGGGCAAAGAGAGAGGGAGAGAGAATCCCAAGCAGGATCTGTGCTGTCAGCACAGAGCCCGACATAGGACTCGATCCCACAAACTGTGAGATCACGACCGAAATCATGACTCAGACACTTAACCAACTGAGTCACCCAGGCGCCCCAAACCTTATTTTATATATGACTCCAATTTAGGTTTCCTGTTATATGAGACTAATCCTAATTCACACTGACATAGGAGAGCAAAGAAAAGAGGCAATGTCCCTACAGAAACAAAGTTATTTAAAAAAAGGGGGGGGAGATACTATAACATATTTCTAGGCTGATAGGAATAATTATACAGAGGAAGAAAAGATGATGTAGAAGAGAGAAGGTATAATTAGAGGAGCAAAGCAAGTGAGGAAGGAAAAGGGGTTGGAGTCCCATACACAGATGAGGGGATTGGCCTGAGATTGTATAAGGAGAGAAGACAGACAAGTACAGGCCCAGGCAGTTTGATAGCTTTGGTGAGGAAGAGGAAGTAGTTTCCAACTGGATTCTTCTATTTTCTCAATAAAATATGAAGTGAGTCATGAAGTTACTTTAATAATAGTTTATCTGTAAAATGGAGATAATAGTGCTTGCTTCCAAGGGTTAATGTTCATGTATTTAGGTCACATACAGTATATAGGTCACGGCTAGGTTTGCTGTACTGAAAACTCCAGGAGGCCTAATTGCACAGCAAGAAATGCAAGAAATGACACTCGAGGGGTGACTGGGTGGCTCAGTCGGTTAAGTGTCCAACTTTGGCTCAGGTCACGATCTCACGGTTTGTGAGTTCGAGTGCCACATTGGGCTCACTGCTGTCAGTACAGAGCCAGCTTTGGATCCTTTGTCCTCCTCTCTCTGTCCCTCCCCCCTCATGCTTGTGCTCTTTCTCTCTCTCTCTCAAAAATAAATAAACATTGGAAATAAAAAAAAAAGAAATGACACTTGGAAGTAACTAATGCTTCCTATGGATTTTGTGACTAGGTTATATTTCTAGGGCATAGAATGGATTATATGAACCTGGAACTCAGGTGTTAGTTGGGCTGATGAGCCCTGACATTCTATCCCAAGTTTCAAAATGGAAGAAAGTTCTGTTGTTCCTGGCCCTTACGGTTGAGGTCACTGAACTTTGGGCACAGCCCCATGAGAAACAAGGGAAGGTCTGGGAATCTGCTCCAACTTTTTCCTCATTCTCTCATCCTCAAGGTCCTTGAACTTTGGCCAACCCTCATTGTCTGTTCTAGTCTAAGTGGTCACTTTGTAATTTGTATTATCATCTGAGTTGACGTAATTTGTTGGGGAAAATAAGTGACTGAAATAGTGCACCAAATCAGTTAGGTCTTTTATCAACCCTCCCTTCCAGTTCTCATAAAGTTCTCTCAAGCTTAGAGGCCATATAGAAAAAGTCACACCGGATGTGAGAATCCTTAGCAGTGTGGCACTCTAGCTAACTCAACCCTGCAGTGGACTGGGAACTCTGCCTCCCCCGATTGACCATTCCTACCTAATATTAGATGAAAACCTGTCTCCAGATTAGCTTTGAACCACTGGTATTAGTCTACTTCCGGAGTCACACCGGTCTTCATATATGGTGATCACCTTCATCTCTGCAAGTTTTCTTTGCAGGCTAAACAACCACTAAGCCAGTGTTTTTCAATATGTGGTTAGTGGATATTTTACTTCAGAATCAACTTTACAGCTTAAAAAAAAGAAAATTCTTGAGTCCTAACTTCTAAAGACTGAATTGGTATCTCTTGAGGTAAAGCCCCAGAATTTGCACTTAAAAAAATCTTTTTTTTAACATTTATTTTTGAGAGACAGAACATGAACAGGGGAGGGGCAGAGAAAGCCGGAGACACAGAATCCTAAATAAGCTCCAGGCTCTGAGCTGGCAACACAGAGCCGGATGCCTGGCTCAAACTCGCAAACTCCGAGATCATGACCTGACCTGAGATCATGACCTGACCTGAAGTTGGATGCTTAATCGACTGAGCCATCCAGGCGCCCCCAGAATTTGCACTTTTAATTAATTTAGCAATGGGTTCCATGCACTCTGATGTTTTAGGACCATTGCACTAAAATCCATGAGCCAAGAGACCATGCTACTCTTGTCCACCACTGTAATCTCCACACTCGGCACAATACGTGCAATGTAGTACTCAACAATTATCGAATGAATGAATGAGTGAATGAGTGAGTGAATGAATGAAGGAGTGAGTGAATGAGTGAATGAATGAATTACAGCAAGAGGCTGTGATTATTCCTTCAGAAACCACGTTCCCTTTACCTTATGTCAGGCAATGGTTCTCAAACATTTTGATGTCAGGATCCCAAAGAACTTGCCTTAGAAAATCCCAGAAAAATGCAAGACTTTACAAACACATATTCTATTGGCCATTAAAGTGGATGACGTCATCGCACTTCCTGCAGCCTCTGGAAAACTCTAGGTACTCATAAAAGAATGAGAAAAAAAATATTAGGGTTATTATGAAAATAGTTTTGACCTCCAGGATTTCCTGAAAGGACTACTTTTAGTGAACGACTGCTGGAAGGGATGTTTTAACCATCAAGGCGGTATAACATGGTGGTTAAGTGCATGAACTCTAGAGTAAGGACTGCTGGATATGATTGGCTCTTTCACTTACCAGCTGGTGACATCAGTGTGTGACACTACTCGACCTTCCTGTGCTTCATTTTCCTTCTCTGTAAAATAGGGATAATAGTGCCTGCTTCTTAGCGATGTTATGGGAATTAGGTGAGTTAAAACACTGTAAGTGCTTAAGACAGTGTCAAGCACGTAGTAAGCATGACAAAGGTACATGTGAATATTATTATTAGAAATGTAGGTCGGGCACCTGGGTGGCTCAGTCGGTTGAGTGACCAACTCTTGATTTCCGCTCAGGTCACGATCCCAGGATTGTGGGGTTGAGACACACATTGCCCTCTGCCTTAAGTGTGGAAACTGCTTAGACTTCTCTGCTTCTCTTTCTCTGTCTCTGTTTCTGCCCCTCTCCCCCATTCTTGCTTTCTCTCTCTGAAAAAAAAAAAAAGAAAAGAAATGAAGGTATCAGGTATCATTAGTAGTAGCAGTAGTATAAATGCTACATAATTGCTCATAACTGTTATTTTCTCAGGCCCCTTCCAAAGGTCTTTTCATGAACACAGACCACATTTGCAGCCCTTCTGTCCTGCAACCCAGTGGCCAGCTGTAGTCAGAGGTCACAGTTTGACCACAGGTTTCTAACTGCTTCTCTGACTTGTTTTGAAATTCCCGGGTGCTGTCTGTCACACATTGCTCCAAAAGCAATTTCTCCCCTGCAGCACTGAATATGATTTGGTTGCATCCTCGTTCTTTTTGCCTTTGCCTTTTTGAAAGGTTCTTCTCCCTCACAATAATGACATTTTTGAGTCTGTGAGTTAGCTATGCAAGAGGTTTATTTTTTTTCTTTCTAAGCACGTGCTTACTTGTTTCTGAATATTCTCTTCCATTTTCAGTGTAATAGTTTCCAGATTCTTTGGTGTTATTTACCTTTAAAACTTTACCTTTTGGAGGTGCCTGGGTGGCTCAGTCAGTTAAGTGTCTGACTCTTGGTTTCGGCTCAGGTCATGATCTCACAGTTCATGAGATGGAGCCCCATGTTGGCCTCTGTGCTGATGGTGAGGAGCCTGCTTGGGATTCTGTGTCTCCCTCTCTCTTTGCCCTTCCCCTGCTCATGCTCTCTCTCTCTCTCTCTCTCAAAAATAAGTAAATAACTTTTACAAATTTTTAAAAGAAAGATCTCATCTGCCCAGGTTATATAAATATATACCTATATTTCTTCTCATATTTTATGGTTTTGATTTTTTTCATTTAAGTTGTTAATCATCTAGAGTTTATTTTGGCGTAAAGTCGATGATAGAAGTATAACTTAATGTATTTGCAAATGGGTATTCATTTGTTTCAACATCATTTATTGAAAAAAATCATTTCTTTTAAGATTTTATTTTTAAGTAATCTCTACACCCAGTGCGGGGCTTGCACTTACAACCCTGAGATCAAGAGTCCCATGCTCCACTGACTGAGCCAGCCAGGTGCCCTGAGAAAAATCAGTTTGTAATTAACTGACTGTTGAGAAATAGTGCCATTAAAATATATTAAATCTCTGTATATACTTGAGCTCTCTTTTTAAATATATATTTTTAAGTAAGTTCTATACCCAACATGGGACTTGAAATCAAGAGTTTCATACTCAACCAACTGAGCTAGCCAGGCACACCCACTTGAGCTCTTTTTTTTTTTTTTTTTTTTTACTCTATTCTGTTCCATTCATCTATCTGTCTATTCTGGCGCCAATACCACACTGTTTTAATGTTTTTAATCTTTTTTTTTAATGTTTTATTTTATTTTTGAGACAGGGAGAGACAGAGCATGAACAGGGGAGGGTCAGAGAGAGGGAGACACAGAATCTGAAACAGGCTCCAGGCTCTAAACTGTCAGCACAGAGCCTGACGCGGGGCTTGAACCCACGGACCGCGAGATCATGACCTGAGCCGAAGTTGGCCGCTCAACCCACTGAGCCACCCAGGCGCCCCTTATCTTTATAATATATATTAATAGCTGATAGACCAGGTCTCACCTTATCACTTTTTGTTAGAAGCTTTCTCTTTCCTTTCCTCTCTTCCTTCCTTCTTTTCATGATCATTTGTTTATTCTTCTAGAAGCACTTTACAGCAACCATTGAGAACAAAGTGAAAAACTTGAAGTAGCAGCTGTGGAAACTGACAGCTGCCAATAGTAGTATTATGGTGTAGCCTTTAAGATCTAGTTGCAGTTTGAGATCACGAATTTGTTGTGGCACCAGCTGCCACATTTGAATGATTTTCTGCAATGACATTATTATTGTTAATGTTTCAGCAGACTGAATAAGTCAGAATATTGCACGGGAGCTTGTATGTTGAGTAGAATGCCTTTTAAGGTTCCTTCTGGCTTAGTCTATTTATTCAGTAAATATTGAATGTCTCCTATACGTCATTCACTTGGCTAAGTTCTGAGGTCTTAAGGACAAACAAAATGTTTCTCACTTCAAAGGTGGACACATAAATGATACTTTCAATTGTAGGGGAAGAAAAAACTTCCCTATCCTCTTAGGTTTAGTAGCTGGAGTTTGCAAATTAGATTGACATAAGTCAAATTAACAGGATAAAAGGCATACAAATTTTTATGTTAATATTTTAATTTTTATGTGCACAGAGGGCTTTCATAGAGAAGAGATGGAGACCCAAAGAGGAGATTAGATACAAAGCATTACATACCATTTAATTTTTTTTTAATTTTTTTTAATGTTTATTTTTGAGACAGAGAGAGGCAGAGCATGAATGGGGGAGGGTCACAGAGAGAGGGAGACACAGAATCCAAAGCAGGCTCCAGGCTCTGAGCTGTCAGCACAGAGCCTGACACGGGGCTTGAACTCTTGGACCAAGAGATCATGACCTGAGCTGAAGTCGGACGCTCAACCGACTGAGCCACCCAGGTGCCCCATTACATACCATTTTAATAAAGAGTCAGAAATTAGGGGATCCTGGCTGGCTCAGTCGGAAAAGCATGGGACTCTACCTCGGGGTTGTGAGTGCGAGCTGCACGTTGGATATAGAGATTACGTAAATAAATAGAACTTTAAAAAAAAAGTTTGACATTATAATTGACAAGACAAAGGAAAGGGGTTTGGGCTTCGAGGGGAGGTAAATTGTAGAAAAGCAAATATATGGGGGAAATTGATGGAAGATAAGGGTTATTTTAGTAAGGTTTGTTTGTGCAGACCCATCACAGTGGTGGCACTCCGTCTTCAGTGATAATGCTAGTCTTTCCTCCTCCTG
Source organism: Felis catus (assembly GCF_018350175.1). NCBI lineage: Eukaryota > Metazoa > Chordata > Mammalia > Carnivora > Felidae > Felis > Felis catus. The sequence goes on along the minus strand of NC_058373.1, from coordinate 71,835,578 downwards.
CTCAGGGAGAGGGGAGGGGAAGACCTTCACAAAGGGAACTTTATATCCCACTTTAAGGCAGATGGGGGAAGGCAGAGAGTTCTTTCTGAGTTTGCTGCTTCTTATTTGCCTTCAGCTCCAAACAATCCTTATGCTGATGTGGCATATTCTGATCCCCTTCACAATAAAATGTTGTAAGTATAGAACTATGCATAGAGCACTAAGGCAGTATTGAACAGTATAGTCTGGGTGCTAGTGGGAGAGGTCAGGGAAGCTTCCCAAAGTAGGTGAGTACGGAACTGAGTCTTTAAGGATCAGTAGCTGTTGTGAAGGGCTGTTGTAGGGCTAGGACTAGGTACAACAGCTTGAATAACGCAGGTAAGAAAGAAATATATGCACTGGGGGCGCCTGGATGGCTCAGTCGGTTGAGCGTCCGACTTTGGTTCAGGTCATGATCTCACGGTTCATGGGTTCAGATCCCACATTGGGGTCTGCGATGACAATGCAGAGCCTGCCTGGGAGTCTCTCTCTCTGCCCCTCACCCTGCTTGCTCTCTCTCTGTCTCAAAATAAATAAATAAACTTAAAAAAAAAAAAAAGAAATATATGTGCCCAAATCAGATGTTCTGACATTTTTTCGTGATATGGCTTTCACCTCCTACTAGTGTTTTCATTTATTTATTTAATTTTTTCCATGATCTGTGATTTTGTTTTTAATTATCTTAAGCCTTAACATATAATTTACAAATTTGTGTTGATGACATATCTCCTCTACTTTAACCCACGAGTTGGCAATAGCCATTATCAGTCATACATATATATGGTAATTCCACAGTTGTGTTTTAAATAGCTGTTTAGAAGACAACCCCAAATTATAACTTCGTAAAGAATTCACAAGCCAAGCCTGCTGCTATACCTTATACCTGAATTTTAAAAGCATCTGACCTTACAGATCATCTATAAAATGTGAGAATTGCTAATATTCTTGATTTAATGTTATACATTAACCACACTAAAATGCCTTTCATTAAGCAAAAGGCAACATTTTAAATGGCATAGTTAAGACTAAAAAGATAAAGTGGACATTGCCAGCTTATCTTCAGCCCTTGCCTTTAATAGGCTAGCAAACAACTTGAAACACAGCTGAGTCTTGCTGTTCTGATACAGTGAAGGGATTTCCTTAGTATTTAAATATATTAATATAATATAAATCTATTTTATATAAATCTAAATATAAAAATATAAATCTAAATATATACATTTGTATAAATCTAAATATAAAACCAATCTCCTGTAAGTTTAAACATGGAATTTACCATCTCTGTGAGAAGCTGAACATTATTAATTAATTCCAATCTATTTTTCGAAGGGGAAAATGGGGACAGCACTTGCTGAACCAGAATTACTATCAAAGTTTAAAAAGCTGATCATATTCATTTAACCACAAACTAATCTTATTTAAATCAGGACTGTCCAAAAGAAATAGTCCATGATCTGAATTCTGGTGTATGAGATCAATTTAAATATGGTACACATAAAAAAAAAAGTCATGAGACATTTTTGTTTTGTAATAAATAAGGCAATCGCCAAATATTACTCCTTAGTAGCTTTTTTGAGATAAGCTATCAAGTCTGCTCTTTCCCCTGCCTTCTTAATGCCAGCGAAGATCATTTTTGTTCTAGAGTATACTTCCTGGGATTCTTCAAGTACTCTATCAGTGTCTCCTCTCCCCAGGTGACTCCTTTGTTCTTGTTGGCATCCGTGTAAGAAAATGCAGGGGCTTGACCTGTCTTTTGCCCAAATAAACCATGGAGATTTGGCCCAGTCTTGTGCTTGCCTCCCTTTTCCACAGTATAGCACTGAGCACACTTCTGAACAAAAATCTTGCCCTTCTCAAAGTGACCCAATTTTTTTTTAACGTTTATTTATTTTTGAGAGAGGGGAGAGAAAGAGAGTGAGAGTGGAAGAGGGGAAGAGAGAGAGGGAGACACAGAATCTGAAGCAGGCTCCAGCCTCTGAGCTGTCAGGCTCAGACTCTGGGCTTGAACTCACGAACTGTGAGCTCATGACCTTAGCCGAGGTCTGATGCTTAACCGACTGAGCCACCCAGGTGCCCCTCAACATCACCCATTTTTAAATCACTCTTTGGTCGTGCATGAAATGAAGGTGCCTGCTCATAAACCATGGGCCCTGCTCTCTATTTATTTTTTATTTAAGTAATCTCTATGCCCAATGTGGGGCTTGAACTCAGAACCCTGGGATCAAGAGTCGCCAGCTCTACTGACTGAGCTAGCCAGGAGCCCCCCCTACTAGTGTTCTAATTGTTTTGCCTTCTCAGTAATGTCTGCAACAAACAGCACTGACCCCCACCCTCCAGCCCATCACTGAGTCAATACTGTCATTGTCATCATCATCATCATATCATCATCATACCTGGGCTAATCAAAAAGAAAATAGTGAGAGGCCTAGGGGCACCTGGGTGGCTCAGTCAGTTAGGTGTCTGACTCTTGATTTTGGCTCAGGTTGTGATCTCACAGTTTGTGAGATCGAGCCCCAAGTCAGGTCCCGGGCTGACAACATGGAGCCTGCTTGGGATTATCTCTCTCCCTATCTCTCTCTCTGTCCCCTCCCCATTTGTGTGTATGCTCTCTCTCTCTAAAAATAAAAATTAAAAAAAATTAAAATTAAAAATAAATAAATAAAAGAGTGAGAGTAAGAGGGTGAAGTGCAAAGATAGGGTGGAAGTGTCTATCATAAACATTAAAATTTTTTTTTAAATGTTAAGGCTGCATACCAATGCCACCTTCCTCAGATTGCTGACACTGAAGAGTAAAGGGAGAGGATGTGGGAGATGGCACTGGAAAGGCAGGCAGGGGCCAGGTCATAGGGGTCATTGTATCATTTTTAAAAACTTGAATTTGGTGCATCTGGGTGGCTCAGTGGGTTGAGCATCTCGCTCTTGATTTCAGCTCAGGTCACAATCTCACAGTTTGTGGAATCGAGCCCCAAGTGGGGCTTTGCGCTGACAGTGAGGAGACTGCTTGGGATTCACTGTTTCCCTCTCTCTCTGCCCCTCCCCCGTTTGCTCTCTCCCTCTCTCTCTCTCTCCAAATAAATAAATAAACATCGAAAAAAACAACAAAATAAAAAAACTTGGACTTGATTTTATAGGTGATGGGGACAACTGAAGGGCTTTTAAGCAGGGAAGCCATGTGGTCACATTTGTGTGGTTACATGGAAGATGTATAGGAGAAGGACAAGCCTGGAGGCATAGAAACTTTATGAAGCTTTTCCTGTGGTCTAGGTGAAGAAGTGAGGGCTTAAGGTGGGGCAGTGGTGAAGGAGAGAACTGATTCAAGAGCAGGAGGAGAATCTATAGAACACGGGGAGCATTTGGCCATAGGAAATGAGGGAGAAGAGTTTAGCATGCAGCTTGTGTAACCAAATGAAAATATCAGTTAAGACAGAAAATTCAGAGGAGTAATAAGAGGCCGACAGTGGGGGTAGGATTTCAGGCTTGGGATGTGCAATATGGCTCTTGTAGGCCTTTGTACGTCTCTTCTTTTTCAGTATAAGAATCTGGGTGAAGTTAGACATTAAGTTCTTGAAATCTTATATCTCTCTAAGGCATTGGTTTTCAAGGAGGAGGCTGTTTTGCTCCCCAGGAGACAGTGGCAATGTCTGAGACAGTTTCAATTGTCACAACTGGGGGAGGGGGGGAGGGGTGCTATTGGTATCTAGTGGTTAGAGGTCAGGGCTGCTGCTAAGCATTCTACATTCCCCAGGACAGCCTTTCACAACAAAGAGCTATCTGGTCCAAATGTCAGTAGTCAGGGTTGATAAACTCTGTTCTAGAGACTAGAGGAATCTTTTACACCTTACTTTACAATTTTGCCCAGGGCCAGGCATTCAAATTAGAGACGATGGATGTGTCAATTAAAAACATCACCATTGATGAAAAACCAAATCCTACTGTTGTAAAATAAATTAGAGGTCATCTGTTCTTTTTTTTTTTTCATGTTTATTTATTTTTGAGAGAGAGAGAGAGAGAGAGACAGAGCATGAGTGGGGGAGGGGCAGAGAGAGAGGGAGACACAGAATAGAAGCAGGATCCAGGCTCTGAGCTGTCAGCACAGAGTCTGACGCGGGGCTTGAACTCAAGAACTGTGAGATCATAACCTGAGCCGAAGTTGGACGCTTAATTGTCTGAGCCACCCATGCACCCCAAAGGTCATCTGTTCTAATCATTCAGTTGATATATATATATATATATATATATATATATATATATATATATATAAATGTTTATTTATTTATTTTGAGAGAGGGAGAGAGCATGAGCAGGGGAGAGGGGCAGAGAGTGAGAGAGAATCCCAAGCAGGCTCCACACTTAGTGTGGAGCCCAACACGCAAGGCTCAATCCCACGACCCAAAGCAGGCTCTGTGCTGACAGCAGAGAGCCTGATGAGGGGCTTGAACTCATGAGCCATGAGATCATGACCTAAGCCAAAGTTAAACGCTTAACCGACTGAGCCACCCAGGCATCCCCAAACAAGAAAACTTTATAAAGGCAAGGTAAAATAGCCAAGAATCAACAAGGAGAACTTATTAATTTTGGACAGAATATAGGAAAAGTTTCTAATGAAAATAAACCGAAGATTCAGATGATAAGTAGAATAAAAAATAACATGGAGTATAAAATAATGAAATAAGGCAGAAAAAATATACACAAAGAAGGAAAAACAAAAGAAATGGAAGACAACTCCCATTAAGTAAATAGCATCTGAATTTTCAAGAGAAGCGCTACACACAGATGGCTTAGTAGCAAGCCATCTAGTGTGAGGCCCTAAGAAATTATACAAGGAGGCCCTTCCCCCTGAATTTTTATACTGGGGAAAATCTGGTTAAAATAAACACCAAGGGTGTCCTCTTCCTCCTCCCCTTCTAGGGTTAGGGGTAATGGGGTTGCGGTACAATCAGGGCTCTCCATAAGAAGGTGAACATACAGAAAGTATACGGGAGGGGCTAACATGAGGGGCAGTTCTACACATTTGCTTTAACAACTGGAATGTTTTTAATACAGTATTGTAATGAAAAAAAATAGTACCAACTAAAAGTGTTTTCTGCCTTTCCCCTCTTGCAGAGTCACTGCTCAGTCACAAGTAGCCCAGATTCCCTGTAACCTAGAGAGGGGCCTCTGATCAGTACAGGGCACAGATCCTGTCATGTTTATAGGAAACGTTGCCTCACACTGACCACCCTGCCTCTGTCCTGCTCAAACCCGTCAATCAAATACCGAACTTGGAGGCGCATGGGCTGGGCAAGCCAAGATGAAGCGTGGACACAAAGCAACACCAAATGGGCCTAGCCAAGAAAAAGGAATCCAGAAACCCAACGGGGTAATCTCTCCTCGCTGAGATTAAGAACATCTCAGCCCTCGGATGGTAGAGGCAAGAGGCTGCGGATCATTCATCCGACCAGGCAGGCGAGGCGATCTCCCATTACTCCTGGGTAGTTGACGGTGGCTCAAGTCCAGCCCCGCAGAGCAGACACGGAGGCCTCCTGGGGTGAGGAGGACACGGAAGGGCCCTGCGCCTCCCGCCTGCTTGCCGCGTCCAGGTTCCCCGCCAGGCCGCGGTGCCTCGGCCCTGGTGGACCCGCTGCAGGGGAGGGATATGGGGAGCATCTCGCTGCTTGAAGAGGTTCTTTCTCCAACTGAGCCCCTGCCACACGCCATTACCTTGCGGGAAGGCTCTTTGTGAGACCTCGACCCGGGCAGCCAAGAGGCCACGAGATGGCAGCAGAGGACACAGCCCAGCACAGAAACCCTAAACCATTTGCAAAAGCAGATATTTGATTTGGGAGATACCGTCTGTTGTCTATAATCTTGTATTCAAGGCCAGAAAAAAATGACTGAATTTCAAAGAAATGAGGGCAAAATTCATCAACACGGAGAATTTCTCAATCACCACAGAATTCAGCTGCATATGAAGCCACATGTGAATCGGTCATTTCTACAGTGCTTAAAGCAAGGGATAGGGGTCAAGGCCTTGAAAAACTGACGTCAGCAGGAACCTTGTCACAGTCACTTCTTTCTGTGAAGTTCCAATAGGCAGTAATTCAAGTAAAATATGAGTGACTTTCACAGAGGCTGCCAAAGTGATAAGGGTGATTGCTGGGAAGCATTGTAGCAAAGCAGAATGCTTTCCCGCAGCAGCCAGGACTCTGGAGACAAACAGTGTGGGGCAGAATAATGAAGATCACAGGATGTCTCAGACCATCTTCATTCGCAGCTGGGAGAAGATAATGCACATGGAAGGGGCATTAGTAACACTGAGACTAAATCTCTGATCTTCTGACTTCTCATCTAATCATCTAATGCTCCTTCCATTCTAACCCCTCACCTGCCCCCAACACCAGTTGTTAAAACTAAAAATATCTCTAGACATTGCCAAATAACTCCTAGTGGGCAAAATGCCCCCTCCCTGAGAACTAATGCTGTAGAAAGATATTGATTTAAAAAAAAAAAAAAGAAAGAAAAAAAAGGTTAAGAACACAATGTCTCTCCAAGAGTCTTGAATTTCAGAAAAGACCTCGAAGGCCTACAAGAAGTGTATTGCACACCCAAAACCTGAATTCCCATCATGTTTGAATAACAAGGAGACTAAAATTGAAAGACTCTAGGCTGAATCTGATCCTCAATTTGAAAAGAAAAATATTGTTCTCAACATTGAAAAAATTAAAAAAATTTTTTTAACGATTTATTTATTTATTTATTTATTTATTTATTTATTTATTTATGTCTCACACGAGAGACAGAGTGTGAGCGGGGAAGGGGCAGAGAGAGGAAACACAGAATCTGAAGCATGTTTCAGGCTGTCAACACAGAGTCCGACAGGGGGCTCGAGCCCACAAACTGTGAGATTGTGACCTGAGCCAAAGTCAGACACTTAACTGACTGAGCCACCCGGGCACCCCTAAAATATTTTTTTTAATGTTTATTTATTTCTGAGAGAGACAGAGAGACAGAGACAGAGAGAGAGCATGAACGGGGAGGGGCAGAGACAGAGGGAGACACAGAATTAGAAACAGGCTTCAGGCTCTGAGCTGTCAGCACAGAATCCTATATAGGACTTGAACTCACGGACCGTGAGATCATGACCTGAGCTGAAGTCGGACGCTTAGCCGACTAAGCCACCCAGATGCCCCTCAACATTTTAAAATCAGAAGAGCTCACATTTAACAAGTTAGGATTTCTGACTTTTATAGGAAAATTGGAACTATGCCAGTACCAGGCCCACAGTCCCACATTTGCAATAATTGGGTAGAGTGGAGTAAGGGTAACTGAGGGTAACGTCTTTTTTTATTTTTGAGAGAGAGAGAGAGATGGGGTGGGGGGGGGGTGGTAGGGTGTGAGAGAATCTGCTGATAGTGTGGAGCCTGAAGCTGGGCTCCATCTCATGAGCTGTGAGATCCTGACCTGAGCTGAAACAGAGTCCTATGCGTAACCCACTGAGCCACCCAGGTGCCCCAGAGGGGAACATCTTGAAGTAGAATGTGTGCTCTCTGGTTTGCTACAGTTGCCACCAATCCCTGTTACTTCATACTCTATCTCTTTCACTCCTTTACGCTACTCCATAACCCTGTAGGCAATTTATTTTCAGCCTCTGGAGTGCCTTGTAGTTTCAAAGTATTTTTCCATGTGTGATTTTATTTATTTATTTGTTATTCCTTGACATTCCAATAAGGCAGAGACGATAAATACTATGATTATAACCTCCATGTAAGCAAAATGTAGTTCCAAAAGGTTGACTTCCCAAAATGTACACAACAAAACCAGAATCTAAAGTTCCGGGCTCCCAGTCCAATTATTTTTTAGAAAAGTTTCTATGAAGAACTGCATTTAGGGGTGCCAAGCTGGCTCAGTGGGTGGAGCATGCAACTCCTGATCTGGGGTCTCTGAGTTCGAGCCCCAGGTTGGGTGTAGAGATTACTTAAAAAATAAAATTAAATTAAAAAAAAAAAAAAAGAACTGCATTTAGTGGTTCATGTAAAAGAAAAAATTAGAGGTAGATATAGGCATAATTGCTGGAATGGATGAGTTCCAGCTGCTAAGCTGTTCAAGAATCACCACAAATGATTTAACATTTTTCCTTTTAATGAAATATTTCTGCTTCACTTCTTCCAGACATTTGAAAAGATTGCCCTTCTAGCCCTCTTCAAGTTGGGTGTGGCTATATGACTGGCTTTGGCCAATGAAGTGAGTGAAAGTGGTGTATGTCCTGTTGAGGCAAAAGCATTTAAGAGCCCATGAACAACTCAAGCTTACTTCACTCGGGTGGGGGTGGGGGACTCTAAGTCTCATGGTGATTTAGGTAGGATCTCAAAATGGTAGTGCTCTAACAGCTTGGGTACCTTGAGTAACTTCTAAAGAGTAGAGCTCACTGCCAGACTACTCTAGACATGTACTGTGAGACCAACATTTGTGGTTGAAAGCCATTAAGACTTGGGCATTTTGGGAGCGCCTGGTTGGCTTAGTAGGGAAAGCATGTGACTCTTAATCTCAGGGTTGTGGGTTCAAGCCCCACTCTGGTCACAGAGCTTACTTAAGGGAAGAAAAAAACTGGCGCATTGTTACCAAAGCCTAGCCTAACCTGACTGATAAGGTTCATTTGTACAGTGGTTGAGCTTCTCCAAGAACCAGAATTCCTAGACTTCTGATCCTATCACTAAAAGCTGTCAATCCTATCTGGAAGACACAGTGAAGTGTGTGTGTGTGTGTGTGTGTGTGTGTGTGTGTGTGTTTACCCCCAATTTCCTCATCCACCACCATCTTCTGACTTTGAAGAAAATAATTTTCGGAGTCTTGCACACATAAGCTCTGCATTATTGTGGCGGTTAGACTGGGAGGAGAAGGGGGAGGCCCAGATCTTGTTTTCTCCATTCAAGAGCCTAATTCCAGAACTGTCTCCACCCACTAGTACTCACACAACCTTGTCATAGGGCGACTATCACCACTCCCAAGGTGTCACAAACAGGAGCTCTGCCGCTGGCACCACTGCAATGTCAGGGCAAGGCAGCCAGGCTGCGCTCTTTCCTCACTGATGCCTGGGCTTGACTAAGTTCGGAGAAGCAGCATTCTCTAGGGAAAGAAGCCTTCTCAAGTGGGAACAAAAATGAGTGTGAGGCGCACACCCATCCTGGGCACTATGTGAATTTGGGGTGAGTTCTCTTAGTACTCCAGCTGTGGTCAATTTCTAGTTTCTCTAGCGGCTGGTGCTACTGGGTCTCCCAGTTTTCCTGGGCTTTTCTCAAGCCCACTTGAGCTTGTCATCTTTGCACACGTGCAAAGGTCATAAACTGTGGGGGTTGAGCCCAACCAGAGCTTCAGCAACCGGACGCAGCCGGGATCAAAGGTCGGCGGGGCTGCGAGAGGCTGAGCCTGCGCAGTCCCGCTCCCGCCTTGGAGAGAAAGGGTGGCAGCAACGCGGGCTCGTTACACCGGCGTGCTCGCAAGAGGCGGGAAAATTTTAGCTCGGGTCGCCGCGTCCTTTCCTCTTCTTGCCCCGTCCACCCGTCTGCCCCACGCGCCTGTCCTCGTCCGGCACCAGGGCCCGAAGGGAGGGGGACGAGAAGGGCCTTGGGCTTCTGACTCATCATCTCCAACCCCTTTCTCGCGCGCGCTCCAAGTCTCAGGACTCTGGATTTGGGCTCTATGGGAGGGGGCGCGGCGCCAGAATTTGGGGCACGCAGCTTTGCCGAGGGCCAGCTCCCAGCCCCAGCTCGTCCCCGAAGCTGCCAGAGGGAGGGCTGTGGACCCACAGTCAGCTCTCAGTTGCCGTGATTGGGGCCGCGGCGCCCCCGCGCAGGATAACCCGCCCGGCTCCTCCCTGCACCCAGGGCCAGTGGTCGCGTCCGAGGAAACTCTCGGCTAGGCCCCGACTTACAGCGCCTCGCGTCACTCAGCAGATGCACAGCGCCCCCATCCCGGAGGGAAGGCTCTTTATTTCCCATCAGGCCAGGGGGCAGAGGGGCATCCTGGGACTCGTAGTCTTTGTTAGAGTAGAAGGGACCGGGATCGAAAGAGAAAACTAAAGCCCCCGTGGATTGACTTCCAAGAGTGGGCGCATACGGGAACCCGGGCTTGGAGTATGGGATTGTGAAATGTGGAAAGAAGAGAAATAAGTGAGATGAGACAGATGCGAAGCTGTATGGGGAGGCTATGGGTAAGGAGGGGAAGGATGGAAGGGAGAAGTGGGTACAGCTGAAAGTTGGCTTAAGGATGTCCTGCAGGCGGGCAGCTTTTCAGGCTAGTGAGGTGAGGGAATACTCTGGTTTAGGTATAGCTTCTCCTAGCGAGGAAGGGAAGAGAAAGGGGCCGAGTCCGAATGAAATTGAAGGCACTCCACTGGACTTCATGTAGGTCTCAGAGGACTGACTTCATCTAGCTTCTGAGTTCTGTGGAGTGGGGACAAGAGGGTCTGGAAACTGCTCCTGACGGGTAGCAGAGCAGGACTTCTCTGCCTCCCCTCGCCAGCTCACTCATTTGTTCCATTTGCTGTGCTAGCCACCGTGGGGCCATTCTCCAAATCAGCAACTTCCTCCAACTCAGAGAGACCCTAAAAGCCAGATGGGTTTTACAGAGGGGAGCAAACTGTAGGGGTGAGAAAGGGGGGAATCCCAGACAGAAACAACTTCCTCCTGTTCTTCCATTTTTTCTTGTTCCAATAGTCCTTCCTTTTAGGCACCTTCCTAACGCTGTCCCACATTTCTAGTCCCAGGCATTTAGACGCCCAGCTCCCTCTTACCCACCACTATGAGAGAAACGTCTAAAACCAGAAAACCAGTTTCTGGCTACGACTCCTTCTCCCTCTCCACCTCCCACCAACCCCATGGTTTTCCCTTAAGTGCCACTGACCACAATAGCCAGTGAAAAAATCAGCTGCTAGGTAACTGCTCCATACTGTCCTCCAAGCCCTGAATACCTCCTGCAGCTCCTGGTAGTGCAGACTCTGGGTCCGGCAGCATCCTGGCTTCCTCTGGCTCAGCAGGAATAGGGAGTGTGCTGAGAGGAGCACTCCCCCTAAGGTGAAGGTCTCAGCGCTGAGCTCCACCACCAGCAAGCCAGCCAGCTGCAGGTAGACAGGGCTGAGAATGCTACAGGGGACCCAGCACCTGTTTGCTCTTGCCCCTTTCCCTCTCCATCTCCTCTTGCCTCCTCATCCTCCCACCTTCTTTATTCACCCATACCTGGGAGGGGGCAGTTGGGGCAGGCCCCAAGGCTGTCTTCATCACCTCGACCACCACCACGATGAAGCCCAAGATCAGATTGAAGATGTTGAGTATCATCATGGCCTGCACCTGCCATTGAGCCAGCTCAGCTCTGCGCAGCCTAGGGGACTCATTGCAATCCCAAGCCCCACCTACAGCCTAGCCCCAAAACAAAACTCAGCTCCTATTCCTCCACCTCCAAACAGGGCCATCAGCCCTCTAACTTTCTTGCTTTCTCTCCTTTTAGGCCAGTCAGGGGCAGAGAGCTGACAGGATTAGTTAACATCTAGCCACTTCCTGGGCTGAGTCCTGCGTGTGTATGTGTGTGTGTGTGTGTGTGTGTGTGTGTGTGTGTATGTTTGGTGGGGGGCAGTGTTGGAGAACAGTGCTGTATTATCTTCCCCTCTCACCTTCCAGAGGCGGGGTGATCTGCGCAGCTCAAGGGTAACCATCCCAGTGAGGAGACCCTGAATGTTGAGAAAGGCAAATGTTGAGCTCTGCCCCGTTAGGGAGGGGCTTCCAGGATCTTCCTTCCACCCTTCCTTGTGGTGGGTCTTACCAAAGCTCCAGGCACAAGTGGCAGCGCTGTGGCCATGTGACAAGCAGAATTCAGGCAGGCAACAGAGACAGCAAAGGGCATCACAGCCACAGCCAGCCATAGCTGGCTCACCTGGAGGCCGGACACAGGGGAGTTGAAGGGGATCCAGAGATCAGCAATTAGGAGGAATGCATGTTGGCAGAAAGTAGTCAACCAAGGACAAGTAAAGGAATGGGATATTATTTAATATTTTCTGCCTCCTGTCCAATTTTAGTTACTTACCTATGTGTTTTCCCCACATAATGGAAGCTAGTTAGAGATTAAGGGTCCTGCTTCATTGTTCTATGCCTTCTCCACCCTCCTCCCACTCAGAGCCTAGCACAGTTTCAGGCACATGGTGGGTGCTCCCTAAACATGGACGGAATTGAATTGGGATACAAGTGGGCATGCTGAACCTTGGGGTGGGGCAGCCTGGCCTCACCGCCAGCACCAAGAGGTGCCCACTCTGCCTGTGCCTTGCCCAGTGCTGTAGCTTTTCCAGACGAACACTGGGTCTCTCCTGTTCCCGCTGGGCAGCTCTCTCCTCCATGGCTCCCTTGACCACTGGAGTTCAGTGCTTCCTAGGCTGGGAGAAATGCATTATGGCACCTAGCAGGAGATAGCACATGCAGCAATATCTCTTTGAGCTGTCCCTCTGCCCGCTTCCAATATCCAGGGAGTTGAGCCTCAGGGCCTCACACCTACCTAGTCTGAAGGAGCTACTCCAAGGAGATGGGGCCCAGCCTGGCCTGGAGCTCCTAGCAGGGTCTGGTAGCTTAGAGCAGACAATAAACTTGTGCTGGCAGAGACAGGCTGTCAGGGCTGGGTGTGGTGGGGCAAAGGTCCCCATGAAGGCCTAAGGATCCAGGGAGTGGCCATGGGCAAACCCAGCCTCAGGTCATTCCACAAGGCAGTTCATTCCTGCCTTGCTCTGTCCTTTCCTGTTGCCCCCCTCTCTGCCCATCCTGAGTCTTCTGATTGTTCACCTCATCCCCATGGACACTACCACCCTGGGCCTCAGTTTCCCCACATTTCCATCTAATCTTTCTCCTCCCCTTGTTTGGTTTTTATTTGTTTGTTTGTTTGTTTGCTTCCTCTTCAAATTACTGGCTGTTTCTAGGGAAATCCCATATTACTGTCTAGTTTGGTCCCCTGTCATTACCACTTGCAGATTTGTCTCAAGACCAGGCAAGGTTTAATTCCCCTGCCTTCCTGTCTCTCACTTTCTGGACAGTTTCTCCTCTCTCCTTCCTTTCTTGAAGGATTTACTTTGGATTGGATACTAAGTAGATGGGGATCCCTACTTATAGTGGGGATTGTTTCTCACTCAATGTTAATTTACAGCTAGATATGTATAAAAGATTGTCCCTAAATTGTCAGTTTTGGGAAGGACACCAATGAATATTTTTTTAAGTTAATTTTAAAATTTATTTATTTATTTTGAGAGAGAGAGTGTGCACAAGTGTGAGTGCAAGCTGAGGAGGGCAGAGAGAGAGAGGGAGGGAGAGAATCCCAAGCAGGCTCCGTGCTGTCAGAGTGGAGCCCAATGTGGGGCTCGATACCATGACCCTGGGATCATGACCTGAGCCAGAACCAAGAGTTGGACACTCAACGGACTGAGCCATCCAGGCACCCCTACTGATGAATATTTTTGAGAGACAGAAGTTGCCTTCCAGTCAGGTGCCTGGACTAGAATCTCAGCTCTGTCACTCCCAGCTGTGTGAACTTGGATACACTATTCTACCTATTTGAACCTTACTTTGTTCAACCTGAGTGATAAAAAGGGGGCTAATGATATGGCTATGAGAGGTTGTTGACTCGTGGAGGGTACTTAATAACCATCAGTGGTGTGACGAGGTCACACTGATGTGCCTGATGCCTGTATACTAAAAGCTTATTCAGAAGCTAAGTTGGGGGGGGGGCATTTATTTCTACAGTGAGAAGCAGAACCAGCTAGCCCCAAATGTATACTCTATGGAGCAAAAATAGGAAAGACACATCTTGGTGCAGAGCCTGAGATCTGAAGAAAACCAAACCTATGTTCAAATCCCAGATCTACCAGGGTGACCTTGGGCAAATTACTTAATGCTTCCTTATCTATAAAGGGAAGTTAATAATACTGATCTCAATACAATACTCAAGGGGTTGCCTTGAGTATTAAAAGAAAATGCAACGAACTAGCTCAGCCCAGTACCTGGCACATAAGTGCTCAACAATTGTTAGTGGCTATTATCATTATTATTACTGATGGTAGAAGACTGGGCAGAAGACTCCTGGGAGTTAGTACCAAGAGGCAGGGTCCTGGATGGCAAGTGGCCCTTTGAAAGCCACTTCTGTCCTGCTTAGTGCTGGTCCAACACTCATTGGAGCATTGTGTCCACTTTTCTTTCCTGTGGAGTGGGAATCACATTTAAAGGGATTTGGAGAAGTTGTGTGTCTACTCCCTCTTCAGTCCCCATGTGCATTAATTCTATTTGGTGGCAATGGCCTTACAGAATTTGAAATGTTAGGCTTGCTCTGATGATCTCTGAGCTGGTAGGCCAGTGGAAAGAGACGCTTCAGCTTCATTCTCCTTACCTGTATATGCAGACTGATTACATTTCAGAGTGTTATTGTAAGGATTCTACACTATTAAATATGTAAACAGGCATTCGGTAAATACTGATAAAATCTGAGTGTACTATTTACAAATTTGTAGCCCCCGTCTAGATTACAGTCTGCTCATGGGAGGGTATCACAACCCCCCTCATATGTTCATCCCCCACAGTGCTGAGCATAGTGCCTGGCACTTAGTAAGCAATCAGTAAATATTTGTTGTATTGAAGAGCCATTAAAGTGACTTAAGGAGTGGAAAAGAGAATTCGAGAGGAAGGAGCAGGAATTGTTTATCAAGAACAGAAAGGACCGAAGAGTAACTTTAATAATGTTTCTTATACGGCAGACATTAACTATCTCTATAATCGCCCCTCCTCCTCCTCCCCAAAAAGAGAGACAGAAATTGTAAGGGAGAGGCTTTGAGATAAAACCCCAGGAAGAACTTCCCGAGTCTGTGCATGTTGGGGCAGAAAGAGCGGCAGAGCCAACTCCTTCCCTGGTATGTCCGGGTTTAGGGTGGGAGGGGCAGTCCGGCTTGGAGGCTGGGGGAAGGACGAGATGACCTTTCAAAATCTCTTCCAGTCTCCCGTTGGAATCGTCTGTGCGTCCCACCCCCGCTCACTCCCTCCCTCCCTCCGACAGCGCCCCCAGTCTCCAAACTGCCCGCACCCCGCCCCTGGCGGCCGCCTCTCGCGGCTCCCGGGGTCCCCAGCTCCCTGTCCCCGGAGCCAGAGCCCCGCTCCCGCTCCCGCGCGGCTCCCAGCCCCGCCGCGCCGCCCCCCGCATGCTAATGGCCGGGCCGCCTCCCGCCGCACACAATGCGGGCCAGGGCCGGGGGCGGGGGACCGGGGAGGGGGCGGGGGCCGGGCCGGGGGCGGGGGGGCCGGGGCCCGGCGCATCTCCCCCGGCCCCACGTAACGCTGACGCCCGCGCCGCCGGCCCGCCGCCCGCCGCCGCCGCCGCCGCCGCCCGCTCCGCCGCCGCCCGCCCGGGGCTCGTGAGTAGCCGCTCCCCCCACTCCCGGCCCCCCCCTCCGCCACCCGGCCCCCGCCCCCGGCCCCCTCCCCCCCACCCGGAGGGGGGGCCCGCTCCGCGCGCCCGGCTCGGAGCAGGTGCAGGGGGCGGGGGCGGGGGAGGGGCGCCGGCTCGGCCCCAAGCAAACTTCGCCCAGAGCTCCTGGGGGGGCGGGGTGGGGGCGGCGGCTTCGGAAGCCCGGAGAGCTGGGGGGCCTCGAGGAAGGGGGGGGCCAGGTGGGGAAGACGGGAAAGCGGACACCAAAGGGGAAAGGCCAGCGTTGGGGGGGGCGCGCGGGCGTCTTTGTAGGGGCCCGAAGGCAGGGCGCGAGGGGCCTGGGGGTGCAGGGCGGCTGAGCCGGGAGCCAGAGTGGATGAGCGCCCCCCGGCCCAG
This sequence comes from Felis catus, assembly GCF_018350175.1. Classification (NCBI taxonomy): domain Eukaryota; kingdom Metazoa; phylum Chordata; class Mammalia; order Carnivora; family Felidae; genus Felis; species Felis catus. The sequence continues at coordinate 71,819,750 of NC_058373.1, read as the reverse complement.
GTAGGGCTGATGGAAGAGGGGGAAGGGACCCAAACTCTCCCGGAGCGGGGGGTGGGGGAGGGGAGAGGATGGGGGGTGCTTCCCTCTCTGCGTCCCAAACAAAGTGTCACAAAGAGCTCGGCCGGCGGCAGCGGCGGAGGCGGCTGCAACTCAGCTTTTGTTCTCCCGGCCCGGGTAGCTGAGCCCTGGCCTCCCAGTCTCCCAACCCTGCCCCCCCCCCATCATCCTTCTAGCTTATCTTCCCCGGGAGGGGACTGGGGTGCTGCTGGAAGAATCTCTTGTGCAGGATCACAGGTCCTGCCCTACTTGCCAACCTACTTCTGGGAGGGAGATTTTCCCAGAGGCTCTTTTGCCCACCCCCCCACCCCCTAATCTGAGGACTGAGGCTCATATGGGTACTAAGGCTCTGACCTTTCTAGGTTCAGCTCCAGGTAAGGGGACTTAGGGTTGGCTCTATGCCCCCTCCCCAAAATCAAGGTTCTCTAGAACTTTCAGAAGAGGGGTCAAGTTGGGACATGCCTCTGGAATAAGATTCACTGTGGTGGGGTGGCAGTAGGTCAGCAGGTGAACCTTCCTCTTGTCTCCTGCTGCACATTTGGAGTCAATGACTGAGGTGCTATGCCCCCAAATCAGGACAGTGAGGATGGAGGGAAGGAAGCTTTAGCAAGGACTCAACGTAAAAGATGGGCATGCTGTGATGTGGGGTCAATTTAGAGGAATTCCCTGAGCAGTAAGGTTCAGAAGGCCATGGAGAGGAGACCATAAAAGTGAGCTACTGGCATGTGGTTGTGTGATAAAAGTGATCTTGACTCTAGACCCCCTAAGAAGCTCTCTTTCTTTCTAACGTCATCTAGTGTAGTGTTAATCATACTTGGTAGTGGACTTCGGAGGTGTAGGGTTCTCAACAGAGGGAAAAACATCAAGTATTAGAAATGAACAATGACAGAGGCTTAGTTACAACTATACCTCAGAAATCCTGAATCCTTACCCCTTACACTCTGACTCTAAAAACTTTTGAACCACAGACTTGAAGGACAATCTTCTAGGTCCTTCAGTCAGCAGATGCTTCTTCGTACCTGACCTTGTTTCTAAGACTCCTCTCACCAACCATTCCATTCTTCCCTAACTCGGTTAAGGTTTGATGGTCCACATCCCCCTTCCCCACCAGCTTTCCTAGCACATAAAAATAATTGGCCTGTTACTTTAGAAGGAATTATGATCCCTAGCCCTAGCCCTATATCCCTATAGAACCCAAATAAGGTCCAGATAACCCCTGATTCCCAGTGGGAGTGGAAAGTAGGTCAGTACTACTGTCTGGCCAAATCTCGTGGATGGTGTTTAGGGCTTGACTATAGAAAACTCTAATTATTGCTCACAGGCAAAACATGCATGATCTGGGTTCTAAGCCAGTTCATAGATCTTAGACCCTGTCAGTGCTGTCTCCTATTGAAAACAAACAAACACAAACTCATGGGATCACATGCCTGGGACCTGCTTTGGTGCGGAGATGATTCAGGAGGTCTTGACTGGGCCTAGGAAGGTGTCTAAGTGGGTTTTGTTGATTTGAGGCTACCCTCTGGGGTACCCTGTTTGGGAATTCACCTTCAATTTGGGCCTTCTTATGTATCACTTTTTTTTTCTGACCTGGAAAATGCTATGTGCAAAGCAAGTCTTTGTTTTTGTTTTGTTTTGGAGAAGGAAACTTTGCCCTGTTCCTGCTCTACTTGCCTTATATATGAGGTCAGCCTCCCATGAGGTATTTTGCTTGCTGTCCTACAGGCAGTTTTAGGGGCCCTAGAATCTTCTCAGAATCAGAATATGTGCCCATAGGTTAGTCAGCTATGACCATGCAGTATTCCCAGCCTCCCCCCCCTCCTCCCCCACCATCTGCTTCCTCTGAATATACCAGATTGGCTGTACACCAGGATGTTCCGGGAATCCCCAGGAGAGCAACAGAATGTGATGGACCCAAATACGATGCCTCAGTAACTCATTCCAGGATGTACAAACTGTAACTGTCAGGACACTCCTTATAGCTAATTAAAATTCTTCTAGTTACATCTATTTTCTATTACATTTATCTATTTTCAGTGACATCCAAAAGGCCAAAATAATCCCTCTGGTATCACTGTTCCCCCGGCCCGCTTCCCCATGGTTCCCAGATAGGAATTTTTAAAAATCCTCTAGCTTTTCTCAGTGCTTTATCTGTGGTGCTAAAATGGCAAATGTGGCCCTTCTAGCACTTCCTAGCTCTTTCTATGGTACTGAGGTGGCCAAAGTGGCTCCTCTGGTAGCCCACTGCACTCTCCATGGTACTGAAGGGATGACCATTTATTTCAACATCCCTCTGGGGTCCAGAAGAGTCCTGTGACTCAGAACCACAAATTTTCAAGCTGGAAGGGACCATCAGTATAAATTAGTTCAACCTTCTTGTTTTACAGATGAGTAAACTGGGAGGTTAAGTGATTTACTGAAGGTTGCAGGGCTATTAATAGTCAGACTGGAGCCACAATAGCCTGTACTCCTTGGTCCTACTCTTTAATTCACCTTTCCTGACACTACTCACTGAGTCTAGCTGGGCTCTTAGTCTCAGGAAAGGGGTTTATTTGGAGGATCCAGAAGATGACCATGGATGCTCTTATTTGGAACTACAGAAATGCAAATATTAAAGATGGTGGTGGAGGTTGTTTAGTGACCCTTGGATGAGGACACTTTGCCAGTCAACCTCCTGTTCATAAAATTCCCTTAACCCAGATTTCACATGTAACAGGTACCTGCCCCTTCATAGACTCTTATCACATTCATTAAATGTCAAAAATTAAAGAAGGCTTGGACCTCCAGAGGCTTTTCTCTTTGCTGATAAGCAGGGCTGACTCCTGGCCCAGTTCTCTTCTGTTAAAGATCCTTAAGCAAAGTAATGCTTGAGTCCTTTTCTTTCTCAGTAACCCATTTCAGTTTCACAATGGCTATTGTAAGGAAGTTCTTTATATCTCAAATATTCTTTCTATCTCAGGCAAGAAAAATAGGTTAGGTCTACATTCATCTGGCCTCGACCAGACACAATTCTATATGTAAGTAGGAAGTTAGGCTGGCTGACTTCTGGTTGTCCTCTCAGGCCTATTTCTATGAATGTTAATTCTGGGGTTGTTTCTAAGTCCTAATGCTAACCTCTGCAGCTTAGAATCAGGAGAGCCCTCCTCCCCGCCCCCCCCCCCCCATCTTCTCAGTGCTCTTCTCCTTCCTCAGAACTGGAGCTCTGCACATCCCAGGCCCAGGGAATTTCAGCCTGGAGAATTTTAACCCTTTCCTGCTCAGAGCATGTGCTGAGCCCCTATCTGTGCAGATGGCCCAGCCCCGCCCCCCGTCCCTCACTCCAGCCTCTTGAGCTCAGAGCCAGTGTAATCCTCCTCTTGTGTGAGGGAGCCTCTCCCCTGCAGAGAGGAGGAAAGCCTGCCTCGGAACAGCCCTGGACAAAGGGGCTGAGATGCCCCATCAAACTGCAGGCTCCAAGGTTTGAAACACGGGGATGAATCCTATCCGGTATTTGCAGTTTTTAACCCCTTCCCCAGGCCAGCAGAGCCCCTTAACTTCCACTCCTCCCCCAACTCTCTCTTCATTCCCTCTCCCTCTGGCTCTCTCCCCCTTCATGCCCCTCCCCCTCTGTCTGTCTCCAGACTCTCTGCTGCTGGGAGGTGTTTCTCTCCCATGCATGAATGAGTCTCTGTAATGAATGGAAATGAATGGATCAGGAATCCAGGCGGAGGGAGGGAGAATGAGGGGGAAAAGACAGAAAGACAGGATGAGGGCAGAAGGAAGGACTGTGGAGTATGGAAGGTTGTTTGGCTCGCTGGTCAGTTAGGGGTCTGAGAGCAACTAGTCCCACTTGGATAACTGGGGAGCATGGCAGGCCCACCCCATTTGCTCATCAAGCTGTATAGTCCGACTTAAATGAGAGAGGGGTGTATTGTGATGGTTTCCACCACCAGGGGGTGGTGATGGTGGTGGTAGTTGTTGGTGGTGGTGGTGGTTAGTGGCAGAGGTGGTGGTGGTGGTGGTGGTTTGGACTAAGCATGTAAAATGAATAATTTGGGGGAAGACAGCTGGGTTATCAGGGAGCCTGTGGGCTGGGCAAATCAAGGAGTACAAGTTTTGAAGACAGTAGTCCCCTCCTGTCTCAGGATACAAGGAAGGAGAATGAAGGGATAGGTTTCAGCTAAGAGTGCTAAGAGTATGGGGTTGGGGGTGCCTCTTTCCACTGCTGAAAACCAGGGCTCATCTTTTCCTCCAAATCTGTCTCCCTTGCTTTAGCTCTTCAGCACCTGTTGCCTTCACTAGCAGCTTTTCCTCCTCCTCTTCCCTGCACTCCCAAGAACCAAAGAATGTGAAGGGGGTCCATGGAGGTGAGTGAAGAAGCTCTGGCTTGAACCTGCAAGTACTTACAACTATACTCCTCCCCCTCCCTGTTTCTCTCTCTCTCTGACCTCCCATTACTAGAAGTTATGTCTGTGGCCCCAACAGCTCAATTCCCATTCACATCCCACCTCCCCCACGGTGAGTGGGAAGGGCACTTGGTGTTCTTGATTCAGGCCCCAACCCACCCGCCCTCGGGTGTTCTTCTGGCCTTCTGCGCCCTTGCTTTTCCCACAGCTCTCCCTTCTCCACCCCTTGCACTGTTACCATCTTTTTTCACAGGGCTCACGTCCCCGTGCCCCGGGCGGCCACTTAGCGCCCTCGCCGCCAGCATTCGACGGCGAACTGGATCTGCAGCGCTACTCCAACGGGCCAGGCGTGAGCGCCGGCTCTCCAGGGATGGGAGCAGTGGGCTGGTCCGAGAGTCGCGCAGGCGAAAGGCGCTTCCCCTGCCCTGTATGCGGGAAGCGCTTCCGCTTCAACTCTATCCTGGCTTTGCACCTGCGGGCGCACCCGGGCGCCCAGGCCTTCCAGTGCCCGCACTGTGGCCACCGCGCAGCGCAGCGGGCCCTGCTGCGCTCTCACCTGCGCACGCACCAGCCCGAGCGCCCGCGTAGCCCGGCCGCACGCCTGTTGCTGGAGTTGGAGGAGCGCGCGCTACTGCGCGAGGCCCGGCTGGGGAGAGCCCGAAGTTCAGGGGGCATGCAGTCCACCCCTGCCACCGAAGGCCTGGCGCGGCCCCAGGCTCCTTCGTCGTCCACTTTCCGTTGCCCTTTCTGCAAAGGCAAGTTTCGCACCGCGGCGGAGCGCGAACGCCACCTGCACATCCTGCACAGGCCCTGGAAGTGCGGTCTGTGCAGTTTTGGCTCCAGCCAGGAGGAGGAGCTGCTGCATCACAGCCTGACGGCCCACGGAGCTCCTGAGCGCCCCCTGGCGGCCTCCTCGGCTGCGCCCCAGCCTCAGCCTCCACCCCAACCTGAACCCAGATCGGTCCCAGAGTCTGAGCCGGAGCCCGAACGTGAGGCAGCTCCCGCCCCCGCTCCTGCTGCTCCCGAGGACCCCCCAGCACCCCCGGAGTTCCGCTGTCAAGTGTGTGGCCAGAGCTTTACGCAGTCCTGGTTTCTCAAGGGCCACATGCGCAAGCACAAGGCCTCCTTCGATCACGCGTGTCCCGTGTGTGGCCGCTGCTTCAAGGAGCCCTGGTTCCTTAAGAACCACATGAAGGTGCACGCCAGCAAGCTGGGCCCGTTGCGTGCCCCGGGTCCTGGTTCCGGGGCGGCCCGGGCCCCTCAGCCTCCTGACCTGGGCCTGCTGGCCTATGAGCCACTGGGCCCCGCGCTCCTCTTGGCCCCAGCACCCACTCCGGCAGAGCGCCGTGAGCCTCCGAGTCTCCTGGGCTATCTGAGCCTGCGAGCTGGCGAGGCCCGGCCCAATGGTGAGGGCGCTGAGCCTGGGGCTGGCCGCAGCTTCGGAGGCTTCCGCCCACTGCCCTCCACTCTCCCGGCCCGGGCTCGCCGGCATCGCGCCGAGGAGCCAGAGGAGGAAGAGGAGGTGGTGGAGGCGGAGGAGGAGACCTGGGCCCGGAGCAGGGCGTTGGGCCCTCTGGCTTCACTGCATCCCCGCCCAGGCGAGGGGCCAGGGCACTCTGCGCCTGCCGCGGGGACCCAAGCAAGGTCCACCGCCACGCAGGGTATGTAAGGGGTCTTTTCTCTCCAAGGTTTCCACACCCTGGGCCCACTCTGATGCCACCACTGCCCTCCTGTCCCCTCCTTTTAAAAAGACCTGTCTCTTAATTCTCCATTTTTTTTCGCTCCTGGAGGCCACTTTTCACAGGCACAGCACCACTCACAACAAATCCACCCCCTCAGGTTCCCTCAAATGTACTGTTTGCTTCTGGGCCTGGAGGGGAAGGAATCCTAAAGGGTGGGTGTGGGGACGCATGGCCCCGATAGGGTTAGGGCAAAGGGCCATTCTGACTTCCTTAATGTGTGTATTGCAGAAGAGAATGGGCTGTTAGTTGGAGGGTCCCGGCCTGAAGGGGGCCGGGGAGCCACAGGAAAGGATTGCCCCTTCTGTGGAAAATCTTTCCGCTCAGCGCATCACCTTAAAGTGCACCTGCGAGTGCACACAGGTGAGGGGACCAGTCTCTGGGGTGGGGAGGGAATTGGAGGGCAGGAAGAGAGATGAGAGGGGTACCAGATCCGCTTGCTGCTTTGTTAAATCAGAGGGGGTGGGGTGGCAGTGTTTTTTTTTTTTTTTTTTTTCTTCTGGTCCAGAGGGGTCTGTACCTAGAGCGAAATGTGGGTGGGGGTGAGCGGTGATTGTGCCTCTGTGACCCTGTCCCACCCGTTTCTCCAGGCGAGCGCCCCTACAAGTGTCCGCACTGCGACTACGCGGGCACCCAATCCGGCTCGCTCAAGTATCACCTGCAGCGCCACCACCGAGAGCAGAGAAGCGGAGCAGGCCCCGGACCGCCCCCGGAGCCACCGCCCCCTTCCCAGCGGGGTTCCGCACAGCCGTCGGGAGCCAAGACGGCTCCGCAGCCTGCGACCTGGGTGGAGGGCGCGGCGAACCCCCGGCCCCCTTCGAGCGCTGCGCCGGGGTCCCGTCGGAAGCCTGCCAGCCCCGGGAGGACCCTGCGCAACGGGCGAGGCGGTGAGGCCGAACCCCTGGACCTGTCCCTGCGGGCGGGGCCAGGAGGCGAGGCTGGGCCGGGGGGTGCCCTCCACCGATGCCTCTTCTGCCCCTTCGCCACTGGAGCGCCTGAGCTCATGGCCTTGCACCTGCAAGTGCACCACAGCCGCAGGGCTCGGGGCCGCAGGCCGCCCCAGGCCGATGCGTCCCCGTCCTACACCCCTGTACAGTCGGGAGAGACCCCTCCCAGTCCTCCGCAGGAAGGGGAGGAGGGCCCCGGGCTGTCGAGATCAGGAGAGGCGGGGCTGGGGGGACAGGAACGGTAGGGAGCCCTCTTAGGGGCGGTTAGCTTAGTGAGCTTACCCCGCGGGAGCGGGGGAGCGCTAGAGGTAGTTGGGTAGAGCAGCCAGCAGGGGGCAGCGTGGGACCCATATCCCAGCCCCAGGCGGACCAGAGGTGGAGGGGGTGGAGGGCGTAGGAGGGTGGGCGGGCGCTACCCACCCAGCCCAGGGGAGTCACAGTGCCTTAGAAGTGGCAGGGGTGAGGATCAAAGAACGGGGTCCCAGGGCTGGCAGAGGGCTGTGTCCCTGTTGAGGAGCCGCTCTGCCAGTCTTTGCTGGTCCATAGGCGTGAGAGTTTATTTTTGTACAATGGGTGGGGGTGGGGGGCACTGTACCCTTCTAGCCCCTTCAGGGGCCCTGTAGACGTCGCTATTTTTGGTACGATTACTGTCATCCCTGTCGCAGAGTTGTGTCCCCAATAAACAGGTGTCTTGAGGCACAGGGCACTGTGTCTGTCTGCCTATGTCCTGTCCTCCTTCAGCCATTTTGTTCAGAAATAATTCACTTCAGGCACTTAGTAATCACACCCAAAGAGCTTAATGAGAAATGAGGAATCCTGGGCTTTACCCTCAGACTTTTGGCTTTAGCAACTCTGGGGCAGGGCCAGGAATTAGCAGTTAACAAGTAGCCTAGGAGATTCTCATGCACTGTGGTCTAAGGACCTCATTTTGAGAACTGCTGGACTGTGCTGGATCCCAGCTTGACTGTGACCAGCTCAGCCTCAAGAAGTAGGTGCAGTGAGAGAGGAGAAACTTCAAAGGGTGCACTGAGCCTCTAGGCGCCACTGTGAAGAAGCACATTCTCCTACACCCAGGGCCTGTACGGGTACTGGGTACCTCGAAGCCTTGGTTTTATTTTCTGTGTTCTAGTTAGTGGTTGGGGAAGGGGAAGTGCTCAAGTTAGCAGTATCACCTCAACGCAGAGGTCTGCTCTAGCTCTGCTGAGACAAAGCGTGAGTAAATACATTTAATATAACAATAGTATAATAACAGTAATTACATGTATAAAGTTTGCAGTTCCCCACCCCACCCTCCTATAATGGTTTGCATAGCTCTGTTTCCTGTGACACCCCAGAATGGAGTCACCAGGAACAACAGCTGACCTGGCAGAGATGAGTGTTCTCAGGGAGAGTCGGGGTGGGATGGGACGAAGGGGAGAACTCAGGCTGACATGGAGCCGTGTCCTGGGAGTATGCAGCAGCCCAGGATGGGGCAGGACTGGATGAGGGATCATACTCCACCTCCGGAGTATGAAGACAAGCAAGTGTGGTCACTCTGGTTCCTGCAGGAAGGCACTCGGCTGGAGAGCGCTAGAGATAGCAGCAGGGAAACACGCCGGTCATTGGACCTCCTCTCTGTCCAGGAAGCAGAGGAAAGGAAGCATTCAGTGCCCTTCCAGTCCTCCACTATGTCCCACTGCCATCCCAGCCCAAAATGTGCTGAGAGGGAGGCTGGAGCCAAGTTCCCTGTCTTCTCTAGAAGCCAAGAGAGAAGAGGGAGATAGGTTGGGAGAGGGGAGAAGCTGACTTCCAAGCAGCCGGGAGGAGGGCAGCACGCGCAAAAGGGAAGGCATGCTGGATGTAGTGAAGGGGTACGGACTCACCCAGGTCACAGAGGTGTAGTGGGGTCGCTCAGGGCTCGGGCATGACTCTGCAAGGAGAGGAAGTGCAGTGAACTTAAAGGCTAAGGAAACGTCTTCTTTTCTATACTCCTCCCCATCTCCTAAGCCTGCCAATTCACCTCTCTGTCCTCCTCCTCAAAGTTCCTGAATTTTGCTGATTTAATCCAAGTCCAAATGATGTTGGCATTACCCCCTTTCCATCCACTCCTGCACTATGCTCCTTTTTTTTTAAAATTAAGTTTACTTTTTTTTTTTATCAAGTTTACTTATTTATCCTGAGAGAGAGCATGAGTGGGGGAGTGGCAGAGGGAGACAGAGGGAGACAGAGAGAGAATCCCAAGCAGGCTCCATGCTGTCAGCATAGAGCCCAATGTGGGGTTCAGTCCCACAAACCACGATATCATGACCTGAACCGAAGTCAAGAGTCGGACTTTTAACTGACTGAGCCAGCCAGGTGCCCCCTATGCTCTTTACTTAAGATTCCTTTTTACTTCTGACCTTGATGCCTCTCAGCCAAGCCTGTGGGAGAGGAAGAAGGCAGACTGGACAATATATACAACCTGCGGTCTTGCTGGGTGCACAGGCTCATTGGTTCCCCCTGCCCCCATGGGTTGAATGATCAGAATATCCCACCCAGAAAGTGGCTGAAGAGATCACCCCATTCCCAGCCCTAACGCAGGGACTTACCTGCCGGGACAGCCCTAAGATCCCTCCACTGGCCAGAGTGGGAGTGCTGCTCCCAGGGTGGGGGGGTTGCAGGCTGGGGCTGTTTCTTGGTCCTGGGGACACATCTCCAGAAGAGTCAAGTGTTTCTGGGGCTGGAGGGGAAGCTAGGGTGAGAGCAGGGTATAGAACCCCTCTAGATTACCTTAAGCAACCAAGCTGCTCCATCAGGGAAGAAAAAGCTCCATAGCAACAGGAAGCTGTGAGTCACCATAGCAATCCATTTGCAAGAGAACCCCCCTACCAAGAGGCAGGAAATTGTCAGCAGCATCATTAGAGCAACCAGGGAAGAAGCGACAGGAAACTATAAGGATTGCCGTGGTGAACCAGGAGGGTACAACAGGAAGCTGAGCAGTTTCCATAGAAACTCAAGGAGAGCTAGAGAGAGAGGTACAGAGGAAGTGCTTCTTAGCAACAGGCTGCTGTAAGCATTACCCTAGCAACCAGATGGAAAGCTCTTTTAGCAATGGGGAAGCTGTACATAGTTGTCATGGCAACTGGGCTACTTGGCTAGAAAAAGGAATTGCTTAGCAGCAAGCAGCCTGAATATCACCACGATGACCCAGCTGTTGAGAGCCACCCCTTGAGAGGTGCCTCACCCAGGGAAATTTGCTTGACGTCCAGATCCCAGGCCTCCTCCTCGACGCGGGCAGGCAGGGAGCAGGCTCCCGGTGAGAGGCCGGGAAGGGAAGGGCCGGCATGCTCAAAGGATGACACGGCCACGGAAGCCCGGGTGCGGGCGGCTGCAGAGAGGGGGGGTGGTGGTGGTGGGGTGGTGGTGTGGGAAAGCCCTCCCGGCTCTCTGAAGTGACCCTCAGTCTCATAGAGGGTCTCCCAGTCAGTCCCACAATTTCTGGGAGGACATGTCCACTCATTACCCTTCCTTACTTTTCCACCATGCCTCCCCACTGTGCCCTCACTCTCAAGGTCTTGACTTCTGGGGGCCACCCCCCCCCCAGCACTCTGGCCCTCACCTCTTCCAGTGAGCAAGGCACTCAGCGTCCGCTCCCCAAGGGCTTTGATGTCCAGGAAGGGTTTATTCCCAATGCCCATGGAGACCATCTGCTGCACTCGGAGCTCTAGGGAAGAGAGACCCTGTTACCAACCTCCTTCAGCCCCTCTTCGCTCCAAGCCCTAGCACTGGAATGGGAGACACTTCTTTTGCTCCTTGCCAATTCTCATTCATCTGGTATCTCCTATTACTCTTGCTGTCGACTGTTACTACACGGATGGTGATGGTGGTCCTAGACTTCCTCCTCAGACATCCGTCTCTTGTATCTTATTTGTTGCATTCTGCCTATTTGGCATTCCAGCCACCCACCTTCTAATACTCACCTTCTGCCCTTTATTGTGGACATTAAGAGCAAACCCCTCATTTTTACATACATTTATAGTTTACCAAGTGTATCCATATATATCACCTTATTTAATCGGGCCTATCACACTAAAATGTAGCCATTACTTTCCATTTTTCAGATGAGTGGAATGAGGTTCAGAGAATTATAAACAAAAATCCAGCCAAAAAACCCCAAAAAGAAACACACGTACTGGTCTAGGTCACCCAGCAAGTACATTCTGGACCCCGGGTCCAGTGAGCTGTCCCTCATTCCCTTTTGCCCCGCCATTTGCTCTTGCTTTCCTGAAATTGGTAGCTTCCTCTTTCCTTTTGGTACACCTTACACTAATTTCTATGTCGGCAATCTCTCTCAAGTCAGATCTTGAATCCTCTCCAAAGTCATTCTTTCTCCATCCCACACCCTGTTTCCCAAGTGGTCTCCACATGCTCTGGCTAACCTGCCATAACCTTGACCCCAAGCACACCCTCCCCTGGCCCTGCCCGGTACCCTTGTTGTGGGCTGCTTGTCTCCACAGCAGCTGGGCAATAGAACTGGTCCACTTGAGTTTGATCTCTGGTGAGGCTGCCTGCAGAGTGTATGCCTCTCGTGCACGCCGCCGCCGAAACCACAACTCAAAGCAGAGGCCGCTGTCACCGATGTTTTCTGTTAGCCCCATGTCAGCAGTCTGAGAAAGAGCGGAGGAGAGTGGGTGAAGACAGAGTGAATCCTGGCTAGATGGTACCACATGGAAAAGCACTACACTTAGCTTGGCATCTGGTGGATGTTCAGTAAATGTTTGCTCAACACCTACCATATGCCAAGTGCTCTACATGTAGGCTTCCTAACAACCATAATTTACAGACGGGGAATGCCCAGAGACAGGAAGCAGCTTGCCCAAGGGTTTATCACAGCTTAGCAGAGAAAGAGGGTTCAAACCCATGTCTACATTATTCCGAACCTAGGCTTTTTTCCCTATACTGTACTCGCCCCTAAAGAGCTGGAACGAACGTAGGGGAGGAAAGTTTAGAAACCCTTAGAATCATGCCACACTGCCTGACCTAGGCCTCTAGGTCTCTTTTATTTTATTTTTATTTTATTTTATTTTATTTTATTTTAAATGTTTATTTTGAGAGAGAGAGAGGGAGGGAGAGAGAGAGAGAGAGAGAGAACGTGCATGTGTGGGGGAGGGGAGTCTTAAGCAGGCTTCACGTTGTCAGCACAGAGCCTAACGTGGGGCTCCATCCCTCAAACTGTGAGATTGTGACCTGAACCAAAAACAAGAGTCAGGTGCTTAACTGACTCAGCCACCCAGACATCCCCTAGAGATTTTATTTTTAAGTAATCTCTACACCCAACATGGTGCTTGAACTCACAACCCCAAGATCAAGAGGTGTATGCTCTATTGACTGAGCCAGCCAGGTGCCCCTAGGATTAGAGGTCTCTACTGATGTTTATCTGAATACCAAAGCTGTTTCCTGAAGCAAGGCCTCCCTCATCTTGGGTTCAGTTCTACTCGTTCCATCAACTCAAGATATAGATAGATAGATAGATAGATAGATAGATAGATAGATAATAGAGTCCTCTCTCCTGACCCCCAGGGACCACCCCTAACTCAGAAAACATATTCTTAATGGAAAGGTCCTCCTCCATTCTGGGTTGGAATGCCTCGTGAGTGTCCCACATGAATGATAAGGAAAACCCCAATGACAGTAACAGGAGTTTCTATCACTCCCCCAACACCTTAACCTGATGGTTGATTAAGGTCAAAGCCTGTTTTAGATGATGCAGATTCTGAACCTCGGTTGGGGTTGAATGTCCAAAACATCTTGAGTTCTCAAGAAGAGCATGGCTTCTTGTCCCGTCCCTCTCCAAATCTCCCCTTTCCAGCATTGTACCTTAAAGGCCTGCTTGTAAACAAAGGTCTCTGACCCCCCCTCAGCGCCCTTGAGCTTGCTGAACAGGAGGAGATGCTCAAAGAGAAAGACATGGCGAAGGCACTTCTTTCGACCACAGATGACAGTGAAGGGGTCCCGGTGCAGGAGCTGTCCCTGCTCCTTCAGATCTGTCTGGGGAAAGGAAAAGGAAAGATAATTGGCCCTGGAGCCCTTTGAGTATATTTTGTGGGGAGTAAAAATGAGATTTATAGGGCAAGGGGCCTAATGTACTGGTTCTCAGGCTGAGTTAGGAAATCAGTGAGGGCCTTGACCTAGAATCCATCCATGGTCACCATGCACAGTACACCTGACCTAGTAACATAGCCCTGCCTTTCAAGACAGAAGGTATGCTGTATAGTAGGGTTATAGCCTCCCCCTCCCACAGTGTGGTTACAGGGTTATAGTGGGGAAATCTTTGAACGTTGGGGATAAAGTACCATTCTGACCCAGGAAGAGAATCAGCAAAGAATTAAAGGGGAAAGAGGTCTATCCTATAGGAGGCAGGTTCCCTACCTATTCTGGAACTTCTGGGCTAGAAAGAAACTAGGTAGGGGAGAATAAGGTATGTATTGGGTGTTGAGGAAGAACAGAGTAGATAAGGAAAGAGAAGAATTGGGAATGGAACAGGAAAGCACATGGGATGTCAGGCAGGACATAGCTTCTTTATTTATAGATGAGGACACTGAGGCCCAGTGAATTTCAGTGACTTGACCAAGGCCATCTAGCTGATTAGGAATTAGAGCCTGGGCCCTCTGACCTTGAGTCTAGGTCTCTTGTCACCAACCACACTGCATCTAAGGCCACAGGCTAGACCGTTTGAACTGGAGTGATGAGCCACGGCCTTACCTCGCAGCCACGCACTGCCTCCACGGCCAGCAAGTCTCTGCCACGGGTCTCCTGTTCCCGGAGCAGCTGCACGGCAGCCCCAAGAGCCTGGCGCTCAGAACTCAGTTCAGGCCCAGCTTCCCTTAGGAGCTCCTCCAGGAGCCGCCCATACCGAGCAAGCTGCTCCAGGGGCTGCTGCAGGGCGCGGGGCAGGTAAGGGCCACTCTCTGTGGAGCCCTAGTTGGGGAGGAGACAGACAGGGATGAGGAGGGTGGGGGCTGGAGCTGGTGGGGGCTGAGTTCTGTAGGGAAGGTGGATGGTAGTCCAGGCTTTCAGGGGTAGATGAAGCCCAGATACAGCCAAAGGTAAGATGAAAACTTTCCCCAGGAAGAAAGCAGGTAGGGGGCTTGCAGGAGAGTCAATCATCCTCTATCTTGAAGGAGAATGAAAGAGGAACACAAATTATCCCTTACAGTCTCTGGCTTTTAACTTTAACATCACTTTCGTATCTTTTGATGTAAAGTCTTTTGATCCTCAGAGCACTCTGTGAGTTAGACAGAGTGTATATTGCACCTATTGACCAGATGCAGAAACAGAGACCCAGAGGAAATCAAGAGTCTTGCCCAAAGTCCCTCAGGATAAAAATGCATGCTCACTTGGCTCCCAGGCCGGTGTTTGTCCCACCCTCAGCAATTCTGGGAGCTTATTAGTAGGTGATGTTCCTGGGCACATCCAGGAAAGCTTTCTTTCCCTGAGAGACTTTGAGGGTGGCATGTTTTGGGTACTCCTGACACCCTCTCCTTCTCATGAGGGTTGGAGCAAAGGTTACCTTGGTTGGGGGGCCAAGTGCAGCCAAACCATTCTCCAGTTTGTGTCGGTGCTTCACATACTGGGCATAAAGGCTGAACTGGTCCCCCTGTGCCAGAAGGGAAGAGACAAGCCATTATCTGGTGAGAGACACGCCTCTCCTTTTCCTCCTCCCCATCCTCACTACAACGCAGAGGAGAGACGGGCCACTGGGTCTGCCTAGGAAACGACCGGCTTCCATGTAGTGAGTGAAGGCCAGGCTGCACTCGAGGACAGGGACACAGGCTAAGGAGATCCAGAGGGGCCCAGAGAACAGGACTGGGCCCGGAGTCTCGGACCACATACTTTGGGAGGTGGCGGGGAATGGATACTGAGAAGGAGGGACAAGTGGATGGGGCTGAAGCATGAGAAGGGAGAGGACCTGGAAGAAGTTTGAGGGGTCACTCACGTGGCGAAGAAAGCAGGCCCCGATGCGCAGGGGGTGGGTGGCGCAGCCCTGAAGCTCCCGTAGGAAATGTGTCCGGTGGAAGCTGCGAAGCCTCTCCCGCGTACTCAGGGCGGCAGCCCAGGCGCCCCTCAGTTCAGGAGTCAGCTCAGGCCCAGGTGGAACTGGCTCACTCAAGATGGCCACGTACTCTTGCTCACAGGCAATCAGCTCAGACACCAGACGCTGCTGGGCACTGCAGGAGCAACAGGAAGTAGTGTCAGAGGAGGTGGGGGCACGGGAGGGAGTCACCACCTCCAACAACTTCGTAGTCTTTTCCTGCTGGGCCGTTGGGCCTGCCTCTTGGGCACTGATTGGCCTGGGCTCTCACCTGATGCTTCGCTTGCGCTCCATCCGGGGGGTGCCTACTCCCCAGGGCCCGTCTGGACCTCCAGCTCGGCCCAGCAGCACATGTTCCCGGGGTGAGCATGTCCTGTCGACCACCTCAGTACTGGTGACTTCCAGGCCTCGGATCAGCACGGTCCTTGGAGGCCTGCCCTCTGCCTCTGGAGCCAAATCAGGGCCCTCCTCTTCACAGTCCTCCCCACAGGGCGCCAGGGAGCAATGGGATGGGGCTGCACGTGGCCCAGGGCTGCTGGGGAGCAGCAGGGAGCTAAGGCTGGGCGAGGGGCTGTGGGGGCCCCGGGAGGCCCCTCCGCTGCTGGTGCTGTCTGCCCGTCGTCGCCGGTGGCCCTGTGGACTCGCCTCCTCTCCCAGGTGTTGCTGAATCCTCCTCTCCAGCTCTTGGCAGCGGGCCCGGCAGCGGCCCCATTCTCGCAGGGCTGCAGGGCTGCCCAGGTCCAAGGCCAGGGCCCGCATCTCCTGGAAGGTGCCGGCGCTCGGCTCTGGGGCCCGCCGCAGGGCCAGGGCTGCCAGCACTGCCTCCCGACCCGGTCCCGCTCCTGCCAGCCGAGCAGAACCTTCATTCACCCATTCATGTGCCTGCCGGGCCAAAGCGGGTGGTCGGGAATGGGGAGAGAAAGAATGAGGTTCTGAGCCACTCACACATGCTGCCCAATGACAGCTCCTGTCCTCTTTTGCCGCTGGCTTCCCAGTGCCCGTCACCCTCTTAGTCCTCTGAGAGCACTCCCTTCACTATCCCAGCACCACTGCCTAACCGTGTCACTCCAAGCTGGTACAGAGACAGAGGGGCCTGGATGTGAGAAGAGCCAATACTTACCCTGTGTTTATCAGTGGCAGGCTCTATACTAAGTGCTTTTATATATTACCTATGTCATCCTCACAGCAGCCCTGTGAGGTGGGTGCCTATGGAGGCATGTTCAAGTTTAGAAACTTGTCCCACGTCACTCAGCAAGTAAGTGGCAGAGCCAAGAATCAAAGGAGACGGTCTCCTGAGTCCCTGCTTTCAGCTACTACCTGATCAGCTTCTCCATGCAGAAGGCAGGCAATGGTGGGCCCAGAAGAGGATCTGCACACACCTGCTGGAAGAAGCGCTGTAGCCGCAGGGCCCGATGGAGGCCACTCTCAACCTGCTCCAGCCGCTGTTCAAAGACATCCAGAACCTTCTGGGAGGTGGTGTCCTCCTCCAGGGCCAAGGCCTCCCGGGCCTGGGCCAGGCGCTCCTGAAGAAGGAAGGCTGAACTCAGACCCCATCCTCAGGCCTAGTCAGTCTGCCCCTCCTTCCCCGCGTGCTTCTCCTCACCTGCCCCTCTCCCCCTTCTCACCTGAACCTCAGTGCTGAAAGCCCGGAACTGTAGCTCTGTCTCTTGCAGGGCAGACAGGGAGTCCCCAGGCACAGCAAAGCTTGCTAGCTGCTCCTCCCCAGGGCCTGAGAGCCACTGTAGCACCTGAGACAGACAAGGGGGCACAGCAGGGCCGTGAGGGAGAAGGAGGCCACGTGGTGGGAAAGAGAGCTGAGATCCAGCTCCAACCCCACCACCCTAATCCATGGACCCCTGGGTAAACCATTTCATATCAGCTGTAGTGTGGGAACGGTAACATTGGTTGGTAGTAGTTCCCACAAAGGTCTAGTGAGAGATCATTTGTAAAGCACAAGAAGAAGGGGAAGCTGGGCTGGCAGGGAGCACTGAGGGAGGAGGATGAGGGCTCCAGGGCTCTGTCTGCAGGTGACATAGATAAAGCTGGTGAGGGCCTGAGGTGGATGAGGATCCTCTGGATAACGGAGGGGGCTGGGAGAAATTTCACATTCATTGAGTCCAACGACAAGTGGGCAGGGGTCCCAGGGGCCTGGCTTGGAGAGACAAGACAGTGCACGCACGTGTGTGTGTGTGTGAATGCGGGTGCATGTGTCCACCTCTAGTTGCCTATTATGGTGATCTAAGGACTCTCATATTAGTTCTGGAATATTTAACCAAAAAGGGATGGTAATATTTTCTTCTGAAGAAAGGCTGGAAGCTGGCATAAGATAGCCTGAGGAGAAGTCTGAGAATGTTCCTAATAATTAGAGCCCAACCATAAACACTTCTCTGTCCTTTGCTGAATTCATTTGGTCATCCCAACATCCTTGAGAGGTCAGTGTCATTATCATCCCCATTCTAAAGATGCAGACTTGAGAACTCAGAGACACTTCAACATCTGTGCAACATCTCATTCCTAACAGAGCTAGAACTCAAGCTGGGAACTTTAGACTCCAAATCCTGCGTGCTAACGGTTTTGAAATGGGGAAAACAGCTAACAAGCAAGCAAACAAACAAACAGTAAGAGACACAACCCTTTGGATACTGGGATGGAGGAAGGCACTATGTGGAAACCCCAGAAAACAGAAAGCCCTGTCCCCCACTTTGACATTGACCCTGCGATGACTCTTCCCCTGATACCCACATGCAGGTCCATGAGGTGTTCACTCACCATGCCTGGAGCTCTGAGGGAACAATCAGATTGCAAACCACCCCCATACCCTACATGTTAGAATAATCCCTGTGGGGCTCTTAACCCCAGGAGAATAATGAATGTTCAGAAAAGCCAGCCTTATCCCTGAATCTTCCCCACATAAGAGGCCTTAGCATCTTCCATTGCCCTCTCCTTCCAAGGTGGAGGAAGCTGGGACCTTACCAGCCTCAGGTTTGGGGAAGACATTGTATAAAGAGTTGAGGGAGCTTGGGTAGAAGTGTAGTTAAAGAGCTGGTACCAAGAGACATTTATTATTTTAAGCTAATAGGCACGCTAGAGTCAATCAGCTCTTCCCAGAATCCCCTAGGGCACCCAAGCATCTCACAGTCTCTAAGGATTCTTGATCAAAGATCGACAGTGGGGCAGGGGAGATCTGGCTTCTCTTCTTTGCTGGTCCTTAGATGCTATCTCTCCCTTGTTGAATCTCACACTGACCTCCAGGGTGGGATGAGAAGAAGGAGGTTAGGAGAACACTATCAACCATAAATGTCAGCAGAAAAGGGAGTGCTGGAGGCCAGGCTCCCGGGCCAAGTAAGAGAGGTCTGGGGGTCCAGGCCCACCTGCTGGAGTCGGTGTAGACGCTGCCTCCGCTCCTGCTCTTGTACATGCAGGTTGGAGAGGCGCACGAGCTGGTGAATGGCTTCATCCACCTCCTGGTACAGTGTAGCGGGGCCAGGGCCCTCCAGCCTGGGGAGAGGGGCAGAATGAACTATTGCCCTTATCAACCCTTCCCTGCCCCCACCCCATTCCATCCTTGCATCTTAGTATGAGATGTAGCACAGCATCGTGGGTCAGAATACGGGCCTGGATTTGAATCCTGACTGAATTACTGACTAATCTTGGCCAAGGCATTTAACATTTGTCATCCTCCAAATCCGTCTGTAATCATAACTAGCACCTAGGGATGTTATGTGAAAATTATAATAAGTGGAAATGCATACTCTCCTGTCCAGATACCTGCTCAGTAAGAATTATCTGGCAGCTAAGGTTTATTGACAGCTCTCTGCTGTGTCTCCACACCCCCATGTCCACCCGCCCGCCCCCTCCCACCCCCCCTCATACTTGCTGCTATGGGTGGAGCGCAGCCTCATCAGGATGGCTCCCCCATCCCTCTGCAGCTCCGTCAGTCGGGGATCTGCCAGCACCTTCTGTAGGGGCTCAAGCATTCCTACAGCCTCCTGGGGGCAAGGAGCAGTTGAATGTTGGCGTTCCACTAGAGAGCCCCCATCCCAACCCTTTTGTCCCATCTCGTTTCCTACCTCTCCTTCTGGCTCTGCGGCTCCCTCCAGCTCCTCAATGGCTTGCCGCACAGAGCACAGCACACCTTGACACAGGAGGCACAGCCTTGCCACTTCCTGAAACACACACACAGGGATGGAGGTGGGGCAGTCCCAGAGACTCTTACGGAGACAATGCTCAGTTAGTTTCTGACTTTGTTGTTTACTAACTGTATGACATTAAGCAGGTCCAGAAACCTCCCTGAACCTCAGTTTCCTCAACTGTAAAGTGAGGACAAGACACACAGGATTTTGCGAGGTTTAAAGAGATGATGCCAAGTAAGCACTTAGCATGGGACTGGTACAGCATACAGCGTAGTAAATGTAAGTCTCCTTTTCCTCTGTGCGCTAGGTGTTCACCCTATAAAATGCTCCTTTCTGCCTGTTCAGACTGACATCCCCTTTGATGCATAGTTTAGAGACCATGTTACAAACCCTCTTTCACACTTAGCTCAGATCATGTTCACCTGTCTTTTCTTGAATATTCACAGCACTTAGATTCACAGAATCAGAGATTATATCACAATTGCTCTATTTTTTGGTTGAAGACCCTGAGGCCTGGATGTTGGTGCAGGGAATAAGTGCAGAAAGGGTACCATCTCTGGAAGTGGGGTACAGTAATTTGTCCTAGGTCACATGGAACTAGAACCAGACTTCATGACTGTCAGCTCGTTCCAGAACCCCAGTAAAACTACCTTACACTCTTCTCCAATAGCTTCTTACTTATGTCCCACCAAAAATCATATGCTGCTTGATACCACATTAAGAACCTGTTTAACAGGGGTGTCTGACTGGCTCATTCGGTTAAACATCCGACTTCAGCTCAGGTCACGATCTCATGGTTCATGGGTTCGAGCCCCGCATCAGGCTCTATGCCGACAGCTCAGAGCCTAGAGCCTGCTTCAGATTCTGTGTTTCCCTCTCTCTCTGCCCTTCTCCCTCTCAAAAATAAATAAACATTAAAAAAAAAAAAAGAACATTTAACATACTCCTCTCAACTCATGTCCCCGGTAGCCCATGGTACATGTTTAATACTTTGATCATGGGTTGTGAGCCATAAATACTTATTGAATTGAGGGGCCTCTGGGTAGCTCTGTTGATAAGTGTCCAACTCTTGATTTCAGCTCAGGTCATGATCTCACAGTCTGTGAATCGGGCTCTGTGCAGACAGCACAGAGCCTGCTTGGGATCCTCTGTCTCCCCCTCTCTTTCTGCCCCTCTGTGCTCACATACTCTCTCTCTCTCAAAAATAAACAAACATTAAAAAAAACCAAACTTACTGAATTGAATGGAAAGGAAATCACTTTTCCTCATTCCCATGGTCATGTCTCAGATCTGCCCTCTCTCTCCCAGAATTTTCTGAGCTGGGTCATTCCTGGCTCTCAGTGTCCTGGGTAGGGGTGGTGAAGCTTACCTGGTGGGTCTCTACCCAGTAGCTGGGCGAGGGTTCCCTGTGACCTCCCAAGTCCCATGGCAGCTCCTCTGGCTTGGCCACTCTTTTCAGATCACTTTCTGACACCAACTCAGCGCCCTGTAGACATGTGAAGGCAGGGGATTCTGGCCTGGCCACCCAGGGGTTCAGGGACCAGCCTGGGGCTCTTCTCTCTCCACTATTAAGGGGGACTAACTGGGAGTGAGGAGCTCAAACCTGAAGTCCATAGAATTCAGTCAGAGGGTCATCATGAGTGAGAAGCAGCAGACGCTGAATGAGAGGAGGGTCTCCTGAGTCCTAAGGGCAAAGAAGAATAGCCCTAAACTGTGGGCAACTGGGTGCCATTCCAGGCCACCGGGGAAGGGTTATGGTCAGGAGAAATACCTGTGTCAAGGGGTGGTTGGTTACCTGAAGTTGACTTAGAACAGGAATGAGTGCTGGAGGCAGTGGGGGTGCCTTTCGAAGGTCCAGCAGGATGGACAGCCCCAATATCTGGAGATCAGGCCTGTGGGGGCAGAAGAGCCAAGGAGGCAGTGTGTATGCACCTGTGTGTGTATACCGGGATAGTGGCCCGGGGTCTGGCTTTACTGTTACTAGTTCTCAGAAGTTAGTTCCTGGTACTTTTGGGAAGCAATGGGCAAAAGGCCAAAGTGTGAGTTTGTGTCCAAGAGGCAGTGATCTAGCATTCAGGAGTCTGTATTCACATGGCTACTAAATCATAGGATCATGGTCTGAAAAATTAGGACTTCAATGCTCTGGAAGGGTGTGAATTCAATTTCAGTCCATAGCATGATGCCTACTAGGTTCTTGGGGCTTAGTAAATAGTTGTTGAGTGAGTAAATCAATACCCCGATAATCTAGGTAGTGCCTTAGGGTATTGAAAGTCAGCAATGTTGACTTTGAGGATTGATGAAGATATCCTGGAGGTTAGAGGTCAGCAAGGTCAGCAGTCAATGACTTAAAAATGTGAGGGGTGAGTAACTAGGTATCCTAGACGTCAAGAAGTCAGTGTTCTGAGAAGAAAGGGGGCCAGGGTCCTCATGACCGGGAGGTTAATGTCCAGGGTGCCGCTGCTGGGCCTCAGTTACCTGAGCAATGAGTGGAGGTAATGAAGAGCAGTGCTCAGCATGTCTCGAGAGGGTGGGGGTTCTTCAGGAGGGCATGGTGGGGTAATGGTCAGCAGAGCTCGCCCACTCTGGTCCATCCCTCCTGAGGACACAAAATGGACAGTCTGTCCTGGCTGGGGGCAGGCCTTGGCTGCCTCCCATCCACCCTGCCTCCCTCAACAGCCCACCCTGGTTGCTTCTCTTTCCCTCCTAACACTGATGCCCACTGACCAGTCAGGACAAGGAATCCAGATGCCATCAAGTCCCAAGCTACATCCGGGTCATCAGAGATGGAGACTGGAGAGGCCTCTTCTGGGACACTGTCCCCTTTCATTTCCTGCACAGCCTCCAGGGGTGGTGTTGGTGGGTCTGATGGAAGCCCTTCTGGACCTGTGGGTCCTGCACAGACACAAGCAGAGCTGTTGGGCCCGAGGTGGGGAGGGTTCTGGCTGTCAGGTTCCCAGCTCCTCCTCTAGCCTCCTCCCTTGGCCCAACCTATGCTGACCCTTGCCTTACCGGCTCTGGTGCCATCTCACCTGCCATGCATACTAGGCTGGGGCCCTCCTGCTCCTTCTTTCTGGCCGTCTCTTCTATAGGTCCACAGGCTTCTGGGGGCCGAGACTCTTTTTTGTCTGCTGGTCCGAGCTCCTCTTTCAGCTCAGACTCTGGCTTCTCTGAGCCTTTGTGCTCCTCTTCAACCGGGCTGCATCCTGGAAGCTCCTGCTCATTTGGCGGGGGCAGACTGACATGGACTTCCTGGTGGCTGGACTCTTCCTTGTCCCCAGGGCTCAGTGGAGCACTGTCCCCTCCTCGGCTAAGAGCCCCTCTGCCTGCAGCACGTTTCTTTCTCCTGTTTCCTTTGCCTGTTCTCCGAGGGGTGCCGGGTGGTCCTTCAGCCCCCTGGCCTGCCCCTCCCCCAACCTCCCCTGGCCTCAGGGGGCAAGATTCAGAGGATTCCCCCAATGTCTCTGCTGGAGACTCAGATACCTCTAGGGCTGTCGCTTCTGGGAGAGCCTCAGCTCCAGGGGGAGACCCGGGGGAGGCTCCAGTGCTGCTTCCCTCACCAGGTGGGCGTGCCCCATCCTGGTCCCGGGCCCCCAGACCCTTCTGGTGCATCCAGGCCCGGTGTCTCCTGTGCCGGCCCTTTCCTCCAGCACCCTTTCGGGTGGGTACCGTCCGGGTCCTGGAGAGGCCCGAGGAGCCCTCAGCATCTGTGGGGCTCCCCCTCGCAGGCAGTGTCACTTCCAGCAGCTCCACGTACTCGCCCTCGGGTCCTTCAGCGGGGGCATTGTGCCCATCCCCAGGACTCCGGGTGCCCAAGGCCTCCTCAGGGAGTGGAGGGCTGGGGAGCCCTGGGGGTCCAGAGGGCAGCTCGGGGGGCAGTGTGCTTGGCCGATGTCCAACCATGAGGCCTCCTTTGTGCACAAATCGTGGGCAGATGAGCTCTGCCCAGGGCAGCCGCTGAATGCCAGAGGGCGCAGATAGTAGGCAAGTACTGAGGCGACCTGTTGGCCGGTCCTTATTGATGCCTTGTAGCCACTCAGGTGTGAATAGGTAGGCACAGGCCTCATTGGGCACAGGCAACTCCTGTACCCGCCCGCCCCCTGGGGCCAGGCACTTGAGTGCCAGGCGGGGTGCTTGGGCTGCTGAGGGCACCACTTGCAGGTAGAAGTCTCCTGGACGTAGCAGCTGCCAGGGCAGGGCTGCAAGCTGCACCACCACCTGCTCGTGCAGGCAGAGGGGCCAGCCCTCATGGAAGAAGAGGAAACCGCTGTACTGGGCCTGGGGAGAGAGGTGGGACTGAGCTCAGGCCCCCACTGATGAAGCCAGCAGGAGAAGGCAGTTAGAATGGGACCACCCTAGGCAGGGCTGGCCTTTGGCCTGATAGGTCACAATCCCAGGGGAGCTGGAGGGATGGTCATGTAGCAGAGGAAAGGATTGGGACTGTTCAGTTTTCTGCTAGTAGGAAGCTTCTCTAGCAAACGAGTTCCATGCGTGGGAGGGTAACAACTGAGTCATTACATATGGTATGGTCAGCAGATGCCATTGTCTTGGAGGGATCAGAGACTCTTAGGAGTCTTAGGAGTCTTTATATCGGCAGAAGTGAAGGATCTCTGTTGAGTCCTGTTTGGGGGAGTTAGTATCTTGAGAAATCCATATGAGGGGGGAAATGTCTGGAATTGGGTCTGATGGGACTGTGGGAGTTGATATTTTTTTTAGGGGTCAATATTTGGGGAAGATGAGTGTCTGTGTGCGTTAGTATCTGAGTGGCCTGTGCCTCTGGGGGCCATCAGTGTTGGGAGCTGGCGTAGATGGAAATTAGTCTGGCTAGTCTCTGAGGCGAGACAGTGGGTCTTAGGGGCCACTCACACAGGCTTCCTGCTGGACCTTGGCAAGCAGGTGCTTGGCGGGCACCAGGAAGTCCAGCGTGTACCTCAGCGCATCCTCCCGATAAGTCCTCTCCACCACCTGGAACACCTGGCCCAACAGTGTGGGGGCCGTTGCCTCGAAGGGCGGGTACAGGGCGGCCAGCGTGCTCTGCACACAGTCTTCCACTGGCTCGGGCTCCTGGGAGAGATAAGACGGGCTGCAGATCCCTGGAGGGCATGGCTCCTGGTATGGGGCTGGGAGTGACTCCCAGGGGCCACCTCATACACATTATGTGCTCAGAGAGGACACTCAGGAAATGGTGGCTGAATGAGCCTGGGATGGCCCCGGTGGGACTGGATCAGTCAGAGTGCACAGGACTAGTGGTGTATTCCACACTGGAGCTCTGAGACGTTGGCTTTGGAGGGCCAGGGAGAATTTTTGGTGAATGTCTCTGATCTCAGGGCCATTCCTGGTTCTTGAGTTGGGAAGATTGCATAGGGACTCCTCTGGGAGAGGCAGGCCTCTGGGCCACCAGAAGATTCAGTGATGGCTGAGAGAGTTCTGAAGGGTGGAGGGCTTTCACACAGCCATCCTATAAGCCCCTCCTCACAGGGTCTACCATCTGGGGAGCTCCATCTCAAGTGGAGGTGCCACCATCCATGAACAATCATCTCCTAGAGATGGTCATTGGGTGGGAAGAAGGAGGACTAAAGGGCTGTCTGTGGCGTCTTTCTAGCAACCTCTTCCCTCTCAGAGTGGCTCTAAAGGTATCACCCACTTCCCCACATGTGGGATTGGGTTACAAAGAATGGGGTGGGTACAGCTGAAAGAGGAAATAGTCACAAAAGGGACATGTGGGGAGGGGAGGCTTCGATGTTATGTAGTTTCTGATTCCAGTAGGACCTCTCCACCAACTCCACCTGTAGCCACTGTCTCAAAAGACTCAGCCCTGCTTTCTCTAAATTTGCCTCCCTAGGTGAATCAATGGGTATCTTTCTCCAATGTGTACCCTAAACAACCACTCCTCAGGCTATATTCCTTTGCAGACTAATTTCTCTTTCAAGATGGCTTTGAAGTTCTTTGTATCAGATTTGTTTGCTCTAAGTGGGCAAGGGGATGCTCACTGCCGTGTTCATCTAGTTCTTTATGACCACCCTCCCCCAGTCTTGTCTTTGCCCTGCAGACAAAACTGCGTATTTTACTAGTTGCCCATCTGTCCTGACCCTCTGAGAAGCCAGGGCAGCCACTCCGGAGTCGGACATTCAGTGCGTCAGCGCGGAGACCCAGCCCCAAGGTGTGTGGGCGAGCAGACAGACCCCCCAGTGTTCCGGGGACCCGGCTGGCTGGCGGCTAGCGCAAAGAGGGGCGGGGGGGAGGTGGGAGGGTGGGATAGTGGAGAGTGGCGGGGTGAGGCAAAGTGGGCTGTCCGATCGGAGGCCAGGAGGGGGTAGCTAGAGCTGGAGCAGCGAGGCAGCTGCAACCCATTAGGGGCGGTGAGCTCATGGCTGAGCGAGAGTCTCAGCCACAGGAAACTGCAGCGGCAGGAGGGGAGGAGGGGTCTGGGGTGGGAGGCGGCGGGCAGGAGCACAGAGACCGGGCCTCCAGTCGGCCAGGACCAAAAAGGAGACCAGAGAGACTGAGTCAGCTCTCCCTGGCCCAGTTCCTCTTTTTTCTTGCTCCAGCCTCCCTGCCAGGGGGTGCCCTTCCTTCTGTAGAGAAGCAGCCCCGGTAGTGCTCCTCCCCCCACCTCCTTGCAGTGAGCGCCCCCTGGCAGGGCCTCCCCCCTCCTCCACTCTTGCAGTGAGCGCCCCTTTAGCCTTGTACCTCCCACCCCCCCTACAGTGGAGTGGGCGCTCTCTCTGGCAGTGCTCACTACTTGGAATGATTCTTCAGAGAGAACTTCTGGAGTGAAAGTTCCCAGAATAGTGTCCACTCCTGTTGGTAGGGGCTCCCCCTTAATAGTGCCACCCTGCTTCCTGTGTCCTAAGTTGCTGCTGCCAGAGTCTCCTACCTCCTGCGGGGAGCTCCCGCTAATGCTCCCTCCCCTCTGCAGCTGAGGACTCTAAGACAGTGCTTCTGTTCCCTGCAGCGAGAGCCCTGGGGCACTCTGCCCAGACCCCCCCCCCCCCATCTCTTGTCTGCTCTGGCAGCGTCACGCCCCCTCCCCACTCTGTCCACTATCTTGAAGCAACCCGTCTTTCTCCACGGGAATTTCCCTCTTTGGCCACGTCCCTGGCCCCAGCCCAGCCACAGCTGTGGCCGGTCCCCCAGGGCCGGATGGGTGGGCCCAGCTCACCGGGCTGGGGACTGGGATGGAAAATGGTGGTTCCAGGCAGGTCAGTTCTCATGACCCGAGGCCGGGCCCCTTCCAGGGCCACTGCAGCACCAACCCGCAGGGGTCTCCCGCGGGTAAGGAGCTGGGACCCGGAGGGGGAGGGAAGATCCTGCAAAGGAAGGCACAGGTCGGGACAGAGGAGGGCGGGGGGAGGCGTGTGGACTGGGGGGACGACCAAAGGGAGGATGGGGGAGGGGGCGGAGAAGAAGGGAAGAAAGAGAGTGAGAGCAATACCCGGTGGGGACAGAGCCAGACAGTGGGGCAGACAGACCAAAGAAAAGAAGGGGGGGATGGGCGGGAGGAGAGTCCCAGAAGCGCTCGACAGACCAAGGCAGGCGCTGGAGGCACTGGGCTGGGGGCTGGCGGCCCCGAGCGGGCTGCGCTAAGGCAGAGGGGGACACCGGGGCTGCGACGCCGGACTCACCATGGCTCGGCGCGGGGCCGCGTCCGACGCTCGGGCGGGCGGGGCCGGGCGCGCCGCCGCCTCCCTCCCGCCGCTCGCGTCTCGCCGGGTCTGGCTGGGGGACAGCTCCGGCCGCGGTGGCGGATCGGCCCGCCCGGGCTCCCAGGCCGCGGGGCCCCGCCAGGGAGGGCCGAGACGGCCGCCCCTCCCCGCCCCGCCTTTCAGTGCCCGCCTCCGCCTCCGCGCCGGACCCCCTGCCGGGACTCCTTCTCCCGCGCGGAGCTTCTCCGCGGCTTCCCCGACGCCCCAGCAGATCTGCCTCCCTCTCCCGCAACGCGCTTCCTCCTCCGCCCCGCCCTCCAGTGGGCAGCCCCGACCCTGGCCCTCGGACGCCCGCCTTGCCGAGGATGCCCCTCTTTTGCCGCCGCCGCCTCGCTCCCTGCGGGATCAGTTTAGCTTCCGCAAGGGACACTCCAGAGGGTGGGGCGTACGTGAATTTTCTGGGGTACCTAGCCTAGGACTGGGGTCCTTTGGCGGCCGGCGCCTCCCGTCTGTAACTCGCCCGAGAACCTGTACTCCCCGTGGTTGCCAGACTTCGGCAGCACCTGGAGCTCGGAAAAGACCCC
The DNA here is from genome assembly GCF_018350175.1 of Felis catus. Classification (NCBI taxonomy): domain Eukaryota; kingdom Metazoa; phylum Chordata; class Mammalia; order Carnivora; family Felidae; genus Felis; species Felis catus. The sequence continues at coordinate 71,792,215 of NC_058373.1, read as the reverse complement.
CAGGCCCCTGCTGACTCTGGTGGAGCTGAGGGCAGGGAAATCAGGGGATTCCTTCCACCCTCCAGGGGCTTGCCCGCCCTCTTTCTCTCCCATCTCCTTCGGCCTCGAGCCTTCTGGCTCCGACAATGGGCTCCTCTGTGCGGCCAGGGGAGGGCGGAGGCGGGGGGGGGGGGATAGGCGGAATTAGGGAGCTGGGAAGGCTTGGGGTGGGGGGTGGGGGTGAACATCGTGACGGAAGGGGAGCAGGGTCTTCGGATCAAATCCTCCTGCAGGGGTGTGCACTTTGGCAGACGTTTTCTGAATTCTTTCCTCCCTGCCCCTTCCCCTCTGCATCATGTCTCTCCATTTTCGGCTGGCGGAGGGAAGGCATCAGACACCCCGCCCCTCTCCCCGAGTCAGATCCCATGATTCGAAAGACCCTTCCTTCTTATGGGGGTGGCGATACAAGTCTCCCAAGATCGCTAGGGCTCAACGCGGTGAGGATGGTTATCTGGCGCAGCAGCAGACAAAGAGGGGTAGTCTAGTTAAGAAAGTTCTAGTCTCACCCATCCTCCACTGCGTCTGGATGTGAAATGAAGCCCCTGCGAGGGTTTCCCAGGAGAGCAGGGGAGGCTTAGGCATAGACGGGATGTGCTTTTGTTCCTCCTGCGAGCGGGCAAAGGGAAGCCCTGTAGGGGCTGGGGGTGGGGTGCGGCACTCCCCAAGGGTGGACGTTTGAGAGGAGATCGGAAAGCTAAATAGTCCCCAGAGAGGGGCGTGAAGGCATGTGCCACTGCGGCTGGGGGCTGACGTTTGGAAAACGTCCTGCCAGTGGGTGCAGCACCTGTGAGGCCAGGAGGCTGGAGCCTCTGGGCAGTGGTTGGAACCGCTGGAGAGGAGGGCGTCGCCTAGGTGATGAGCTCTTCTTTCACTACCTCTGAAAGCTAAACTCCATCCTTTCTCCACTCCACTGGGTCTGGAAAAGAAGAGAAATTGTTGATTCTTCTTGGAGACAAGAAAATCCCTCTGCTCCATGGTGTCAAAGAAAAAAAAAAAAAATCGAGGGCAAGCAAACTTTAGTGATAATGTTCCCAGCAGAGTTAGAGGTAGGGAGCTGGAGTTCATTTCCACCACTGGGTTATGGGCCCTGAAGTCAAGGAGACTCTCTGGCTTCCTTGTAATTAGTGCTGGGGAACTGGGAGAGTGAGATTTTGCTACCCCCTGGTGTCCACTTTATAAATGCTGCCCAGTAGCTGGTTACAGAGGCCAACACTTAGGAAACTTGTAGAGAATATATTATGAACCTTATTCACTTGTTTCAAATCCAACGGACCCATTTCCAGTGTTGGGAAAGAGTCTGAACTTTCCCTTACCGGGTCTTACCTTCCTTATAGTCAAGCAGTTGTCTGGGAAACATTTGGTAGAATCCAAGTTTCCCACAATTAGGAAGTGGACATAAATTGAGCTGGCTCTGGGAGTTCATGCACTCCTGGAAAAAAAAAAAAGGGTGGATCATTTTTTTCTATGGAAAAAGGGGAGCCATTGAAATTTTTTGAGCCTGCAGGGTGATGGAGTTTAGTTGCAAGTTCTGGGATCCAGTTACTCCTTTCCAGATTTTTTTTTTTTTTTTTTTTTTAGTGTTTATTTCTGAGAGAGAGAGAGAGAGAGAGAGATCGCGAATAGGGGAGGGGCAGAGAGAGATGGAGACACAGAATCCAAAGCAGGCTCCGGGCTCTGAGCTGTCAGCACAGAGCCCAACACGGGGCTTGAACTCAGGAGCTGTGAGATCATAACCTGAGCTGAAGTTTGATGCTCACCCAACAGAGCCACCCAGGTGCCCCTAGGAGTTGTTTTAATCTGTACTAAATGAGAAAGATTTTATTTTAGTAAGTAAAGTGAATTTCCTTATAATGGTTAAATACACTTTCTGCAAGAATGCAGGCTGTCACCTACAGTGTGAATGCGTGTGGTATGCATGTGTGTGCAATAGAATGTATGTTGATGAGTATGTTTTGGGGAGATGTGAAGGGGACAGATGATATGGGAGGAATTGGAAGTTTGGAACAGCCCAGGCTTTGAAGCCTTCTCTTGTATTCACAAACAGTTCTCATCATATTTCACCAATTTCAAATTCCTTGGAGCTTACCAAACTCCCATTTTATAGATGAACTTCTGGCTTACTGAAGTTAAATAAATTTGCTGGAAAGTGCACAGTAAGCAGAAAAGCCAGGATTTGAGCCCACGCAGTCTGACTCCAGAGTCTTCACTCTCAAACACTAAGTTACAGGGTTTCGTCTAAACTGTCAGAGTCCAGAAAAGAAGCAGATTGAACACTACATCACCTTTTCTATCATCTAACCAGCATATTAGAAGATGTTTATTTTTGTAATAGCCAGTGCTGAAAGAGCATCTAAAAGTGACAGACACATCTCTGTGGGTCAGAGAATAAAAATCCTTTTTTCCTATCTGTTCTAGAATAAGCAATAGTTAAAATAATCCCCAAGAAATTTCCAAAATGTTTTTTGTAGGGAAGTAGTGTTATCGAAACATGAGAGAAAGTGGAAGAAACATTTGTTTCTGTAATGCTTATTACCCACTTTCTGTGCCCCAAGAGATGTAATTGGCATTCTAGGTAGGCTTGGGACCATAGGCTCCACTCTTTGTCCACTGGGAGTGGACTCTTTGTCCACTGGGAGTGACCAGGGCCCTGCTTTGGTCCCGGGCTTCCAGACAAGGGGGAAGTGATGAAGGACCACAAACGGGAATTGTAGAGACAAGAAGGGACAGACTTGAGAGAACATGTTTTTGTTACCTGTGCCTTCCAAGGAAACTGGAGCCAAGCCTTAGTTATTTTAGGATAAGAAATCTGTGTAGTATACAGTACATATGTTAATACTGTTTTTTGTTTAATTTTCCCTTAGTTTTGGCTTTATTTTATTGGTAATATTCCTTTAAAAATGTACAACTTACTTTCTCTGAGCTAGGTGTCATCAAAGTCCACACCACCACCATCTTGTCTGTGCTGGTGAATTAGTTTCCATACTGGTTGACGTTCTGTACTCTTACTTCCTGAGAAGCCATTCTCTGCAACCCGTCACCCAGAGCATCTTCTAAAAACTCCAGTCAGATACCCTCAACCCCTTCTAATGGCTTCCAATTTGCATATGAATCATTTTCTGCCTATCTCTCTGAGTGACCCTCCAGCCCTAGTGGCCTTCTTCCAGTTTTTTAAACATGCCTTGCTTATTCCTAATTTGGGGTCTTCTTACTCTCTTTTTCTTCCACCTGGAGACTTCTTTTCACAGTTCTAGGGGGCTGGCTCTCATCCTTTGGGATTTTACTAAAGTGTTGGATTTTCAAATCTCTTCCATGACCACCTGGTCTAAAGTGGTCTTTCACCTATCGTCCCTTCCAATGATGTTTTTTTGTTTTGTTTTCTTCACGGTATTTATCTCTTTTTGATTATGTATGTATTTATGTCCTGTCTCTCATAATAGGTCCACCAGCTCCACCACGTATCATTTGAAAATAAGTTCCTTAAAGATAAGGACCTTTGTCTATTTTGTCCCTGCTGTGTCCTAGATAGTGTCTGACTAGATCCCAAGAGATATTACGAATCCAGGTGAAAACGGTAAGGGGAGCAGAAAGATCCACAGAACAGGAACAGCGGTGGGAAGAAGAGAGAGGTGAAAACCATGCCCAAGTGGTGCCTGAGGCCTGGAGTCTGTTGCTTAGCTCTCCTTTCTCCCTGGATTTGTCCCTTACAAGTTCTTTGTTTGGTGGTCAATGTTTACAAGTGGAAAATACACAGGAGACAGAATTAAAGCCAAATGTGGGATGCAGCCGCTATGGAAAACATCATGGAGGTTTCCCCCAAAATTAAAAATAGAATTACCATAGGGTCCAGCAATTCCATTTCTGGGTATTTATCTGAAGAAAACAAAAACATGAATTCGAAAAGTTATCTGTGCCCCTATGTTTGTTGTAGTGTTATTCATAATAGCCAAGGTACGGAAACAACCTAAGAGTTCATTGATGGATGAATAAAGGAAACGTGGTTGTGTGTGTGTGTGTGTGTGTGTGTGTATTTGTATGAATATTATTCAGCCATAAAAAGTGAAATCTTGCCATTTGCTACATGAGTGGATCTTAGGGGAATTATGCTATGTGAAGCAAGTCTGAAAAAGACAAATACCATATGATCTCACTTATATGTGGAATCTAAAAAAACAGAACAAAACACCACACGCACACATACACACACATGCACACACACAAACACAAGCACACAGAGAACACACTGGTGGTTGCCAGAGGTGGAGGGTGGGCAAAATGGGGGCAGGGGGTCAAAAAGTACAAACTTCCAAATATAAAATAAATAAGTCGTGGAGATATAATGTACATACAGCATGGTGACCATTGTTAATAATATTGTATATTTGAAAGTTGCTAAGAGCAAATCTTAAAAGTTCTCACCATAAGAAGGGCACCTGGGTGGCTCAGTTGGTTAAGCGTTCAGCTCTTGATTTTGCCTCAGGTCATGATCTTGTGATTTGAGAGATGAAGCCTCATGTCACGCTCTGTGCTGACAGTGTAGACGGAGCCTGCTTGGGATTCTCTCTCCCTCTCTCTCTGTCCCTCCCCTGCTTACACTGTCACTCTCTCACTCAAATAATTACACGTAAAATTTTTTTTAATTAAAAAAATTTTGTACAAGTTCTCATCACAAGAAAAAAATTTTGTAAGTATGTGTGGTGGCTGTTGTTAACTAGGCTGTGGTGATCATTTTGCAATAAATATGAATTATGTTGTATACCTGACACTACTATAATTATGATTTGGTTATAAAAACAAAAAACAGGGGTGCCTGGATGGCTCAGTTGGTTGAATGTCCGACTTCGGTTCAGGTCATGATCTCTGGGTTAATGAGTTTGAGCCCTGCTTCGGGCTCTGTGATGAGAACTCAAGAGCCTGGAGCCTGCTTCGGATTCTGTGTCTCCCTCTTTCTCTGTCCCTCCCCAACTCGTGCTCTGTATCTCTCAAAAATAAATAAATGTTAAAAAAAATAAATAAAATAAAATAAACAAAAAACAAAAGTGGAATGTCTTCTGGGTCACATGTAGGCTCACTGAGCTAGGTGAATCTGGAGGAAGCATGGCTTGGAGAGGATGTTCTGGAAGGCTCCCAAATTCACTTATGGCCTTTTTTGACGAACAAAGCCAGAGACTGTTTTATATAGTTGTAGTTCATTTGAAAGTACAGTTTTAGGGGCACCTGGGTGGCTCAATCAGTTGAGCGTCAGACTTCGGCTTATGTCATAATCTTGTGGTTCATGAGTTTGAGCCCTGCATCGGGCTCGGTGCTGACAGCTTGGAGCCTGGAGCCTGTTTCAGGTTCTGTATCTCCCTGTCTCTCTGCCCCTCCCCTGCTTGTGTTCTCTCTCTCTCTGTCTCTCTCTCTCTCAAAAATAAACATTAAAAAAAGTTTAAGTACAGTTTTAGGGGTACTCTTGATTTCAGCTCAGGTCCTGATTTCACAGTTTGTCTGTTCAAGCCTCATATCAGTCTCTGAGCTGACAGCGTACGGAGCCTGCTTGGGATTCTGTCTCCCTCTCTGTCCCTCCCCTGCTTGCTCTCTGTCTCACTCAAAATAAATAAAAATAAACTTTAAAAATATTTCCAAATGAAAAAAAATAGTTGTATATTCTGATTTCTTCACACAGCATTGCCTGTACACATTTCCCTGCATCAGTATGATTTTTGTGTGTTTGTCTTCAGTCAGAGTGATGACTTTTGCTGCTTCAGTTAGAGCACTATGTAGTTGCCAGTCATTTATTTAAGTCACTCTCAATTTTAGGACTTTGTATTATTTCTAACTTTTCTCTGTTACACAAAGTGTAAACAGATGTGCACCAATTTACTCCTCCCCACTTGGGGTTATTTCTATTGAGCATATCTTATGGATATTATTGGAACTAGTGGATCACAAAGGGGAAGACATTTTATAGCTCTTGTTATTGTCTGGTGAGCCAATATTTGGAGGGCAAGGGTCGTGAAACTCCCTTAAAATATTTCAGAGGTTGGGTGTGAAGAACAATTGGGTTTATTCTGTAGGGCTCACAGTGACTGGGCATCGGCGAATTGCTGCAGCGAGAGATGTAGATTACTTTCTATATGGGACAATTTAAAATATTTAGAGCTGCCAGAAAATGGCACAGGCTGTCTCCACAGGTAGTAGATTCCCCCTCTCTGGAAAATGTTAAACATGATGAGAGTTTTAAAAAAAAAATTTGTTTTATAAGCTTTCCAGATTTGCAATCTGTATATTTTCCTAGCCCCATTCCTTTGCTCTGAAAACAAGTTTTGTTAAACAAACACTTATTAAGATCTAACATGTGCCAGGTATATCTAGGGGCAGCCCGAACCCTCACTGGATGCCTCCCAGCAAAGTCCTCCAGGGGCAGGCAATCTGGGAATTACAACAGCATGAAATCATCCGTCCACCCCACCCCCAACTTCAGAACTGCTAAGCCGGTGAGTGCAGATTTCTCTCCAGTTCCTTAACATCTCCTTTCCTGTGCTCACTGACTACTTGTAGGCCTCTGCCCATATTCCACCCATTCTTAAGAGCCCTTACTACAAAACTTTCTCTCTATGCCATGCCTCCAAACCCAGTACCTAACTGATTGATTCCAAGTAATTGTTACATTGTCTTTTTTTTTTATTTCTGCCAAAAATATATCTGTATTTAAAATTGATATATATTTTTTTTAAGAAATGGGGAGTTTTTGTCCCCACAGTATCTCTAATTGGTAGAATATAGCACTCTTGATTCCGCTCATATAACTTCACCTCATCACCCTGAACATGATGGGTATTTTTTACACATACAAAGTCTCTCTCTCTTCCAGGCAAGCAGCCTGATATATTGATGGAGCCAGTCACTTAACAATCTGTTGTTTTTTTTTTTAAGTCCCCTACCTAGTAAAATGTAGTCTTAAAACTCCAAATTTGGCCAAGGAGGAAGAGCCCCAGTTGAGGATGAAGACTCAACCATAGTCCCTTGAGTGTTACTTTTTCTTGGAGATACTTTGCTGATGGCCTCTGCCAGCGCCACACTGGCCTCAGGGGAGTCCTGCTCCCCTTTCTCAGTTTCTCCGGAATGCAAGTCAGCGGAGTGAGCCACTGGGAGGCAGCGTGGGCAGAGGAGGGAGGGCACTGAGGAGAGATACAGTTCCAGGTTTTGTTCTGGTGCTGAAGCCGCCTGCTGTGGGTCTTGGGCCTGAGCCTGGGCCACTGCATCGTCAGTGACCACCCACCCTTCGAAGTGTTCAGTAAGCCCAACAAACATGGGAACACCAGAAAACACAATTAACCAAAGCTCACGGTTCACCGTATAGATGAAAACAGTGTAGAAAATGGACTGGTCCTGTAGTGTCAATGTGAATTTTTAAAATGCCCTTTTGGTTCCCGGAAAGAAAATATTCAGAGGGCTACTCTGGCTTTTAAAAATTTATGTTCCCTGATGCCTGGATGACTCAGTCATTTAAGCGTCTGACTCTTGATTTCGGCTCAGGTCATGATTTCACGTTTTGTGAGATCAAGCCCCATGGTGGGCTCTGTGCTGACAGTGAGGAGCCTGCTTGGGGTTCTCTGTCTCCCCTCTTTCTCTGCCCCTCCCCTGCTCATGCTCTCTCTCTCAAAATAAGTAAACATTAAAAAAAATCATAAAAGGGGGTGCTGGGGTGGTTCAGTCAGTTGAGTGACCGACTCGGTTTTGGCTCAGGTTATGATCTCACGGTTTGTGAGTTTGAGCCCTGCCTGCATCGGGCTCTATGCTGACAGTGTAGAGCCTGCTTGGGATTCTCTCTCTCTCCCCTCCTGTGTGAGCCAACTGTCTCTCTAAGTAAATAAATAAATAAACATTAAAAAATAATAATAAAAGAAAATTTATGTTCCTTATATTAAAAATGCAAATCAGAAGCCCAGTTCTTCCTTAAGCTTTTATGTTTAATTTATAAACAAATATAATTTTTAAAAGGATTCTTCAATTTTATTTATTTATTTATTTATTTATTTATTTATTTATTTATTTGAGAAAGAGGGCTGGAGTGAGTGTGGGGGAGAGAGAATCCCACGAGAAGCAGAAAGAGAGAGGGAGAGAGAGAGAATCCCACTCAGGCGCTGTGCTGACAGTGTAGAGCAGGGCTTAATCTCATGAACCATGAAATCATGACCCGAGCTAAAATCAAAAGTTGGATGCTTAACCAACTGAGCCAGCCAGGTGCCCCACAAACATACATTTTGATAATCACTTCATATGCTTGTATTTGATGACTATTTATTCATGTACTATTTATACATGTACTATACATGTACTATTTATACATGTAGTTAATAAGACTACTTTAAACATTAAAAAATATATTTTACACATTTAAAATATTCCCTGTTCTTATAAAGTAATTCAGTCATCTGGCAAACCAACAAGGCATTCCTGAATCCCTAAAACACTAAAATCTAAACTGTTTATAAATATGGTGATTCAATTTTGTTTCCTTCAATGTTCTAAAACTAATTTTATTATTAATTTTTTTAATGTTTATTTATTTGAGACAGAGACAGAGAGACAGAGCATGAGCGGGGGAGGGGCAGAGAGAGAGGGAGACACAGAATCTGTAGCAGGTTCCAGGCTCTAATTGGTCAGCACAAAGCCTGATGCAGAGCTTGAACTCATGAACCATGAGATCATGACCTGAGCTGACGTCGGATCCCTAACTGACTGAGCCACCTAGGCACCCCTCCAAAACTAAATTTAAAGCAAAGTTCCACCTCAAATCACCCATCTAAACCAATTACACATTTTAAATTAGAATTGTAAGGCCAGTTTATTACTGTAATAGACTAAATTTTCTTAAATACTGCAAATACTTAAAATACCAAATATGCACAAATTACTTCATATAAACATATTAATGCTACGTGTTTGATTCTTTTAAATATTTCTATCCTTAATTTAAAAAGTTCTGCATGTTAAAACAAACTTACCTACTAAGAAGTAATTGTGTTGTCTTACATGGCTGGGGAGCCCCTTCTCAAGTGACTTTTCGGAAACATGTTCTCAGTGGCCCAGCAGAGATTTTGTCCCAAGACTTTTGGGCAGCTTCTCAGGCCCCAAACTGACCCTCTGAGCCCTCCTTCATGGATGCTGTGTCATTACACTCTGAATGGGCCAGTTTCACAGTCAAAGGCCCCCAAGGTTCAAGTTACACTTCATCTAATTCTTCAACCTACACACGGAAGTCAGAAACTCCCACCCAGGTTGCTGTACAACTTGTTTGGATATAATTAATCTATTGAAGGATTTATTCTTTTCTGAATTCTTTCCACACTCTCCAGCTTCTGAGGACTCCACTCTTATAGATACTGAATGGTCAAATTTCTCCTAGTGTTGCCTGACTCTGGTTATAGCCTCCGTGGTATGCCAGAAACATGTAACAGGGGGATTTGTATTTAACAGAGAATGGGTTTGCTTAGTTGGGATGAATGAGGGAAGTGGGAGAAAAATGTTATAGAATCTATTTGAGTCATTGTACTTTCTGTTATTGTTTGATGATGTTTCAAAGGTGGTGTTTTTATTTGCTTCTGAAGCTAGATAATGAATCCTTGATTGCAACAATTTATGTGTGTTTGTCTAACTCCAAATTACAGCTCCCCTCCAAAGCCATCGCTTGTGTTGGGCACATGTTAGGAACCCAGGATATTTGGAAACAAACAAACAAACAAACAAACAAATCAAGAGCTTTTGTGCCCTCTTAAGGTAGCACCTGGGATAAATGGTGAATTACCAGAGAAGGAAACAAGAATGAGTTGATACAGGTGTCTCTTAGATAAGGACCTTGAATGATTGAGTATGTTTCTACCAACCAAGACTGAGAGATTGCAGGAGGAGGGGCAAGTTTGGAAGCCAGGCAGATCATGAGCTCAGTTCTGAGTGTTTTTCTTTTTCTTTTTTTTTTAATTAAAAAAATTTTTTTTTAAAAATGTTTATTTAGTTTTGAGAGAGACAGAGACAGAATGCAAGTGGGTTAGGGGCAGAGAGAGGGAGACACAGAATCCAAAGCAGGCTCCATCCAGGCTCTGGGCTGTCAGCACAGAGCCTGACGCGGGGCTCAAACTCATGAGCTGTGAAATCATGACCTGAGCTGAAGTCAGACACTCAACCGACTGAGCCACCCAGGCACCCCCTGAGTGTTTTTCTTAAGATGCATACAGGACATTGAGGAGGCTAGTAACTGCAGCTAGATGGCTTTACATGTCTGGAACTTGGGAGATCAGGGAGAGAGGTAAGATTTTGGGAACAGGTAAGTGGCAATTGAAGCCCTGGATGTGCATCAAGTTACTCAAGAGAGTGCTGTTGTGAGAAGAAAAGAGAGCTAAGAATAGGACCCTGAAAAACACCATCATTTAAGGTGCAGACAGAGGAAGTAGAGCCTGCCCACGACACTGGGGAGATGCCAGATGGGTAGGAGAATGTTTTTCTCTCACTTCCAGTATGTCTTCCTTGGTCAAGAGCACAGGAGTGGCCAGATAGCGATGGTGATGGGCAAGGTACAGTATGGCAAGGCCATATTTGGCGTGGGCTAGCATGGTGTGGTAGGTCATAGGGAGCTCTGCCTTAAATCTTTCTAGAAAGCAGGGAGGGGGGCTGGGAGTCAGAATTGTTGGATTCTCTGCTTTCTCTGCCACTTCATGTTTCTCCAAACATCCTTTGCTTGTTCTGAGCCATAATCTGTGTAGGAAAGTCTCTTTCAAAGTGTGAAAAGGAAGCCGAGTTGGTAGAGGGAAGGAGGGAAGGAGAGGTTAGTTCTCTGTTGAGTGTTCATGTGTGTCGATGTGTTTGTATATGTTGTCCACACACGTGCACATGTGTGAATGTGTCCCTGTGTACGTGTATGGATGTGTATGTCTTATATTAGTATTTATGTGTACATGTGTGTATGTGTTTTTCTCTTGAAAACAGGAAAAGTATAGAAGAGGAAGCATCCAGAAACTCTTATGCCAATTCAATAGAGTGATTTTATGTTAATTGAATCTAATAATAAGAAATTTGGTCTTGTGTTTTCTTTTTTTTTAAGTTTAGTTATTTTGAGGGAGGGAGAGAGCGGGGGAGAGGCAGAGATCGAGGGAGAGAGAGAATCCCAGGCAGGCGTTTTGCTCTCAGTGAGGAGCCCGAGGCAGGGCTCAAACTCACAAACTGTGAGATCATGATCTGAGCGGAAGTCAGGAGTCAGATGCTGTTTTCTATATGTGTATGTTCTATTTCATTTTCCTAGTAATTCACCTTATTGTATTTTACAAAAGCATGGGTCTGGCAGATTGCATACAAAACTGCTCCTTCATCACGGTTAGAGAAACACTAATTAGGACCAGATCAAGATTCTCGGAAGGTCCTGATTCTGAAATTCCCAAGGGAGAGAGACTCAGTTCAGAAATCTGAGGTTCCTGCTCTGGGTCTTATCGGTGATCCATGAGGACGAACAAGGGGGTCAGACCTCAGACCTGACTGGCATCTGGAGGCATCACCTGCTCTTCCTCCCCTCCGTCTCCTTTACTCGAGATGGGACCCCCAGGCAGGTCTCAGGTGGGTGGGAGACAGACCCTGCTGGACGTCCCAGCCCGAGCCTGCTCAGGATGCTGCCCTCCCTCCTGCCTGCAGAACAGGTACAGCTGATGCCTGAAAGATAAGAAAGGGTTTCCAAACCTCAGTACTTTCCTGGGATAGTAACACACACTCGTGAGGAAGACCCGAATCTCTAATTACAGCAAAACCAGGCACCTTTGTCCAATACAGGGAACCCAGTGAAAATTCTCCTGCCTTTTTTCCTTGGATAATCTCCCCTGCCTTGGTCCCTCTGAACTGTCCAAACACAGCCCTTCCAAGGCCTGAACTTGGTTAGCATTGTAATTTTATATTCCTTTTCTTTAAAAGGGTCTTCAACATTATGTATGCCCTGGGCCCCACAAAACCTGGATCCATCTTTGCTGAGGTCCTCAGTGCTTGACCCCTGAAGGGCCACATGGTATCACACACAGGAAGCAAGATAAACAGCAGTGAAGGGCCAAAGACAATGACTCCTCTTTCTGCATCATTGGGAGCATCCATAAAATCCCCTATGCAATTAAGTGTGCGTGAAGTTGGGTGTGTGGGAGGGAAGTGGAATTTACAAAGAGGATAAGGATTAGTAAAGAACTGGAGGGTGGAAATGTAGCAGCAATGTCCAGAGTCTGCAGAGCTTAGGGTGGGGCCTTGGGAGGAGGGTGGACACCGACTTTAGACAATATTATTGAAGTGCAGTGACCAGTCGACACCAGCTGGAACCAGGCCGTCCTCCTGTTATGGAGAGACACGGGCCATGACGCAAGGAGTGGCCAGTTGCTTCTCTCTGTACAGCAGTCTGGGTACTTCCCTGAGGTGAGCTCACATGTAGTTAAGGACACTGGCCCTTGGCTCAGGTGGCAGTTTTCACAGCCCTTCTTGCAGGCTACAGTGGGGGTCTGACAGGTGGCGGCCGATAAGGGAGCAGGAGGCAGGCAGAGGGGCCAAAGCACAAGCTAACACCCAATCCCCTCCCCAGGTGGGATCTGTGTGATATTCCTTGGACAAGGAACAAGAACAAAGGAAAGGGGTTTAAGTGCTTGCCATGGTGATGTGGGAAACTAAGGCAAGTGGAAAATTAAATTCCCTTACTGCCTACAGCCCACTGACAAGTCCTTGAAACCAGCAGAATGACCTCCCTCTAGGAGCTCAGCTGCCTCAAGGATGACACTTAGCTGGGGCAAGAGAGAACCTTAGCTTAACATTATCCCAACCTTGAGGATCCTTTAAGTCTACTTCCTTTATCTCAACTGTCCCAAGATATATGCTGGCAATCATACTCCAAGCTTATGCCCCCCCCCCCCATTATACATCGATATATCATACCGATGTACATAAATGGCCTCATGACTGAGGTTTTACTAAACGGTAATAAATGGCATTTCCCTAGCAATAGCTAGTCCCTTGAGGTCCTGGAAACCTTGCTTCCAAATTCCTCAGGTCTATCCCTGACCCCCCTCCCAACCTGAAGGTATGTAATGAGTTACCATCAGGACCCCCAGTGCAGCTCTTCCTGCCCATGGGTCCTGTCCCCGTGCTTTAATAAAATCACCTTTTGCACCAAAGAAGTCTTCAAGAATTCTTTCTTGGCTGTCGGCTTTGGACTCCACGAACCCCCCCCCCCCCCGTCGCCCCAAAACTTCATCAGCGGCCACACTGGAGAGGCTTCATGCAGGAAAGTGTTGAGGTCTTTGCAGTGTTTTGTGTACTTGTCGATGTTGCCCATTGCGGTGTTGCACCCCTGCTGCACGTGCTGAGTTTCAAACCACCGAGCTGCAGTCATGTCGCTGGGCTTGGCACTGACTGGGACCTCAACTGGCCACAGCCCCAGGAGCAGCCGCAGAGGGCATGATCCCCCTCTGGCTGCTGCCCTCTCTCTTAGGGGAGTAATGGCATGGAGGAGGAGGAGGAGGAGGAGGAGGAGGACGACGACGACGACACCATGGGGACAGCCCTGCTAGCCTTTCCAAGAATTTCATACCCCAGGGCAAGTATTGCAGACCTTCTACAGCAGACATTTAAGAACACCACTGGAATTTTATTGTTCAGTCTCCGCAGATAATGTGCCTTTTTATGCCCTCAATAAATACTGACATTGTTCATCCCTCTTAAGAGTTTTATGAGGCGAGTATGATTACTTTTTTAAATGTCTGAGAAAAGTTGAGAAAATCGCCCATCATCACACAACTAAAGAGTGTCAGACATAAGATTTTAATCAACGCTTCTCAGTTTCCAATGCCCCTATTCCTTCCATGTGCCCATGTTTCTTCTTTGAAACTCTGAAACATCAGACCACAGGGGAAACCAATCTTGGAAGAAAAATGGGCTAAGTAAGGGTCCACACCCCACTCTCCCAGGTTAGCTCAGGGGTTCCTGAAAGAGTCAGCATTAAGGCTGGGGAGTGAGGCTAATGCCTTTCTGTTCTTACAGAAGCTAGAAAAACAGTCACTTCCAGTAAGAGAATCACTGTTCCAGCTGGCCAAGCAACATGGTGAGTGGGGTTCTTCTGTGGCAGAAATTTGCCCTGTTGGAGAGAGTCTTGGGATAATAGAGGGTTAGAGCTGGAAGAGTCCTTAGAAATACCTCGATCAACTCCCTCTTGTACCAATGAAGGAGCTGGAGTTTGTGAAACAGCAAGTGCCCTTCCCAAGGCCGAGTGAATGGCAGAGCCAGGGCCAGGAGCTTTCTGACTTTCAACCCACCCCTTTGGTGTGATGCCAGGCTGAAAAGGGAAGGAGAAAATGGTTCCCATGGAGGCAGAGCACAGTGAGTGTGTCTCTGTTTGTAGTCTTAGGTGGTGCATGAACATTGCCTTCAATAGTTCTCTTATGATCCCTGTGATAAAAATTTAGGAGGAAGTCTCGTATTAGAGCAGGGAGGTAAATAAATTGTTTGTTTCTCTCCTTTTCCAACAGAGACCACAGACTTCAGGCTGAGTCTTCAACTGAAAACAATATCTGGGTAGAATTTTTAAAAATTGGATGACGTTGGGGCACCTGGCTGGCTCAGTGGGTAGAACATAGGACTCTTGAACTCAGGGTAATGAGTTCAGGTCCCATGTTGGGTGTAGAGATTACTTAAAAAAATTATAATTAAAAAAAAAAATCAACGGTGCTTTAAAAAAAACCCTAAAAATTAGATGACATTCATTAAGCTTATTTTTTATTTACTAAAAAAATGTTTTTTTATGTTTATTTTTGGGAGAGAAAGAGAGAAAGAGAGACAGAGTGTGAGTGGGGGAAGGGCAGAGAGGGAGGAAGACACAGAATCCAAAGCAGGCTCCAGGCTCTGAGCTGTCAGCACAGAGCCCGACGTGGGGCTCCAACTCACGAACTGGGAGATAGTGACCTGAGCTTAAGTTGGACTCTCAACCGACTGAGCCACCCAGGCGCCTCTTATTAAACTTATTTTTACTTGTATTTATTAAGTGACACCAGTATTCCTTGAAATAAGGTGTTGCACAATTTCATTGAAAAAGAATTATCTGAGGGGCGCTCGGGTGGCTCAGTTTGTTATGTCCAGAATTCGTGATCCCCAAAGACCACCAGGGAGCCAAGTCCCTGGTGAAAAAGCCAAGAGCCTTTATTGGAGCTAGCTCGAGCTCAATCCCCTACCTGAACCGAGGCAGCAGTGAGACACCGGAGAGAGAGCAGGTTTCAAAAGCACAAAGGTTTTATAGGGATCATGGCCTTAGCCGATTGGCTGGGGAAGGATAGAACAATGGCTGCCAAGGTGTGGTCCCAGATCAGCAATCATCAGCTTCACCTGGAACTTGTTAAAAATGCAAATGTTGGGCCTGGTGGTCACAGACCTACTGAATCAGAAACTCTGGGGGTGGGGCTCAACAATCTGTGAACAAGTCTTCCAGGAGATTCTGATGCACCTGAAGTTTAAGAACCACTGTGTCTGAGGATCTCTAACATGTTTGGCCTCAGTGTATACAGAACATTTCTCACTGGTCACCTATTAACCATTGGCTGTCAGCCTTGCTGTGCTATATAAATACCTAGCACCAAACACCATCCCCAGAGACTCTGATTAATTGGTTTGGGGAGGGGTAAAATGCTCCCAGGTCATTCTAAGCCTGGGCAGGATTGAGGGCTCCTGCCTCTGGCCCCTACCTGAGAGAAGCCCTCCCTCTTCTACTCACACTTTCCACCCCTCTCATACTCCCTTCCTCCCACTTTAGACTTCAGAAGAATGCATCAATCAGTAGCCCGCTTTCTTAGAAAACATAAGTTACTCAAGGGGAGGAGGCGTGGTCTGAGGTTTGAGCGGGAACCTCTTTCTGCGGCCATGTCAGGGACATAGTCACTAGTCCGCCGGCCTAGGTCTGCTCTTTCAAGTTGAGCATCTGACTTTGGTTTGGGTCATGATCTCCTGGTTCTTGAGCTCCACCAGAGTCAGGGTCTCTGCTGTCAGCGAAAAGCCAGCTTCAGATCCTACACCCCCCACTCCCTGCCCCTCCCCGGCTCTCGCGCACACGTGCTCTCTCTCAAAACTAAATAAACATTAAAAAAAATAAAAAGAACTATTGGAGCTAAATGAGTACATATATATTCAGTAAATTATAATACTGACAGTAAGGGGATAGTGCAACAGTTGTCAAGGGACCAAGCAAATGACTGCAGTGGGGTGCTTGCTCTGGGCTTCTCAAGTCCCTGTTGCTGTGTTGGCTCTCACCCAGCATCTCAAGCTCTGGGATTTGTGTGACTTCACTGCCTTTGAGATAAAATGTTCCTCAAAGTTGCAAAAATCTCCAAGGCTGCTAGGATCTACATTGCCAGAGGCCAAACTTCTGAGACATCTGTCCCTCCGCCTCCCAGGTGGAGCCTGGTTGCCTTTTCCACAGCTGGGATCCCTTCAGGCGCTTCTCCCCACAAAGCTAACAAAACATTGATTTTTGTGCCCAGGAGAACATTATCCAGCAAACAGTTGACTTGGTCCCCAGGGAGCAAATATATATATAATATATATATATATATATATATTATATATATAACTATATATATAGTTATATATAGTTATACATAATATATAATATATAATATATATTGTATATTATATATTATATATTATATAGTTATAATTATTTATCCAGGAAGTCATTTCTCTTTTGCAGGCCCTCAGCTGAGCCTCTCTCATTGGGATGGGAGGATCACCAAGTGGTTATTCATCAACAGTCGCAGACTCAAGCGTCCTGGATGGGGATGGCAGCAGGGGCCAAGTGCTGCCATTAACATTTTGTGCTGACAGGGACGCCCCAGGGGGCTCAGTCAGTTAAGCTTCCTCCTGATCTCATGGTTCGTGAGATAAGATGGGCTCTGTGCTGACAGCTCAGAGCCTGGAGCCTGCTTCGCATGCTGCATCTCTTTCTGCCCCTCCCCCATTTGTGCTCTGATTCTGTCTCTCAAAAATAAATAAATGTAAAAAAAATTAAAAAAATAAAACATTTTGTGCTGACAGAGATGGCTGACCACAGACTTTTCAAGTTGCAAACATGCTTTCCCCTCAGGTAGGTGCTGACCCTGCAGCTGGCCAGCCCCACTCAAGGAAGCCTGGGGAAGGGCTTCCTTTGTGTGTTTGATCCTAGTCATTCGTCACAAGTCTTTCCAACTGCCACAGTCTCAGGGCCCTTACGTCCATTAAGTGCTAGAGGCTCAGTGCCCAGGGTCTGGGAGGTTTCCAAGGGCCTACGCGTTCCAGACTGGGAAGAAAACTATACGGAGTATGGAAAGCGTCCACTGCAAAATCTCAGATTTAAAATGTGTACTTACCTGCTACCACAGGAACAAAGCCGACTTCATCTATTTTGAAATTTGGCAGCTTTGGCAATTTTGGCAACTTTTTTGACAAAAAGTTGATCAGATTGCAAAACAATCTTAGGTTAGATTTTCTCATCTTATAGGCATTCCCAGGTACAGCAATGACAGAAGGAGTGGTGCCAGTTACAAATTATTTGCGGTCGATTTCAAAAATAAAGTTTTAAATATCATTTCAGATACATTTCTGCAAGAACGATGTTGAATGAGGGATATGTATATTAACTATATTCAATGTGATGCAGTGTTAAGGTGCCTAGGGTGGTATGATGGCATGAAACACGGGCCTACTTAAGGGTCAGGTCAGCCCAGGGCTGACAACAGCAACAGAAGGAAAGGGATGACATTAACCACCGTTTCGTGAAGGTCTGCTGTGTGCTTGGCATAGTGCTGGGTACTTCATGAAGAATGATAGCTATCATTTAAAAAAGTGTTTACTGGGGCACCTGGGGGGCTCAGTCGGTTAAACATCTGACTCGTGTTTTCGGCTCAGGTCATGATGTCGAGGTTCGTAGGTTCGAGCCCCATGTCAAGGCCTGGGTCGGGCTTCTCCTCCCTGCTTGAGTGGGAGTCTCTCTCCCCCTCTCTCTGCCCCTCCCCTGCGTATGCCTTCTCTCTCTCAAAATAAATAAATAAACTTAAAAAAAATTAAAAAGTGTTTACTGTGTGCCAAAGCATTGTGCTTTATATACAATTTTATCTACAAAGCAATATTATGTGTTCCATGTTAATAGTCCCATTTTCCAGAAAAGGAAACTGAGGCTTGGAGAGGTTAAGGTCACAGATTTAGTAAGTGGCAGATGTAGTAAGTGGGATTGAAAATGAGGTAAAGTCTGGCTCCAAAGTTACATTGTCTCTTTCTGTTGCACTGCCTTCCTGTTTATTGAATTTACCTAATGGGTTAAGGTTGGTGACCAAATTTCTATTCTAACAGACTGGTCTTCCTTTTATCTCCTGAATATGTTTTGTTCTTTTTTGTTTCTTCCCTGAGAGCCCTTTCTCAAATATTATCCATCTCGCAGAGCTCAGCTTGATCGCCTATGTGAGCTTTCCTGAGGCCAATTAATCCCTCCTGAACCTAACCTTCTTCAATGATACTTCTGGTATCACTCATTTGGGTACTTAGCTGTGTGCTACCTTGTTTTGTTATTTGATTCTTAGATTTGTATACAGTCTTCCCAACTAAATGGAAGACGTCCTCTAGCGCTCCGCTGGCTCAGAGGGACACTCAGTGACTGTGCTGCCTCTCGGAATCCACATCATTTGTTTCTGTTTTTGTTTTTTAGTGTTTATTTATTTTTTATTAATTTTTTTAATCTTTATTTTTGAGAGAGACAGAGTTGAGAGGGGGAGGGGCAGAGAGAGAGGGAGACACAGAATCTGAAGCAGGCTCCAGGCTCCAAGCTGTCAGCACAGAGCCGGACTCAGGGCTCCATCCCACGAACCGCGAGTTCATGACCTAAGTGGATGTTGGATGCTCAACTGACTGAGCCACCCCAGGTGCCTCCCTCCTTTTTTTTTTTTTTTTTTAACGTTTATTTTATTTTTGAGACAGAGAGAGACAGAGCATGAACGGGGGAGGGTCAGAGAGAGAGGGAGACACAGAATCGGAAGCAGGCTCCAGGCTCTGAGCCATCAGCCCAGAGCCCGACGCGGGGCTCGAACTCATGGACCGTGAGATCGTGACCTGAGCTGAAGTCGGACGCTTAACCGACTGAGCCACCCAGGCGCCCCCCTTTTTTTCTTTTTTTAAATGTAATGCATTTTTTTTTAGTTTTTATTTTTGAGAGACAGAGAGAGACAGTGCATGAGCAGGGGAGGGCAGAGAGAGAGACGGAGACATAGCATCCGAAGCAGGCTCCAGGCTCTGAACTGTCAGCACAAAGCCCGATGGGGGCCCGAACTCAGCCCTGAGATCATGGCTGCGAGATGATGACCTGAGCCAAAGTTGGACACTTAACCAGCTGAGCCACCCAGGCGCCCCACTTTTTTTTTTTTTTTTTTTTTTTTTTAAAATTTTTTTTTTTTTTCAACATTTATTTATTTTTGGGACAGAGAGAGACAGAGCATGAACAGGGGAGGGTCAGAGAGAGAGGGAGACACAGAACTGGAAACAGGCTCCAGGCTCTGAGCCATCAGCCCAGAGCCCGACGCGGGGCTCGAACTCCAGGACCGCGAGATCGTGACCTGGCTGAAGTCGGACGCTTAACCGACTGCGCCACCCAGGCGCCCCCAGGCGCCCCACTTTTTGTGGCCTTTGACTTACTACGAGCCTGTGTGCAGCATTTGGACCTCCCAGGGATGACAAAAACAACAGTGATAAAAATGATCATAGCTAATATTTATTGAGGGGTTTCTATGTTCCAGTCACTGTTCCAAATGCTCTATGTCTATTTTCTTTTTCTCTTTCTTTCTCTTTTCCTTCCTTCCTTTTCCTTCCTTCCTTCCTTCCTTCCTTCCTTCCTTCCTTCCTTCCTTCCTTCCTTCCTTCCTTCCTTCCTTTCTTTCTTTCTTTCTTTCTTTCTTTCTTTCTTTCTTTCTTTCTTTCCTTCTTTCTTTCTTCCTCTTTCTTTCTTTCACACGTGAAGGACCTTCCTACTGCCCTTGCCCCATAACTATCTTATCTTCCTCATCTAGTTCTTGAAAAGAAATACTGGTCAGAGACTAAGGCCCATTGAGAGCAAGTTAAGGAAAATCCCATTAAGGCCAGTGTACTCCTACCCTTGACTGAATGCAGATGTATACCAGGTATACAAAGACACAACATAAATGTATTCTTTCCCAATTTTCCTGAAATTATTTTGGGGGGAGAGGAAGTAATTTAAAGTACTATTTTTACATAAAATAAAACTGTATGATGGAGTATGTTGAAAAATTCAAATTACCGATTTTTTTCAATTTAAAATGTTTTTGCTTTGAAATAATTTCAAATTTATATGTAAGTTTCAGAAAGAGTACACAGAACTTCCCTATACGCTCCAACCATATCCCCCAATTATTGACAATCCTGAACTACTGAGAATAGGTTACAGACATGATGCTCCATTACCCCTTCATATGAGAGTATTTCCCAGTTACAAATACCCTGGCCCACATAAACACAGCACAGCCATCAAAACCAGGAAATTAGCATTGATCTATTACCCACAATGAAATTTTAAGATAACATATAAGACATTTATGCATATGTCTATTCTATGAATATTAGTTAAGTGAAAAAAGGAGGCTTCAGAGAAGGCTCTTGTTGCTAGGCACGCCTTAAGGTGTTTTAATTAATTCTCCTCTGTCATTTCTAGCACATTTCTAGCAAAGTCTGAGAAACATTGCTCTGGGGGCTCTAGTTGACCATGAAAACCCAGCCCTGAGTATACCAACTTTGAACGTAAGGAATGGTGACCTTTACCAAAGATAAAATATTTGGGGATGTCTCAGACCCACCTGGAGGTCCACCAAGTGGCATCTCTGCAATGTTTTCACCCTGGCCCCAAATAGCAGATAGGAAGTGAAGACCTTTGTTCCTGCTGCATGCCCTTACTTATGTGTCCAATAGCCAGTGACATGACCCAAGGACATGCTTGACTAGTTTATAATCAAGTTCTTGGGTACTATGTTTTTCCCCATCTCACTGACACAATATGAACATTCAGCTGAAGGGGATGTGGTCCGCGGGTGAGAGGCAGAAATGTAAACATGTCAGGATTATGGACACTGAACACTCTTTGGGATGAACGTGCTTTTGTCTCAAGTCCAGGAATCTGCCCATTTGCAGATTCATTTGCCAATCCATGGATAGTGATTTTGACCTTGGAAAATGTCTGAGATCCATTTGGGACAATTAATTAGAATGTCAGTTTGTAAATATCACTGGACTGGTTGAAGATACCTGAGTACTTACTTAAATTAGCCACGTGATCTTGGACAAGGTGTTTAAGTCCTCTGGGTTTTACTTTTCTCATTTGCAAAATGGAGAAGGCTGAACTAGATGGTGTCTGAGGTCAGTGGATACAATCTCTTGTAACATTATAATTTTATGAATATCTGCTGAAAGAGTCTAAAGCTACGAAGACATGTAGATCTGTCTTGTGCTAAATGCCATGGCCTGAGCAGGAATCTGTACTAATTTACACCAGGTCAGTTTACGTTTTAAATGCGTAAGCTCAACTAAGTTTCTATGTGAAGACCATAGAAAGTGACAGCTATGATGCTTTCCCACTGGAAGTCCATTGGAAAGCAGTGGAGGACGATGACCCATGGGCACTGGTGGCAGTTTTGAGTAATGGAAGACAAAGTATGAAAGGGAACTGAATCAGAGAGTGGGAAAAATGTAAGAGGTCTTCCATGATGGAGGTGAGGGCATACTAAACTCACCTGAGGACTGGTTTAAATGTCTCAGGAGGGAAAATTGGAAATGTCACTAGAGCGCTTTCTCCATCAATTGCTGTGATACTTGAATCCTTTGGAGAGGAGCTGACATGGTGGACACCCTCAAAAGTTGGTGGCCCTAAATCCTATGCCTTTTTTTATATCTTTTGATTCACGGAAGGTAGAGTTGGGGGAAAGAAAAAAAACCCCTTAAGTAAAGTAGTCTTAACAGAAATACTTGATAGCCACCACCCCCCCCCCCTTTTTTTTGGTCCCATTTGAAAGTATTGCTCCCTACCCCACCCCACTCCAAATTACTTTTCCTAGAGGGATGAATGCATATTGTCCTTTTTGTCTGACCTTGAGCCTTGCTTTATCCACTCTTGGCTAGGAACTACAGTTGGCAAAGGAAGGCTGAGGAGGAGTTTGGCCTCTGTTGAAATCCTTTGTTCTTCTGTCACGGAAGTCACGCCTGCTCCATCCATCACAGATTTGGCCACCCAACATTTGACACCACAGTAATAAATATGATAACACCTCTTGAACTTTTCCTACATGCCAGCCACTGTACTAAGTACTTTAAAAATATTGTCACATTTAATCTACCTGATACTCCCATGAAGTAGGTTAGCTTTATATAGATAGGAAATTCCCATCTCCCTAAGTCAGGAGGATTTTCCATCACAGTGTGTATTTCCTTTAGGGGTAGACATCTTTCTTCACCTCTCCTCTTGTGAACCAAGGGCTTCCTACAAGGCCCTGTTAGTGATGTGTTCTCATGCTCCTGTGGCTTCATGGATGCTCCTAGGCTTACTGGCTTTGGAGTCTTGCACAGGTAAGCATCCTGGCAAGAGCTGTATCTGCTCTTCTTTCTAACTTCCATGGTGGGATGGGGGTAGGAGGAGACCTTTAAAAGACTGAGGATCTAAAGTCTTCAAAGTCCTTTTGAAAGCTGCAAGAGCATAAGAATGGGCCAAGGCTCTCTCAAAGGAACATCCCTGGATGTTATTGTCATTGGTGTATTTCTTGCCTTAGCACTAGAGTTATTCTCTTAGAGCCATAGATCCGATGAAGAAAGCCATTGACACTATGAATTAATGTGTGGAGAAGGGCCTCATCTCAAGGGCATTTCCTCTTCCTACATTCTGCCCTTGAGTCAGGACCCTTTTTTTCACATTGACTCAGCTGGCCCTCTTTGTAATGTCTATGGGTCATTTACTTCAGTGTATGGAGACTCTGGGAAACCAGGGTGATGTAGAAAAGTTTCCTACCTAATATACCTCAGTTTTTACTTGTAGGAAAGTGAGTGAGCTCTAGAACCAGTTCTGGGGTTACTTTCTTTTCTTTTTGAGAAAGAGAGAGAGCAAGTAGGGGAGAGGGGCAGAGGGAGAGAGAGAATCTTCAGTAGGCTCCATGTTCAGCATGGAGCCTGATGTAGGGCTTGATCCCATGACCCTGGGATCATGACATGAGATGAAATCAAGAGTCATACACTCAACCAACTGAGCCACCCAGGTGCCCTTTGGGTTACTTTCTTTTCTGGATTCCATGTCTGCTCCATATTAGGTCCGGGTTGAAACAATTTTCTTTCTCTTTTTCTTTTTTATTTATTTTGAGAGAGAGAGAGAGAGAGAAAGAGAGAGAGCAAGCATGAGCAGGGGAGGGACAGAGAGAGAGAGAGGGAGAGAGAATCCTAAGCAGGCTCTGCTCTGACAGCACAGGGCTCAAACCCACAAACTGTGAGATCCTGACCTGAGCCAAAATCAAGAGCCAGATGCTTAACTGACTGAGCCACGCAGGAACCCTGAAACAATTTCCTTTAAAGCCACCTACACAAGGCTGGACAATGTTCCCCTACACACTCTCCTCCCCTCCCCAAGCCCCCACTCCCAGAAACAGCAATGTTTAATAACTAATCAGCCTCCTTTTCCCATCCTTCAGCCATCAGGTAGGACTGCATCAGGCTTCAGCCAGCCTTAGTAGTTGGCCCAAACCTGTTATTCACTTTGGACCTCACCTTTGACCTTTGGAAAGTTGAATAGTCAAATGCTTATTTCAACATTATTCTTGGCATCTCTCAACTTGGCTGTGATCAAAGTCATGTGAAGGAATGGGTGACTGTCAAACCTAATCAGTTAAATCATCAGTGATGAGAACAAACAAGTCATTTGGATTCATCGTTAATATCTGAATCACTTTCAAATATTAGTGGGCATTCTAGATGTAACTTAGAGTGAAATTTTCCTTATGAATTTTTAAGTGTCGAAATTCTGTCAGTAGAAGTATAAACGCACACTTATTATTTTAAGAAAAATGCTGAATAATTAATGATTGTAAAAGATTATATTATATATAAAACAATGAAGAATTTTCACATAAAATAGGAAAATCAGTTGACAGTTAATATATGAGAAGAGGTAGTGTATTAGCCGGACAACTTTAAGAAGAACCTCATATACTTTTTGAGCCAAAGTATTTATAACAATTTAATAAATAGTATAAGTACTATTCAATTCAAAAAATAGTATAAAGCAGAGCAACAGAAATTTAACTAGATCATAATTCCATCTATGATTCCATTATATCATAATCTTTATAGAATTGATTGGTGTATTAGCATTTATCATGTTAAGTAAAATAATTGTTAAGAGCTATACATTCAGAAGGATTTTTTATTGAGGTGTAATTTACATACAGTTAACTATACAAATCTTAAGTGTACAACTCAATGGGTTTTCACAAAGTAAACATCCAGACCAAGAAAGAACATTTCCAGCTTACCTCTTACCCCTTGCCAGTTAGTACTCCCCAATATACCACTATTTTGAACTCCATCACCACAGATTACTTTGGAATTATGCTTGATTTTTAGTTACTTAGTACTATTTAGGTCATGAATCTTTTAAGAAAAAGTTTTATCTGGAAATTCTTTTCATTTTGAGAGGATGCACTAAAAGCATCATTATAGCCACTTCAAAATTTTGTGAGGAGGAGGTCTTCAAAACCATAATATCCATAAGAAAAAACATCAATATATATATAATTTATATATGGTATATATCAACTTATACAATTTATATTTATATTAATATATAAAGAGTTGTGAAAAAAAAAGGGAAAAAGTCAATACCCCCAAGTATCTTGCTTTCTATGCACCTCATTGAAACCATCTATTTAAAGTGATAAATGGGGTGCCTGGGTGGCTCAGTTTGTTGAGCATCTGACTTCGGCTCAGGTCATGATCTCAGGGTTTGGCTCATGGTGAGTTCCAGTCCCTCATCTGGTTCACCTCTGT
The DNA here is from genome assembly GCF_018350175.1 of Felis catus. Taxonomy (NCBI): domain Eukaryota; kingdom Metazoa; phylum Chordata; class Mammalia; order Carnivora; family Felidae; genus Felis; species Felis catus. The sequence goes on along the minus strand of NC_058373.1, from coordinate 71,767,099 downwards.
CAGCACAGAACCCGCTTTGGATCCTCTGTCCCTCTCTCTCTGCTCCTCCCCCGCTTGTGCGTGTGTGCTCTCTCTCAAAAACAAATAACATTAAAAAAATAAAGTGATAAACGCAGAGTATAATGACCATAGGATATATAGATTTACACTTTGTAATTTGGAATCTGGCCACAATGTGTATTTAGTGCACCTCTACTTCCAAGACTCAGCAACGTAGTGCCCCACGTTCTGCTTGAATTGTTCAACGTTCCGCTCTTTCTTTTGATCATCCCCTCCCTACCTTCCCTCCGCCTCCTCTCCAAACACCAGCCCACCCAGCAGGACTCTGCAGACTTGTCCTCTAGCTACTCATGAACATCACTCTAGCAGAAGAAGGCCTTCAAGGAAAGTTGAGTGGGGCATTTGCCTTCGTCGGCATGTTTGCCACCGTGGATTTGACTGGACAACTATTTGTTACTACTAGTGGTCATTATTAATTGCCTACCAGGGCTGAGGGCTGCTTAAGGCATCATAAATATCATTTCTAAATTTTCCTGCAATCCTATTGGGTAGGTGGTATCACTCCCATTTTGCTGTATGGAAGCACAGCTGCAGAGAGGTTCAGTAGTTTGCTCGAGGTCACTTGGCCAGGAACACTGAGCCAACCAAGATTTACACCCAATTTTATCTGTCTCCAAAACTGACTCTAACTCTGGTAAGGAGTACAGGAGCATGGGTGGTGTCGGGGAGGGACAGGTAGGGAACAGACTCCCCAGCTGGGAAGGGAAAGTCTAACAAGGTAATTGGACAGTGAAGTAGGGTGGGCATGGGCATAGTCAGTTTAGGACTGAAATAGAGAATGTGCTGATGATGGTGAGGGCTGCAGGCAATGTGGTGGCGGGGGGTGGGGGACACTATCAGAACAGAGCCAGTGTAAAGCCACAGCTTCTCCAGTTCTGCTCACTAGAGAGGGAGAAGTGGTGTCTACACCTGGGGGGACAGGGAGATGGCATTTCCACATCTCAAGCCCTCCGGCCTGGGCAGACCGCCAGATTGGAGAGCCAGAGAAGCACCGAGGCAGGAGAGATCATTATCAGAGGAAGGAAGCTCTGGCAGCTCCCACCAGCCTGTTTGTGACCAGCAGGCTCTGGGCCACGGAAGTCCCTTGAGGTCAAGGGAAATGTGATCCTGGAGCAGGGGAATGAAGCTGGGACACTCCCCTGACCCTATGCCTTCAGGCCAAAGGGATCTAGCCACAGCCAGGCCCGGGGTGGGGGGGTGGGGGGGCTGGGTCGGAAGAACAGTGGGCTGGAGAAGGGGGAGCCCGGTTAGAGAGGCAGAGAGAGAATGGATTAAGATCCCTGGAGAACCTCATAAACAGCTCTTGGCTAGAGACGTAGTGACCTTTATTGCAGCCAGCACAGGACAACTGGCTCTTCGGAGAGCTCTCAGGGGATATGGGTGAACTCTTACCTAGTTCTCTAGTCCCTATAGAGGTCTCTCCTTTTTTGCACAATGGTCAAGTACAAAGTACACCGTATTTAGAATAAGGAGTCCTAAGTGCAAGTCCAGGTTCTGCCACTAACCAGTTTGACAAGCTTTTTAATGAATTACACTTTCTCAAATCTCAATTTCCTGCCCTAAAGAAGGCACATAATCCCTCTCAAGTCTATCTCACAAGAACTCATGTGGCTCCACTATGAAAGCCTAAAATGCTACATAAATATGAAGTGGTACTTTGTTTTCTTTCTTCCCAGCTGCCTCTCCACACACAGGCCATGTCACTACCACGTTATCTGGGGAAGATTCCTGGTTTAGGAACCGGAGCAGCTCTGTCCATAAATCCCATACCCTTCTTGTCCATTTATTTCCCCCTCTTGTCACGCTGCCATGAAAAGAGGGGACAGGGGAGAGATGTACAAGGCACAGGCCAGGGAACCCATACTCTTAGCTTGCTCAACCCCTCTCTTGAGGGTAAGCTTCCGGGAAAACAGCAACAAAAAGATGAAAGACCATCTGTTCTGGAGCTTAGCCCTCCAACCTGTCTACCTCAGCTCACCCTCAGCCTCTCAGAAGAGCTAGGAAGGGCCCTAAGAGATGAGAGGAAAAGAACCTTCTGGACATATGAAGAGTGGCACAGAGGGGCGCCTGGGTGGCTCAGTCAGTTGAGTATCTGCCTTTGGCTCAAGTCATGATTTCAAGGTTTGTGAGTTTGAGCTCTGCATTGGGCTCGCCTCTGTCAATGCAGAGCCCACTTTGGATCCTCTGTCCCTCTCTCTCTCTGCCCCTCCCCCTCACTGTCTCTCTCTCTCTCAAAAATAAATAAACATTAAAAAAAAAAAAAAGACTTGCACAGAGGCCTGGAGAGGGAATTAAGGTACAGCCCATGAGGGAGGAAGGCTGCAAACCTAAAGGACCTAGTCCAAGTGCACAGGGACCAGCTTGAATTTCCCAGAGCCTCCTGCCTGGGGAGCGTCACAGGCTACAATGTAAGAAGCGACCAGTTGCTTCTTTTTGTACTTGCAGTTTGGATACTTCCCCGAGGTGAGCTTACATGTGCTCAGAGACACAGGCCTTTGGCTCTGGTGGCAGTTTTTACGGCCATTCTTGCAGGCTATGGTGGGGGTCTGACAGGTGGTGGCCACACTGGAGAAGGATTCATGCAGGAAGGTGTTGAAGTCTTTGCAGCGTTTCGTGTATTTGTTGATGTTGTTCATTGCAGTGTCGCATCCCTGGGGTTTGGGCTGCACGTGCTGCGTTGCAAACCACTGAGCTGCGGTCATGTTGCTGGGCTTGGCACTGACTGGGACCTCAGCTAGCCACAGCCCCAGCAGCAGGAGCAGGAGCAGAGGGCTGAATCCTGCTCTGGCTGCTGCCATCTCTCTCAGGGGAACAGTCAGGACGGAGGGCTGGGTTTGCTGGGGATAGAGAACAAGAGGTGAGAAATTAGTCTTCCTGTATGCGCTCCTTCTATCTCACCACTGTTACCCTCCACTACTGCCTCCTTCTTCCCTCACCCAGGGGTCTCATTCCTTCTTCCCTGCTCTGGGTGCCCTTCTCACCCACTGTGACCCCATCCCCCTCACCTTGCATCCTGTCTTCCCTCATTCTGTCCTCCTACTCTTTGTTCTATCTCCTCTCCCTCAAGCCCCATCCTCTTTGTGCCCTTATCCATTGGCTCTGTGTCTCATCTACTCCATGACACCCCCTGGCCCCCGTGTCCCCACTCTGTGCCTCCATCCTGGCATCACTCTCCTCTGTCCTGTGTGTGTGTCCTTATCCCTTCTTCCTTTGTCTATCTCATCCCTCACTCTCATCAGAGCCTGTCCCTGCTCTGTCCTCTCTCCTCACCGAGGTCCCTCCACAGGTCTCACCTCCTCACTGAGTTCTGCAGCTCCAGCTTAGCCCCTGTTTAGGCTGCCCCTACCTGCCACTGGCCTCAGATCACTTGCCTTTTAACTCCTTAAGAGCTGGCCTGAGCTACGTTGCTTCTGTTTGAGGGCGGGCTGGGGAGCCATCCTGGATCAGGAAATGAATCAGGTTCATGCCTTTCCACCTACATGTCCCAAATAAGTGGATACCTATGGAGCTAGTGTACCTGCCTAAACAGGTTTGGCAATGAGGAAGCTTCAAACCTCATGCTTAAAGAATAGATTTGGCCCCCAGCCACGTGGTTTTAATGACTCTAATAAAGCACCTGACCCAGGTGTCAACCCCAAACGAATTTCAAGAGAGCTGCCATTTATCCCCCATATACACCTTTGGTTCATTATACGGGAAGAGCCAGTCCCTGCAGTGGTAAGGATGGCTTTTTCTCTGACCTGATGAGATGCAGAGAGAACAGCCTAGAATATTTGTATGATTTCTTGTCATCAGGACTTCCTGCTTATCTTTTGGAGGAGATGGAGGAGACAGGGAAGTGGATGATTCATCACAGTCACGATGCCCAGCACCACCCCAACTCAGCTATTCTGTGGTCACTCACTCCTCTGGGCCCCTCAGTGCCAGGTGCTGAGCAGGGCCACCTGACTTTACCTGGAGAGGGCCCCCAACACCTTTCATCCCTCACTCTTTTCCTCCTTACTTTGTTAAAATTTTCAAAATTTAAACATCATCCAAATTTGAAAATGCCGTTGGGGGTGGCAGTTGCCTCATTCTGCCACAGGCCTTTATCTTGCAAGCCTTGTTCCTTGGGGTAGTTCTAGCTGTGTGGAAAGCCTGAGGTGGACTGGTCTGGGGGCTCTAGTGAGCTTGGCACAGGGCACTCAGGAGAACCGAGACACTGAGGAATAGAATCATCACCATCTGTGGGTAGGAAGGCCCGGGAAACTGAGATGAACAACAGTTTTGTTTTCAGGATTCATCTGTAAGTAGTAGTTGATCTCAGAACACTGAGTTCATGTTCATCCATGCAGTAAACACGTATGTATTGAGCGTTATGTGCTGAGGCACATAGATCAGTGAATAAAAGAGACAAACATCCCTACCTGTGGTGGAGCTTACATTCCACTGGGAGAAAGATAGTAAAAAATAAACATACACTTTGCTTGAAGTGATAATTGCTAAGAAAAAAGGTAGAACAAGAGGAAAGTCGGTAGGCAGTGATTTTTTTTCTTATTCAGCAAAGTGTATGTATTTCTTTTTAAATATTTAAATAATCTAAATCCAAGTTAGTTAACATACAGTTTAATAATGATTTCAAGAATAGAATTTAGTGATTCATCACCTAAATAAACACCCAGTGTTCATCCCAACAAGTGTCCTCCTTAATGCCCCTTACCCATTTAGCCCATCCCCACTCCCACAACCCTTCCAGCAACCCTCAGTTTGTTCTCTGTATTTAAGAGTCTCTTATAGTTTGTCTCCCTCTGTTTTTTTTTTTTTTTTAATTTTATTTTTGAGAGAGACAGAGATGGCGTGAGTGGGATAGGGGCAGAGAGAGATGGAGACAGAGAGTCCCAAGCATGCTCCATGCTACCAGCACAGAGCCTGATGTGGGGCTTGAACTCACAAACCGTAAGATAATGACCTGGGCCAAACCCAAGAGTCGGTCACCTAACCGCCTGAGCCACCCAGTCACCCTTCCCTCTCTGTTTTTATCTTATTTTTGCTTCCCTTCCCCTTTGTTCATCTGTTTTGTTTCTTAAATTCCACATATGAGTGAAATTAGATGTTTGTCATTCTCTGACTAAACTGACTTATTTCACTTAGCATAATACACTCTAGTTCCATCCACATTATTGCAAATGGCAGGATTGCATTATTTTTGATCGCCAACTAATATTACATTGTATATATACCACATCTTCTTTATCCATTCATCTGTCGATGCACATTTGGGCTCTTTCCATACTTTGGCTATTGTTGATAGTGCTGCTATAAACATTGGGGTGCATGTGTCCCTTTGGCTCAGCATTTTTGTATCTTTGGATAAATATCTAGTAGTGAAATTTCTGGGTCGTAGAGTAGTTCTATTTTTAATTTTTTGAGGAACCTCCATACTGTTTTCCAGAGTGGCTGCACCAGCTTTCATTCCCACCAGCAGTGCAAAAGAGATCCTCTTTCTCCACATCCTCGCCAACATCCATTGTTGCCTGAGTTGTTAATGTTAGCCATTCTGACAGATGTAAGGTGGTATCTCATTGTGGTTTTGATTTGTATTTCCCTGATGATGAGTGATGTTGAGCATTTTTTCATGTGTCTGTTACCATCTGGATGTCTCCTTTGAAAAAAATGTCTATTCATGTCTTTTGGTTAGGCAGTGATTTTTAAACAGGGACGTTAAGGTAGGCGATGCTGGGACAAAGACCTGAAGATGAGAAAGTGAATTTGTGCTTATGTGGGGAACAGTGGTCCAAACAGAACAGCACTGCAAAGGCCCTAAAGCAGACAGATGCCTGGGTGTTGGAACAGCAAGGAGGCCAGCGTGGCTGGAGCAGGTAAAGGATGATCAGAGCAGGTGAAAGATGCGTCAGAGAGGGACCAGTGGCCAGATCATGGAAAGCCTCAGAGACCTGTAAAGGATTCTGACTTTTACTCTGCACACACTGGGGAGGCCCTGGGGGTGGGGGTGTTCTAAGCAGAGGAAGCAAAAGGCCCTTGTTGTAGATTATAACTGTAGCGAAGCCATGTGAACGTCCTTGATTGTAAAGTTTGTGTTCTGGTCTAGAAGTCAGAATTTCAAGTCGAGAAGAGGAGATTTTTGTTTTGAGGGCGGTGGAACATGATTTTAGTAGATGGAGTGACCTGCTGAGGGTCAGGATGATTTTTGGAAGAAAAGGTGGTGTTGGAGATGGGAAGCACCACTAGATGGTGACAGAGAACCAGGAGCAAGTTCACAAAGGTCTCTGGCTCCTGTGCTCTGCCCTCAGGGAGACCTTGGCTGTGGAACAGCATTCACTGCTTTGTTAAGGTGCCTGAATCTTTGCAGTTTGAACTTCTGGATAGAGAATTATGCCTCTGCTGCTGTAGAAATGCAAATGTTTGGAAATAAAATTCATGGTTTAAAGCAGACTGTGGACAGAATGTGGATCAGCACAGGCCTGTCCAGCCCTGGACTGGAGGGGGGGGGGGTAGGTAGGGGGGTGGGAAAGAGCTCATTTGAATTCCTAGCCAGGACTCCTCACTTCTCATTATTCTAGAGTGCGATGTTTCCAAACCACGACTTGCACTGCCCTGTGCTCTTGTGTTTTCCTGTCATTATAATTATCCCAGTTTGCTCTTCAAATCCATTATGCTGGGTTCTCCAGAAGGCCACCTTAGTGCTGCATGAAAGTAAAACACAGCCCTACTGTGTCTCAGGCCGAAAGGGAGAGACAGTAAAGGTTTAGGTTTGCACCCAAAAATTAAAGGGTTGAAACTACCATCTGCACAATTCAAGCTGAAACCCCTACTTTGCCTCAATTATTTGGAGAAGGCAGGTGATTTTGTTTATTTGCCCAAAGTATCCAGCTTCCAAGATCTGCTTCACTTTGCAGTCAGTGGGATAATTTTGCCAGTTCTCCTACACCACATGTAAGGGGCAAGAGAAAAAGATGGAGGAAGGGGGACAAGATTAGGGAGAACAAAAAGGGTCAGGTATCAGGCCAAGGACTGATCAGGGAGTCTGGCAGAAGGGAAAAGAGAAAAATTAGAAAGGGGTGAGCAAGAAGACAAAATAGTGGGAGAAGATGGGAGTGAAGAAAGCCCCTCACACAAGCAACCTCACCCCAGGGATATGAGGTAGCTACCCTCTGCTTTCTCATTCTATCGCCGCAGCCACTGCTCTTTGCCCAGCCACTCCCAGGCTAATGCCATGCTGCTGCATGTGTGTGTGTGTGTGTGTGTGTGTGTGTGTGTGTGTGTGTGTGTTTGTGTGTGAGTGTGTGTGTGTGTGTGTGTTTAAAGTCACTGGGGCGGGTGCTGTGAAAATCCCAGCAGTGCCAGGTGGACCTCTGCCTGTCTTCCCCACAGGACAACAGCTGCCACTTCCTCTCGCCTGGCTGAGAGGGGGTGAGGGGAGCTGGCTGGGAGGAGGGCCGGGCCTGGATTGGTGCCCACCCTTCAGAGCCCGGCCTCTCCCCCTTCCGGAGTTCCACACAGCTTCTGGATACCGATGGAAAGCCCGTGAGAGTTTCCCTACAAACAGGAGCAGATCCAAGTTCTGTTACCCTAATTTTGTTGCTCCTATAGGATAAATAAAGGTAATGGGCTCATTTCTGTAGACAGGGAAAGTGAAACGAACAGTAAGTTAGGGTCAGATGTGGGACTTGCTTTGGGTCTTTGAATTCTCATGACCTTTCCTGGAACAGCTGTGGATCTGGAGGCGGCACGGTACTGACAGAGGTTGGAATCTTTATAGCTCCCAAACCAATGCTTTTAGACAAGCTGGGATGTAGGAGAGGGAGACCTGCTCCGGGGTTGAGAGGCCTCATTAGGTCACTCTATCTCGGGAGCCACTGGCAGTTCTCCCTTTATCTGCAGAATAAGATTCAAATTCTGCAGCCTGATATTCAAGGCCTGCCACAATTTGGCAAACCCATCTTTCGAACTTTGTCTCTGACTTCTCTTCCACCGAGAGCCTCAATTCTAGCCAAGCTGGTTTTGTCTATTTTCTTAAACATACCTTTCATAATCTTCTTTATCTCGGTTTAATTATTGACTGTTCCTTGAGATGCATCCCAAGGTCCCAGGATGACCCTCCTCTCACACAGAAAATTTGCTCTGATCTTCCCAATTCAGAGGGATCTTTCTCACCTCTAAATTCCTACAGTTAGGGGCACCTGGGCGGCTCAGTCAGTTGAGCTTCCTACTTGGGGTCAGGTCACGGGCTCACAGTGTCATGAGTTTGAGCCCCGCATCAGGCTCTGCGTTGACAGTATGGGGACTGCTTCGGGTCCTCTGTCTCCATCTCTCTCTGCCCCCCACTCCCCGTCCGCCCCACTCTCTCAAAAAATAAGTAAACATTTAAAAATAAATTCCTACAGTTACTGTCTTCGAGATGTGTACTTTTCTGCCTTAAATCATTGGTTATTTCTTCACATTTATCATTTTCCTCCAGTTTAGACTATCAATCTCCAGAAGACAAGGACCATCTGTTATACTTCTTTTGTACTTCTCACAGGGTGTAGCTTAGTGCCTTGCATATAAGTGATCTTAACTGATTTGATCTCTGGGTTAGAAGGCATTCATTCGGCCCCTGGATGACCCCAGTCATGCGTGGGACCCCCAGCAACCTGTAGCATTGGTTGGCAGATGGAGGAACTGACAAGGCAGCTCCTGGACTTCAACCCTGGGGCTGAGGTGAAGTAATGACAAGAAGGTTGAGATGCATGAAGTGATCCCTTTGGGTTCAAAGACAACCCAGGAAGCGCCCATGACCTGGTCTGCTTGTTGGAGGAATTTGGGTGGACAGGGCAAACAGTGACATTACTGATTGTGGTGAGCTCACTTTGGGCAGAATCTTGGGGTTCCTCTCATCCCAGGGAATCACCGTTGCACCTGCCACTCTAGCCAGCTGTTCTAGAAATGCTTACCACTAAGGAGAGGAGGTAGGAGAGAACGTGTAGAAGACTACAGGCAGAGAGTCACCTTGACAGGAAAAATGACTCAAAGTTATTTCAACGGTGAACTCTCAGTGCCCCTTTTGCTGGCAGAAAAACCCAGCACCACTGAAAGCAAAATCTAACAAAAACATTTCCAAGGTCTGCCTATTTACTGACCCTTTTCAATATATGAGGTATAAGTAATTCTGCCATTGTTAGAAAATCGGATTCACTCATTGGACCAGGGTTTTCTTTTCTATTTTTTTTTTAATTTTTTTTCAACGTTTATTTATTTTTTTTTTGGGAGAGAGAGAGACAGAGCATGAACGGGGGAGGGGCAGAGAGAGAGAGGGAGACACAGAATCAGAAACAGGCTCCAGGCTCTGAGCCATCAGCCCAGAGCCTGACGCGGGGCTCGAACTCACGGACCGCGAGATCGTGACCTGGCTGAAATCGGACGCTTAACCGACTGCGCCACCCAGGCGCCCCTCTTTTCTATTTTTTTAAGTTTATTTTTTGAAAGTAATCTTTACACCCAACGTGGGTCTTGAACTCAGGACCCCAAGATCAAGAGTCACATGCTCTTCTGACTGAACCAGCCAGGTGCCCCAGACAAGGGTTTCTCAACCTCAGCACTATTTACATTTTGATCTTGATAATTCTTTGTTGTGGGAGCTGTCTTGTGCAACTGCGGATGTTTAGAGGCATCCCCTGGCCTCTTACCCACTAGATGCCAGTAGCCCCTTCCGGTTGTGACGATCAGACATGTCCCCAGAAATGACCAAATTGCCTTCCCCTCGTTGAGAACTACTAAATTGGACATAAGACCTTGAGCAAACTCCTCTTTCTCTCTCAAACTTAGTTTCTTCATCTCTAGGGGAATTCTCGTGTATGTAAAGCCTGGAGTACTGAGGCAATGAATTCCACAAATCTCAGGCTGAGGGAGCAGATGAAACCATGACAAGGATGTCAGCGTGGAAGCAGCAGGGCTATGGATCAGGACCTCGAGGACAGGATTTTAAAGACCGGGCCTCTAGAACTACAGTCTGGAACCTGAAGGTCCATCATACATTCACCCCCTTTCCGAGGCCTTTGTAACATATGCTTATATGTGTGTCTTTCCTGCTGCATTATAAATGTAATCTGGGCTGGAGCTGTTTTATTTACCTTTGTATTGCCCCAACGTTTGTCATACTGCTTTTCAGAGGGTATGTAACAACTAAAAACTAAGTTCAAAAAATCTTAAGGTAATCCACACAGGGCCTGACTAATAATAGAAAGCTTCATGAAGATGAAGCTTAAGTCAGGTGTCAGAGGGGGCTCTACACTGGCAGAGCGGGGATGGGGGGAGGTCACTTGGATCATTTGGGGAATATAAGGGGCTTTGCCAATATGGAGTTGGGGAAAAAGTGAGTCGGTGTAGAACCTAGGAGATAATATCCAGTTATAATTGTTTATACACTGTGTAATGGTTGAAAGTCATGTTCATGATGACCATCTCACTTTATTCTTGTAGTCTTATGAGGCAAGAAAGGTATTAGTCTCATTTTATAGATGAGGAGGTAGAAATTCCGTAGGTTATCTATATCAGGTACCGAAGTCTCTCCTCTACAATGTGCTATTCCATTTCTGTAACTGTGTGTGCAGAGCTGAGTGGTGATAGGTGGGTAATGAATGAAGGAAGAAGACGACCAAGGGCCATGACAAGCCCTTTCCTCTTCTCAGGGAAGCTGCAGCCTTGAGCAAATAGGGAAGAGGAGGCATGCTTTGAGGTGGGGACCACAGCAGCAGACTTCCTCACAACAAAGATATGAGTCAGCTAGTCTCAGGAGCCACCCTGCATGGCTCCCACTTGGTGCTGGCTTGTAGACCCAGACTGAAGGATACAGGCGAGTCACCTGCCCGTGTAGGCTTTTCCTTCACTCGCTTGGCTGTGCACACTTCCCTGGGGAGGTCTTCCAAGCAGAGGCTTCTTAAACAGGATCTCTGGGTTGAGTCTTCACGTGAGCTAGCTCAGTGGAGGTGATGGCGGCAAGAGTGGGAGGAGGAGAGGAACAGTATCAGGGGTAAAGGAGGCGGCATGAACAAGGACAAGGAGGTGGAGGGTGACACAAAGGGGGAAACAGATGGGGATGGGTATGCAGTTGGAGACATGGCAGGGGTCAGGTCATGGAGAGCCTTCTGTCTGTCCTATGAGACGCAGAGCCTTACTGGAGATGGAGAGCATGTGGTGTCCAGGAAAGGGGGGAGCCTGAGGAGGGGCAGAGATAGGGATGGAAGGGACACGTTCTTAGTCTTAGATAAGACTGTCAGGACTGTGGGACTGATGGACTTATGCTCATATTAAGTACTCACCATGTGCCAGGCACTGAGCTACAAGCTCTTGATATACATCTTAATGAATTCTAATACTGCCGTGAGGTATATAAAGTATTACCCCTATTAGTAGATGAAAAATTGAAGCTGATAGTGTTTTAGCAAACTTAGATTGGAGATACATAGCCTGTAAGCAGCAAAGCAAGGATTCAGCCAGGATTTCTGGTCTGTTTTACTCAAAAGCCTTGCTCTTACCCACCTTGCAACCACAGGTGGGGTCAGGGAGAATGAGGGGTCTAGGATCACCTGTAACAGAGGAAACAGAGACAGACAATACAGGAGGAGAAGCAAGTTCAGTTTTGGACTTCAGTTCATGCTTCCAGGAAGAGCAAGGCTAGGGGGAACATGAACAAACAATGCCAGTACTCTGATACCTCCAGTACTCTGCACCACCCCCAAATTACCCATTGGCCTTGGAACACTCAGGGGTCTGTGTTCTGACTCCTCCATCCCATTCTTCCTACTAGGAGGCCCACAACCCAGACAACATCCTACAGGGAGGCAAGGCTGAGAGGCATGTGGAAGTCAAGGACAGTGGCTGGCAGACTCTAGAGGGCTAACTCTTTAGTTCTGATGAAGGGGCAGGTATTGACGAAAAGAGGAGTCCTGCCCTTTCCCAGCATGACAAACTATATTGAGAGTCTGATTCTCTGGACTCAGATGGCCCATACTTCCTCAAGTACAACTCAACCTGTGTAACCCAACTTGACAAGCCTGAGGCTTCAGGGTCAGTGTGCTTCAGTTTCCAGGAGTGCTCTGACTCTGACAGGGCCTGAAGTTATAGGTGAGGGAGTTGGTGTGACAGTGTGATTGTGACTGGTGGGAAGGTGATGATGGGGACTGTGGGGAGTCCACAACGAGGTCTCTGATTCTCAACCCAGCACTCTAGAGGGAGGCCCTTGAGTGCATGTGTGGCCTCCTGGGCCACGGTGAGTGGGATGAGTGGCAGACCCTCTGTTCTCTGAGGGTTAGGAACAAGCAGCACCTTGTTCCTCAGAAACACAACAGTGTTTTCCTCCTTACCTTTCCGCAAAGAGGGATCTATGGACCAGAGAAAACATCAAAGAAAGCCCAAGAACGTAGGGCCTTTTGGCAGGGAGCTGGAACTAAGTGTTCCGATGACAGCAGAAAGGAGGGGACCAGACAGCAATGTCCCTATCCTCCCACCCACCCAACCCCCTCAGTCCAGGGGCTCTTCAAACTCAGGGGACGTGACCTCCTCCCAGACTGGTCTTTATCTAGAAATTTCTGGTCTCTTCTCACCTTTGGGCTGTCTTTGGCTCCAGGCAAGAATTCCTACTCTTGTCCCACTGGTCTTCCAGCTCCTGCCCTTTCTCCAGAGCAGTCAGAGAATTGTGCTTCAGCCTGTTCCTTCAGTCCCCTTTGAATTTTTTTACCAGAAAGGTTGACCAGAGCCAGGGATGATTGGGAAGAGTCACTCGCCCAAGGACCAGTTGGACCTCTTCTTCTGTAAGTGTTACAGCTCATGGACCGGCTGAGGCTGAGACCCTGAGGTGGACCAAGGGAGTGGGGGGAATGGCTAATATAAGGTGGACAACCAGCAAGTGTCTCCTCTCTCTGGGGCATGAGAACTTGGGCTAGGTGATATTTGAAATACAGTACAGCTCTTAGGGTATAGGGGAAGGCTGCGGGGACGCTGGAGACTGTGGGAAGGGGCAGACAGCCACTCTAGGCCCACCTCTGCCTCCAACCACCTTAACTCTACCGGCAGGAGGAATGGCAGTAGCTGTGGCCCGGCTTGTGTTTCTCCAGCTTGCTTTCGGGCCAGCTCTGGTTGTGGACATCGAGATGCAGATTGCCATCAAGGACTTCCACATGCTACACGTCGATTATCCCAGGGTGCACTACCCAAAGGGTTTCCAGGGCTACTGTAATGGTCTCATGGCCTATGTACGGGGCAGAAACCAGAAGAGCTGGTATTGCCCGCAAATCCATTATATGGTGCATGCCCCCTGGAGAGAAGTCCAGAAGTTCTGCAAGTACAGTGAGAGTTTCTGTGAGAATTACAACGAATACTGTACATTCACAGAGGACTCCTTCCCCATCACGATCTGTTCTCTGGCCCCTAATCAGCCGCCCACCAGCTGCTACTACAACAGCACCCTAACCAACCAAAGGCTCTACCTGCTCTGTTCCGGAAAGCGTGATGCGGAACCGATAGATATCATTGGTGTCTACTAGGAAAGGGAGGCTTTCGATTTGAACTACCCCCTACTGCCACCATACACCAGCCTGTTCCCATTCCCAAACCTCTGATTTCTGATACAAGGCTTCCTCCCTGACTTCAAAGGCAGGCAGGGCCCCCTCCCAAGAGACCAGGGAAGTAGGACAAATGTCCAGAGCTTCAGTCACCATGCAAATTCATACTGCCTTGTAGACCCTTTCCAACTTGTTTACCTCCTCTCTTCCCCCATCATCTTCCTTCTCCCACAGACAGCCTTACCCACCCAAGAAGCTGACTGTGTCCAGTTGGCAGGGACTGTCCTTCCACTGGGCCAGATCCTGAATCCTGGATGGAGGCCCAGAGCCTCAGCTCACACCATGACAACAGGCACCCAGCTCCATGTCTCAACTCCCCATCCCCACTACCCTTCTCTCCTCAGCTGTCCCCATCTCCCTTATGATTCTCTCCACTCACTCACCTACATGGTAGGTACCTCTAGCTAGAGGTCCTCCCCAAGACCCTTAGAGTCTTTCTAGCCTCACTTCTCCAGAATGCCCCTCAGTCCCCAGTCTGTTCCTCTCTATGAAATCATTGCTCTTCTCTCCATGTAACCTGTTCTTTCTTCTCTCCTTCTACCACAGAGCCCAGGGTAGTTTCTCCCCTACACTCCCCTCCTTTAGTCTCCCTGTATTCCTCTCTCTGACTTCTTTTCCTTCCATTCTTCTCACTGTGGCTCACTGGAGTTTCAAATGATCTTCTCTGACCTGTTACCCCCAAGATGACTGCATCCCTTTCCTTCCCAAAGCTCTTCCTGACAACCCGCCCCCACCTCCGGTTACAGGGTCTGCCACTGACAAGACAGGTGTGAGGTGAGCCTCGCTGTGGTCACAGAAGGTTTTAAAACCACACCTTGAGTTATAGAAGATACAACCACTGGATGAAACTGGGTGAAGGGTATGTTGGACCCCTCTGTACTATTTTTGTAATCTTCCTATGAATCTAAAATCATTCCAAAATAAAAATATAAAAATATATCTGAAGCCATTCTGATTTCATTCCTTTTTCTTCGGCACACAGGCACTCCTGCTCTGGGAGTCCTGGAGGCACTCACCTCTGGCCATCTTCCTGGGCTACCCTTAGCAGTCAGTAGGATTTTCTGTTCCATGTCTCCAACACCACCTGGGCTACAACAGGGGAGGGAGGTGGAGGGACAGGGAGGGGTCTAACAAGTGGTGTCTGGGTCATACTAGGTCCAATCGGGAATTGCCACTTCCCTTTGGGAGATAAGAAGGGTGGATACCAGAAATGTATGAGTGCAAGGAGCAAATGCTTTTGCCTCCACATCTGGTTTATCTCTTATCCCCAAATATATTCCTCAGCTCTGTTCTTAGACGCAGTTGTAGAGGGGAATGCTAACCTAGGGCTGGGAGGCATGAGGTTAACTAGAGAAAGGGTGCAGAACTCAAAACCCTGACTCCTGGGGTCTTCTCTTCTCTCTCTCTGCACCAGTGGGTCTATCTATCCCTCTCTCTGAAGGAAAGACAGAGCTCATTGGCTGATGCACACACAGATGTTTATTGTTCCCTACGCTCCTCTGTGGTGTGTAAGATGCTGGGTCGAGGACTAACTGACCCTAGTTGTTGAGGCTACTTCTCATTTGCTGCTCTTCTTATCATAGGTGCCAGCACCCTTGTAGCCACTCACATAGCCTGACTTGTCGGTCATCTCTTCCCGTCCTGTGATGCCTTTGCCTTTGCCACTCTCGTCAAAGCGCTCCTTGTGGGTGCCGGTGTACTTGCTGGTGTCCGTCAGCCGGCTCACTCCACCCACCGTTGTTGCCTTCTGCAAGCCAGAGGATGATGGGTCTGATCCTTCTCTCTTCCCCTTTGCTGTCACACCCCTTCTCTAAAGATGGACTTTGGTTCTGCTAGGACCCAGTGCTCTATTCTACTGTTGGCATGGGGCTGCTTTCTTTAGGGCCCAGATGCAGCCATGGGTAGGAACGTGGCAAGAGCCATCCACTCACAAAGGTGGAGGAGTCTGGTGTCTGGGAATGAATGGGGTGTGTGTGGAGTTTTCTGCTTCCAGAGGAGCTATTTTGACCAGGCGGCAGCCAGAGGACTTCAACCCCAGACCCAATATGCAAGGTCCCTCCAAGTGGGAGGGCCCTATTTGAAACCTAGAATAGAAGGGGCTTTAAATAGAGAGGGGACAGGGGGCACCTGGGTGGCTCAGTCCATTAAGCATCCTATTTTGACTCAGGTCATGATCTCACGGTTTGTGAGTTAGAGCCCTGCATTGGACTCCGTGCTGAGAGCTCAGAGCCTGGAGCCTGCTTTGGATTCTGTATCTCCCTCTCTCTGTGCCCCTCCCCTATCATACTCTCTCTCTCTTTCAAAATTAAATAAACATAAACAGAGAGGGGACAAATAGAGAACAGACAGTGGGTGGGAGGCAGGAGGGCAGATATTACATCTTATACAAGAGTGGGAGGAGGAGTGGGGATCAGATACCAAGTCCTTTGCACTCAGTGTTCCCCCAGAGCCCACAGGACACTTGGAAACAAGGCTTAACTTTATTATTAAAATAGATGTGGACCTTTCCCTCAGCCACAGTCTCTTCATCCCTGAAATTACTAGATGATCTCTAAAGTCTGTTCCAATCCCAACAGTGCCCCAGAGACTTTCTGCCTTGTCTCCCTACAGTATTACTAACGACAGAGGTTAGGGACATTGGAAGTGGGAAGGGAGATAGGAGCAGCAGGGATTTAGAGAAGTAGATTCAAGGGTTAGGGATGAAGAATGTCACTCACAGTAACACCAGTGGTAGCTGGATCCTTGCCTTCCATGAGTTTATAAATGTTCTCCAGAGCTTCATCTGGCTTCTTGTCTTTGAATCGTTTCTGGCCCAGCTCCTTCATTGCTTCCTGGAACTGCTGAAATGTGATGGTTCGGGCATTCTTGGCTCTGGTCAGTCAGACAGAAATCCAGGAACTCTGGAACATGAATTCATAACCTTCCAAGGCCCAACCCTTCCCTGACTGAGATTTGGTCTCTTGACACTGAGGGTCCTGGGACAGGGAACAGCACAGGACCAGGTACCCAGCAGGTGCTCAGTAGACCCATTATTGTGTCCTCCCACATGAACCTTTCTAGGTCCCACTGCCTTGTGTGCCTGGCCCCCATCTCTGGCCCCTTACTTGACTTTGCTGAATACGATGTCCACATCAGTGGAGGTGACTATCTTGCCATCCATGATGCCACAGTCTTTGCATAGCTTGGAGAAGTTCTTATTGTTCATTTCAGTGCCACTGCTTGATGATTCTCCAAAGACAGCAAACCGCTGGAACGTTTTCCCTGCTTCTGATGCCATGATCAACTGGAGGTGGGGGAGGGCCGCAGGGAGGAAGACTTGGGGGTGAGGGAGGAGGGGAAGGGACGACTGAGGAGTAATGAGGATGGGTGTTAGTCAACAAAATAAGAATCAGCAACAGGAACAAAGTCCCTCCTCCCTGTTCTTCTCTTTCCTTTCCCCCCATCGCTTCCATCCCCCCTACTGTTCCCAGCACCAGGGATACTAGTATGGATCCTACATACTGAATAATCACCACTACCACCTATGTCTTCACCACTTTTGTGCACCTGAGAGTAGCCGGATGGTGTCTGCCCCTTCTCAGCCTTTGTTTATAAGTGTGTGCAGATATGTGGGAACCAGCTGGTTGGGGAGACTATGTAGCAATGGGGAAACAGGGGAGGAGAGGGAAGCTTCTATGACCTCAGCAGTGTTTATGTGACATCAGCTTGAAGCTACAGCCTGAGTCTTGGGAGAGGGGTCCTTCATTTCCCCACTTTGCATTGAGCAAGTTGCCACCCTTCTGATCTTTCCAGCTGATCAAACTTCCCTCATCATTCCCCCCAGCCTGACCCAGTCCTCTGGGTCCTGGTCATATTGGTTTATGGTCTGTCCCACAGTGCTGAGAGGAGCCCAGGGAAGGGGTTAATGGAAACAGATTGGCATCAGTCCAGCAGTGCCCTCCTTTCTAGTCTCAAGTCCAATTAGTGACCAACATGGAGAATCCCAGTGGCTTTGACACACCAACCTCAGTAGGAACTTTAATGTTATTTTAATGTTCATTTTTTGAGAGGTGGGGAGGGGCAGAGAGAGAGAGACACACACAGAATCTGAAGCAGGCTCCAGAGTCTGAGCTGTCAGCACAGAGCCGGACATGGGACTTGAACTCACAAACTGTGAGATCATGACCTGAGCTGAAGTCAGACTCTTAACTGATTGAGCCACCCAGGCGCCCCCACAAAACTATTTTTTATCCATTAATCCTGCTCAAGAATGCTCTAAGGATCTTCAGTGACAAGACAAAAAAAAAACTGTCAAGGACTTTCACACTTGGCCCATGCTTTTATCAAACATCACCTACCTCTCATCAATATTATTCTTCATCTGGGGGCCATAATGACTTTAGAGGCTAGCTACCTCATGGTTGAAAGAGAATAGCCTTGGAGTGGGATGAATCTGGGTAGGGATTTGAGTCCTAGATTTGTCATTTACAGCACTGGTTGGTTGGCCTTGGGCAAATCACTAAAGCTGCTGTTTCAGAAATGTCTGAGCTGCGGTTCCTCACCTGTACTGTGTAACAATAAAACTTACCTTATAGTATTGTGGGATGATATATGGGAAGTACCTTGCACCTACTAGCTACTATTCAATTCTTCCCAGTAACTTGTGTATTTCTTCTCCCACGCTTTCCCTCTTGCTCTTTTCTTCCTGGATAGAACGTTCCTTTCTCCCACTCAAATACCCTGTGGTTGTAATCCTCATGGGTGGTACACTCTAGGAAACAACAACAACAACAAAAACCCTTTTCCTCCGAATTATAGCAAAATAATGGTTCTTAGTCTGTGGGCTGCAGTCTCCTGGGGAGAGGATTTCTGATTTATTGCAAGGGACCCTGGGATTTATATGTACAGAAAATATTGTCAACTGAATAAATAGCACGCTTTGCACATGTAGATATTACTACATACATAGGTATTAGAAATATCAGAATTCCGTACAAACGGCAGAGCCTGACTGGCTTGGTCTGTGCAGCACGCATGTGACTCTTGATGTTGGGGTTGTAAGTTCTTTGTAGTTTGAGCCCCACATTCGGTGTAGAGGGTACTTAAAAATAAAATCTTAAAAAAACAACCTTATTTAAAAGTATTGTTGAATTCATGGTTTGTCTCCGTCAAGGGATACTAAAACCATCAAGTGGGAATGGAAATCTCTCATCTCCCACTTGAGAAGAATGGGAAACACTTGGCACAGGATTTTTTGTCTAAACAATTAATCTTCTATAGACATCATTTTTCTTAACTTTCTGTCTTTATTCCTTCTCCCACCTACTTCATCATATGCTTCTAGAACAGATATGACCACCCTTCACACTTCTTTGAATTGCATCTATACAGTGGCTGGCACACAGCAGGCTCGCAAAACTGTTGCTTAACTGAAGGTACAGTTTGAAGCTGCTTCTGGCCCAAGAGAAGGGAGTTAGAGATTAGCCTGGTTGGGCGACTTATGGCTGGGCTGGGACCTACCCTGACAAAGGGAACCCTACCTTAGGGCAGAACCAGCCTCATTTCTGCCTGCAGGAGCTGAGACCCCTAGGCCTCGGAAGCAAACAGATCCCAGTGGAAATTTCCCACCTCCTGCCCGCCCCACGCCCCTGCGTAGGCCCCTTATCAGGTTCCCCCTGAGTCATCCTGACCCAGAGACGAATTTAGATGCTGGAACCTCCAGGTCCTTCCCTCCCCCACTCCAAGTAACACTACTTTATACACATCAGAGAACACTGCAGGCGGAAGCTCTAGGCATTCTTTCTTCCCCAGCTCCTGGGGGGCTGGTAAGACCTCTCTCCTGCCCTACACAGCTCTGTCTATGATCCTAAGGCCAGCAAGCTTTTCCTTGTCCAGGAGAGTGTTAAACTGGCGTCCAGAGGGGAGAGGGGACTAGGCAAGCTGCCAGGGTGCCCAGCCTCTGGGCCAGTTTCTGAGGGAAACAGTTATGAAGAGGGTGGGGGGAGGGAAATGAGGAAAACTTCGATGTTCCAAATTGGGAGAAGGTTCGGGGGTCCTTTAGATATGAGGTTGTTGAGACCCGGGGTTTGATCCTGACTAGTTCTCCTACTCTGGGTCACCTCCTCCCTCTTGGCCCCTCCTTCTTTCCAATAGACCCTGCCAAGTGGGGATGAAAGGGGCATTGATGTTCCTTGGATGGGAGGGGGTTGTGGGTGGTGAGGGGGGTGGGGGGGGTGGTTCCCAGGCAGGAGGGGGGAGGGCAATTTGGGGGTCTTGGGGGGGGCAGCTTGTGCTGGTGTTGCGGTTGGCAGCTCCAGTTCCATTGGCCATTGTTCCCAACTGGCCTGCCGCCCAGCCCCCGAAATGGTAACTCAGGAACCAGGCTGAAGGAAGATGGGGTGGGAACCCTGGTGGGGTGGGGGTGGGGGCGCTGGAAGGGTGCAGGTGGGGAGGAATTCAATCTGGTTTCCTTTTGTCTAAGACAACTTAGGAACCCCTCGGCCACCCAACTATCCCATTCCAGGTGGCCTTCCTCTAGGGGCACAGGGAGGGTGCATCTAGGGTGGGGGTCGGATAGGGTTAGTGAGCAGTCTAAGACCGCAAACCCACCCCAGGCCCCGAAAGCGACACGCAGCAGTCTCTGAGAAAACACCGCCTGGGCACTGAGATACAGCCGGGCCGAGCCTGTCTCACCCTCCTCCTCTGCGCCGGACTAGGAGGGGTTACCGCCGAAGCCACAGGGTCTCTTGGGTTCCAGCCCGGGACACAGCGTCCTCCCCAAGCCCCTACTCCACCCCCGCAGAGTTAACTCCGCCCCCACGCCTGTTTACCCTAGAGTCAGAGCCCCTGGGGGTCCCTGGCCCCTCCTCCGTCCCCCCTTGGGGCCTTGACCCGGGAGTCCCCGTTGGCCATCCTCGCCCCCCCTCCTGCGATCTCCCTCTATTTATAGCGGCCCCCCGCATTCCCCGCCCCCCCTCCCCGCCTTGTTTTCCAACTTCTCAGCAGCCGAGAGCTGGTGTCGGGACGCAGCACAGAGAGGAGGTACCAGGACCCTGGGCACCCCGAAGTTGAAACTCCTGCGCCCTCGACGACCCCCACCCCCACCCGTTGGTGCTAGCACACCTGCCCCTCCCAGCGGGCGAGACCCTCGCCTCCTCCGCGGCGATCCCCGCCCACCTCCTTCTTCCTTAACCTAGCTCTGTGTTTACGGGCAAGCGGAGTCGAAATCGTGGGGTGTCAGCACCCTGGGTTCGTCTCCCCCCCTGCCCGTCCTCATACTGGGTCTGGGGGCGAAGGAAGGAACCACAGTGCGATAGGCAGATCCAGGTCAGGGGTGGGGGCGGTGTGGAGGGCAGGCGTGAGGATCCCTTGCAGGACTAAGGGATCCCCGCACACCCCACAACCGCTCGGTTGCGGGGGGATGTCGTGGGGAACGCGAGCAGAACGCGGAAGCACCCAGCAGTTTGCTTCCCTTAGGGTACCCCTCGGGTCCCCCGCCCAGCCCCTCCCTGAGCGGCAGACAGCCTGGGGCGGGATAAAGGGGGGGCGTGTTTACTGGGGGTCTGGGGCGGATCTGCAGGGAGCTGTCGGCCCGTGGGCGGGCTGGGGCGGGCCGGGGGCGGGTCTGTGGGGAGCCCGAGCCGGGCGGGCCGGAGAGTCAAAGGCAAGTGAAGGTGGAAGCGGCCGCGGCGGCAGCAGGTAGGGGGAGGGGCGGGCGAGGGGCCGCAGGGCCTGGATGGCGCCAGTCGGGCCGGTGGGCGGTTTGATCCCTATCCCTCGGAGCCGACAGCTCGGGGGAAGGGGCCCGCAAGGAGGGGGCGCTGCGCTGCGGCGCACAAAGGCGGAGGCTCCGCGAGCGGCAGGGCGTGTTTGGGGCGTGCGCGAGGTTGTGTCCAGGGTCCCGGGCGCTCCGCGCCGGCCGCGCTAGGGTGTCGGTCCCCACGCGGGCGAGCAGCGTAGGTGCGGACGGGTGCAGGTCCGGGTCAGTCCCATCCTTCCTACCCATCCCTTCCCAGCTGGCGCTTGGCCCTTGCGGGTCGTCGGGGCGGGAGGGCCGGGGGGGGGGGTGCTGGGAGGAGACTGTGGGGCCGCCCTCCCTTCCCTTCTCCGCTCTGGGCACCCACACCGAGACTGGGTGGAGGAGAGACTCGAAGGCACGAGGCTTTTTAAATTTCGTTTTTAAACGTTTAAGTGCGAAACAGTCATGCTCAGCTACCCTTATCTCACTTGAGAGCTGTCAAAAATCTTGAGGATCCCCTAGTCCCCACTTGTAGTTTGCAAATAGGAAATTGAAGCCAAGAGAAGTAACTGAGTGGGCCAAGGTCACACCCTCAGCGACAGAGCCGGGACTAGAATCCAGAGGTTCCGACACAAGCCACGCTCTTTCCTCCACATCAGCACTTCCTTCTCTCCTCCCCCAGCCTGGGCTGATACCTGCTCTCCGTGTTGCCCCGCAGGCCCCTCCAGCCTGTATTGATTCTAGCTGAAACCTAGAGAAGACATGTTCATTGGACTCAGGGGTACAGATTAGGGAGGGTTAGTGACCTGGGGAGGGTGGGTGACCCAGGTAGTTCAGATCTTGGCTGAGGCTTTCTGTCCCTAAAAGACCCAGCGTCTGTCTCCCGTGTCATTCACCTCATTGCCTTGTTTTCTCAGACCCCTGAGCCAGGAGGGGAGAGAACCCTGACCCCTGACCCCACTGCATCCAGCCAATAGGAGCCCAGTAAGTGACCCCACCCCCAGGCTGCACAGGTGTTCTGCTCCTCACCAGCCCCACTAATGTTGAATGTATGCTAATTTATTCACAATGGGGAGGGAGGGAGAGTCTTGGAAGGAAGGGAAGCACTGGGTCAGTTGGATACAGGTGTCCCTTGTTCTTCTTTTCTTTTTTTCCCTCTCACCCTCTTGGTCTTGGTACTTGGGTCATTTTTAACCCCTTTCCCTTTGAGCTGCTGACCTTGATGTTTAGTTGAAGGTCACAGTTAATTATGAACTCTCACTACTCTGTTCCTTAGTATCATTGGTGTACCCAGTCACTGAGCCATGAGTTTCATCCCTACCTACTCTGGGAGTGTGGGGTGGCCCCTAAATATAGCATGGGAAATCCGAGCAACACTCCTGCCCCACCCTGGTATTTCTATGCATGACAGGAGAGGGGGGTCTGGAGGTGTGGGTGTTGAGGGGTAGCCAGAGGGATGGCCAGTCTGAAGAGAAGTGGTATCCTGAGTCCTCTGCCACTAGCCTGCCTTTCCAGCGGCCTGGACATGGAGCTGAGGGCGAGAAAGGCTTGATGTGTGCTCCCTCTCCTAGGGCCTTCTGCACCCTACACTGTCCTGGGCTGAGAGAGGGAGCCAGGTGTATGAGATGTGCAGGGGTGGAGGCAACCTCCCCAGTTTTGGTGTTTCTTCATCCTACCAGGCCACCATGGCGGAGCTGCAGGAGGTGCAGATCACAGAGGAGAAGCCGCTGTTGCCAGGGCAGACGCCTGAGGTGGCCAAGGTCAATAGAGACCCTCCGACTCCCAGACCCGAAGTCCAGGCCTGCGGGCATCCCCCTCGCCTCCTGCCTTCCCAAATCCATGATCTCTTTCTAACCCACACCCCTGTTTTCTCTACCTGTACCCATGTCTCTCCCCCATACACCACAATGGGAGTCAGGCCTTTGTCCTGTCACTGCACTAACCTTCATCCTCTCCATGTCTCTTTTTGTCATCTCTTTCTGTCTTTCGTCTCGGTCGGTCTCTTTGCCTTTCTTTATCTGTGCCTGTCTCTCCATCTATGA
The DNA here is from genome assembly GCF_018350175.1 of Felis catus. Taxonomy (NCBI): domain Eukaryota; kingdom Metazoa; phylum Chordata; class Mammalia; order Carnivora; family Felidae; genus Felis; species Felis catus. Next base: position 71,743,682 of record NC_058373.1, on the reverse strand, counting down.
CTCTACATGGCTGTGTGTGTCTGCGTGTGTCTGTCCGTGTGTGTCTCTCCAGGAGGCTGAGTTAGCTGCCGGAATCCTCCTGGACCAGGGACAGGTAACAGCTTGGGAGTAGTCCCAGGGTGGGAGGAGGTGTTCTCCTGTCTCCCAGTAGGGAGAGGACTGCTACATGGCTCTTTCTCCCCTCTCTGCTCCCTTTCCTTTCATTCCAGTCCTTTCCCTTTCCCATCTCTCCCTTGCCTTCCTTTTTCCTCCTCCTCAGAGTTCCTTGGTGCTCTCCCAACTTTTAGGATTCTTTTCCACCCTCTGAATCATCTTCCACTGTTTTATTTACCTGAACCAAAGTCTTGCTGATCCTATTTCTAAATCTTTGTTCCTGTCTCCTCGCTTTGCCCCTCCCATACCTCAACTCCCCAACTTTTGACTTTGACTTTTGTGGGCATCCTTCTCTTGCCTCTTTTTCCTCTCAGCCTGACTCCTCCTGATGGTGACCTGTTTTTCTGCAGACTCACTCTGTGGAGACACCTTATGGCTCTGTCACTTTTACTGTCTATGGCACCCCCAAACCCAAACGCCCAGCGATACTCACCTACCATGATGTGGGACTCAATTGTAAGGACCTCACCTTCCCCTCCCACCCCTTTCTGGGAAGAGGCTGGTGGGAAGGGTGAAACCCTAAGGGATGGGGAAGGGTCAGCACCCATGTGGCATGTCAAGGGGAGGTTCTGTCCTCTGACTATGGCATAAAAGAAAGAGGGTGGGTTCTGACTTCGGGTTGCTTTTCCCTGGCTGATTCTACCATCGGGGTGATGGGGATTCTCTTTAGATAAATCTTGCTTCCAGCCGCTGTTTCAATTCGGAGATATGCAGGAAATCATTCAGAACTTCGTGCGAGTTCATGTGGATGCCCCTGGAATGGAAGAGGGGGCTCCTGTGTTCCCTTTGGGGTGAGAATTAGCTCCCTCCTTCCTCACTGGGCTGTGAGGCACAGGGGGTGTGGGGAAGAGTGGACTCAGGGGAGGAGGAAACAGTGGAGATTCCGGGAAAGGATGGATAGGACACCCTGAGGTGCGGGGCAGCGGGGACAGGTTGGTATTTTCCTTAACATTCTTCTTTTCCCCAGATATCAGTACCCATCTCTGGACCAGCTGGCAGATATGATCCCTTGCATCCTGCAGTACTTAAAGTGAGAAGCCTGGGTACCCCTCCAAACCGTAGTTCTCTCTCTGGCATAATGGTGCCCTTAGAACTCCTGTGTCCACCAGGGTTCCTAGACGGGTTGTGGGCTCTGTCCTAGATATATCCTTCCTCCTCCATGCCTGCACCTGACTGTTGAGAGGAAGGGGTAGGTTTGGAAATGGACTTGAGTCAGCTGAGTAGCCCTAATGGATAGAGGCAGGAAAGGGAGGGGTTATGTGTGGCCCTGCCTTAGGCTGAGGAGGGGCTTCTCTGATTCAGAAGGTCGGAGGAAGTGGAGGGGTGACATAATCTCAAGGAGCCAGATGGACTTGTCTTTCCCTCCTACTTCCCCTCCTCCACACACACACACCTGGTGATCTGGAGCCCTCACACCCTGAGTGTGAGGGAGAGAGGGAGAAGGAAGGGAAAGCCAGGTGAGCCTCTGTGGTATGTATGCTGAGTGCGGAGGACTCCCGGCTTGGCTTTTCCTGGGCACCCGGGCCATGGGCAGCTCCGGTTTGCCTTGTTGGCTCTGTTTCCCCCATTGTCCCTGTTGTTCACTGAAGTTGTTTTTTTTGTTTTTGTTTTTTAAACATCTTGCTTCAAGTTCCCTTCTTCCCGGTTTCTCACGAGGAACCAGGAACTAAAACAGAACAAGTTGAACTAGCTCTTGAGAATTGAGAATGGACACAGAGCTATGTAGGAAAACAAGCGTCTGGTTGTTTGGGGGATGGGTGTTTCTTTTCAAGACCCTGGCTTCCCAAGAGAGCTGAAGATAGACTTCACGGACCTACACTGACTACCAGTGTCAATTGTTAGCTCCCTGGCGCCTTCCCTTTTAGCACCCCTCAAGGGAAGATGGTGTTCTGTCCTTTGTGCGTGTGGCCTTGGGAGAGAGGGTGAGGAGTTTGAAAAGCCAAAGTTTTGGACACCAGGGCCCATTAGACACGCATTTCTCTTTCACAGTTTTTCCACAATAATTGGAGTTGGTGTTGGAGCTGGGGCCTACATCCTGTCACGATATGCTGTAAGAAATAAAAACGAAAACAAAAACACAAAAGCAACCCAAACAAGGTTTAAGGCCCATGGCAGACTGATTAGGAGAGTGTGGTTTAATAGTATGTGTTTGTGGGGAGGGGGTGGGGGGCAGGCCCCATGGGCCCCTAAGACTGGCTGGAGCTCAGTGGGAAGGGATAAGGCCCTGCTCAGCCTCTGATTCCCCATCGTCCTGCTACTCCTCAGCTTACTCACCCGGATACAGTCGAAGGTCTTGTCCTCATCAACATTGATCCCAATGCCAAGGGCTGGATGGATTGGGCAGCCCACAAGGTTTGGAGGAGCCTGTGGGTTGATGTCTGGGGGGGGGGGGGGGGGCGGGGCTTGCGTGGGTCCAGTTAGGCTCTACTAGCATAACTGCTTGGCCTGTGAATGTCAAGAAAGGGGAGTGGAGCAGGGAAGATGTGTGTGTCACTTTGTAACCTGGGTTTCTTCTCCTCATGGTATCCTGAGCTTGCTCACCTGCCCTTTTTCCTCATAGCTAACAGGCCTCACCTCTTCCATTCCGGAGATGATCCTTGGACATCTCTTCAGCCAAGTAAGTGGTTGTGGAAGCTGGAGGAAGTAGAGGGGACCTTGGGGTCTTGAATGCTTGGGGTGACTCCCTTAGCTGGGACGGGATCTGGGGAGGGAGGAAAGCTTGGCTCTTCTCATCCAGTAACTGTTGACTTCTCTTCTCAATCCTGATTTTTTTTTCCTCTTCATTCCTTCAGGAGGAGTTGTCTGGAAATTCTGAGTTGATACAAAAGTACAGAAATATCATTACACATGCACCCAATCTGGAGAACATTGAACTGTACTGGAATAGCTACAACAAGTGAGTGGGTGGTGTGTGTGCGCACACGTGAAGCAAATGTAGAAGCAGCAGCTGGGGGTTGTGGGGAGGTGCAGAGAAGGAGAGCGAAGTCTGGGACGTACACAGTGCGAGGAGGTCAGGATTTGGTGTGCAGCTGGGGCAGCTGTGGGCCAGACCCCATGGAATGAATTATATGGAGCCGTCCCCCTTTCTCCTGTTTACTTTCCTTGGATTTTTGGATTCCCAGAAGTGAGATAGATGGTCTCTTGTCCATGTGCCCTTCCTCCCCCTTCACTGACCTCTGGCCAGAGACCTGGGGCACAAATGACCATAGGGATTGTGTTTAAGGCCTGCCTGCCACCTTGCCCTTTGGTTCCCACTTTTTTTTTTTAACTTTATTTTGAGAGAGAGAGCAAGAGAGACAGAGCAAGAGAGAATCCCAAGCAGGCTCTGCGCTGTCAGCGCAGAGCCTGACGTGGGGCTTGAATTGTGACCTGGGCCAAAGTTAAGAGTCAGATGCTTAACCAACTGAGCAACCCAGATGCCCTTGTTTCTCACTTTTAATTATTAATATTTGACTGTAATTTCTGGGAGGAAGAGAGCTTCCTCAGGGAGGAGATGGCTTCCATCCGGATAGACAGCATTGCCTGCCTAACATTCCTGCTCCTCTTTGAACCCCTCTCTAGCCGCCGAGACCTGAACCTTGAGCGTGGAGGTGCTGTCACCCTCAAGTAAGACGTTAAGAGATAAAGCTTTGCCTCCCTCTCTGGATCTTCCCTAGGTGCTTATATTCTTTAGAAGGAGAGTCTTTTGACAGGGAGTTTTCTCATTACCTCCCACACTGTCCTATGAAGCAAATCTCACTGTCTAGGTCCATCCCCCTTTGAATTGTCTTGGTAGGGTCAGAAGACCGTCTCCTCTTTGGAGTCAAACATTGTCTAACTGCTCTTCTGGGAAAAGGCAGGTGACAGAGCACCAGGGCCTTACCCTCTTCTCCCGACACTATGCCTCTAGGTGCCCTGTGATGCTGGTGGTAGGAGACCAAGCACCCCATGAAGATGCAGTGGTCAGTAGGGAATTTTGGGGTGGGTGAGGGAGGGTTGGAGATCGAGGGTGGTGGTCAGAGGGGTATCTTGCCAAGAGGCCAGCTCTGTTTGGAACAGGGAGAGTGACTGTGGGGCATAAGAGGTTGATTCCTGGTAAGAAGGAAATGGGTACGAGGCTGATGGGAAAGAAACTGGGATCTGGGTCCTTGGGTCCCTTCGAAGGGAGGGGCCACAGGGAGTATGACCTCATTCATTCAGCCTCCTGCTTACTCCAGGTGGAATGTAACTCAAAGCTGGACCCCACCCAGACCTCTTTTCTCAAGGTCAGTAACCCTACTCCATACCCCGCCTGACTCCTGGCCCCCTGTCCAGAGCCATAGATCCTCTCTAGATTCAGCTTCCAGGCCTTCCAGGTCCTGCATGAGAGCAAGTGGGGCGGATAAAGAAAGCAAACCCTGAGGGCCTGGAGTGGGGAGGCTAAGGAAAAGAGAACCTTTTCTATCTCTTGGCATGGCTCCATTTATTTATGTCTTCTGGATGGTTGTCTCTATCTCCTGCACAGATGGCTGACTCTGGAGGCCAGCCCCAGCTGACTCAGGTGAGTACCCCTGCCGTCCATGGGATGGGATATTAGTGACTCTGAACCATACACTTTGTTGCTCATCCATTTGCCACTCATTCCACACCTAACCTGCCGTGGCTTGGGGTTCCAGCTTGGCTTCTTTTTCTTTTTTAATGTTTATTTATTTATTTTGAGAGAGAGAGAGTGAGATCGTGAGCAGCAGAGGGGCAGAGAGAGAGGGAGAGAGACAGAATCCCAAGCACTAACAGTGTGGAGCCTGGCGTGGGGCTCGATCTCACGACCCTGGGATTATGACCTGAGCTGAAATCAAGTCAGATGCTCAATTGAGTCACCCAGGCAACCCTCCAACTCAGCTTCTAACCTCACCTCACTGTCCCCCTCTCCTCTTCTTACTTCCACAGCCAGGCAAGCTGACCGAGGCCTTCAAGTACTTCCTGCAAGGCATGGGCTACAGTGAGTATGGGAGTCAGAAGCTATCATGAGAACAGTGGTTGCTGCACAGGAGTGGGGAAGGGATAGGCACTGGGGGGGGGGGGGTGGGAGGGGTGGGGGGAGGGAACCATTTCAGGCTAGTTCTGGAAGTTACCACCGTCTGCCAAATCATTGACCTCCCGCTCCAGCCCCATTTGTGACTCTCGGCTCACCCAAGCACCCCACTCTTGAGTTGCCAGCCTCTCTGTCTCACCTCCTTTATGCCTACCTGCTCATCCTTCTGTCTCCACAGTGGCCTCATCCTGCATGACTCGCCTGTCACGATCGCGCACAGCCTCCCTGACCAGCGCAGCATCCATTGACGGCAACCGGTCCCGCTCTCGCACCCTGTCCCAGAGCAGCGAGTCTGGAACTCTCCCTTCAGGGCCTCCAGGGCATACCATGGAGGTCTCCTGTTGAGTGACCTTTGTTGCCCTGGTGTAGGACCCAGCCCTCACCTCCCCCAGCACTAACCTGGGAGGTGCATAGGGCACTGGGCCAGAGTAAGGGAAGATGGGCAGATCATGTGGGGAGATGACCTTGATCTTTGATTGCTACCCTAACCTTGACCTCTAACCTGTGATTCCCCTCAGCTCCTGGGAGAGATGTCCCAGTATCTCTTAGGGACCCAGACCCCTAAAGTATCCCTCTCCCTCATTGTGGTGTTAAGGTGGTGAGGGCACGTACCCCTCTCCCTAATCTAGGTGTCTGTTGATAAGGGACAAGAGGTTGTTGTAGTTGCCCATGTGCCTCCACCAGACTCTCCCTACTTATCCCATTGCAAGGGTGGGGGACTTGGGGCCAGGACTCCATTCACCAAATCTGATAGGGCTTCTCATGAACCCTTCAGATCTCTGACGGGTATGGACCTAACTGAATGTGTGTCAGGGGAGGCTTGCTGGTGGGTTAATGGTCCTCAGGATGGTATAGAAACACCCAGTGTGTGAAATGGAAGTTGGAATGGGAGGTGGTGGGCAATGAGCAAGTATGAGGGAAGGATTGGAGCTGGGGCAATAGGAAGGGGCCTGGGGCCATTGGCTGCACTAACTTTGGTAGCTGTCTAGACAGTGTGTGTCTAGAGTGGGAGGGGGAGGGAGCTAAGCTGGGGCAGGGCTGCTTGGGGCTTGTCATAGGGGTGGGAAGGGCTATCTTGGGGCTCTGACTACACTGTGTTATGTGTGGAGGGTGCCCTCCTGTGTCCCACAATTTCTGCTGTAACAATAAACTGTAGAGGAACTGAGTGCCATTCTTCCTTGTCTGAGTATGCCCGCATCATGCCCCTGTTCATGACTTCCCCCTGCCCAACCACATTCTCTTCTCAGATATGGCATGGACACTTCACAGAACGTGACTACATGGTCACTGGCCCCTATTCCAATAGGATGGTATTGTCCTTTATATTGATAGTATTTTCAAGTTTTGGGAGAGAGGAGCTATGTAGGTTTTATGGGACTTATTATTAGTTAGTTGATGTCGCCAACATCATGATCTGAAGCAGGAAGTACAGAATACTGGCTGAAGTGTCCAAGGACATCTTGTGACCACCTTCCTGCAGGATCCTCCCTAGGGGTCACCTAAATTCTATTTTATTTTATTTTACTTTTAATTTTTAAAACTTTATTTTGAGAGAGAGAGAGAGAACTTGTTCAGGGAAGGGGCAGAGAGACAGGGGGAGAGAGAATCCCAAGCAGGCTCCACACTGTCAGTGTAGAGCCTGATACAGGGCTCAAACTCACAAACCATGAGGCCATGACCTGAGCCAAAATCAAGAATTGGACGCTTGGCCATCTGAGTCACCCAGGTGCCCCTAGATTCCACTTTAGATGGTTCAATAGAATCAGTAGGCCAGACCTCACGCAGTTACTACAGGGGTTGTGTTGGTCATAGTTGACCCCAATCTGAAGACTCCTTCAGGAGAGCAAGAACACAAAGGATTTCCTCTCAGGAATCCTACTCCCCCATGAATCCAAGAATTCAGGGAGTTTTAGACTGTGGTTCTCTGAGAAGCTTTTCAACAAGTATGAACAATACTCAGCAAAAGGACTTCAGATATTGTGGCTGTTGCAGGCTGATTCTTGGGCTCTTGGGGCACAAAAAGTAAAAAAATGGGAAGGTACTTTTTTTTTTTTTTTTTTTTTTTGGGACAGAGAGAGACAGAGCATGAATGGGAGAGGGGCAGAGAGAGAGGGAGACACAGAATCGGAAACAGGCTCCAGGCTCTGAGCCATCAGCCCAGAGCCTGACGCGGGGCTTGAACTCACGGACCGCGAGATCGTGACCTGGCTGAAGTCGGACGCTTAACCGACTGCGCCACCCAGGCGCCCCAGGGAAGGTACTTTTTTACAGTGTTATTGTTAAGAGTGCTATGGATGGAATATTACAAGGTCACTTGCCAGAGTACTTTCTAGGGTACTCCACACACAATTATGTGCTTTCCTCAATGAAACTGAGCTGAGGACTAATGTAGCTTGCTGTCTGGTGCTGACACACTGACATGGAAGGGAGGCATGGAATATGTTACTGACTCTTGAGCATTTCGTCACTCTCTCAGGACTGAGACTGCTATAAATGTGTGAGGCCAGGACTGGAGGGGGCTGGGGTCTCAGGTGACTCGCAGGGTTATAGAGCTAGCTGTTGATGGCAAGTGTGTTGGGTGACCTCATGCCGGGCAGGTAGCAAAGAGTGCTTTAATGCCACCCTAAAGAAATAGCACAATTGGAATCACTGGACTGACTAGCTCCTAGGTAAACAAAACGTGGCAGAAAGGCAAAGAACTCCAACCAGCATCAGCCTTGCCTGGCAAAAGGTGCTACTGTGCATTATGGGAAGGAAGGCAGGTCTTCTCACACAGAGAACACCGTTAGCAAGGTAATCTTCAGAAGAGGAAGGATACCATGTGTACACGTGTGAGTGCGTGTGTATGTATCTGTCACGCAGGTGGTGTGTGACATGGTGGTGACTGTGTGTCCCTCTCCTATAGATGTGTCAGCATGAGAAACCCAAGAGCTAGGAAGAGGGAGAGATGTTTTCTGCTGGGAGCAAGGGAGGGGGGGTTCGCTGTCCTTGTCTGACCTCTTCACTTTGTTGGTCCTAGACATTCCAGGCTAGCCCATGGGGATGCAGTGCCCTCCTGTGGTTGGCATGGTTCTTCCTAACTCCCCCCCCCCCCCCCCCCCAGTCTCGGTTTCCCTCCCAAATCTCCCAGTGTTCTTTGTGATTCTATGCAGTAGCTACATAGGGAAGCCACAGTCTGTGGCTCCTGCCTGTTCTGAAGGTCAGAGCTCAGGAGAGGTGAGGTGACTTCACAGAAGGCTGAATCACAAACTCCCTACTTTTTGTCTCTGCTTCAGGCTTAGGACTCCTGTTTCTCTCTTCCTCTCATTCTCAAGGGATGTGATTCCCTGACTTCAGGGATGGAAGTCCAAGATAGCTAAGAGAGGGTTTACTGGGAAAGAGAATAAAACTAGAAGACTACGGTGATGAGAATCTTGTGGGTCAGCTTGGAAAGTCTGGAACTCATGAAGAGATTTGAAAGAGTGAGTCTCTGAAAGTACACACAAAACTGATCCTGCAGTAGGAGGGAGAGATGTGAAACTTCAGAGGGCACTCCTTTACAGAGTTAGGGCAATGCCAGAGTGGGAGACGCCACCTTTCTAGAGATTTTGGTACTAAATGGAAAGTGAGAATCAGTTCTCACTAGAGGCCAGGGGTGTGGTCAAGGTAAATGGTGCCCAGAGCAATTTCGTTGTTTGCACCCTCTCTCCTTGCCAACATCAGAATTTCCCCCAAACTGGGTAAATAAATAGTAAAGGTAGAATGCATTCTATATTTGACATTCACTACATCTAAAGATAGTAATTCTGAACAAAATTGAAATTAAAAGGAAGTAGTCAGCAACTGGCCTCTTTAAGCATCCCTGCAGACTGGGGCCTGGGGATGTACCACCTGTCTACACACCCCTTTTGCTTCACCTTTGCAAGTGGCCACGGGCTCCTCCTCAGGTGCGGGGGCAGGGAACACGAGGGTGCCTGACCAGCTGGCCCACATACACTCACACATACGAAACCATTCTGATTCTGGCAACCATTCTTCGAACTCTAAAGCCGGGAGCAAGGGACCGTTTCCTATGGGCACTGTCTCCTGTGAGAGAGGCAAGACACTGGCAAAGGGGTGAAGTGGAACGGACTGTCTCACAGGAGTTAGCCTGGAGCTCTCTGGTTTTGTTCCTGGGGCATCTTGTTCACAGGTGCCCGTCTTTGGCTGACCTCCCATCCTGCCCCAGGATATTCACTAACCTCCATTCTCTTTGATGCTGTGCCCCATCTCCTCTCCTTTTCTTCACCGACTGTCAGCTTACAACTGTAAAAACCCAAGCCTTGGCCTGTATGCAAATGAAAGGTGGGGGAGCTCCCAAGGGTTACTTCAGGGAACCATTTATTGTTGCAAAAGTGGAAAGTTGGTTCTAGGTGGGAGGGCAGTTGGAGGTCTCATTCTTCCGGCTTTATTTATTTTTTTTCCTGTTTAAATATATAAAAAATACATGTGTGGGGATGGAAAATAAGGGATAGGGAAAGGGCACAGGTGTTCAGGAGACTTGAAAACACTTCCACATAAATTCTTTGGTGACTATTGCAACTAGCTTCTTCTCTATCCTTTTCCCCAACCTGCATCTTTCCTCTATTTTTTAAAAACTCTCATGATTCTAAGGTTTTTCGGTTACAACCTGTCTGTCAAGGCTGAAAGAAGTGTGTCAGAGTTTACTCCTGAATCTGGCTTCCAGTTGCCAGGGCTCAGCTATCTCTGCTCTCCCTCCTTCCCCATGGCTCTCTTACCTGTTCTCACTCCATCCTTCCTCACTGCAAGCTCATTTAAAGTCACCTTCATCTGCTCCTTTATAGCCCTCTCTGACTCCTCGCTGGGGATTCATAGCTTTTGGAAATGATCCGATTGTTCCTTTTTCTGATCCTGATGTTCTCTCTAGGGAGCCATCCTCGAGCTTTATTCCAGCTCTTGATATGATGTGGTTCCAGCTAAAGATGGTTCCTGTCCTGGTTAGTAGGTCTTGGGAAAGGAAAGGCGATGGTCGTGGAAGGAAAGAGAGTGCTGATGGCTGAAAGCACAGGTGGCTGAAAGGGAATGTAAGGGCTCCTGGGCAGGGAGGAGGCAAAACGTGCATGACTCACCCTTGCTTGAAATCTCCCAACCTCTGCTCATTTCCCTCAGATGCTGATAGCATCAGTGACCCAGAAACATATGAGGAGCCCAGGGTCCCATGTCCTCAAGTCTCCTTTCTGTAGTCCTGCAAATCCTTTCCACCTGAAGTAGCTACAATTGTGTCCCTCCCAATTCAGCCTTGAAAAGGCCTGGCAAGACCACTCAGGTTGAAAGTAGCAGACAGTCGATGGCATGTTGGATTTGAGCCTCCAGATTTATGTGCCTCACAAGACTGATATGCCTGCAATGCACCAACAGGCAATTTTGTCCTTTGGCTTCGCTTTGGGCATGAGCAAAAAGAGACCCTGGCAGTAGATCACAGAGTAGAAGTGGAGTTAGGGTGGGAGGGTGCTCTAGTGTCCTCCTGGTCGGATCCCTGCAAGCTGGTTGTATCCCTCCTCTGAGGCCACAGCTCTTACTGGACGCCCCTTTCTCATTTCTGCTAACTGTTCCCTTCTCTTCAGCCGGGGTAGCAACTTTGTTTTTGCTCATCCCCCAGCGGACACTTGCGCCACCAAGCACAGCAGTGTTCTTTCTCAGCCCCGGGGGATTGCACCATCCACTCCTTGCTCTGTCCAAACCCTGCCCACACTTTCCTATATACTCCCTTTATTAAACTTGCCTCAATTACCCATGTGCTCTCTGCTTTCTTCTGAGACCCTAACACATAGGATGGGGAGGTAAAGGGAAGGAAAGGGAAGGAAGAAGAGAATCTATATAGTTGAGTTTTTCTTAAAATCAGAGAAACATGGGTTGGAAGCCCACCTAGCTATGTGATCAGGTATTTAACTGTTCTGCATGTGTCTCCCTCAACTTACAGCGGGGATAATACCTACTTGGCAGGGTCAGGAAGGTGAGATCATACTTGTGAATGCAGTAGCACAGTGCCTGGCACATAGCAGGTGCTCTGTGTGGAGACTCTATTATTATTACTACATCTGAGGCTCTGTTCTGAGTACATATTACGTTACCTAATACTGATGGGAAAACAGAATAGGATGGTATTTCAGGGAAATGGTTTCCTGTATCAGACATTTTTATTTAGTTGTACCTGAACCTTGCCTTCTCACTCATCCCTGGGTACGTAAGCTGGGCTTCTGAGGAGGTTTGTGTATCATAGTTTGTGGGGAGGGGAATGGGATGGACTGGAGACAACTCTGGCAAGAAGGAAACTCGGGAGACCTTGTCAATGTGAAGGTGACTTGGCTTCTGCAACTGTCATCAGAAGGGGCAAAGTGGGGAGAGTGAGTTCACAGGGTACACCTTCTCTCTTCCTTTTTTTAAATGTTTATTTATTAACTTTGAGAGAGAGAGAGAGAGATAGAGACAGAGACAGAGACAGAGACAGAGAGAGAATGAATGGGAGAGGGGCATAGTGAGAATCCCAAGCAGGCTCTGCGCTGTCAGCCCAGAATCTGACGTGGGGCTTGATTCCACAAACCATGAGATGAAATCAAGAGTCAGACACTCAACCGACTGAGCCACCCAGGCGCCCCTCTTCCTCCTTCTCCACTAAGTCTGCAATACTCCTCCAATTCATGGGCGAAGGGGCTGGGTAACAGGCAGATAATCAGCTCCGTATTTGTCCTTGGTAGTTTTTAAGAGATGTAACACAGTGTGGGGGCTACTTGAACTGAAAGACAGATGGCCTAGTTGGGAGGGGCCGGAGGCAGAGGGGCAGGTAGAGCAGGCAGAAGGAAAGCCACTAAGTTGTGGCAAAGCCAAGTAATCGCCCGAGGCATTTATCTGGCGCCTCTCTCCCTCTCTAAACACTGCTTCTTAATCCCACAGCTCAAGGCAGGTAGCTGGATGCAGACAGGGGCTCAAAGGAGAGCAATAGCATCCTCGAGGCCACACAGGGCTCAGTGTGAAAAATAAAAGCCAGATGAAAGGAGGCTCTATTTAGCCTGATCTCATGAGTCTGTTGGACACACTGTAGTTGACTGATAATAGGTACTGGGAGTGACGTGGGTGTGGTTAGTGTAGGAAAAAATCTAGATCCCGTGGTTTCTGTTTTTACACCTCTTCTCTCTAAATGCTGGGAACTCTGGCTCAGTTTCTCAACACCTGTGGGGAAGACAGGAGCAGGTTGTTGGAATTTCAGCAATGCTGCCATGTTTGGAGGGCATGGTCTGCAACTGACAGAATGTCTAGGGGCCCGGATTCCAGAAGAAAATACCCCATCCAGTGTTCAGTCTCCCTTTCCACTCCCCATTCCACCACTTCCTGTACTGGGCAGCTCCTAGGCAACCTACAGAAAAGATGTATAGCATGGCTGAAGGGGAAGGGTAAAATGGACATTTTATTGTTCACAGTAGCATAAATGGGACAGGAGTCAAATCTAGAGTGATTGTGTTTATATCAATTCTCCAATTTATAGGCACTCAACTTAAACATCTTTCTCTCAGTCCCGGATGAGAAATGGCATCTCATGTAGGGAAAAGCTGGGGTCCAGTTCATGTGGACGATGCCTAGTGAATGTCACTTAGTCTCAGTAGAGAAATATCTGAGGGCCAAAGCTGTCTGGGAAGTGTCTCCCAGGGGCAGGAAGGCCATTGTAGATAGGTCCATCAGAAGAATCAGGAATCTCTCAGGCCCACAAAGCAATAATGGCCATGAAGGCAAAACCGGCGGCTACACAGCCCCACTTGGCCAGAGGGGCCTCGGGGCCAGCTAGCTCCCGGGGCAGAATTTCTAGGAAGGTGACATACAGAAAGGTGCCGGCTGCCACACCTTCTAACACAGCCTGGGTTAAGCCACGCCCCCCTTTAGAGTCCCCCTGAGTCACAGCCAGTCCCAGGACCAGGCCCAGGGGGGACATGAGAGCCAGTGACAGGATGGACAGCGTGGCCCATCGCGAGCCACTGCCTATCTGTACCAGCCGCAGTCCTACACCAAACACGATAAGCCCCTTGTGAGCCAGGACCGCGAGACAGAGTTGCACGGTAGCTGCTACTGTCGGCTGCAGCCCCACAGCCAGACCTTCAAACACTGAGTGGAAGGAGAGGGAGAGCAAGAGGACAAGGGCTCGGAGGGGACCCTTTGAGGGGGAGGGGAGAGGTCCATGGCTGTGGAGTCCAAGGACGTGAGCCCCGTCCCACTCCTCCTGCACTGTGACCCCTTCAGCAGCCCCAGGATAGCACTGCAATGCCAGCGACTCCAAAAGGAAGACAAAGAAGAAGCCCAGGGAGATGATGAGCTCTCCATAAGGATACTCCATCTAGGAACAGAAAGAGGGGCTGTGAGGTGGGAAGGGAAGACAAGAAAGTACACTGGGTGGCCATGGGAGTGGGAGACCAAGGAGAATGGGAAATGTGGGGCTGTGCCCAATTAGTAAAATCTGGCTGCCTGTTTGCCCGGCCGGCTCTCACTCTGGCCAGTGGCCTTATTACCATCTGCTTCAAATGCTTCCAGATTGATGTGGCCTATGGTGCAGAAAGAAGGGCAGGGGAATGAAGCCAAGAGCAGGTATGGACAGTGACAACCACCACCCTTGAGGGACTAGGGGACACAAAAGTGATAGGGTTAGAAAAATGGGAAAAGAATGTGAGGCATGTGAAAGGGTCCAGAGAAAGAATGAAAGAGTAAAGCAGAGTTTTTTTTAGGGCGTCCACAAACCCAAAAGGATTGGGTGGGCTCCTCTTTGGTCTGTGATGTCTGAGCTGAGGAGCAGAGGGGATTTCTGGTCCTCCTCACATACTTCCCTCAAAAGGGTCTGGGTGGGAAAGGAGTTTCGGCTCCCCTCCCTCTCCGGGGAGGGACTGGCGGGAGATACTTACCTGTGCTGAATCGGCATCATCAGAAACACTTCCCTCCCTTTTTGTCCTGTTCTAGGGAGAAAAAAGCCGCAATCAATGGAGGATGGAGTTCAGCTTCCTGTCCTGCCCCTTCAGCTCCACTGCTTTCCTTAAAGTCCAACCTGTTTTCACCATGCCACAGGAGAGCGGTCTTCTTCCCTGTCCCACCCTGCTGGTCCTCAACTCTGTCACCTTTCTCCCTTCCTCCCTTGGTTCTGCTCATCATTCTGGCCTCCCGGCTTTGCAGCTCAGCATTTCTGCTGCTCACCTGCATCATAAACTTCTGGATCTCTGATTCAATTCCCTCCAGGGCATCAGCAGTCATGTGCATGAACCCTGCTCCCAGGAAAACACCTGCAGAAGTGCAGCCCAGGAGGCTGAGGACCCGGCGGTGACGACCTAAAAACGGGGAAAGTTACAATCTAGTTGGCAGTGAAAAAGAAAAGGTGACAAGAGAGAGACAGTGGCACGCAATACCCCAAGCTTGGGGATGATGAGAGAATCAGAGCAAGGCATCAAGACGGGGTGACAGGGTTGTTGTCAGGATTAGGTTATGGGGACATGTGCTGTAGGGTCATACCTGTGGCTGCATCCAGCTGGAACCATTTGAAGCAGATGGGAATAAGGCCGCAGATCAGAGTGAGAACCAGCAGGGCAAACAGGCAGCCAATTTTTACTCCCAGTAGTGGTTCCATCCTTGGGGTACAGGGTGAGCAGAGGCCTTGGGATGGCAAATGGAGTTACAATCTTCAGAGGAGTGCTGTCTTAGGTGGTCAAAGCTGGAGTAGCTCCTCTCCTGTTTCAGGAGGCTGTTGGGATCCTCCTCCTGTTCGGTGTTGCCTCTGCTTGCGCAGCCTTGCATAGCTGACTGGGGCCTTGCCCCAGATTCCCGCCCTCCCCCTACAAGGAGGCCCCTCCCCTGGCTCATGCTTTCCAGAACTTGGAAACCAGAAACTCCAGACTCCCTGCCAGGCACAGCCTGTGCTGTAGGTCCTCTTCTCTTCGCTGCCATGACTAATCCAAATGCTGTGGACAGTCTTAGTTCATGCCTGGGGCTGGTCTAATCCAAAATGGGAGTTTGGGGAGGGCCTTCCCAGCTGTTTTGTACTGGGGACACCTGGTCCTTCCTTATTCAAGACACTTCATCTAAGACTTCCATACCCTCTCCACCCCACCCCACTCCCTGTCTCATGGGTTATGCTGATATCTGAACCCTCCCCTTTCAGAGGGGATTTGGGGCCACTTTCAGGTAAGGAGGTGGGGCTGAGAGGTGGTGCTGCCGCCCACCGTTCTGTGGAAACTAGATGAGCGGACTCCCCTTTCCTGTAACCCCAGAAAAATAGCTCTAGGCATAATGTCTAGTGGGGAAGTTGAGATTTCTAGTATTACAACACTGATGCTGTTCCAGCTTTTGACTGTGCCTATTTTCGGATGTATGCAGATCTTCCTCAATGTACGATGG
Organism: Felis catus; assembly: GCF_018350175.1. Taxonomy (NCBI): domain Eukaryota; kingdom Metazoa; phylum Chordata; class Mammalia; order Carnivora; family Felidae; genus Felis; species Felis catus. The sequence continues at coordinate 71,728,081 of NC_058373.1, read as the reverse complement.
GGCTACATACTTAAGCCTCCTAAGCTGACAATGCATTTAGTACACCTCAGCTACCAGTCATAGCCTAGCCTACCTAACTGTGCTCAGAACATTTCTATTAGCCCACAGATGGGCAAAATCATCTAACCAAAGTCTATTTTATAACAAAGTGTTGAAATTCCTTATAATTTACCAAATACTGTACTGAGAGCAAAAACCAGAATGGTTCTAAGGGTGCTGTTTACCATCGCTATCGCGTGACTGCCTGGGAGCAGGCAGTTGCCTGCCAGCAACACGAGATGATCATACCACATATCGCTAACCTGAGAGAAGATCCAAATTCAAAATCCAAAGTACAGCTTCTACTGGATGTGCATCGCTTTCATATCATCTTAAAGTTGAAAACTTGAAAATCAAGCCATGGTAAGTAAGTCAGGGACTGTGTGTATCGGGGGAGAGGGGTGAGAATTTTAAGACAAGGAAAGTTGCTCTAGCTCTGAAACAGGAAGGTCTCGGGCAGGGAACGCTGAGAAATGAACCAAGCAAACTGAAGGGTCCTGCCTGGATCTGCGGTGGGGGGAGATGGAAAATTCAGTCTTGATGAGGACTGACACTTGAGGAAAATATATCCAGCAAACTGGGGAGCTGATGGACCCTGAGAGAGACAGAAGGAAAGGAGGGAGAAAAACACAGAGGTGAGGCAGCTGCTGGCCCCCTGTTCAGGTGGCCACCTAACAACCGTGACATCTGCTGAGCCAGTGCTCAGAGAGCTGGGGGCAGCTCTCCCCACTTCTCTGCCTCGGGTGACTTCCCTGGGCAGCCCTGGTCTCTGGCAGAGGGAACAGTACTCTTACGGGAGAAGGTGAGCTTCAGATCTGTATGGGAAACAGGCACTGAACATCTGAGGATTCTCTTCGTCACAGGATAGGCCAAGACAACTGACCTCTGTACCTTTTAAGAATCGCAAGATCCATTTCTACTCTTTGCAAACTTTTTATTATTAAAACCTCAAACAGATACATAGGGCTGCGAGCACTCCCATCCTGGATACCAGGTACCTTCACCCTTGGCAGGCCTGTGTAAGCAAATACTTGTTATGCATCCTCGTCAACTTCCAGGGGGATCTTTAGCAGGGGACGGAGGAAGCTCCGACTCTGAAGGTGTGATCACAGGTAAAAGATCTCCCCAAGAGCTGACACGAGCACAGCGATACAAATCCCTATGGAAAAGGGAAGTCAGTGTGCGCTGCAGGGTCTTGCCTCCTCCCCCTAATTTTGGTCACACCCTTTATACCTGCCATGCCGGTGGGCTGTGATCACAGCATGCTGCATATGCCCATCTGGACAGCACAGGTGACAATGCACATGGCGTGGCCGTTTGAGGACAGGCTGAGTGATACGGGGCCAACGATTAGCCTCTTCTGGAGACCCCCGGGCAAGAATTACCATGGAGAACTTTTCCTCTTTTAGATTCTTCTTATTCTAAGATAAGGACATAGAGACTATTTGGAGGAAAAAGAGATGGGAAAAAAACTGTCCCCCCCCCCCCCCACCCCCATCCCTGCAGCCTTTTCATAAGCCATGCACATTCAGGCTTGAAAATCTCCAGGCTCTTCTCTGACTTCTCCAACTCTTTCCACCTCTGACTCTTTTTCATGCTGTTCCCCCAGGCTATTTTCACCCTGTTGCAACATTCTCAGGATACATACCCAACTGAAGGGGATGGAGTGGTAAGCCTGAGAAAAGCTACAGGCCAGGGGCTTAAAGGCTGTCAACTGAGGACAAGGAAGCTCATGTGGACACTGTGAACACACACAAAAGACATGAGGTAAGACAAACGAACCACAGAGATCATACAACTGAAAAACTCAGAATGATAGAGTCAAGAAGGGCTAGGGATATGGGAGCACAGGAGCAGGAGGCAGGGAGGGCCAGGGGAACAACTAAGAAAGAAACTGGATAGGGACACAAAATAGTACAGGGTGGCTTAGCTTTACCCTCTCACTTTTCCTGGCCATAGCTGAGTTCAGATCTTTGCATGGTGGGAAAGGCAGAAATAATACTCACTGGAGCAAAGACAAAGCCAGGTCGAGGGTCTGAAGGTAACTTCTCTTTGCCCTAAAACCAAAAAAATTAAGCTGGTGGGGGCGTGCCTGGTGGCTCAGTGGGTTAAGTGTCTGACTCTTGATCTCAGCTTAGGTCTTGATCTCAGGGTTGTGAGTTCAAGCCCCGCGTTGGGCTCCATGCTGGGAGTGGAGCCTACCTAAAAAAAATATTAAGTCTGAGGGGTCTATTCTCATAATTCAATCTCTGCACTCAGTAAATTGAGGACTCCTTTAACGTTCAATTCTGGTAATTATTAACTATGTTCCTTGAGTTAAGCTGGCTGCTTCTCTAATACTCCAAACAAAGAACTTTCTCTTTGTAGCAGGAGAAAGGCAGGAACTTGGCACATAGTGTGGTGCTCTCCCTTGTCAGCAACCTCCACTCTCAAAAAGAACCCACTCCAGGACGATTAAATTTATGATTATACACTGGATCATACTGTCCCCAAAAGATAAGGTTCTTGGCTTAGTGATGCCCTAGATCAGGGGTTGGCACACTTTTTCTTTTTTAAAAGCCCAGAGAACAGGTAAAATCTGTTTTTGTCCCAACTGTTTCAATTCTGCTATTTATAGTGTGAAAGCAGCCACAGACAACACACACACCAATAAGCATGGTTCCTATAAAAACAGGTGGCAGGCTGGATTTGATCCACAGGTCCTAGTCTGCTAATCCCTATAACATGTCGTAATGACTTCATATGCCTAATATCCTGAGAGTCACCCCTACCATTGTACAACAGGGTCTCTTCAGTTTTTAAGGGAGTAGCAATAACTGGTGACAGACTGGGGGTGGTTATGAAAGAAGGAGAATCTTACCTTAAGGACCAGGTCCCTGGCATCCATGAGAAGGGAGTGCCCAGCTTTTGTTCCATTCTCTACCAATATCTGTTCATAAAAAAGGAAAATAAGCACAAGCCCTGAATTACATGAAAACATAAATGTTAGCAGCTCTGTAAGAACATTCACAGATGGGAGGAGGGGGCCCTAAAAGAAAGGGCCTGCCCCATATAAGATGGGGATGAGACCCTAAAAGAGGAATGAAGGGATCTATGCATGAGAAAATGGTTAAGAATGAACACAAGTTCCAGTGGAGAGAAGGAAATACGTGAAACCAATGAAGCTGCTTTAAACTTAAAGGGAGGGGCGCCTGGGTGGCTCAGTCAGTTAACATCTGACTCTTGATTTCAGTTCAGTTCATGATCTCACAGTTTGGGAGTTCGAGTCCCCTGTTGGGCTCTGCACTGACAATGTACAGGCTGCTTGGGATTCTCTCTCTCCCTCTCTGTCTGCCCCACCCCTGCTCTCTCTCTCTCTCAAAATAAATAAACTTAAAAAAAAAAAAAAAAAAAAACCAACTTGAAGGGAAAAAGCAATTTCAACTCACCAGAAAATGACTTGTCTTGCGCCATAAGGTGTGGATTACCTCAGTGCGGTCAGCCTTGCTGGGCAGTTCACTTAGGGAAAAGGCTGATACCACCACATCGAATTGTACCTGAGAACCAAGATAAGAAACATGAATAGACCTGACATTCCCCCTGGCTCCCCTTCCAAGACTGTAACAAAGTTCTATCCTCTGATATTTCTTCTGTTCTCTTTTATCTTCTATCACTCGGTGCTGGGTAGCAGAGCTGAAGCTACAGTTTTCTGTCTGCCAAGTTCCACATTTAACATACTCTAAACGTTGTCACTTACCTTGGGTGATACAGGTAGAAACTGTCTGAAAAAGACACCTGGAACATAAGGCTCCCCAGATTCTGAGCCACCTATGGAGTAAAACAGAGATGTGGCAACTAGGAGTGTATAGGTATACACTGAAGGGATCTCTCGATAAGAAACATGGTCCTAAGAATAAAGAAAAGCACTAGGTGAGGGTGAGATGCAATAGGGTAAGAAAATATTGGGTCACCTGCCCTGTTAATCTTACCCAAACCATCCACAGTCCAGCAAAGGCCTCCACCAGCCTCTGCTTGACCATAACACTGGAAAGAAATCAGACTCATTTTTAACTTTGAGCCCTCCTCTACTCCCCAGTAAAACACTCTTTCTAATTCTCTGCCTAACTCCTTCAACTTTGAAAAAGTCCTTCCTTATACTTTCTTCTCACCTTTCAGTAGCTTCTCCGCCAAATCCAACATAGCAGCTGAGCTGTCCACACACATGTATTCTCGTAGGCTCTGGCCCCAAGTACTGTGAGCAGCCCTAAGATGGCAAAATATAAATGGCCAATTTTCATGATAAAGAGTCATCCCCACAGGACACCCGTCTGCCACCAACCCCACCCCTGGGAAACAGAGTATTATTTTACAACAGTTGGAAAAACTACCAATGTTATTTTCTTATTTCATTTATAACTCTTTAAAAAGGGGGCAGACACATAAAAACTATTTGTAGGCAAAAAAAAAAAAAAAAAAACACCCAAAAAACCCAAAAAACTTGGTGATATGCCCTAGACTAAATTCCTTTCCTTTTTTATTTTTCCAAACATGGGTCTTTTTTCACTTGAAGTTTCTTTAAGTTCTGGCCCTAATCCATATACCTTCTTATGCCATACTGAATCTCAGGGAAGAAACATTCTAGTTCCCAACTTTCCTATTCTCCCTCTGGTTTCCCAGTCTCTTGGAATGTTGTACACATGGCTCTCTAGAGCCAGAATTGACAGAGACAGAAAGATACTTACCAAGTGACAGAACCAGTACCTGAACCAAAGTCCAGTAAGGTTTGGGGCTGGAACTCTGGAACTCGAGCCTGGATCTGAAGAAATATACAACACCCCACAGTAGCGTAAGTGGACACTTATTTAGGGCCTTGGTAAATATGAATTAGGGGACCTCGGCAGAGATGAGATGTGAATGTTTTTTGAGATTCAATGTAAATACTTTATAGAATGGAACCTCCTAAAACAATGATTTTAAACCTCTCTTGGGTCACAAAATCCTTTCAGAGGATAAAGAGAGCCTCTTTAAAAAAAAAAAAAAAATCACATGCCAAGTCCCAAGAACCCTACCCCAGAAGACTATTTTATGAATAAAGGAACTGATGGTAGAAGGATTCAGGTTGGAAGCTGAGGGGCTTTCACCTCATGGAATGCCCTGGAGACTGCTGCGAAGCCACCATCCAGTCTTGCTGCCATATACACCAGGCTCAGTTTCTCATTGTAGCTGTCAAAAAAACAAAAACAAAAACAAAAACAAACCAGAGAGTCATACCAACTGCGAAATAACCTCCATGGCCTCGCTAACCTTTAGATTTTTAGGAAATGAAATCTTTGAAAAGAGCTCTTCCAGTTCAGCACTTTCAGTCCTCAAAAGGGAAGAGTCTTGAGCTACGAACCAGGTAGCCTTTTCTAACATGAATTGTATAATTGTACTTCCCCAGTCTTCTAAAGATTTTTTTCTTCTGTAGCTCTTCTAATCCTCCTTACCTCAGTTCTTGCCAATGGTATGTAGTTTTGCGTAGGGCACGCAGCACCGTTTCACGAAGTTTCTCCTCTGACTGAGATAAATCTGGGGCGAGAACGAGAACTGGGAGTGAGGACCTAGGAAGAACATGGCTCAGATCCAATAGCTGAATATACTGCCTGTCCATTCCTCTGCAACTCCCATCGGAGGCAAAACCTCAGTGCTTAAGAGAGAAGCCAAACCTAGAGAAAACTTTCAGGTAAGAATAACAGCAACCGCCATCATCACCACCAGAATGTACCCGATGGTATTTTGCCTCTAACAGCAGTTTATGCAATTCAACCAGCCCTATCCCACAAGTTTTGTTCTCTTTTAAAGAGAAGTGTTTGGCGCCTGGCTCAGACGGAGGAACATGTGAATCTAGATCTCAGGGTTGTGAGTTCGAGCCCATGTTGGGTGTAGAGGTCACTAAAAAAAATTAATACACTTAAAAATAAACAAAATAAAGGTAAGCGTCAGGAAGAGTGATAAGATAAGGACAATATTTTGTAGATTTTCTTCACTTCTCCAAAACTTAAGATTGTAACATCTCCAATGTTTCTATAGGTTACAAAGGGGCCTAAAAATCTTAAGTCTCATGATTGTGTTTAGCTCAGTACTGTTTTACCTACTGAGCACCTACTGAACCAGGTACTGTGGGGAAGTGCAGGGATACCTAATGAATACATGGCAGGTCGGTAATATTAAGGAACTCACAATCATGAAAATAACCTGAGGAATAATATTCATTCTCTTATCCCCGAAGAAGGCTTTTGTACTGGACAGGGAGCCATACGGGGATTTTATTTCACTTGAATAAAAACTTAGTCCGAATCCAGTGGATTTAGAGGAAAAAAACCCAAAGATCTAGATGTTGACAAAATACCGAAGCACCTCACTGACCTTTACCAAAGCCCCAAGACCAACCTCTGAAACAGTCTATCTTCTAGTGAGGCATCATTGTAACAACTGCTCTGGCCAGAAAGTCAAACAAGAAACCACAGTATCAATTTGAGAGACAGTAAAATTATTTCTTGCTCTTCATTTCCCACCAATATTTCAATTTGGTCTACTCTTTATTCTCAAGCCCTACCTGGGTTTTCCAAGAATTTTTCCTCAAGATACACAGCCCGTCTTTGCAACTCCTCCGGCCCTACAGGTAAATGCCGGCTCCAGAGATAATTCGTCAGTGCCCGCACCTGCTTCTCCACATTGGGCATCGCGCTCTCTATGGGCCAAAGATGAAACGCGACATCACTTGCATGCACACCCGCTTTCCGCTACTTCTCGGGCCTCCCCTTCCCATCGACACTCACGGAGCAGGAGGAGCTGCGCGGCGGCAGCCAGTGCTTTCGGCAGCTCTACGCATGGCAGCTGCAGGATGCCGGGGTGCCGGCGATGGGGCCTCTTCCCCAGAAAATCGGAGCTGTTATCCACCTGAGATACGCCGGGCACAAGGGCGGCGAGCGCCTGCAGGCCGGGAAAAACGTGCTGATTGCAGGGCAGAAAGGAAGCTTATGGCGTTTGCTAAGGGAGGAGCTCCTAAGAGCGTTATTCCTCCGAGCGGAGCTATTTTCGAGATCCAGGGTCTCTCCGAGGGCAGGGAAAGTAGGCACTCACGCGGGACTGGCGAACTTCTCTACGGCCGAGACGCCATCTGCTTGAAGTCAGCAGAAGTCTCACTGCCCTCGCGGTCGCCATGGCACCGGAGGCGAGCCGGAAACGGAAATGCTGTTGCCTGTGACCCGCACATCCTCCGCGCAGCTTCGGCACGGCGCAGTATCAGCCAATGAGGAGAGCGAGTGCTTCCAGTAGCCAATAAAAATCAATATGTAAATCACCTCGGAGAGTTGGTGTTCGCTGATGGGACCAGGACCTTGGTCCCTGGGTAACGAGCTGGAGGCGAGGTGACCTGGAGGTAGCGTTGGGACTGGTCTCCGCGTCCCGAAGTCGAGGGGCAGGGGTGGGCCATTTCCTAGGGCCTCCAGAGAAGCGCGCTAGACAGGGAACGGTATTTCTGGATGTATTAACTACCTGCGTTCCTTGTTTTTCTCTCTGGAGAACTCTGAAGTTTTGGGATTTTTTTCCCCCTGTGTGAGAACGGGAGAATGCAGTAAGGGAAAGATGAGAAAAACCAACTTTAGGCAACCGAATATAACAAATTAATGGTTAATAGATTTAATGTTTTTTTACATATTAGTTTCTCTCCATATTAAGCAGTCTTCTTGGATAAATACTAAATTCTAACACTTAGAACATTGGGTACCCGACACTGTGGCAAGCACATTGACTCTATTACCGCATTTCGTCCCTGCTAAGAGATAGATTCTGTTAACCCCATTTTGCAGTTGAAGAAAGTGAGTATTTAGATGGTTAACTATCACGCGCAAGATCACAAAACTTGTTAGATGACAGCTAGATTTAAAACTGGGCAGCCTAAGTCCCAGCGTCACCTTTAAACATATGCTGTATCGCATATTGTTGGCACTTGGAATGCAAGTTAGCAAGTTACTTAAGAACAATATGCTAAATGTCCTGAAGTGCTAACTTAACATATAGCATTAAAACGGACTCACTGTGTTGTGTGCCCTCTTGATTGCGTTAGCAAACATTAGTCACCTATGGAATATCTTAACGTTTTGATCTCTGGTGACTGGATGGGTGAAATTCTTGCCTTTGCTGCAACTGCAAGAGTCCAAATATGGTAATTATGGGGTAAAATATGGCAACTAAATCAGTCAGAACTGTCTGGTTTGCATTTAGGTTATTAAGCTTTGATTCTTTTTTTTTTTTTTTATTTTTTTTAATGTTTATTTTACTTTTGAGACAGAGACAGAGCATGAACGGGGGAGGGTCAGAGAGAGAGGGAGACACAGAATCGGAAGCAGGCTCCAGGATCTGAGCCATCAGCCCAGAGCCCGACACGGGGCTCGAACTCACGGACTGTGAGATCGTGACCTGGGCTGAAGTCGGACGCTTAACCGACTGAGCCACCCAGGCGTCCCTTAAGCTTTGATTCTAATAAGGGCGAGTTTGGCTTTATAATCTGAATGCTCTGGAAGGAGTCTTGAGAGTTGCTTAAGACAGGTGTAAATCCAGCAGTCACTGCTCTCCTTCCTTTTGGGTTCACCTTCTTCCCTCCTCCGTCACTTTGAGTCACAGGGACACACTTTGCCTCAAGTCTTGTGACAGTTTGCTTTTACTTTATTTTCTTTTTAAAAAATGTTTATTTTTGAGACAGAGTGCACAAGAGAGTGAGCACAAGTGGGCAAGGGGCAGCGAGAAAGAGGGAGACGCAGAGTCTGCAGCAGGTTCCTGGCTCTGAGCTGTCAGCACAGAGCCTGACTTAGGGCTCGAACTCACAAACCACGAGATCATGACCTGAGCTGAAGTTGGATGCTCCACCAACTGAGCCACCCAGGTGCCCCAGTTTGCTTTCACTTTAAATTCTTGGCTCAAGTATTAGCAAAATAAAAATATCCTCATCACTATAGGTTAGATTTAACATAAATTGGCCTTATTATTTTTGTCATAGGAAGGTAACAGAACATAGGGATAAAATGCTTGCCATCTGGAATCTGGCAGTCTGAATTTGAATTCTAGAAAAGTGAGATAGTAATGGCTGCTACCTCACAGGGTTATTGGGGTGAGCGTTTAATGACGTAATGTCTGGTCCAAGTAAACTCCCAGTATGCTGATGATATTATTATCATATGTGTTACTGTATGTATTTTGGGAACTTGAAGGGACATAATCACATTTTAATTTTTATTATAATTTCATGTTGTATTTCAAAAACAGACTTGAAAGGGGGGATATTTGGGGCAAAGTATGGCTGAGCTCTAGAGACTTTGAAATAAGGAACAGGAGAACTTGGTGGTACCTCTGAATGTCCCTCCTGTTTTTCCCATTAACTGCCAACATACAGGTCGTTTCCTTTATTCTGACACTGACGTAATTGGGATTGTTCTCTTCCTTCAGTAATACATCTCCAAAGCTGACTTACACATAAATTTATCTGTCTTTGTTCTTAATCCAAAGTATTGTTCATGCAAACAAAACAAAATGAAAACCTCCACACCACCCTTCTTATGGATTAAGGATGTCCTTAAGACATCTAAAACAGTGAACACAATTCTTTATTCATTGAAAATGCTTAATCAGTATTTGTTGATGATGTTGATAATGTGACCACACTTTGTTTTCATGCTTGGAAACACTTAAGAGGGTAGACGGGGTTGAGGATCTGAGTCTAATCGTTTGACTGGGTCACAATCCCCCCCAAAGCATAGATGAGCCTGTTTCATAACTAATCTATTAATTCTGCTATATTAATTCTGGTTGCATACCTTGGATGGAGTAGTATTCCCAGTTAGAAAATACTACTCCAGAGTTAGAAACTCTGAATTACCTTTAAAAAGACAGACATAAATGTGGAGAAATTAGGCAACATTAAAAAGAAATACCCCCCACCTCCCACTCCCAAAGGAAGTAAAGTGAAAAAAGTTCTCCGAGGAAGGTTTGGATAATTCAGTTAGAGCGGCATGATGTTCAGCTGGTTTTCTTCACAAGTTTATGAACGAGGGAAATGGCTAACAATTGGGTTGAGAGAAACAATGAAGGTATGAAGCAACTGAAACAAATTTCTTGGGAAATTAAAGAAATTCTGCCATCAAAGATCCCAAATAGTATGATTTTTTATCTCTTTCATTTCTTTGTATAAAGTTTTCCCTCTAAAAATATTCTTTACCATTCTTTATTATGTTTATTTTCTTTATTATTATTATGTTTATTTGCATTTGTGTCTCCTAGATTAGTCTTTATCTTTTAAATGATTTTTACTTTTATTATGTAACTTTTCCTGAATTTGTCAACTTTTTTCCTGAAATTTTTTTCTAATTTTGATGCATGTTGTTTTTTCATGTCTTGGATTTTTTAAAAAAAATCATAGGTTACAGTTTTATTTTTTATTTTTTTAAAGTTTATTTATTTATTTGGGGGGGGGGCATGAGTGGGGGAGGAGCAGAGAGAGAGGAGAGAGAGAGAATCACAAGCAGTCTCTCTGCTGTCAGCTCCGAGCCCAACATGGAGCTTGAACCCACGAACCGCGAGATCAAGATTCGGATGCTTTAAACAACTGAACCACCCAGATGCCCCTTTAAGATTTTATTTTTAAGTAATCTGTACATCCAACGTGGAGATTGAACTCACAACCCCGAGGTCACACGCTCTACTAACTGAACCAGCTAGGTGCTCCTTGTAACTGCTCTTCTTATCTGCTGGTCCCTGGACCCAAGAAATCCAGTGTCCTGGCAGCAGCTGTAGTTTGTAGTTCAGTGGCACCTTTGATGTATCACTTGGCAAAAGAGCATCCACTTTGGGGACCGAAACCTTTGGCCCCACGGAGCCCAGAGTTACAGAGGAAAGTACAAAATTTCTCAATGGGTCAATGGGAGTGGTGATAGGTGGAGCCATTCCTGCTTCTACTCTTTGGTTGCTGGAACCATGTATTCTTCCTGTTAGAGACACAGTATCATTTAGAGGTCTCTGGTTTAACAAATACACTGTATCCTGAAGAATGGTACCCATCCTTTCAGAATGTTGCCTCTGAGTTGTTGCTTTAGCTATGCCTTTAGAAAACCAGTCTCCCTGCTCTTTCTTCCCTTCCTCCTTCTCTCTCTCTGTCTCTCTCCTTCTTTCCTTCTCCCTTCACTCCCCCTCCACCTCTCTCCCTTGGAGCTATAGTGGCCCGTCTTTTCTTTTTTTCTGAAGTAAACACCAATCCACTCTTCCCATTAGTCCTCTACTTTCTTCCAAAGTTAAGTGATATTATTGAAGTATCTTCAGCAGAAATTAGGGGAGCTGTTCTGAACTGTGATTAAATAGAATGTCATACTTAATTCTTTTTGGTTATAGTCCTGTATGACTTTGATTTGACTTATTGAGCTAGTAGAGCCATCTGCTGATGACCTGCACTACTTTTCCATCTTTTTAATTTTTTTTGGTAAATGTTTATTTATTTTTGAGAGAGAGAGAACACAAGCAAGGGAGGGGCAGAGACAGGACACAAAATCTGAAGCAGGCTCCAGGCTTTGAGGTGCCAGCAGTTCAATCCCTCAAACTGCGAGATCATGACCTGAGCTGAAGTCGGACACTTAACCGACTGAGACACGAGATGCCCCTACTTTTCCATCTTTGATATTTGCCTTTTATCTTTCCAAGATTTTTAAAAATTGTATTTTTTAGAGAGAGCCGGTTGGTAGAGAGGGAGGGAGGGAGGGAGAGAGAGAGAGAGAGAGAGAGAGAGAGAGAGAGAGAGAGAGAATCTTAAACAGCCTTCAGGATCAGCTCAGAGCCTGACCCAGGGCTTGATCCCACAGCCCTGGGGTCATGACCTGAGCCAAAATCAAGAGTCAGCCACTCAACTGACTGAGCCACCTAGGTGCCCCATATCTTTCCCAGATTTAATGATTTGTCCTCACTAGATCCACTGATGCAAGGTACACAGAGATCCCAAGCCATAGTCTTGGTGCCCAGTGTGCAATGTCCCTGGTTATGATGGGCTCTTACTGAGGATAATTAACTGCTACAATAGAAAGATTTTTCTCTTCTTAGTTAAAATATACACCTTGGAGCTAGTTTGAGAACTATCCAATCCTTATTTTTGAGAGAGAGAGAGAGAGAGAGAGAGCGACAGCATATGTGGGGAAGGGGCAGAGAGAGAGGGAGACAGAGGAACCACCCAGATGCCCCTCTATCTATTTCTTTTCTTTAAAAAAAATTTTTTTTTTAAGGTTTATTTCTGAGATGGAGAGAGAGCATGAACAGCGGAGGGGCAGAGAGCGGGAAACACAGAATCCGATGCAGGCTCCAGGCTCTAAGCTGTCAGCACAGAGCCTAATGCGAGGCTCGAACTCACAAACCATGAGATCGTGACCTGAGCCGGAGTCGGTTGCTCAACTGACTGAGCCACCCAGGCGCCACCCCCCCATCTATTTCTAAAACCAGTCCCACCTTCTGCCAAAGAATGTCTCTTCTATTTTTGATTATTGATTCTGTGTCTTGTGTTCTAAGTTCATTTTTGGAATCTTGGTTTATTTTAGGTTGATTTCTCTGGGAATCAAGTGAGATGCATTATCCTTTTTTCCCCTTGTGATTAAGGGGAAAAATGTCATTATCAACCAAATCACCAAACTCATTCTAATGTTAGGTGTTTAGGTACCTGACATTTGACTGAACTTTGTAAGCTATACTTGGTACAATGTAGAAATAGGGAATTATAAAGACATTAATATATTCCCAAAGAGGGATTTTGTGCCCTTTTAGGTTAGTAGGTCCTGTTAATAATGTTGGGGACCGAGCTACATATTCAACAGGTGGACATTGTGTATTTCTACCCGCTGGACTTCTTTATGACTGAAATGCAATTAAACATGACCCTGGTCTCAGGGTGATGGTTGTCCAAGAGAGGAGGATGAGGCCAGGAAAATTCTCTTAGAGTGACAAAGACTCATTAGATTGACAATGCTGAGTAACAATAGGTTGCTCTTATCACTCTTAGGGCTTTCAAGGATTCAGCAGGTCAAAAACTACAAAAAGAAAGGATGCATGTTTTATTTTGAGTAATAACTTAAGGTTACATGTAAAATCTTTGGTTCATGATTTCAAAATGTAGGCAGTACTGAGAGAAAATATTCAGGACATATATCCACACATTTGATTAATACAACATTGACATTTATTTCTGTCAAGTAGCTAAGCAGGGAGCAAGTGAATGTGTAGGGTAGGACAGTAGGGAGACACACGAACTTATGTAGGAACAATCAGTGTCTCAGTGCCAGGCTGCTGATGATGCCAGAAACTGATGTTACTCAATGACCTCCACCTGCAAGATATTCTTCCTCATTTTTGCACAAGGAGGCTGGAGTAGCCTTAAAAACTGGGCTTCATGGTCTGCAAAAATCCTATGCAACTTTCCCCATTAAGTGCAGAAGGGACACCTGGCAGGTTAAGAGAAGCATGTGACTCTTGATCTCAGGGTTGTGAGTTCTAGCCCCCATTGGGTGTAGAGATTACTCAAAAATAAATAAGTAAAATAAAAAATAAAATAAATTCTCTTAAAAACAAGTTTAAGGCATCTGGGCGGCTCAGTTGATTAAGAACCCAACTCTTGATCTCAGCTCAGGTCCTGATCTCATGGTCATAAGATTGAGCCCCACATCAGCTCCATGCTGGGCCTGGACCCTGCTTGGGATTTTTCTCTCTCCCTCTTCTTCTGCTCCTCTCCCTCCTTTCACTAAATAAATAAATAAATAAATAAATAAATAAATAAATAAATAAATAAGTAAATAAGTAAATACGAAAAACAAATTTAAAAAGATTACATAAACATGTTTATGAGATTTCTTTCTGTCTTTTCTTTTTAAAGATTGCATTATTTTTTAGGTAATCCCTACACCCAACGTGGGGCTTGAGCTCGCAACCTGGAGATGAAGAGTAGCATGCTCCACCAACTGAGCCAGCCAGGCAACCCTGTCTATGAGATTTCTTAAGAACAATATAATTTTGTAATTTGACAAGGTAAGGTGAAAACCTTCTGTCAAAACAAGCTCACTTCAGTGGAGATGGGGCATCTATTAAAAATCCTTAAACAAATCACATGATTTATGTGGGAAGTGAGATGATTCACTTTCAAATACCAAATAAAAGCTGTGCTGTCTAGTTAACAGTAGGTTTACGGAAACTATGTATGAAACTATGTATTGAAACTATGTATGAACACTGCCCCCCTCACCCCGCCCAGCCTGACAATGGAGTCCCAAACCCTTAGACACTTCACTTCCTGGTTCTTCTCTTATCCATTTTGAGGGCTTATTTTTTGCGGGCTTTGCAGTGAGTATGTGCCAAAGAACTGAAGTCTCTGCATCGCCCCAAGGATTTGTTCCAATCAGACTACTTTTTGGCTTCACATGGGCATAGGCAACTTCTGGGTGAAGGCTGTAACCTCAGCCAATAAGGATCCAGGGGAGGGACTTGCATGCTAGGAGATAAATTGTCTGCTGTAACCACCCGGAGTGTGCCTGTCCATCAGACACCTGCTCTTACAAGAACGTTGATTAAAGCCTCCCTTCACTGTGCTCCTAGTCTCCGCGTCCCTCCTTTGACTGGGGCAGTGGGCTTATTTCTCACAATTTACAATACGTGTCCAGTATTAGTTGACTGACATCCTTCTGATTTGTCTCTATGTATCTTAGAGCTATAAGCAATCTCTTCTTGTTACTCACCTTCCATTGTTGAAGAAAAAAAATCCAACTGAGTAAATTAGAAGATCTCATTGAGATAGGGGAAACTGAAAGGACCCCATGAAAAAAAGCTGTTTTATTTTTCTCCTTCTCTTGTTTCTATTCTTGCTAGGACCTGCACCTCTACCTTATGCATGCCTTAGTGTATGTCTTCCTGATAAGGGACAAGGAGTTAATGATTTCTTTGGAGTCTTCCAGCAGAGTAGATAACATCTAAGGAGTGACCAGGCAAGAATGAGCAGGTGAGGCCACATGTGTGTATTCTAGACCATTGGCACTGGACATCTGGGTGCCTAAACCCCCTGCCTCCAGGGAATAAGTGACTTATGATGGATACCTGGCCCCTGTCCTTGTTCTGACCAGTTCCTGGATGCCTGAGAGGGCATGTGCACCAGAGCACAATTGTCAGTAAAAACCTCATACTCCAAACAAAGACAAAACTTTCTCTCCTTTCCTTTCTGAGTGTCCTGGATGCTCTGTCTGTATCTGTCTGCACTCTATGTCTTCAATAAACTCTGCTTTTACTTCCTGCCTGCTCACTCATGTTTGATTTCTTTCTATCCTGTGTGAAGCTGGGGATCCTCTTGGCTGGTCCTGCGGAACCCTTCTGGGTCCTCAAACCTGGCCAGGCTGCATCATAATTGGCTGTATTAATCAATGCATGAATCAGAAAGCATGCTCTCTAGCAAATAGAGGGGAGCTCCTAGGAATTGTACAAAATAGAAGGTCTTTATAAGAAGGTTGGGACAAGAAGTTATTAGCAAAAGAAAAGAAAGGATTGTTTCAGGCCAGGAAGTCTTTTGGGGGGAGAGGGGCAGAAACACAGGGTTTTCATCCTACAGATTACTGCAGTAGTGATCAGGAGATTTCAGATTGACTCTTTAAAAGTCCTGTTCCTGGGATAGAGTGAAACTAATTGAGTCTTTCTTGGCTGTTGTGGAGGGCAAATGACTCTATTTTGGGCCTTTTTTTTTTTTTTTTTTTTTTTTTTTAAACACCATGAATTTAGGACTGCAACCTGGGGTGGCCAGATTCCTTTGAGGGAACTGAGTTTCCATCACTGGCTCCTTGTCATTAACCTAAAGGAAACCTGAGTGATGGAAAGTGCATGGCTTAAGGCAGAGCCTCCCCACAGGAGGAAAAGAACGCAGAGAACTCCCTTCTGCCTGAACCTGTAACAACATCTCTATGCCACAGGATGCCACTTACTGAGTCAAGCGGTGCTGTCATCTCTGCAATCGGGCAGGAAGTGAAAAACAATGACAATTTTTATAACATTCTGGAAACAGGAAAATTCTGGAACAGTCATCCATTTTGTTTTATGCTCACTTTGGGAAAAATTGTAGAAGAATGAAACTAGAAGTGGGTGAAGTCAAGCCAGTACATCCTCTTTTGGTTTTTTTGTTTTGTCTTTTTTTTTTTTTAATTTTTTTTTTCAACGTTTATTTATTTTTGGGACAGAGAATGAACAGGGAAGGGGCAGAAAGAGAGGGAGACACAGAATCGGAAACAGGCTCCAGGCTCTGAGCCATCAGCCCAGAGCCTGACGCGGGGCTCGAACTCACAGACTGCGAGATCGTGACCTGGCTGAAGTCGGACACTTAACCGACTGCGCCACCCAGGCGCCCCACTTTTTTTTTTTTTTTTTTTTTGTCTGTAAGATACCTACAGCCATGTAGGCTGGCCCAGATATCCTTCCATTGATTAGAAGAACATGCATTTTTGTTTTGCCAGAAGTGAGGTATGTTGTTAACATTGTTAAAAAAGAAAGAAATCCAAAATGGAGTCATTTGTCCCTGACAACAGCAAAGAAAGATCGAATTAGTTTCAATCTGTTCCACGAATGCAACCTTTTAACAGTCAATCTGAAATGTCCTGATCAGCACTAATGTGGTAACCTGTATGATAAAAACCCTGCCATTCCCCTCCCTGCTTCCTCAAAAAATGTCCTGGCCTGAAACAATCTTTTCTTTTCTTCTGCTAATAACTTCTTGTCCCACCTCCTTCCTAGGAAAACTTTCCATTTTGTAGAATTCCTAGGAGCTCCCCTCCACTTACTAGATAGGATGCTTTCTCATCCATTGATTAATAAAGCCAATCAGCTATTCAGATTTACTTGGTTGAATTTTGTCTTATAACACCACTCTAAAATGAAACAAAGAACAAGAACTTCAAGGAGAACAGGTCCCCACCCTGGTAATCGCATGCACTTGAAACAACTTGTGGGGAGCTGCCACCACTGAGGCAAAATTTCAAACTCAGCTCTCAGGCTGTTGTCCTGAGTAGGGAAAATATCCAAAGCACTCAGCAATAAGAGAAAGAAGAAATAAGTGATGACACCAATTGAGGAAGGAAAACAATGCTGCCACTAATAAAATACACCCCAAGAGAAAGCTTATGGAAATGGGGAAACATTCCCTTTATATTGTTAAGGGGAAACAAAAAAAAGCACAACATAAAATACTATGTATCCTATGACATATTTTAGTTTTAAATATAACCAGAAAAAATACTGATTGGAAATTTATAAAGATGAAGAGTGTTTATCTTTATGAGATTACAGATAGACTCTTTCTTTCTTTCTTTCTTTTTTTTTTTTTTTTTTTTTTTTGTTTTTTTGATTTGTAGTTTTTTTTTCTGGTTTTATAACGTTTCTGTATTGAGTATGTGTTACTTCCCTAGTAAGGAAAAAAATGAAGGTGTTATTTAAAATATTGGCTCCTTAAATCAGACATTCTGAGGTTCTTTATAGACTCACCAAAATCCTCTTATTGCTATGGTGGGGACTGCACACTCACCCAGACTTTTGGACTCCTCCTCCAGGTGGGTGATACTTATACAGGAAGAATGTTTGGAATTCTAGAGTTGCTCAGAGAATTTTTGACTGCTTTTTATGAGGCCAATCCACTTCTTTCTCCTCAAGAACACTTAAAAAAAAAATGGTTTCACCCTCTGGCCAACTGCAATTTTCTCTTTGTTGTCTTTCAGAAGGCTGATTGGTAACACACATCATCCAGGGAACCTATGTTTTGATACAAGGGAACCTATATTTTGATACAAGAATATTTTTCTCTAAGATGAATCATGATTGACTTCTTCTTTGATCTCCTACCCTTCTTTCTTACGAAGGCAAAGTTTGGTGTCAAGAAGAACATATGAACTTAGTATGAGGACAGGTAGGATATCGCAAAAGCCCTGACTAAAAAATTGAATGTTTGACATACAGCATTGTGTAAATTTAAGATGTACAATGTGCTAACTTGATATATTTATATATTGTGATACGATTGCCTTTATAGCTATATTTAGCACTTTTAACACATTATATAATTATCCTTTCCCTTTAGTATTTGGGATAATTACATTTTAGTCTCTTAGCAATTTTGATAATTGTAGTACAACATTATTATCATATTCACTATACTGTGCATTAGATCTCTATGACTTATTTACTACTCATTTCAAGTTTGTACCCTTAAGCAACATCAGTCTTATTCCCTCACGCCCTGTCCCCTGGTAACCACCATTTTACTCTCTGGTTTTTACAAGTTTGACTTTTTTAGATTCCACTTATAAGTGATATCATACAATACTTGTCTTTTTCTGTCTGACTTATCTCACTTAGCATAATGTGCTCAAGTTCCATACATTTTGTCACAAATGTCAGAATATTCTCCTTTCTCATGGCTGAATAACCCATTGTGTGGATTATTTTTTTTTAAGTTTACTTATTTATTTTGAGACAGAGAGAGTGCAAGTAGGGGTGGGGCAGAGAGAGAGAGAGAGAATAAGAGAGAGAGAATCCCAAGAAGGCTCCACACTGTCAGTGTAGAGCCCAATGTGGGGCTCAAATCCATGAACCATGAAATCATGACCTGAGCCAAAGTTAGATGCTTAACTGACTGAGCCACCCAGGTGCCCCGGATTATTATTATTTTGTAATCCATTTACCCATATATGGGCATTTAATCTGCTTCCATATCTGTTTTTTCCTTTAAACATTTTTTTTAATTTTAGAGAGAGAGAGTATGTGTGCAAGAGGAGGAGAGGGGCAGAGGGAGAGGGGAGGAGAGAGAGAGAGAGAGAGAGAGAGAGAGAGAGAGAGAGAGAGAGAGAGAATATTTTAAGCAGGCTACTCTCTCAGTGTGGAGCCTGTCTCAGGGCTTGATTGTACAACCATGATATCATGACCTGAGCCAAAATCAAGAGTTGGATGCCCAATCCACTGAGCCACCCAGGTATGCCAAGGCTGCTTCCATATCTTAAAGCCCTGATATTTTTAAGCTGAGGGAAAGGCAAAGAACTCCAACATGCATCGGCCTTGCCTGACAAGAGGTGCTATTGTGCATTATGGAAAGGAAGGCAGGCCTTCGCTGCTCATTTGCTACACAGAGAACACTGTTAGCAAGGTAATCTTCAGAAGAGGGAGGATACCATGTGTACACGTGTGAGTGTGTGTGTATGTATCTGTCACGCAGGTGGTGTGTGACATGGTGGTGACTGTGTGTCCCTCTCCTATAGTTGTGTCAGCATGAGAAACCCAAGAGTTAGGAAGAGGGAGAGATGCTTTCTGCTGGGAGCAAGGGAGAGGGGGTTCGCTGTCCTTGTCTGACTTCTTCACTTTGTTGGTCCTAGACATTCCAGGCTAGCCCACGGGGACGCAGTGCCCTCCTGTGGTTGGCATGGTTCTTCTTAACTTTCCCCAGGTCTCACTTCCCTTCCTAAGTTACTCCTGAATCTGGCTTCCAGTTGCCAGGGTCCAGCTACCTCAGCTCTCCCTCTGTCCTCAGCTCCGTCCCTCTACCCTTTCTTACTCCATCCTTCCTCACTGCAAGCTCATTTAAAGTCACCTTCATCTGCTCCTTTATAGCCCTCTCTGACTCCTCGCTGGGGATTCATAGCTTTTGGAAATGATCCGATTGTTCCTTTTTCTGATCCTGATGTTCTCTCTAGGGAGCCATCCTCGAGCTTTATTCCAGCTCTCGATATGATGTGGTTCCAGCTAAAGATGGTTCCTGTCCTGGTTAGTAGGTCTTGGGAAAGGAAAGGCGATGGTCGTGGAAGGAAAGAGAGTGCTGATGGCTGAAAGCACAGGTGGCTGAAAGGGAATGTAAGGGCTCCTGGGCAGGGAGGAGGCAAAACGTGCATGACTCACCCTTGCTTGAAATCTCCCAACCTCTGCTCATTTCCCTCAGATGCTGATAGCACCAGTGACCCAGAAACATATGAGGAGCCCAGGGTCCCATGTCCTCAAGTCTCCTTTCTGTAGTCCTGCAAATCCTTTCCACCTGAAGTAGCTACCGTCCATACAATTGTGTCCATACAACCACTCTTGTTGAAAGCAGCATACAAGTCGATGATGTGTTGGATGTCTTCTGTTTGAAGGAAGGAAGGCAGATAGATTGGCCTAAAGGCACAGCTGAAAATTTATTTTTTTTGCCTCCATTTCAGCAATATCAGTGGTTTTTACAGTCTAGATTTTTACACAATTTATGTTCCTCTGACAGTAATGGATATGCAATTAGCTAATCTTTCTTGGATTGTTGTAAGCTATTACTTTTTATTTATATTATTTTATTTTTAATTTTTTTTTTTAAGTAGGCTTTACACCCAGTGTGGAGTGCAGTGTGGGGCTTGAAGTCACAGCCCTGAGATCAAGACCTGAGCTGAGATTAAGAGTTGAATGCTAAATGACTGAGCCATCCAGGTACCCTGTAAGTTATTAGTTTTTAAAAATTAATTTCTGTTTGAAGATATTTTGCAAGGTGATCGTGATTAGTGTTGTCAATACCGTTCTTAAAGCAATACTTTAAGAAATGAGCTGTGAGTTTTACAATGTTGTAACATTGAAATGAGGTTGCATATGTTAAATTAAGATGATCACACTGTTATGGATTGCTTTCATTTTATTATATGAAGTTCTACAACTTCTGTTGCGATTTTTCCCACTTCTTACAGCAATATCTGGATAGATAGAGCCTTGTAAAGAATTAGTAAGAAGAGTCACACTACATATGTACAAACTTAAAAGAGTAAAGAAATTGTTGAGTATTGCAAAACGTGCCTCAGTTGCCATGTACAACCGTTGGGGGAAATTGTGCTAATTTGTGAGTACCTTCAGAACTGTGCCTTGGAACATGAAGCAAAAGAAGGAAAGAGATGCTTGGCACCAAGATACATCACAATATAAAAATGTGCTTCGTTCATGCCACCTGAAGGGAAGAATTTGGCAAGTCAGTGTTTTCTTTCACTGACATGCTTCTGCTGCTCAGATTCTTCCAGAACTTGGAAGCAGTGTTTGTCTCCTATTCTGGCAGAGGCACAATCTGTAAGCAGTGTCATTACTCAGACATAGCCCTGTTTTAAGGATCTTGGACAAGAGAAGTGTAGAGGTTTAGGGTTATTGGTCACATTGGACCTCAAGCCACAGAAGCACCTCTGTGTTCTGTAATCAATTTATTATTTTAGATAAAATAATAGTGTTAGTTACCTGTGGGCCTTTCTTAAATGTGAGGCCCAGGGAAGGGTCTTGGCCCAAGGGTAGTTCTGGCTGTATCTTCAGCACTGAGGCAAAGTCAAGTACAAAGTAATAGGTGATTCCTAATAATTCCTGATCAAATAATTTTTCAGTGAATGGGATGAGCGCCTGAAAGAGATGTGTTGCTGGCCTTCTGGATGCTCTATAGTTAATGAATTTTAAGAAGAGTTTCTTTAGAGTACAGATAAGGGAGAGAAAGCCTTTGGGGCAGGAGGAGTTTAGAATTGCTGGCCATAAAGAGATTAGTTTAGAAATGTTCTCCAAACAAAATACAGATAAACTCTTGAGCTGGCTTTGTATGGACAAGTGAGGAGAGCAGTTTCTCTTTGAGTCACGAGGGCCCTAAGTTCAGATGGAAAGAACCTGCTTCTTCCAAGATCAAGGCATAAATGGCCCTGGCCTAAAATGGGGACTGGGAGTACAGGACTTTGAAATAAACTGGAGCAGGCTCCAAAGTCTGTAGAGTGGGTGAGATTGGGCCAAACCAATTGTCTGGCATGAGATAGTAGCTATAAATCTTCCCTAACACTATCTAGTATGTACTGTGGAAAGTCATTGTTACCCTGGTAAAATAATATTTATTCATTATGTAAATGTCAATGAGAGGAAACAGAGGGAGGTCCATATGAGGGAGGTCCGTATAAGGATAGACTAAAATCTCAGGCTACACTTTTTGAAGAAAAAGACTTTGTATTTCAAATTTGTATCACAACAACTTAACCAACTGATCACACAGCTGGCTAAAAAGTTCTCAGTGTGGACTTGTCCTTGAGCTGTGCTCTGTCAATACCACCTGTAGCCCACTTCTGCTTTCCCTCTCCATTTAGAGGTTTAAGGGGAGAGAAGTTCTAGAGAACAGACTTGGCAGGTTTTTGTTTGTTTTGTTTTTATTTTTTTAATGCTTATTTATTTTTGAGGGAGGGAGGGAGGGAGGGAGAGAGAGAGAGAGAGAGAGAGAGAGTCCGAAGCAGGCTCCAGGTTCTGAGCTGTCAGCACAGAGCCTGATGTGGGGCTTGAACTCGTGAACGTGAGGACATGACCTGAGCCCAAGTCAGAAGTCCAATGAACTGAGCCACCCAGGCACCCCCAGACTTGGCAAGTTTTAAAGGATAGGAAGGAAGGACCATTTTCATATACTTGCATTTTCCCAGAAGTTTTAGGTATCTGCTGAAAACAGTGAGACTATATTTCTTTTTTTGTTTTAAGTTTATTTATTAATTTTTGGGAGATCACAAGCAGGGGAGGGGCAGAGACAGAGGGGGACAGGGAATCTGAAGTGGGATTTGTGCTGACAGCAGAGAGCCTGATGTGGGGCTCTAACCCATGAACTGTGAGATCATGACCTGAACTAAAGTTGGGCGCCTAACTGACTGAGCCACCCAGGAGATTATTTCTTACCTGAAGCTCATCCCGAGAAAAGAGTCCATAATGCAGAGAATCCTAACTGCCCTAGGCCTTGTAGCAAACTTAGTTTGTAAGCTGCCTTCTGGGGCACACTGATACGGATCTACATAGTTTAGGAAAAGTCCTCCATTTAAGGTTGGGCCTGTGGCTTCTTGCGTAGGGAGAGAAAGAAATTCAGCTATAGTCTTGGCAAACTTTGAGAAAAGGATTACTGGGATATAAAGAGACAATTCACAATAGAGGATTATGATTAGTAAAATGAACGTTGGAGAAGATATCTAACCTCACTAGTAAAGAAAGACATGTCAAAATATTAGGACACAGTGGGGCGCCTGGGTGGCTCAATTGGTTGAGCATCTGGCTTCAGCTCAGGTTGTGATCTCACAGTTTGAATTCGAGCCCCTGCTTCAGGTTTGCTGCTGTCAGTGCAGAGGCCACTTTAGATCCTCTGTCCCCTACCACACCTCCCTGCTTTCTCTGTCCCTCCCCTACTTGTGCTCTTTCAAAAATAGATAAACATTAAAAAAACACATTAAGACACAGTTTCTCCTAATAAAATAGGTTGCAGTGAAATCTATACTCTGTGCATAGCAGATGGCATTGTAAATAGGTGCAAATGTTTTGGAGGGCAGTTTGCAATATGTTTGAAGCCAAAAAGATGTCCTTTGATCCACTGATCCCAAACTGGTTATACTGTAAACATTTATAGAGTCCTTTCCATATGACAGATAACATTCCAGGCAGAGACATCAGAGACTGGTGTTGTAGACTGTTCCCTTCAGGAATGGACATTCTGCAGGGGGAAAGCACACCTATAAAAACCTTCCTTTCAGCTGACTTTGAGGGGGCTCCTTTCTCACTGGGAACAAGATGGGTGAAGTAGAAGAGGGTGTGACCAAGTGTGTTTCTGAGATGGTGCAGAAAAGGCAGTGTAGGTAGGGGTGCCTGGGTGTCTCAGTGGGTTAAGTGTTGGACTCTTTGTTTCGGTTCCAGTCATGATCTCATAGTTCATGAGTTTGAGCCCTGCATCGGGCTCTGTGCTGGCAGTGCAGAGCCTGCTTGGGATTCTCTCTCTCTCTCTCTCTCTCTCTCTGCCCCTCACCTACTTGTGCTTTCTCTGTCTCTCTCAAAAATAAAATAAAGCATTAAAAACGTTTAAAAAAAAAAAAAAAGAAAAGGCAGTATAGAAAAATGTGGAGGGGAGGGAATTTGCAACACTACATTTCCTGATGAGGAAAGGGGGAAGACACTGTGTCTCAGGCAGGGACTGATGCTTCCTTCATGTCTTTCTCAGAAACCATGATTCTGATGTGGACTCTTTTGCTTCTGCTGCTAGATTAGACTATTTTCTCCCAGGCCTAGGACTTCTATGGTGGAATCAGAGCTCCTGGAGGTCCAGTTCACCATGGGGGTCTAGTTGATATGGCCAGGTGAGGAAGCAGCTCAGGGGAATGGTCTCCAGGTCTGCAAGTCCATTATTACCTTCACTCACTAGAGCTTCTGAAGGATAAATGACATATGCAGTGCCCTACCTGCAAGGTGCTGGGATCCTGCAGTGGACAACTAACTGTTCCCTCTGAAAACCCAAGGTCACTGAGTGTGTGGTCTTCCAGGGGTCCTAGCCCCATGACTATCCTTACAGATCTAGGATCTGGTCCCCGAGCAGGCCTGTGTGCAGAGCTAGCCGGTTCATCTGGAGGGCTAGACTCCAGGACCACTGTGGGTGGTTTGGGGAGTTCAGCACCACCGTGCCCAAGTAGGACTGCCTTCTGTGGTCCTCCCCTTCACTCAGCTTCCCAGAAGCTGCACACCTCACTGACCCCTGCCTGCCAGCTTTCTCGGGCTCCTCAAGTTCAGGGGTTGGGAAGAGGAATCATGGGTGGACAACAGGAGAAGAGCCACTCACTTTGTCTCCTCTGTGGGTAAATGCCCTTTCTGGCCAGATGTGACATCTTAGGCTGACACTTGCCTCTTTTCCAAGTTTTCTCGGCTCCCCTTTCACCCGGAGAATCTTTGCTGGGTGCATAGTGTGAGGGGTGGGAGCGGGGGAAGCATCTACTTCAGGAAGCCTTGATCCCACCCTAAGGTGATGCTCTCTGAGTCTTGGGGCTAGTTTGTTCAAGAGCTGCTCTAATAACACTCCTGCAGGCGCTGACCCTGATCCCCACTGGCAGCTTCTCTCTTCTGGCGGCTGCACCCCCTTCTCTCACAGAGGCGCTATTGCCTTGCTCCCCGACAGCCAAGAGGGGAACTTCTTTTCCTCTTGGTTCTGTGAGCAAAGGCTGAGACCAGCTTTAGCTTTTAAAAGGCTTTTTGAGGGATGCCTGGGTGGCTTAGTCGGTTGAACGTCCAACTTCGGCTCAGGTCATGATCTCGCAGTTCATGAGTTCAAGTCCCACGTCAGGCTTTGTGCTGACAGCTCAGAGCCTGGAGCCTGCTTTGGATTCTGTGTCTCCCTCTCTCTCTGCCCCCCACCCCCACCCCATCCCTCCTCGTCCACTCTCTCTCTCTCTCAAAAATAAATAAACATTAAAAAAAAAAAAAAGAAAAAAGAAAGGCTTTTTGAGCCCTGTGGAAGACGATGGACAAACAGACACATAGGATTTAAATATCTCAGAGCAGATTGACTTCCAAAGCATAAAGGTTTTTTTTTTTTAAATTATTTTTTAAACTTTTTAAATGTTTATTATTTTTGAGAGAAAGAGACAGAGAGCAAGCAGGCGAGGGGCAGAGAGAGAGGGAGACACAGAATTGGAAGCAGGCTCCAGGCTCTGAGCTGTCAGCGCAGAGCCTGACGTGGGGCTTGAACTCACAGACTATGAGATCATGACCTGAGCTGAAGTCAGCCGCTTAACTGACTGAGCCACCCAGGCACCCCCAAAGCATAAAATTTTAACCCTTCTTCTGTGAACTGGCCCCCAGGCTCTGTCTCATTCTACCTGTTGCCTTGGGACAGTCACACTTTCCAAAGAGAGAAGGCCAGCAACAGACACATCTAATGAGCATCCATTGTGTGCCATGAGCCTCCAACAGCAGGGTGAGGATGGAGGGGGAGCTGGGCTGGAAAGAGAATATCAGCAGAGCTCTTGGCTCTTCTGTTCCAGTCCCCAGTTTCTTTTCTTTTTTTTTTTTTTTTTATTTTAGAGAGAGAGAGAGAGAGGTGCAGAGGGGGAGAGAGAGAGAATCCCAAGCAGATCCCACACTCCGCATGGAGCCCAGTGAGGGGCATCATTCCATGACCCTGGGATTATGACCTGAGCTGAAATCAAGAGTTGGCTGCTCAGCCAACTGAGCCACCCAGGCGACACTCCCCACCCCCGAGTTTCTTTTCTAAAAGCAGCAAGTATTCACTTTCTTTGTGTCTTTTCACATATGTGTACATAATATATAAGCCTGTACGCATACATAAACTTATTGGTGTGCATTTAGGTTTGTGTGTGTTTGTGTGTCTCTCCCCCATTTTACCCCACATATAGTAGCATCCTATACACAGTGTTCCGCACCTTATTTTTTTGGTCACTAACAATATATTTGGCAAAGGAGGTACCTCACTCTAGTTAAT
This sequence comes from Felis catus, assembly GCF_018350175.1. Lineage (NCBI taxonomy): Eukaryota > Metazoa > Chordata > Mammalia > Carnivora > Felidae > Felis > Felis catus. Next base: position 71,701,755 of record NC_058373.1, on the reverse strand, counting down.
GGCTGAATAATATTCTCCTGGTTCTATGGCTGTTTATTCATTTCCTTAATCAATCTATTATTCAGGGTGTACACTTTGTTTATGACTATAAAGCTGGAATATATATCCTGGAACAAAACAGCAACAAGCCCTGTGTATTTAGCTACTGACAAGCTCACTCCTATGCACACTGTCAGTGTTCCGAGGACCTGGCGTCGGATCCTGCGCAGTGTGGGGCAGAGGGACCTGTGGGTTGGCAACACCCAATCTTCCAGATGCCCGTGTATATCATTGGCTCCAAGGAATTCTGGGAAGTATTATTTTTCAGAATATAACAACATTACCAGCAAAATGTTTTCCTTGTAATGAGAGCCCAGTAACGTCTCTGTACATAGAAGTCAGCACTATTGTTTCAACATTCTGATCTTTTAATCCTGGAGAGAGTGAAAGCAATACCTGTTTATATGTGTGAGATAAACTTGGATACAAGGGCAACTAATTTAGTTTCTAATCACATACAGAAAATTTTTGACAAAATCGTAGGCTCTCATTTTCATGCAACTTCTATAGGATAAGCACTGTACTTAAATTGACTCATTTAAAACATCCAACAAATTGACCCTCAAAAACAAAATTGACCCTCAAAACATCCCACAAAATAGATACTATTATTTCCATTTTATTATTTTTTTTAATTTTTTTTTCAACATTTTTTATTTATTTTTGGGACAGAGAGAGACGGAGCATGAACGGGGGAGGGGCAGACAGAGAGGGAGACACAGAATCGGAAACAGGCTCCAGGCTCCGAGCCATCAGCCCAGAGCCTGACGCGGGGCTCGAACTCACGGACCGCGAGATCGTGACCTGGCTGAAGTCGGACGCTTAACCGACTGTGCCACCCAGGCGCCCCATATTATTTCCATTTTAAACATGAGCAGACAGAGGCCCACATAGTTAAGAGACAGTAGTGACAGAACCAAGAGTGTTTTCTCAAAGCCAGAGTGTTCCCATTTATTCTGGGCTGTCTCTTAGAGGGATCGAGGGTACACAGTCTCTTTAGGGTAAATCCTCTCTTTCTTCTTGTCTCAGTTTCTTTGTCTCTAAAATAGGGACAATCATTCAGGATAACTTATCTGTATTATCCTGTTTATTTTCTAGGTAATAATGTTGTTGCCATAATAAAATATGCATTCTAGGATGTAAGAGAGGGGGGGGGGTCTCCATTCTGGTGGTCCTCACCCTTTTTATCCCCCAGGACCTGTGTCATTATCCCTGCCTGTGAAACACATGTCTTTAGAACATACTAAGTAAACTGGTATGTTTTGGGAGCCATTTTTTTTTAGTGATCAGCTACATATATAGTTGTCAAGCAGTACTTCTGATTACCTGATTTAAATGGTATTATCTTTGGGTGCCTGGGTGGCTCAGTCGGTTAAGCATCCGACTCTTGATTTTGGCTCAGGTCATGATCTCACGTTTTGTGAGTTCAGGCCCCACATCAGACTCTGCACTGACTGATAGCAAGGAGCCTCCTTGGGCTTCTCTCCCTCTCTCTCTGCCCTTCTCCCGCTCACTCTCAAGTATGCATATGTGCTCTCTCTCTCAAAATAAGTAAATTAATTAAAGAAATAATTAGTATTAGCTCTACAAAAACACTTCACATTCAAATGCTTTGTTAGCTCATCCTATTCATGTGTAATGTGAGTAAATGTGTTTTCATTAGGGTTTTGGATATATCATGTACTAGTTTTATCAAGTGTAGCATACTTAGGCAGAGGGGAAGGAGTTGTTTCACACTGGCATGTCTTACATTGAATTTGTATCATCCCTACGGCTGCTTGTCTGCCCCACCATTCTTTGAGGGTAAAGATATAAATGTGGTTACCCGTGATCAGGCTAATATCCAAGGCAAGGGCAGGAGGATGTTAACTGGAGCTGAGCCAAACATCTGGGTTTGGTCACTCAATCAGTGACTTTTCCTAGATGTGCAAAAGAGCAGTTATTGCATTAAAGAGTCAAATAAGGTAGGATTCCAGGAGGATTTTTGTTTTTGTTCATTGAGTATTTATTAAGATGCCTAAGAAGACTTTAAGCCTATGTGCTGATCACTAATATATAATCCTTGTGTTCCCCTGATTCATAAAGAGTCCCATACTAAGTGATTTTTGCCTTTTCTTGTATTGCATTTGGGAAATTGCAGAATTTGGAAGCATTGGAAGTATTTTTGTTGCTCTGCCCTCAACAAAGATGAAAACCAACTGTCTTTATAAAGCCCTTCATTACTGGAGAGCCCACAGGGATGGAGAGGCTCTGGAGGTCAAGAGATCATGAGGAGAAGAGTTTCATTGTCCAGCCATTCTAGTGAGGGGACTAGTCTAGCCTTCACCATTTCTTCAGCTTGGTGCATAAGCCCTGTGTTGACTTGGAAAGTCAGCAGGCCCAGAATGGCTGCCAGAAAGAGCTTATAAACCTGCTCCATTTGGGGATGGAGGCTGCAGTGATCACAGAAACCCTGATGGAACCTGAGGTGGGAGGTCTTGGTGAGCTACGCATGGTTGGGGCTGTGGTAGGAATTTATGCTTTTGCTCTGTAGTAGAATATTACAGAATGGCCCCTGATCTATCATACTACATATATGACCTTTATAATCCTCTCCTACATTCATTCTAAGCTGCTTTGACTGATGGAAGGTGGCCACATACATCTTCCAAGTTTGGATCTTGTGACCTCTGTGCTCACTCTTATGGAGCTCCGAGCATCTCTTTCTAGAGAACCATGTGGAGAGGGGGGGTCTTAGAGGGTGAATGAACATGAGGAGACAAAGGCCCAACATCCAGTCATCCCATCTAGGGGAACTCAATATGTGAGTGAAGTCACCTTAAATGACAACCACAAGAGCCAGCCCAGTTGACACCAGAGTTGTCCAGAGATGAGCTAACCTAGCTGAGTTCAGGCAATTTACATAATAATGAAAATTAATAAATAATTGCTGTTTTAAGTCACTCAGTGACTTAAAACATATGTATATGCCTGACACAAAATAGGTGTTTAAAAGTGTTACTGGTTTCTTTCTATATTTCTGTGCCTTCTTAGATAGCCATAGGGATGATAAATGAAGGATGCTGAGGGGGTCTAAGCTATATATCACAACTCATCACCCAGGACATCCTCCTAGAGTTAAAGATATTTTGCCCTTTTGCTTTCTATTGGGCTAGAGGTAGTTAAGGGCAGGAAGAAAAAGACTTCCTGGGGCACCTGGGTGGCTCAGGGTGTTAAGCGGCCAACTATAGATTTCTGCTCAGGTCATGGTCCCTGGTTCATGAGTTTGAGCCCTGCATCTGGCTCCATGCAGACAGTGGAGCCTGCTTGGGATTCTTTCTCCTTTCTCTATGCCTTTCCCTTCTTCTTCTTCTCTCCCTCTCAAAATAAATAAATAAACATTAAAAAAAAGGGAAGACTTCCTGCTCTAGAGATATCTGAGGAGTGAAACTGTTAGATTAATACTTACTGATGGATTGTTCTCTCCAGGCTGTTGGCAAATCCACTAACCCAGATGGTCTCAGAAGTTGTTACTACTGAGATCACCCCTCACTCTTTTGTGTTAATCTTTTATCTTGCTCAAATGCAAAGGTTGTTCTGTATATTTTATATAATAATACAATATAATAATATAATATATAAATTTGAGGTTTTTAAATTTATTTATTTTTTTTAATTTTTTGTTTCAACGTTTATTTATTTTTGGGACAGAGAGAGACAGAGAATGAACGGGGGAGGGGCAGAGAGAGAGGGAGACACAGAATCGGAAACAGGCTCCAGGCTCCGAGCCATCAGCCCAGAGCCTGACGTGGGGCTCGAACCCACGGACCACGAGATGGTGACCTGGCTGAAGTCGGACGCTTAACGACTGCACCACCCAGGCGCCCCTAAATTTGAGTTTTTACATGCAGGGACTCATGCTTATAATGCACCATCCAAATAAAATTATTTGATTTAATTTAATTATGCATGTAAACCAAATTTACATGCACACAGGCCATTGTTGGGTGTCCCAATTGGGTGGGTGTTGGTGGTGTGGATGGTGAAAGAATTTGCCCAAAGTAGACCAAAAGAGACAGAAGGGATGCCTGGGTGGCTCAGTTGGTTGAGCATCTGACTTTGGCTCCGGTCAGGATCTCACAGTTTGTGAGTTCAAGCCCCATATAGGGCTCTCAGCTGTCAGTGCACAGCCCTCTTTGGATCTTCTGTCCCCCTCTCTCTGCTCCTCCCCTGCTTGTGCTCTCTCAAAAATAAATAAAAACGTTAAAAAAAAGTAATTTAAATAAAGAACAAAAGAGAGAGAAATTTACTGACTACACTGCAAGGGAGCAGTAGGCAGGACAGTAGAGGAGAGACTGTGATGAGGCGGTAGTGAGGAAGAGGGAGTATGGGGATGTATGAACTTTTCCCCTTTTTTGTAATCTTAGGAACTGTGCCTGGTTGTAATTGGTCAGTTAGGGCCTATGGCTATTTTGAGGTGAGTCGCTTAATGAGACTGTTTGCATTCAGCTCAGTGGCAAGGGCCCTTGCCTTGCTCTATAACCATTTTGCAAGTGAAGAAAGGAAGAGAATATCTACTAAGATTCTACAGTCAACTAATGGAAGAAGATCTGGACCAAATCCCACATCCTGTTTCCCTCAGACTTCTACTCACATAGCTGAGACCATGTCGTGACCCCAAGTGTCACTATCAAAATTATGGGTGCACACTGTGCTTTGTGAAATGAGTCCAAAGAAATCCCCAGATCTCACTTGCTGTCATCAGGGCCAACCACCCAGGTACTATTCAGGGGCTTTCCCCAGTGTCTGTGCTCCAGGAGAGGAGAGGAGAGGAGAGGAGAGGAGAGGAGAGACGAGACACAGGTTTCACCTCAGCTCGTAGTGTATGCATCCAGGGGAACAGCACCTGCAGTGTGACTTGTCTGAGATTCTCAGTCGTTGTTGGTTCCCCTGCAGCAGTAGGAGCCATCTTGACTTTGTCCCCTTATTCCCAGTGCCTCCCACTGTATTACTGGTTGTAGTAGTTGCTCAGTGTTTGCCCAAGTGATGGTGTCTTATCTATGGCTGTCTGTGAGGCTCAGGGCACACTCCCTTTCCTCTGTTTGGGCCACCAGAAGGACAGAGGATGTTGAAGTGTTCCTTTTTTTTTTTTAATAATTTTTAAAAAATTATTTATTTATTTTGAGAGAGAGAGAGATAGAAACAAGAGTGAGCAAGTGGGGGAGGGGCAGAGAGCGAGAGAGAATCCCAAGCAGACTTCACACTGTCAGAGTGGAGCCCAAACTCATGAACCATGAGATCACGACCTGAACCGAAATCAAGAGCAGGACGCCTAACAGACTGAGTCACCCAGGCGCCCCGAAGTGTTCCATTTTCATTCTTGGTCTCCTGTCTCTTGCTGCTTTCTTTTTATATTTCTTTTTTTCTATTTTATTGTTTTATTTTCCTCCCTCCTTCCCTACCTGCCTTCCTCCCTTCACCTTCTTTTTACAACACAAGATACCTTTGGATGTAAATTTTATTATTAATTTAAAAAAGAAAACTGACAAGCAAATCAGATGGAACCAATCACATTTGTTTTCTCCTTACTCTCCGGGGCTTATTTATCTCTTGGGTGATACCAGGTGGGGAAGCCTCAGTCTCTCAGCCTAAGGCAGGGAGAGGCACAAGTCAGATCTGCATCTTGATGCATAAGTCCCAACTATGAGGCAATCCCACGGATTGGTATGGGTCTCCTTGCTTTGTGATTGGCTGATTAACTCATGCTTAAGGGCAGCATTGTTGTTGCTGGTATTGAAACTAGTCCATTTACAAAGCATCCTGCTACAGGGCAGAGATTTGACAATTTGATCTGGCTGCTTCGGCAAAAATCTATGTTGAAGAGAGCATGATGGTTCCAGAGGTCATTTGTTGTTGTTGAAAATTTGTGTTTTTTTACTTAAAAAATTTTTTTTTTAGTAATCTCCATGCCCAACATGGGCTCGAACCCACAACCCTGAGATCAAGATCAATGTGCTCTACTGATTAAGCCAGCCAAGTGCCCCAGGATCATAGATTTTTTAAACTCTGGCTGGGGTGGTCCCAGTCAGGGCTCTCTACAGATACATGACATCACAGAGTCCACATGGCATCACAGTCCACATGGCATCACAGAGCAGTGCTGGTCTCTGCATGGGATAGCATGAATTGAACCCTGACATCCTTAGAACATGAGTCATGTTCATGTAGAAACTTCTTAGGGGTAGGGTGTGGATTCTAGTTCATGGATAAGCTCTTAGAGGAAAAGCCAAGGACTGGGCAGGAACTGGGAATCTCCCATGTCTCTCTCTTTTTTAAAAAATGTTTATTTATTTTTGAGAGAGAGTGAGGGGTGGGGAGGGGCAGAGAGAGAGAGGGAGACAGAGGATCCAAAGTGAGTTCTGCACTGATAGCAGGGAGCCCAAAGTGGGGCTCGAATTCGTGAACCCAGAGATCATGACAAGAGCTGAAGTTGGACACTTAACCAACTGAGCCACCCAGGCACCCCTCCCATGTCTCTCTTGATGGACTGGGACTTTGACATGGGTGCCAGAATGGCTATGGCAATCAGAGGATGTAGACATCCTCTTGCTTTCAGTTCATGACTGAAGAAAATCTTAAAATTATCCTATCGTAGTGGTCTGGGTCAGGGCACCCATTGTCCAAGAATGAATTTAGCAGTTTCTAGTCCAGACTCAGGAGAGGAATTCCAAGAAGGAAACTTGGATTTATCATTAACTCACTAACTCTTCCATGCCTTCTAGAAATACTGTTTCTAATATATTATCTTGCAACAAGGACCAATTCAAGAGAGAACTTTTTGGAAGGATATGTCAGTATTTTTGAGAATCACTGGGAATGGCCAGCACAGCTATCCAGCCCAAGAAGTTGTCTAGAAAATGAAGAAGAAGAAGAAGGAGGAGGAGAAGCAAGAGAAGGAGGAGGAGGAGGAGGAGGAGGAGGAGGAGAAGAGAAAAGAAAATGAAGAAGAAATATAAGAAGAAAGGGATTAAGAAAGAGAAAAGGAGGAGAGAAAGGTGTATAATAAGAAAAAATATTTATAATATGGAAATGATTTTTCATTTCTGAGTTAGTGGGATTCTTTACTGACTTCATTAGATGTCCCGAACTCTGTGTTAGGGGCTAAAACCAGGAGAGGAGTGGAATGTATTATGGGAAGAGCTCTCTTATTTTTCTTATACAATTCTTTTTCCAAATTTACATTTTGATCTTGGTAAGATGCCTTTATCCAAGCTCTGAAGGCACTATGGCCATCAGACATCAATAAAATGTCCCAAGATTCTACAGGCCAGGTCAGTCTCACCCACTTCCCTTCTTTTTAATTCTACTCCAGCCCACCAAAGGGCCACATTACATAGAGGCTTAATACTTAGAAAAAATAGAGCAAGGGAGGGCCATTTGCAAAGAGGAACCCATGCTACTTTTTATTTTTAGTAATACCCCATTTTTTCTTCACACAAACATTCTCCATCTCATCACCTCCTGATGCTGGAAACTCGAGGCTGTGATTTTTTTGCTGTTCATAAATCTGCAGAAGTTTAAAGCCTTGTAAGTTCTTCTTGGGTTTTTTTTTCCTCTGCTCCACTTGCAGTGGATTACTTTATCTAATTTTTAGCCTTGACCTAATTTTTGCCTCTAGTCTATGTCAACTAACAACCTGAAAAAACACAGAGGTCTTCCTGTGAAATCTGGAAGAGAATGAGTGTTGTGTAAGATACTAAACCTAGGTTTCTAGAATCTTGCATGACTTCACATATGTGCTGTTTTCTACATACCTGTCATTTATATTTCCAGTGCTTGTATTTCATTATGTAAAATGGGAATTTTATCTTTATTTGAAACTAGCTATTTGTGGACTGTGCTTTCTGTTTCTGAAACTGTTAATCACAGGGCATATTAAGATACATGACCTCTAAGTAGCTTATGGGAAATTAGAGAAACTAGACGTGTGATAGAAGTAATAATACGTGTATGAACATGGTTTTATGGGAGCTTAGGAGATGGAGTTATTTTCCCTCTTTGATCCAGGAAAGCTTCCAAGAGGAAGCTCCATCTGAGCAGGGCCAAGAGGACGAGCAGGGGTTTGCTGGGTAATAGAGAAAGGATGAGCATTCTAGACTGATGGGTTGGTGTGGAAAAATGCACAAAGGTGGGGAAGGTCTGAGCGCTAAGAGAAAGATGTTCAACAGATATCCAGCTTTTAGGTAAGAAAAATTGGAATCAGACTCTTGAATTGGTATAATATCATGACAAAGTGAATCCATATAATTTTTTACTAGTTTTCTATATTCTTGTTATCTGAAAATGCATTCATGTGACCGTTGATGTCCTTATGTAAATATGGACACAAACTGTGACCTGGACAGGACTCAATGCAGAGCTAATAGCACTCGGCTGTGTCATCTTGTTCTGTCAGATTCCTTAATTCCTCTGATTATTAAGAAAGTTTATTCATATACCTGGTGTGCGAAGCATTTTTATAGGTGATGAGGATGTAAAAGTGAATTAAGTGTGGTGTAATGCTGTAATGCTTATAGTCTCTGTAATGCTGATAGTAATGCTTACGGTCTTTTTTTTTTTTAATGTTTATTTATTTTTGAGAGAGAGAAACAGAGTGTGAACGGACGAGGGGCAGAGAGCAAGGGAGACACATGAACTGAAGCATGCTCGGGCTCTGAGCTGTCAGCACAGAGCCCAGAGCAGGTCTTGAACCCACGAACTCTGAGATCATGACCTGAGCTGGTCAGATGCTTAGCCAACTGAGCCACCCAGGCACCCCTAATGCTTACAGTCTTAATGGATAAAGAGCTGCACTCAAGTGTTGATAACAGGAGGCAAAACCCACACACTGTAGTCATAGTGAGTATATTTGGCTCAAGAGCTGCTCTGATTTGCCTATTCAATAGGTTTTTTTGTTGTTGCTTGTTTTTAAAATAGGATTTTTGAAGTTGGTGGTAAGATATCCAAATGAGAATTTTCATGTAGAAAATTTGGATTTCTGGTTTGCCTTAATGTAGTCAAGTAGGTGGCCATCGTTACCTCAGTGTAACCATCAGCTAGAGACCCTTGCTAAAACTGAGACACAAAGAATCAGCTTTTAACATACTACTTTGCTTGTGCAATCAGAGCAAATAGAAATAAAGTGTCATAAGAATTACTTCTTTTATTAACTCCATGAAGAATATGAGCAACAGCTCTGTGAGCAATTAGAAACACTTGCAGAATGATGAGAATATAGAGGCTGCTTGGTTTTGAACAGAATTGGATAAATATGACAAAATCTTTGACCTTGGGCTTCATTTTTTCTACTGTCCTTGGGTCTTTTATTCTTTTATTTTTAAAGCATATTTCTTTATTTTGAGAGAGAGAGAGAGTGTGTGAGCGCACACCGTGTGCAGGGGCTGGGGTGGAGCAGAGAGAGATAATTCCAGGCAGGTTCCCTGCTGTCAGTGCAGAGCCTGAGTTGGGGCTTGATCTCATCTCAGGTGAGATCATGACTTGAGCCGAAATCAAGATTTGGATGCTTAACCGACTGAGCCGCCGAGGCGCCCCATGTCTTTTATTCTTCTGTGAAAACGTTTTCCAGGTACATATTTTTGAGTTGAAGCTTGAAATAAAGCTGTTGGTAGAAGTATGAAATGTGAACAACTCGTGGGAAGTGAGGTGATTGATGGAAGGCAGGATGCATAAATAGCTAAAGCCTTCATTGTCATGTGTTCACTCTAATGCAAATGAATAATCAATACACGACATCTCTGGTTTCATATGTATTTATTGTTGCTTAGAACAACACTGTGTGAAAAAGTGAGTTGAAAAAGGAAATGTTAATTAATAATAGGGATGGGCTGAAGCTCTGGTGCTGGGTGCCTGACATCTGGGAAACTCTGAGATAAACAGGCTTATGTGGGTCAACGCCCTAGTTGTCTGGCTTCTCAGTTTGAACTTGTTTCTCAACAGTGTTGTTTTCCAAGAATAGTCATTACTGCTGATATATTTAGTAGCTGGGTCTTTCCCTTGAATTGTTGGCCTCTTTATTGTTAAGGTATGTTCTTCCTCCAAACCCAGGGTATCTTCCTGCATGGAGTGTCATGCCCTACTCTCAGTCTTCTACTTGCCTCATACCTTTCCCTTAAGAGGGACAAGCCTGGTTTTCTGCTAAAGTGCATGGGCTTTTTAAAAAGACAGATCAGAGTTTGACTCACAGCTCTGCTATTCACCTACCATGTGACTTCAGACAAGGCTCTTGTCTTCCTTTTTCTGCCAGGGAAACAGTAAAATTCTTCCCAGATACACAGACATACTAAGTCTGATGGTGGGCTACTCTAGATTCTGAACACAGGTAAAAACACTAGGAAGTGCTGAGAGTGTGACCTCCCAGACAGCATTTGTGTGAGGCTTAATCCCAATCGCCTTGTATGAAATAGGTGCACCAAAGAGGTGGTGGTTTCCTTGTTTATTTCCAACATTCCACGAGGCATACAAATCATGAATGATGCTGAGATATTTAGGCTATATAGCGCCCATCAAAGCTTCCTCTTGGGTTTAATGAGTTTTAGTCCTTTTTTGTTTTTCTTAGAGCAGTGTTTGAACCTTCTTGGAGTTAGCTAAGGGCAGGAACTACTTCACTGATATTTGTTGACTAACCAACCAGTATCCCCCAGGGCGTTAGCCAGTTACCACACTTCACACCTGGACAGTCTCGGTGGTGTAAGATCACTCTGTAGTCTTCTGTGTTGAACTGTTTTCTTGCTCAATTCTCTTGCTCAACGGAACAACAGCTCTGAGGGGTAGGGATTTGCATGTTGCCTTCAATGTAATAGTGAATGCTTTTCTTAATAATCTTAAAGCATCAATAACAAATATACGTGTTGCATTAGTCAGGTTTCTCCAGAGAAACAGAGCCAATAGAATATACATAAAGAGATTTATTATAAGGAATTGGTTCATGCAGTTATGAAGGCTGGCAAGTTCCAAGATCTCCAGGGTGAGTCGGCAAGCTGAAGACCAGGAGAGCTGATGGCATAGTTCCAGTCTGAAGGCAGGCAGGCTTGAAACCCAGGAAAAGCTGATGTTTCAGTTTGAGTCAGAAGGCAGAAGAAAGCTGATGTCCCAGTTGAAGGCCATCAGGCCAGAGAATTCTCTTTCATTTGGGGGAAGGGTCTACGTTTTTGTTCTATTCAGACCTTTAACTAATTGGATGAGGCTCACCCACATTAGAGAGAGCACTCTGCTTTACTGAGTCTATCAATTTAAATATTAGTCTCACCTTAAACCATCCTCACAGAAATATCCAGAATAATGTTTGATTGAATATCCAGGTGTTGTAGACTCTAAGCCTAAAGATCTCTCTTGTCTAGCAAAAGAGCGGATGCAGGATTGAAGTGAGAGATGGCTAATGTCTGGGAAAAGACAAGAGCCCTGAATAAGGGTCCTTGCCCCGTATTTATTCAGATCAGAAGGCTTACAAATGTGGCGGGCGTACACAAAGAGACAAAGAAACTGTGAACATTAACTTGAGGACATGAGGGGGAAAAGGGGATTTTGAAGATATACAGTGTTTGGGGTTTGGACAATATAAAACAAAATCCAGGCGCCAGGCAGATGGGTGGATGGTAGTTAACAGCAGACAGGAGGTGTTGTGCTTGTTTATCTTTGCCAGCCTAGGGGATGAGACAGATAGGGGGAATCACCTCAGGGTTAACAAGACACCTTTTCTTTTGTTAACCATCTCAGCTCCGGCCTGCTTTGCCTGCAACACAGCGGCCCAAAGTCCAATTCACCAATTAACCTAACCTGACCCTATTCTCCTATGAAAGTAGCTTTCTGCTATAGTACTAAATTTGGGGGGCTTTCACCCTGAATATCTAATCTTGTTATTCCTATATATTGGGCACTTTTGCACTGTTTCTATTTCAGGCCTTTGCCTCTCCCTTTATATTTTTGGGGGCTCAGCAGCCCCTCCCTATTTTGGGGTGCCTTTGCACCTCCCTATTCCTGGCACCTTTGTGCCTCCCTATTCTCTGGTGTCTTTGCACCCCCCTATTCTTGGAGTGCCAATCTGGTTTACCCAAACTCGGGTGTGAGCATTTTATTGAGTTTGTAGTTCTTTATGCCTTGTTAACCCATTGGTGTAAGCCCAGGGGATTCCTAAGCTTATCCCCCACATCCAGGCACCCTGTGGCCCACTCAAGTTGACACATAAAATTAAACATCGCATATATACATATATGTATTTATAATAGAATAGGTTTTATTTCAGGTAGTCTATTTTTTCTGGATTTAGGCATAATCATTTAAGAAAATCAGGTTTACATAGTAGAACAATTCAGAAATGTCAATTGCATTTTCTGTAAATGTTCTTCTACACGCCCACATACCTACTCCTTTATTTTGTTGGGGATTCAGAGAACTACAGAGAATCTGAGCTGGAAGGAATTTGTTAGGTCTTTCATTCCAAGTCTTTCATTTAGCAACTGGGGACCAGAATGGTGGGGTGATTTGTCTCTCTGACACAGAAAATTTGTCTAGCTGACAGAACTGGGAATTAAATAAATGGCTCCTTGATACAAGGATTCCATTAGGACTATGTGGCAATTTAACAAATGAGATGCGTCTGTGGGCAATCTGTAGAGAATCTCCAGGTAGTGGGATAGAGGGAAGGAAGGAGGCAGGAGCTGGGACTGGGTGTGCAAGAAGAAGGAGGATCTGACAAGGTGAGCTCCTCAGCTGAGTACTTAGAGTGAGGAGACAGGAGAAAGGGAGGGAATGTGAAGTGCTGAGGGTCTTGGGGTCAGGGGAAGGAGGGACTGGTAAACCAGGGGAAGTGAGACACGGATGCCCTACTCTCTGTCTCTTCATTCCCTCTTTTGGGACAGAAAACATGACCCACATGTGGATCCTCTTCCCACTCACTCCTGGACAAGACTGTCTCCTTCTAGGTCAAGCTTTGTAATCAACTCCCCAGACTCCTCCACTCTACCACGGGGGATATGGATGTGAAGTAAGACCTTCCCTCTCCAGACACGGTTGATTCTCTCTGCTCAGCATCACAGTTGATCACTTCTCCTCCTTGGTGAGGCTTATCTGGGGAATGCAGCTTCTTATGACAGAGGCAACGATAGAAACCACTGTGAGATCAGTCCTTGTACCCTCAAGGCAGATAGTCATGTCAAGTTTCAGGCTGGTCTCCAGGACATTCCTGTCTCCTGGCTCTTCCATGACTGCACAGGGCATCTGTTCTCAGCCTCTCTACAAGTTCCGCCTCTTCTTCCTGGTACTTGGATTTTGGAAAGCCCCATGGTCAGTGTGTGCCCTTCGTCATCTACACAGTCTATTATCTTATATGGTCTCAAGGCTTTAAATGCCATTGGCATTGATATTCTAAAATTCCTAGATTTATATCTTTAGTCTAGCTCTCTCTCCTGAACTTCAGACTCATATATCCAATTGTCCACATGGCATCATCACTGGATGTTTAATAGACATGTTAAACTTACCATGTCTCAAAGGGAGAGATTTTTCTTCTTCTTCTACCCTAAAACTGCTCCTCTGTTAACATCTCCCTTCTCAGTCGAAGGTAATATCATCCTTTCCACTTTGAAGCCAACAACTTTGGTGTTGTTCTTGATTCCTTTCTTTTTCTTTTGTCCCTCCTTCCAACCTGTCAGTAAAGTCAGTTGTTTTCACCTTCAAAACACATTCAGCCCTCTCTCACTGCCTCCACTGCTACCACCTGGCCTGAGAGACCATTTTTTTCCCACCAGGATCATTACACAAGTCTGGGACCTGGACTCCCTGCTTCTACCCTTAACTTCACACACAGCAACCTGAGTAATCTTTCAGAATATAACTCAGATCATACAACTCTGCTCAGAATCCTCTAATGCCTCATTTAACTCTTGAGTAAAAACTAAAATCCTTACAAAAGTCCTTACACTCTTAAGCAATCTCTCCTCTCACACCCTTACTTTTCAGAACAACTCCCCTACTATTTATCTTCCCTCTCAATTCACTCTTCTCCAATGTCTGGTCTGTTTGCTGTTTGTGAAAGACAGACATATTCTCTTTAAGAAATCACCTCCTCTCCCCCAGATATATGTAAGGCTAACTCCCATACCACCTCTAAGTCTGTGCTTCAATGTCACCTTATCAAGGGCCCTTAACTACCCTACTTAAAAATGCTATTCAGGAAGACTGGGTGGCTCAGTTGGTTGAAGCCTCCCACTCTTGGTTTCTGCTCAAGTCATGATCTCACAGTTTGTGATTTAGAGCCATGCATTGGGCTCCGTGTTGTCCATAAGAAGCCTGCTTGGGATTCTCTCTCCCTCTGTCTCTGTCCCTCCCCTGCTTACACACACACACACACACACACACACACACACACACACTCTCTCTCTAAAAAAATAAACTTAAAAAAAAAAGCTTTAAAAATTCTATTCATAGCTGCCCTTCATTCTCCTTCCTCTTCTATTTTCTTCCTCTCTTCTATAAGATCCCATGGATCTTATCACCTTAACCGTCTGCATAATTTACATTCTTCTTATATTTACTCTCTGTCTCTCTCTCTTTTTGGCCTGCTGTATTCTCAGATGACTCCCACAAAGTCTGCACATAAGTGTCTAGCAAATAAGTACTCAAGACATGATTGCTGAATAAGGCTCCCCAATGAAAGGCCCAACTGCCACTACACAATATTGCTGAGATGTCAAGGTCAGGGACTGATTTGGGCTCCAGGCCAGCTCTTACCAGCTTCTCGCTCAACTGCATCTGCACTCTGGTCATCCATGAGGCCTAATTTGGGCGGGGGACGGGGGGAGCTGATGCAGACAACCCCTTTCCCTATCTGGTAAGTGCTGGTGATCTAACCCCTCTTTATCCGTGGGGAACTTCAATCCTTCCTTCTAACGCTTCCTCACCGGAATCCGCACCCCTCATTGACCCCAGCCCGCTGCCTCTCTCACAGAGTCTCCAATGGCTGAGGCCGTTGACCGCAAAGCGGGGTGGGCGCTGGCTGCCCTGGGTGAGTCTCCCCGACCGCGGGTGTAAATGCGCCTTCCCGCCAGCAGTGGGCAGGAGCCGCCGCGCAATCCAGTGCTGGACGCTCGCCAAGCTCTGGCCTGGCCCATTTCTGCGCGGGTTCTCTGCTCTGTCCCCAAATCCCGCCTTCTTCCAGGGCGGTGGTGACGCGGTGCTGGGCGTCTATTCCGGAAAGCTATGCTCCCACCCTGGGATGCTGTGCTTCGGGTTCTCAAACAGCACTCCTGTCCACAGGGACTGTAGCGATAACACGGTGTAGGTTAATTTAATTACAGTGAATGGAATAAGATTGTAATTAACCTAGATTCAAAAGACATTTGGTTGCTAGGCATTTCATGGTCTTTTGGTCGGCAAGGTGGCCCCAGGCCTGCCTTCTTGTACAGAAGCTTTTAAATGTCTCCTCCAAACACCATTGAACAAAAGCATTGACCCCTTTGATAAAGTTTCTGGAATGACAAATGAAAGGACTGAGCCTTTCTTCTTTTCCTAGACTATAGCAAGTTCTTTCCTTACCCCGAGAGTGGAGAAAGAGTGCTCAGATGGAATTATGGAGAGGCCTGTCTGAAGAGGGATGATACTTAGTGTTTTCCTAAGAAATTGAAAAATTGTATTCAGGTGAAGTTGACCCATTGCATATTGAGCACATGGAGGCATTAACTGAGATCTAAAGGCTCACAGGGAACTAATTATGTAAACAGGTTCTGTAAATGAAATTACTATACAGGTTTTGTAGTACAGTGATGAAGAGTGTAGATTTTGAACAGCCTTGTCCAGGTACCAGTCCTGACTCCTTCTATACAATACTTATCATAAGAGTTGGTCAGAGGCACCTGGGTGGCTCAGTCAGTTAAGTGCCTGATTCTTGGTTTCAACTCAGGTCATGATCTCATAGTTTGTGGGTTTGAGCCCTGTGTCGGGCTCTGTGCTGCCAGCACTGAGTGTGCTTGAGATTCCCTTTCTCTCCCTCTCTTTGCCCTCCCCAGCTCTTGTTCTTTCTCTCTCTCTCTCTCTCTCTCTCTCTCTCTCTCTCTCTCTCTCAAAATAAATAAATAAAATTAAAAAGAAAGAGTTGGTCAGTTACTTATCATGCCTATGTCATCTAATCTGGAAAATATTGATAGCAATAATATACACATAACAGGTTTGCAGGGGAAATTTAATATGGTAAAATGTGTGTGTGTGCGTGTGTGTGTAAAATATGTAGCAGAAAACATTACAAGGTAAAAGGTGATCTTACTAAGGAACATCAATCCTATTTATCAGGGTAGCAACGTGGTATCCAGTACTGCTGTGACCCTTCTGTGATGTTTACAATGAGAGAGAACATGCTCATTTGTTTTCCTTACTCCCAAAGGCATTCGAACTGGGACTCAGGGTTTCATGTCTTTTTGAGTGAGTCCTGCATAGATGGATGGCAACTCCTACGGATGAGGCCTTATTTCTCAGAGACACTTACCCAAACTGAAATAGAGGAAATCACCTTTTAACATTTTGCTTTACTCATAAAATCAGAGCAAAGAGACATAGGTGATAACAAGAATTACATCTTGTATCAGTTCAGTGGTGAATCTGAGGAAGTGTCTGCAAACAATTAGAGCACCTTTTCCTAATGGTTACAAATCAGGATGTGCATGATTTAGTATCTCTTTTGTATAGAATTTGATAAATATGGCCAAACTATTGACCTTGGGCTTCATTATTTTCTACTGTCCTTGGGTCCTTTACTCTTCTCTGTAAGCATTTTTCAAGGTATTTATTTATTATTTGTTTATGTATTTATGTATGTATGTATTTTTAAAAATTTTTAACGTTTTTATTCATTTTTGAGAGATAGAGAGAGACAGAACACTAGTGGGGTAAGGGCAGAGAGAGGAAGATACAGAATCCGAAGCAGGCTCCAGGCTCTGAGCTGTCAGCACAGAGCCCAACACGGGGCTCAAACCCACAAACTGTGAGTTCATGACCTGAGGCCAAAATTGGACGCTTAACCGTCTGAGCCACCTGGGCACCCCTCAAGGTGGAGTTTTTAAAATGACAACTCTGGATATGGCTGTACTGTATGTGTACACATTGAAATGTGTATAACAGATGGGAAATGAGATGATTGATGTTAGTAGGTAAATATAAAAGTATTCACTGTCATGTATTATGTAATTAACATACACTTTCATGATATACTAATAATTATATACACATAATTTCATGTATACTATTGCTTAGGGCCAAGTTGTGTAAAAGCATGAGTTCATAAAATGGATAATGTTAATTAGTAGTACAGGTGGAATGGAGCTGTGGCCGGGTGCCTGATGTCTAGAGAGCCCTGAGATAAGCAGTTGGGCTTGTGTAAGTCGATACTCTACTTGCTTGAATTTCTCAGTTTGTGCTAATCCACTTATTTCATTACTGCTGAAATTTTTAGGAAATGAGGCTTTTCCTTCAGAGGGAGACTTGGCTTCTTACCCTGTTCTTCCTCCGAAGCCAAGATAACTTCCTGCACAAAGCATCATTCCTTCTTCCATCTCTGTCTACTCATCTCACATCCGTAAGAGGGACAAGCTTGGTTGTCTATTCAAGTACATAGGCTTTTTAAAAAGTTTAGAATTTGTTTCCTGAATTCCACATATGAGTGAAATTATATGGTATTTGTCTTTCTCTGATTGACTTATTTCGCTTAGCATAGTACACTCTGGCTTCATCCACGTTGGTGCACGTGGCAAGATTTCATTCTTTTATATGGCTGAGAGATATTCCATTGTGTATATGTATATATATGTATATATATACCTCATGGAATAAGTTGCTCCTATAAGTGTTTGGAGGGATGAGGAGAGATGGAGACAGGTGTGGGGAATGGGAAGTGCTGAGGGCCTGGGGTCTGGTCAAGGAGAGAAGAGTATCTTGGGAAACAAATGCAGGTGCCCTACTCTCTGTGTCCTCCCTCCCTCTTCTGGGACAGAGACATGAGGCAGATAAGCAAACATATTAACCTTACTTCCTGTTAATGTTTATTTTTTTGAGAGAGAGAGAGCAAGCAGGGGAGGGGAAGAGAGAGAGAGATAGAAAGAGAGAGAGAATCTCTGTACTGGTGGTGCAGAGCCTGATGTGGGGCTTGAACTCACAAAATGCAAGGTCATGACCTGAGCCAAGAGTCAGATGCTGAACTAACTGAGCCACCCAGGCGTCCTGCAAACATATTTACCTTGAGCTAAATCTCCTTATAAATTTTTGTTGATTAGGGGCGCCTGGGTGGCGCAGTCGGTTAAGCGTCTGACTTCAGCCAGGTCACGATCTCGCGGTCTGTGAGTTCGAGCCCCGCATCGGGCTCTGGGCTGATGGCTCAGAGCCTGGAGCCTGTTTCCGATTCTGTGTCTCCCTCTCTCTCTGCCCCTCCCCCGTTCATGCTCTGTCTCTCTCTGTCCCAAAAATAAATAAAAGTTGAAAAAAAATTAATAAATTTTTGTTGATTAAGCTAAATGTTGTCCAGTGACTGCCACTAATCACAGCTACTAATTTTAGGTAATATGCTTTTTCCTCTTGGGTGTCTTCAGAGGGCTAGGTTAGTCTCACGCTACAAAGGCAACTTTCTTCTCAATATGAAGACAAGTGTTTTCATGGAGAACAAATCTCTAAACATTTCCTTGTCCTGCTGCCTGGTGCATATCCTCTTCAGAAAGTTAAGGTCAGATAAAGGACACTGGTTTGAGTCAAAGCTCTACTACTTCTGAATAATGAGACCCTGTACATACTATTTAGCCAAGTGGAACACACCAGAAGATTGGACACTTTAAGCCCAATGGCCAGATATGCAGGGCCATGAACACACCAAATTGTGAGAGCTGTAAATAAGAACTGTTGTGCAACTTAAACAAAAGTAACTGAGCAAAGTAAAGTTCAAAAAGAGGAAGTGCTCTGTTCTTGGCCATGATAAAGTAGATAGAAGTTAAAGGATGTTGAAATCTAGGCATTCCATCTCAACTCAAGTTTGTCAGATTGCCTAATTGCTTTTGTCCTGTTGCCTAATTGCACAAAAGGCTTTTGAGACCCATCTGCCTGGGAAACCTATTAAGAGCCATGAAACCTGCTTACACTATAACTTGTTGATTGACTGTATGTGCATCTCCTGCCACCTTCATTAGCAAGGTCCCTAAGCTAGCTAGTTTTGGAGTTCTGGGAAGTCATATGTACTAATTCCATCCTTTGCCTTACTGAAATGCAGACCCAAGTCTCAGGCAGCTTCTTCTGTAATGAGAACACTCACCGTTTTAACTGTGGAGACAAAAACAATGCAATCTTTACATAAAAGTGACTAATATATTTTTTTTGCCTGAATAAACTAATAATCACTTTTAAGAACAGTTGGCCTTAATTAGATGAACAGTTCTCAAATGGAAACCTGATTTGCAAACAAAATATTTCTCCTTACCTGAACATATACGAACTAACATGCACACACACACAAATCCCACGTGGGCTGATGCACACAAGTAATGCTCAGTTAGGGAGTGAAAGAATGGCAGAGTGGAAAATCTTTAGTCTATAACCTTCATTTTAGAGCTAACAAGTGGAGGTTGAGGTGATTTGCCTACCTCCCATAGCAAGCTTATGACAGGCACCAAACGGCAGGTTCCTCTCTTCATGCTTGAGATGTCATAGGCACTCTGTCTGATGCTGGTAAACATTCTAGATGTGAAGTAGTAAACGTGAAATTAGTCCATCTAGGCAATGTGTTTAAGATCATTACAGACTTTTTCCATGTGGCCTTCATCTTGAGGTCTGGGAAGAAAATATCTACAATATCATTTCTTCAGGATTAGAGGAAAGAGAGAGGCGGTGGAGGTTCCATTTTTGCTAGGCATATCCACTCTTGAGAGGGACATATCTATTTCTGTGGATGTCATCTGCTCGGCAAAAACTCTTCCCTGGGACTCCCAGCTATGAAAAAAAGAAGTTAGAATATTAGACTCAGAGACAGGAACCTGACACCCAGGCAGTGCTCAGAAACCCTGAACATCAGTTGGAAAGTTTCCTGATGATGGACCCTATCCAAGGAAGAGTTGGGGATCCTTATTTTGAGGCAAAGAAATATGTAGGGGAAACATGAATTCTACTCCCTTAGAATTGAAATGCTCATATTTTCTTTTTTTTTTTAAGTTTATTTTATTTATTTTGAGAGAGGGAGAGAGAGAATCCCAAAGGTTCCACACTGTCAGCTCAAAGACTGATGTGGGGCTTGAACTCACGAACCATGAGATTCTGACCTGAATAGAAACTTAAGAGTTGGTTGCTTAACTGACTGAGCCGCTCAGATGCCCCACATTTTCTTTTCAATAGCATTTAAAACAGGCATGTGTAGGGGTGCCTGGGTGGCTCAGTAGGTTAAGCGTCCAACTCTTGGTTTCAGCTTAGGTCATGACCTCATGATCCATTGGATGGAGTCCTGAGCTGGGCTCTGTGGCTGACAGTGTGGAGCCTGCTTGGGATTCTCTCTCACTCTCTCTCTGCCCTTTCACACCCTGCACACACTCTCTCTTTCTCAAAATAAATAAACATTAAAAAAATAAAACAGGCATATATATTTAAAGAAGTGTGTGTGTGTGTGTGTGTGTGTGTGTATTTCAGGAAGTATAAACATTTTTTATGATGCAAGGCATATGGTTTGTCAATTCCATTCTGAGCTAGCAGGGACACCCATTTCCCTCACAGGCTAGGGATCATGTGGCTGATAGATGCAAACACTTTAGAGATGTAAAATTTTAGGTTAACTGGACTGCTCAATTAAGGAGCAAGAATCTACTTTGGGGTTGGGAAATAACCTTGTATGACAGTCCCATACAGGGGTGAGTAGGTGGTAGGCATCTCCTTTATTGACAAGTCCTTCTCTCTCCTTGTCTCTTACCCAGAGAAATGAAGGGATGTGAGGTAGAAGGAGGATGTGAGGACAGTAGTTGCTGTGAGTACAAGAAGAGTGAGTGTAGATAGGTCAGGAGAAGAGAATTTATGACATTAAGTATTTGGGGCAAGGAATTCTTAGAAATAGGTACTTAGGAGGAGGGGGACCATGGCCCACTCTCTGACCCCACTCTTCTTGACCTGTTTTCACAGGGAGCGTGAATCTGATGTGGACCTTCCTCCACCTTCTCTTCCTGGAGCAAACTCTTCACCCCAGGCCTGCTCTCCTCTACAAAACATACAGACAACACCAGGTCCTGGGTCCCTGGAGGACACCACCGATACTGTGAGGTGATGGTGAGGTGATGGTGGCTGATGCACAGGGGTAAATGCGAGACGATCAACACCTTCGTTCATGAGGATGTGGCCACGTTGGCATATTTCTGCAGAATTCCACCTCTGCCCTCTACCAACAGCTGCTGTGTGCACAACAGTCACAAAGGTACTCACGATGTCAGTGTGCTTTGCCGCATAGGAACCAGACCCCTGCACTGCTATTACCACCTTAGGCCCATCCTTGTAGGCTGTGAGGACGGGGCACCTGTTCACCTGGATGGCTAGATGACTCCTGCACCTCACACAGGAAGCTAAGTGACTTGCACCCCACACCTCCAAACGTTTGAGGCCCTGGCCAAAGACTTGCCTGTAATGCTTCTCCCCTCGTATAGGGATCTCTCATTGTAACAATTCATGTGCACTTCCTGCATCTCTCTCCCAGCCTCTGCCCCCAAATCACCACTCCACTGGACATGCTGGCCACGGTGTCAATTTTTTTTGGTGTAAGACAAAATGGGGATGGAGGAGTTGGGGAGAGCCTGGGTAATGGGCATCTACTGTGGAAAAGCCTTGCTCTCACTGAGTGGCTACACAGGCCCGGCTGGCCGGGCAGATTTGCCCACAAGGTGCTCTGGTAACAACTCGCAGTGGCACTGTCCCTAGGCAGCCCTGAGTGGTCTGGCTCATAGGGTCTTTCTTCCCCACCTTCAGCTCCCTTCTCCCCAGCGGGCTCCTGTGGAGGGGATTAGGGACAACATCCAACGGGGGAAGCCCGCTGCCTTTCCAGAAACAAAGCCCTGAAGCTGGGAAACAGCACTGGAAGGAGCCGCTACCTGGAGGAGAGAAGTGGTGAAGCAGGGACTCTGGCAGGTGCTCGCGGCCACCTCATTGGCCCGCAGGGGGCGCTGCGCCACCTGAATCCGTTGGCCAAGCAGAGACCAGAAATTTTTCCTGGGTTGATGGGTTGGAAGTTTTGTGGTTACCAACACACGGCTGGGGGATAACAGGTGAAGAAGCAGAAAATTCAGCCGATATGATTACAGTCTAACTTTCAAAGAACAGATTTCTGAATTTTATCGTAACTTTCATGCTCTCATGCTCTTTAGTATTGAATTTACCACCTTCAGATTTACATTCCAGCACTGTAGATATGAAGGAAAGAAAAGATTAAGTACAGAGCAGCTACTTATGCTATAAGCTTTACAGTTTCACTGTACTGGAAAAGAGTTTGTTTCATTTTTTTTTTTTTTTAATTTTTAGTGTTCATTTATTTTTGACAGAGAGACAGAGAGCAAGTAGGAGAGGGGCAGAGAGAGAGGGAGACACAGAATCCGAAGCAGGCTTCAGGCTCTAAGCTGTCAGCCCCCCCCAAAGGGGGGCTGGAACCCACAAATCATGACCTGACCCCTTCAGGGTCATGACCTGACACGAAGTCAGATGCCCAACAAACCGAGTCACCCAGGCGCCCCAGTTTGTTTAATCTTGTAATCCATTGTATACACACTTCATTTCTTTTCTTTGTTTTTCTTTTTTTTAAAGTGCGCACCATGCCCAAAGACCCCTGAGATCAAGAGT
Organism: Felis catus; assembly: GCF_018350175.1. Lineage (NCBI taxonomy): Eukaryota > Metazoa > Chordata > Mammalia > Carnivora > Felidae > Felis > Felis catus. The sequence continues at coordinate 71,678,862 of NC_058373.1, read as the reverse complement.
TGCATGCTTTATCCTTGGAGCCACCCAGATGCCCCTACACAATCCATTTCTGAAGGCAGTTTTTCTACCCACAAGAGGGAGAATCTGTAGGTGACTTTCTTCTCTACCCTGTGACTCCACCAAAATCATGTCAAGGCTTTAAATCAAAGGAAGGCACCTGACTCTAGGGCAGCCATCCACGGACTGACAGGCTGGGTGCCCATGAAAGAAACTGGTCTGGAGATTTTACTGTCCTGGAATAAGGCTGACAAAACTGGATGCTCTTATTTTCATTTCCCCCCATAATTCCAGGAGCTGTGACTGTATTGTCTTCGTTTGTGACCTTTAGCATGTAGCCTATTGCTTGTTATAAGAGAGCTTTCAATAAATCTTTAATGGGCCATTGTAATAGGTCCTGCTGGTGCTAAGGATTTTTTACTGATTCTGTTTTCAGAATGGGAAAGTTCCCTTCCCTTCTGCTCTCCGTTTCCACCTGTAAATGGATTGTGAATTTTGTTGAATAATTTTTCTTCATCTGATGACACAGTCATATACTATTTCCGTCCTAATCAGTTAATGGAGTGGAATTGAATAAAATTTCTGGACATAAGCAACTCCATTTTGAAGCTCTATTTTCCTTGTCAACTAATGAACTCTTGGACTGGGCCAGAAGCCACAATGGTTTTACAAGCGGTTCCTCATAAAATTTCAAATGAGCAACTGGCATTAGGATCATGTGAGGACAGGAAAGTTAATTAATACATACCAGTGACCGTTTCATTTGATAGCACCAATAAAGTAATCAGTAAGATAGTAATCAGAAGCGGTTCAATCAATTAGCACCAAATTACCTGTTTTTTTTCTTCCTTCTCTTATCTAAAGCATGTAATTACCCCTTCCTTCTTTCTCCTAAAAAACCCCCAGCTTTCCCCACCTGAGGGGGCACTTTTCTGGTTACCCTTAAATCTAGTCCCACATTGTAACTCTGAGACCCCAAATAAAAGCCTTTGCTCTTCTTCTTTTTCTTTTAAAATTTATTTATTTATTATGAGAGAGAAAGAGAAAAAGAGAACGGGGTAGGGGCAAAGAGGGAGGAGAGAGAGAATTTCAAGCAGGATCTGCATTGTCAGGGAAGAGCCTGATTCCAGGCTCTATCCCACAAACCACAAAATCATGACCTGAGCAGAAATCAAGAGTCAGATGTTCAGTGGACTGAGCCACCCAGGTGCCCCACCTTTGTTCTTTTTCACTTCTGCCTTCTTTTCTTGGTTAATTCTGGGTGAATTGCATTAGTTGATTTTAGACTATTAAACCAGCTTTGAGATAAATCCATTTTGGTTATGCTAAACTGTCTTTTTATATATAAATGAATTTACTTTGCTAATATTTAAGGATTTTATTTTGCATTTATGGTCATGAATGAAATTGGTATGTATGTATGTATGTATGTATGTATTATTATTATTATTATTTGTATTATCTTGTCTGATTTTAGTATCCAGGTTGTATGTTAGCCTTCAGAAATGAGTTGAAGAGTATTCCTTCTTTTTCTATTTCCTATAATTGGAATTGTGTGTTATTTTACTATTTACAGAACTCATCTGTAAGGCTGTCTGGTGCTGGCATTTTCTATGTGACTGTTTTTTAACTTATGTTTCAATCTCTTTATATTGTTATGTAGATACTGAGTTTTCTATTCTTTTTTTTTTTTTTTTGAAGCTTATTTATTTATTTTGAGAGACAGAGAGAGAGTGAGTTTGAGGCAGAGAGAGGGGGGTAGAGAGAGAATCCCAAGCAGGCTCCACACTGTCAGTGTAGACCCTGACACGGGGCTCAAACTCATGAACTGTGAGGTCATGACCTGAGCATAAGTCAAGAGTTGGATGCTTAACTGAGCCACCCAGGTGGCCCTCTATTTCTTCCTGAGATAGCTTTATCAGGTTGTATTTTTATCTAGGAATTTATCCATTTCATCTAAAGAATTTTAAATATATCAGCATAACCGGATGATGTATGAAGTGATTGTATACCTGGAACTAAAGTTATGCTGTATGTAAATAAAAAATTTTTAAATATATATATCAACACAAAGCTATTCATAAGCTATTTAATATTTGCAGCATCTGTTTTTACATCTTATTTCAGTTATGACATTTTATTTGTACCCTTTATATTGATAAACTTATGAGATGTGTCTCTGTTATTAGGCTTATTAAACAAATACTTTTTTTTTAAAGTAGGCTCCATGGGCATGGAGCTTGAACTAACAACCCTGAGATAAAGACCTGGTGCTCAATGGACTGAGTCATGCAGGAGCCCCAAACAGTGACTTAAAAACATTTTTTTTTAATGTTTATTTATTTCTGAGAGAGAGTGAGAGACAGAGAGTGATCAGGGGGAGGGGCAGAGAGAGAGGGAGACACAGAAAATTTGAAGCAGCTCCAGGCTCTGAGCTGTCAGCACAGAGCCCAACATGGGGCTTGAACCCACAAACCATGAGATCATGACCTGAGCCAAAGTCACACACTTTACTGACTGAGCCACCCAGGGACCCCCCCAAACGGTGACTTTTCCTTAAGGTTTATTTATTTTGAGAGAGAGACAGAGAGAGAGAGAGAGAGAGAGAGAGAGAGAGAGAGAGACAGAGAGAGAAAGAGAGAGAGAGAGAGAGAAAGAGAATGAGTAGTGGAGGGGCAGAGAGAGAGGGAGAGAAAGAATCCCAAGCAGGCTCCATGCTGTCAGCCCAGAGCCTCAAGTGGGGCTCAAACTCATGAACCATGAGATCATGAACGGAGCTGAAACCAAGAGTCACACGCTTAACTGACTGAGCCATCCAGGCGACACCCCCCTAAATAATGACTTTTTCAGACATACCAAAGCTAAAAGAGTTCATTGCCTGAAAGAAGTCTTTCAGATAGAGAAAAAATGACAGCAGGTGAAAATAGGAATCTACACAAGGAATGAAAGACATTGGAAATTGTAGCTATATGACAATATGAACAATTGCTGGGAATAATGCATGGGAATAGTTTGGAAAGTTGTGATTTACAATGCTAAACTATGGGATTTTGTTCTCCATGAAGGAATATGCTTATTTTCTAAAGGAAAACCTCTGATAATATAATTTTATTTAGCCTTCCAATAAGTGTCAAACACAGTAAACCTGTCTCCAAATTAAAAAGAAAAAGTCTTTACAAGAATTTTAAGGAGAACAGGTCCCCACCCTGGTAATCACATGCACTTGAAACAGCTGTGGCAGGGGGAAGGCCGCCACCACTGAGGCAAAATTTCAAACACAGTTCTCAGTTCTCAGGCTGTTGTCCTGAGTAGGGAAAATAACTGAAGTACTCCGCGATAAGAGAAAGGATAAAAAGTGATGGCGGGGCGCCTGGCTGGCTCAGTCAGTTGAGCCGGTGGTTCTTGACCTCGGTCATGAGTTTGTTCCTCATGTTAGGTGTAGAGATTACTTAAATAAACAAACTATGGAAAAAAATAAATGAAGGGAATCTAGGATGGAAAACAATGCTGCCACTATAAAAAACACCCTAGGAGAAAGCTTATAGGAATGGGAAAATATTCCCTATATATTGTTAAGCAACAAACCAACAAAAGAACACAACAGCAAAGAACACCAAAAGAAGAAAAGAAGAAAAAAAGCAGAACATAAAATAGTATGTATGCTATCACACATTTTAGTTTTAAATTTAACCAGACACAAAATAATAGTTGGACATTTGTGAATATGAAGAGTATCTTCAACTGGTGAGATTACAGCTAACTTGTTTTTGTTTTTTTAAGATTTGTGATTTTCTCAAATTTCCTAATGTTTCTGTATTGAAAATGTGTTACTTCTCTAATAAGGAAAAAAAATGAAGATGTTATTTAAAATATTGGCTCCTTAAATCAGACATTCTGAGGTTTCTTTACAGACTCACCAAAACCCACTTCTTGCTGCATTGGGGACTGCATACTCAGCTAGACTTTTGGACTCCTCCTCCAGGTGGGTGATACTTATAGAGGAAGAATGTTTGGAATTCTAGAGTTGCTCAGAGGATTTTTTGACTGCTTTTTATGAGGCCAATCCACTTCTTCTCCCCAAGAACACTTCAAGAAAAATGCATCACCCCCTGGGTAACTGCAATTTTCTCTTTGTTGTCTTTCAGAAGGCTGATTGGTAATACACATCATACGGGGAATCCCTATTTTGATACAAAAATGTTTTTCTCTAAGAAGAATCATCATGGGCTTCTCCCTTGGTCTCCTACCATTTTCTTTTCTTTTCTTTTTTTAATTTTATTTTTTAAATTTACATCCAAATTACCATACAAAGCAACGATGATTTCAGGAGTAGATTCTTTAATGCCCCTTACCCATTTAACCCATTCCCCCTCCCACAACCCCTCCAGTAACCCTCTGTTTGTTCTCCATATTTAAGAGTCTCTTATGTTGTGTCCCCCTCCCTGTTTTTATATTATTTTTGTTTCCCTTCCCTTATGTTCATCTGTTCCGTGCCTTAAAGTCCTCATGAGTGAAGTTATATGTTATTTGTCTTTCTCTGACTAATTTCACTTAGCATAATATCCTCCAGTTCCACCCACGTAATTGCAAATGGCAAGATTTCATTCTTTTTGATTGCTGAGTAATACTCCATTGTGTGTGTGTGTGTGTGTGTGTGTGTGTGTGTGTGGTGTATATATATATATATACCACATCTTATTTATCCATTCATCCATCAATGGGCATTTGGGCTCTTTCCATACTTTGGCTATTGTTGATAGTGCTGCTATAAACATGGGGGTGCATGTGTCCCTTCGAAACGGCACACCTGTATCCCTTGGATAAATGCCTAGTAGTGCAATTGCTGGGTCATAGGGTAGTTCTATTTTTAGTTTTTTGAGGAACCTCCATACTGTTTAACAGAGTGGCTGCACCAGCTTGCATTCCCACTAGCAATGCAGAAGAGGTCCTCTTTCTCCGCATCCTCACCAACATCTGTTGTTGCCTGAGTTGTTAATGTTAGCCATTCTGACAGTTGTAAGGTGGTATCTCATTGTGGTTTTGATTTGTATTTCCCTGATGATGAGTGACGTTGAACATTTTTTCATGTGTCGGTTGGCCATCTGGATGTCTTCTTTGGTGAATTGTCTATTCATGTCTATTGTCCATTTCTTCACTGGATTATTTGTTTTTTGGGTGTTGAGTTTGATCAGTTCTTTGTAGATTTTGGATACTAACCCTTTATCTGATATGTCATTTGCAAATATCTTCTCCCATTCTGTCAGTTGCCTTTTAGTTTTTCTGATTGTTTCCTTCACTATGCAGAAGCTTTTTATTTTGATGAGGTCCCAGTAGTTCATTTTTGCTTTTTTTCCCCTTGCCTCTGGAGACGTGTTGAGTAAGAAGTTGCTGCGGCCAAGGTCAAAGAGGTTTTTGCCTGCTTTCTCCTTGGGGATTTTGATGGCTTCCTGTCTTACATTGAGGTCTTTCATCCATTTTGAGTTTATTTTTGTGTCTGGTGTAAGAAAGTGGTCCAGGTTCATTCTTCAGCATGTCGCTGTCCAGTTTCTCCAGCACCACTTGCTGAAGAGACTGTCTTTATTCCATTGGATATTCTTTCCTGCTTTGTCAAAGATTAGGTGGCCATACATTTCTGGGTCCATTTCTGGGTTCTCTATTCTGTTCCATTGATCTGAGTGTTTGTTTTTGTGCCAGTAGCATACTGTCTTGTTGATTACAGCTTTGTAGTACAGCTTGAAGTCCTGGATTATGATGCCTCCTGCTTTGGTTTTCTTTTTTTTTTTTTTTTTAATTTTTTTTTCAACGTTTTTTAAATTTATTTTTGGGACAGAGAGAGACAGAGCATGAACGGAGGAGGGGCAGAGAGAGAGGGAGAAACAGAATCGGAAACAGGCTCCAGGCTCCGAGCCATCAGCCCAGAGCCTGACGCGGGGCTCGAACTCACGGACCGTGAGATCGTGACCTGGCTGAAGTCGGACGCTTAACCGACTGCGCCACCCAGGCGCCCCTGGTTTTCTTTTTCAAGATTGCTTTGGCTATTTGGGTCTTTTCTGGTTCCATTCAAATGTTAGGATTGTTTGTTCTAGCTCTGTGAAGAATGCTGATGTCTTTTTGGTACGGATTGCATTGAATATGTAGATTGCTTTGGGTAGTATTGACATTTTAACAATATTTGTTCTTCCTATCCAGGAGCATGGAAACTTTTTCCATTTTTCCGTGTCTTGTTCAATTTCTTTCATCAGCTTTCTATAGTTTTCAGTGCATAGATTTTTCACCTCTTTGGTTAGATTGATTCCTAGGTATTTTATGGCTTTTGGTGCAGTTGTAAATGGGATCGATTCCTTGATTTCTGTTTCTGTTGCTTCATTGTTGGCGTATAGGAATGCAACCAATTTCTGTGCATTGATTTTATATTCTGCAACTTTGCTGAATTCATGAATCAGTTCTAGCAGTTTTCTGGTGGAATCTTTAGGGTTTTCCATGTAGCGTATCATGTCATCTGCAAAGAGTGAAAGTTTGACTTCCTCCTGGCCGATTTGGATGCCTTTTATTTCTTTGTGTTGTCTGATTGCAGAGGCTAAGACTTCTAATACTATGTTGAATGACAGTGATGGGAGTGGACATCCCTGTCTTGTCCCTGACCTTAGGGGGAAAGCTCTCCGTTTTTCCCCATTGAGAATGATATTAGCGTTGGGTCTGTCATATATGGCTTTTATGATCTCGAGGTATGATCCTTCTATCCCTACTTTCTTGAAGGTTTTTATCAAGAAAGGATCCTGTGTTTTGTGAAATGCTTTCTCTGCATCTATTGAGAGGATCGTATGGTTATTGTCCTTTCTTTTATTGATGTGATGAATCACAATGATTGTTTTGCAGATATTGGACCAACCCTGCATCCCAGGTATAAATCCCACTTGGTTGTGGTGAATTAGTTTTTCAATGTCTTGTTGGATCCAGTTGGCTAAAATCTTGTTGAGGATTTTTGTGTCCATGTTCATCAGGGGAATTGGTCTATAATTCTCCTTTTTAGGGGAGTCTCTGTCTTGTTTTGGAATCAAGGTAATGCTGGTTTCATAGAAAGAGTTTGGAAGTTTTCCTTCCATTTCTATTTTTTGGAACAGCTTCAAGAGAATACGTGTTAACTCTTCCTTGAATGTTTGCTAGAATTCCCCCGGAAAGCCATCAGGCCCTGGACTTTTATTTTTTGGGAGATTTTTGATTCCCAGTTCGATTTCTTTACCGGTTATGGGTCTGTCCAAATTTTCTATTTCTTCCTGTTTCAGGTTTGGTAGTTTATATGTTTCTAGGAATTTGTCCATTTCTTCCAGATTGCTCATTTTATTGGCATATAATTGCTCATAATATTCTCTTATTGTTGTTTTTATTTCTGCTGTGTTTGTTGTGATCTCTCCTCTTTAATTCTTGATTTTATTTATTTGGGTCCTTTCCTTTTTCTTTTTGATCAAACTGGCTAGTGGTTTATCAATTTTGTTAATTCTTTCAAAGAACCAGCTTCTGGTTTCATTGATCTGCTCTACTGGTTTTTTTTTTTTTTTTTTGGTTTCCATAGCATTAATTTCTGCTCTAATCTTTATTATTTCCTGTCTTCTGCTTGTTCTGGGTTTTATTTGCTATTCTTTTTCCAGTTCTTTAAGGAGTAAGGTTAGGTTGTATATCTGAGATCTTTCTTCCTTCTTTAGGAAGGCCTGGATTGCTATATACTTTCCTCTTATGACCGCCTTTCCTGCATCCCAAAGGTTTCGGGTTGTGGTGTTATCATTTTCACTGGCTTCCATGAACTTTTTAATTTCATCTTTAACTTCTTGGTTAGCCCATTCATTCTTTACTAGGATGTTCTTTAGTCTCCAGGTATTTGTTACCTTTCCAAATTTTTTCTTGTGGTTGATTTCGAGTTTCATAGTGTTGTGGTCTGAAAATATGCATGGTATGATCTCAATCTTTTTGTACTTGTTGAGTGCTCTTTGTGTCCCTAGTATGTGGTCTATTCTGGAGAACGATCCATGTGCACTGGAGAAGAATGTATATTCTGCTGCTTTAGGATGAATTGTTCTGAATATATCTGTTAAGTCCATCTGTGTCATTCAAAGCCCTTGTTTCCTTGTTGATTTTTTGATTAGATGGTCTGTCCATTGCTGTCAGTGGGGTGTTGAAGTCCCCTACTATTATGGTATTACTATCAATGAGTTTCTTTATGTTTGTGATTACTTGCTTTATGTATTTGGGTGCTGCCACATTTGGCGTATAAATGTTTACAATTGTTAGGCCTTCTTGGTGGATAGACCAAGATATAAGGCCCTCCTTCATCTCTTGATACAGTCTGTATTTTAAAGTCTAGATTGTCTGATGTAAGTATGGGTACTCTGGCTTTCTTTTGTTGATCATTAGCATGATAGATGGTTCTTCATACCCTTACTTTCAATCTGAAGGTGTCTTTAGGTCTAAAGTGGGTATCTTGTAAACAGAATATAGATGAGTCTTGTTTTCTTATCCATTCTGTTACCTTATGTCTTTTGATTGGAGCATTGAATCCATTGATGTTTAGAGTGAGTACTGAAAGATATGAATTTATTGCCATTATGATGCTTGTAGAGTTGGAGTTTCTGGTGGTGTTCTCTGGTCTTTTCTAGTCTTTGTTGCTTTGGTCTTTATTTGTTTTTTTCCCCCCATCTTTTCTCCCCTCAGAGAGTCACCCTTAAAATTTCTTGCAGGGCTGGTTTAGTGGTCACAAACTACTTTAATTTTTGTTTGTCTGGGAAACTTTTATCTCTCCTTCTATGTTGAATGACAGCCTTGTTGGATAAAGAATTCGTGGCTGCATATTTTTCTGATTCAGCACATTGAATATATCCTGCCACTCCTTTCTGGCCTGTCAAGTTTCTGTGGATAGGTCTGCTGCAAACCTGATCTGTCTTTCCTTGTAGGTTAAGGACTTTTTCCCCTTGCTGCTTTCATGATTCTCTCCTTGCCTGAGTATTTTGTGAATTTGACTATGATATGCCTTGTTGATGGTCGGTTTTTGTTGAATCTAATGGGAGTCCTCTGTGCTTCCTGGATTTTGATGTCTGTGTCCTTCCCTAGGTTAGGAAAGTTTTCCATTGTGATTTGCTGACATAACATTTCTACCCCTATTTCTCTCTCTTCCTCTTGTGGGACCCCTATGATTCTGATGTTGTTTCTTTTTAATGAGTCACTGATTTCTCTAATTCTTAAATCATGCTCTTTTGCTTTAATTTCCCTCTTTTTTTCTGCTTCATTTTTCTCCATAAATTTGTTTTCTATATCGCTGATTCTCTGTTCTGCCTCAGCCATCCTTGCCACCACACATCCATTCGAGATTGCAGCTCAGTTATAGCATTTTAAATTTCATCCTGACTAGCTTTTACTTCTTTTATCTCCGCAGAAAGGCATTCTAATCCATTTTCGACTCCAGCTAGTATTCTTATTATCGTGATTCTAAATTCTGGTTCAGACATCTTGCTTGTATCTCTGTTGGTTAAGTCCCTGGCTGTCATTTCTCTCTGCTCTTTCTTTTGGTGTGAATTCCTTTGTTTCGTCATTTTGATGGGAGAAAAGGAATTAATGAGGTAGAAAAAATTAAAATTAAAAAAATATTAAAATTAAAAACAAATACATACATACAAAATCGAATAAATAATGCTAGATCCTAGGTGTGTTTTGGCCTGGGTGTTGAAAGGGGCTTGATAATTAGAGAGAAATGGTAAAGAAAAAAAAAAGTCGTTTGAAAATTTGAAAAAATGAAAACACTGAAGTAGACTAAAATGAAATTTTGGAGGTAAAATAGAATTTGAAAAAATTTACAGAAAAGTAAAAAATACAGTAGAAAAAAATTAAAATATTTTTAATAAAAATTGAAAATAAAAATGAATTTTTTCTCTTTTTATATTCAGGAAAAGAAAAAGGAAAAAGAGAAAAAATAAAAAGAAAATTGAATAGATGAACGGTCTAACAGACAGAAATACAGTTGAAATTACTTTGTTTTCCGCTAGAAGTCAAACTGTGAAATGCTTTATATTCCATAAACTAAGCAGGTGGAGAGACTTGTGTTCCTGAAGAGGGAGGTTGGCCCAGTTGGGCAGGGTTTAGTGTAACGGCTCTGTTCTCCAGTAGATAGCACTGCTTAGCTTACTGGTGTGGATTCTTGAGGCACTTGTAGGTGTGTATGCACATGCGCGGAAGCATTGACCATGGCGTCACCCAGTTACCCACTGTCTCCTATCAGACCTGATCTCCTCGATCAGCAATCGCGCACCTGTCCTTTGTCTTCGGCTTCCATCCACTCCAAGCTTTTACACAGTCCGCAACCCAGCCCCAGGCAGCACCTTCCTCCTGAATTTTGTTTTAGATGTGGCTGTTTTTCCCGAACCCTTACTTCTGAGGGACTGCGGTTTTGACCTGTTCTGCGCTTCTGCAGGAGGGTCTCACTGAGAAATGGTCAGTTGCCGGCCGCACCCAGGAATGTTTGCGGGACTGGGCTGCTGCTGATGCATAGAGACTGAGGCCTGGTGCCAGCCCACCCCAGAAAAAGTTCGTGAGATGGTGTAGCAGCAGCGTTTCAGGGATTATGGAAAATCACAACATGCATCTGGCACCAGGCTTCACCCTTAATGACCTTGTTCCAGCACCAGTGAATGTGGTTGTTCTCCTGGGTCCACTGGGGCCTTACCTTTGGGGGACCCACACAGCCTCTACCAGGTGTCCTCCCGGCAAGGCAACCGCCTTTCCACTTGTGGCCTGAAGAACCCTGGACTCCACTCTGCTCCTGGGGATTCACCCTTCCCACCAGAGCACCGCCAGGTATCAAGCTGCACAGTTCAGACTCTGTGTTTCCCCTGTTTATAGTCTTAGTGGAATTTAAACCCTCTCCTTTCTCCCTTTTTAGTTCAGTCCCTGCAGCTATTTTCAGTTTTCCACTTTCCCTCCAGCGGTTTTTTGGGGGTGCTTTTCCCTATTCTCCCCCCATCTCCATCGTCTCACCGCACACAAATGTGGCTCCCTGCCCTCTGTGGCTTCTTTCTCCCCAAATTCACTTCTTTGTGCTGTGTACCTGCTGAATTCTGTGGTTCAGGTTGTGCAGACTGTTGTGTTAATCCTCAGATCAGTTTTCTAGGTGTGCAGGACGGTTTAGTGTTGGTTTGGCTCTATTTCATGGACCCGAGAGACACAAAAAACTTCCATGCTCTTTCGCCATCTTGGCTCCTCTCCCAGTCTCCTACCATTTTCTTAAGAAGGCAGTTTGATGTTAGGAAGAAAGCACAAGTCTTGTATGATGACAATTATCATCAAAAGTGTCATTAAAATGTGGCTCAGTCAGTTAAGTGTCTGACTTCAGCTCAGGTCATGATATCACAGTTCCTGGGTTCTACCTCTGCATTGGACTCACTGCTGTTAGTGAAGAGCCCACTTGAGACCCTCTACCCCCTCTCTCTCTGCCCCTCCCCTACTCATTTTCTCTCTCAAAAATAAAAGTTTCATTAAAATCCCTGATACTTTTAAGTTGTATGACCTCAAGCAAGATGCTTTCACCTTCAGAGCCACCCTGGAGCATGCAGAGAACCTGTATTAGCTACTGAGGGTCCATTAGAGAGATCAAGTCTTCCAAACACTGCAACAGGCAAGGAACTGAATGAATGGGGGCCCAATCCAGGTTTCCTTGCCTCACAAGTTCTGTTACTATATGAGAAATAAAGCTATATATACAAATATCCCATTGTGTGATACAGTTAACATCGTAGCTATGAAAAAGTAAGCAAGACATAAGCTCTTTTAGGCATCAACACTAAACTTATTGCCAGATCTGACATATTTTCACCCTTCAATGCTTATGAAAAAAAAAAAAAAGAACTTTCGTTCAGATAGGATGATGGAACAGAGAGACATAACTAACAGGTACGTCCATTATTCTATGGAAAGTACAGTCTTTATGTCTGTCATGTCCAGATTCTCATCTTTGATTTAATTGAGAGATCATCAGGAGAAAGTCCATGCATATTTATCCACATATCTCCTGCACCTAGATCTGTGTTTGACACAGGGAAGACTTTCACACATACTTACTGAAGTCAATTTCCTCATCTCCCCATCCAGTTAGAGATCTGGTCTTACCTCATACTACACACAAACACACACACATACACACATACACAGGCACATGTGCACACACATGTGCACACACTACACTGAGTTCCCAGAGACATAAGCTTATTGGCCAGTTATCCTCATCCAGGCCCTGGGTATCTGGAGTATGGTAAATTCATGGTGATGGTGCCAGGGGAGAAAGGGAATGGAATTATTTATAAATCTATGATGATGAGAAAAATGGGGAAAGAAATGGAATTTGGTTTGAAGCTCAGAAAGTAAGTGGAGACTAAATCATAGTTATTTTTATGCCAATACCATACCATTTAAATTACTGTAGCTTTGTAATATATTTTGAAATCAGGAAGTGTGATACCTCCAGCTTTGTTCTTCTTGATCAAAATCGCTTTGGCCATTTGGAGGTCTTTTGTGGTTCCATATGAATTTCAGGATTTTTTTTCCTCTGTGTCTATAAAAATTGTCTTTGGGATTTTGATAAAAATTGCATTGAAACTGTAGATTGATTTGGGTAATATGGACATTTTAACAATATTGATTCTTCTAATCCACAAACACAGAATGTCTTTCCATTTATTTGTTTATGCTTTAATTTCTATCATCAACGTTTTATAGTTTTTAGTATATAAATCTTCTACCTCTTTGATTAGGTTTATTCCTAAGCATTTTATTCTCTTTAGTGCTATTATAAATGGGATTGTTTTCTTAATTTCCTTTTCAGATAGTTTGCTGTTGGAGTATAGAAATGCAAGTGATTTTTATATGTTGAATTTGTGTCCTGTGATTTTAAAGAATTTGTTTATTAGTTGTATCCATTGTGTGTAGGGGTGGGGGTGGGGGGGTGTGGTCTTCAGGGTTTGTTACATATCAGATCATGTCATTGGCAAACAGAAATAATTTTACTTTTCTTTTCCATATATCTGATAAGAGGTTAATTTCAAAAATATATAAGGAACTCCTATAACTCACTAGCAAAAAAAATAATCCAATTTTAAAGTGGCAAAAGACTTGAATATACATCTATCCAAAAAAGACGTACACATGGCCAACAAGTACATGAAAAGATGCTCAACATTATTAATCATCAGGAAATGCAAACAAAACCACTTACCACCTGTTAAAAGATATTGAGATATAACTTCACACCTCTTAGAATGACTCTTATCAAAAAGATAAGAGATAAACAGTGTGTTGAGGGTGTGGAGAAAAGAGAACGCTTCTGTACTGATGGTGGGAATGCAAATTATATAGCCACTGTGGAAAACAGTGTGGAGGCTCTTCTTCAAAAAATTCAAAATAGAATTACCATATTGTCCAGCAATTCTGCTTCTGGATATATGTCCAAAAGAATTGGAGTCAAGATCCTAGAGAGATATCTGGACTCCCTGTTCGTTGTAGCATTATTTACAATAGCCAAGATATGGAAATGACCCAAATGTTCACCAACAGATGAATGAATAAAGAAAATGTTGTTTATACATATAATTGAATATTATTCAGCCTTAAAGAGGAAATCCTGCCACTTGTGACACTGTGAATGGACCTTTAAAACTTTGTAAGTGAAATAAATGAGCCGCAGAGGGAAAATACTGTATGATTTCTTATATATGAAGTATTTAAAATAGTCATATGTATAGAAGTAAATGAAAGGATGGTAGATGAGGGAGGGAAAATATGGGGAGTTGCTCAATGTGCATAAAGTTAGTCATACAAGATGAACAAGTTCAGAAATTTTCTGTATAACATAGTGCATACAGTTAACAGGTACAGTGCACTTAAAATTTTGTTAAGAGGATAAATCTCTCAGGTTAAGTTTTATCACAAAACAACAGTAACAACAACAAAGGGACACAAAGAAACTTTTGGATGTGGTGATGAATATGTTTATTACCTTGATAAATCACACCTTGATTGTGTGATGGTAACTTGATTATATACATTATGTCCACATGTACCAAATGATCTGCATTAATTATGTGCAGGTTTTTGTGAGCCAGTTATGCCTCAAAGCTGGAAAAAAATAAATTGTACTTATCATCCTGTAGAAACTGGCCTGTGGCAGTTTCTATAATTCTGATTATAGAATATGACGTATTGAACAGAAGTAAATCTTTAAGGCTGAGAGGGATAGTGTCTGGAGCATAGCGTTTAGGTCAAGAGAGTTTCATTATAGACAAAAGGAGAAGAGATGTACTGAACATAAAATGGAAAGACCCAGGGAGTTTCTAGAGAATTTACTCTCTCCAGATAATTTTCAGAGGTGTGAAAAACACTCTCCCTTTTTTCTTTTGATTTTTCCTATCCTTTGGACTTGGAAGGTGGACTGAGCCACAGGCTACCTCTTGCCTCCTCTGAGGAGGCATTACCTACATTACGCTTGTAGGTAAATGTAAGAAATCCTCTGGGTAGGAATGGGGAAAATCTTATTTTGTTGGCATCAGGCCTCCAAATGGAGGCAAATAAAAGGAGTACTTATTTCCTTTTTTTATTAAAAAAATTTAAAAACATTTATTTATTTTTGAGAGACAGAGACAGAGCATGAGTGGGGGAGGGGCAGAGAGAGAGGGAGACACAGAATCTGAAGCAGGCTCCAGGCTCTGAGCTGTCAGCACAGAGCCTGACACGGGCCTTGGGCCCATGAACCACAAGATCATGACCTGAGCTGAAGTTGGACTTCAGCTAACTTCAGCTAATGGGCTGAGCTATCCAGGCACTCAAAGAAATACTTGTTTCCTAATGGAAGCCGGGTACCAAGGTTTTGGATAAGAAAAGACTAGTGTAAGTCAGGGTTGAGGGGAGAATTTGCCTTCCAGGGATGGGTGGTGATTCACATGGCCAGGCCAAGCTGCAGTCATGTGCTGGTGCTGGAGAGAACATCATCCTTAAGGGAAAAGGAAACCAAAGAAATTTGAAGTAATTAAGACAATGTGGAGAGTGGGACCTCTAGCAAGCAAGAGTTGAGGTGTAGTCTGTGGTTGTGGAGATGAGCATTAAAAAATAATAATAATAACAAACAAACCATGCTTGAATTTGTATCTTTGATGAGAATATTTTGCACATTGAGCCTTGATCTCTTCTTAAAAAAGAAAATGCAATAATAGGAGAGCACCTCTCTGCAGAGCACAATGAGATCAGCAACCTAGACTCCTGCCTTGTCTCTCTTTATTTTTGAGCAGGAAATGGCCAGCCTTATGGTGACCTGGGCTCCATGTTGCTGCTTGTCCAGCTGGACCTGCTCCTGGCTCCCTCTCCTCAGACCAGAGGGTAACCACAAATAGTTTGAGAACACAGGGATTTTCCTGAAGGTGAGGATTATTTGTGCCTGGGGTCAGCCTTCCTAGGTTCACCCATGCTGCTTCCCCCAGGTGATCATTCCTTCCCTCCAACCTTGCTCTTATGGTCTCTCCCCAAGCTCAACATTCCCATACTTTCTAAGAGACTACTACTTTTTTGAATTTATTTTTTAAAATTATTTGAGAGAGAGAGTGGGGAGAGGGGCAGAGGGGGAGAGAGAGAGAGAGAGAGAGAGAGAGAGAGAGAGAGAGAGAGAGAGAGAATTTTAAGCAGGTTCCACACTTACTGAGGAGCCTGACAAGGGACTCGATCCCATGATCCTGGGATCATTACCTGAGCTGAAATCAACAATTGGACACTAAACCGTTGAGTCATCTAGGCATGCTGAGACTAATACTTTACACTGAATTTGGGTTTCTCAAAAAAGAAAAACAACCCAATAAAATTAAGTATGACTTCAAATACATCCCTCCTTCAAAGACTACAGATATCCCCAAGCCAAGGAAATACAAAACATCTGGCTTCCTGTTGGAATGAGAGGAATGAGGAAAATATAAGAGAAGAAAGAAAAAGTAAGATCTCAGAAAAATATTCTGCCTTGCATTTATCTTTTAATTTTCTTACTGAAAAATTTCTGAGCACCGTCTCTGTGCTCTTCCCACCTAAGGACTCAGAATAGGGAGAATATGACGTAATTGTATCCAGTCTGTAATTTCAAATTTACCTTGAGTTGCAACGTGAGATCCAGTTGCTGGGAACTGCGGCAGTTTCTGCAGAGGTAGAGGGGTTCATGCACTGTGCCCCTCAGCTGCTCTTTCTTAACCTCACCTAAACTTAAAGGAGGCTTTTTGGTGTGTGTGTGTGTGTGTGTGTGTGTGTGTGTGTGTGTGTGTGTGTGTTACAGGGGAGGTGAGCTGAGAAAGAGAACTGGTTTTCTGATGATTGAGCATCTCTTCCTTAGTCTCAAAAATGTGGGGATGGGGAAGTTTCTGGCAACATTCCTGAGAGCCAACTGATTGCCTCAAATTAGAACTTACTGTGCTACAGGGGCATCTGGATGGCTCAGTTGGTGAAGCGTCTGACTACTCTTGATTTTGACTCAGGTCATGGTCTCATGGGGTTGGAGCCCTGCATTGGGATCTGTGCTGACAGTGCCTCCTTGAGATTCTTCCTCTCTCTCTGCCCCTCCCTGCTTGTGCTCTCCCTGTGTCTCTCAAAATAAATTTAAAAAAAGTTACTGTGCTATAGACCTTTGCTAACAGATCTTGTTATTTGGGAAGATAATTCTATGCAAATATGGAATCATTTTAAAAGTGAACAACCTTAGAATGCATCTTTTTGTTCTCACTAATTGTGCATCATCACAAATTCAGATGCTCCTGATTTCTCTGAGATAGAGCTCTGGAGACTCTATCAGGATCTCCTGTGTGAACATTCTCCAATAGTCTGAAAGTTTATTAAGTAAAAATATGTGAAGGTCCACTAATAATATCCAAGCCAAATTACGCCCAGATAATGATCTCTAGAATGTTCCAGTTCAGCACATATTGTTGAAAACAGAGAGACACACATGTGCTGTAATCAAATGTGAGTGAGCCATGTACTGAAATAGGCCAAGGGATATGGAATATCTGAAAGGGAGAAAAGGAGACAAGACGAGGAAAGAAGGAGGGAGGGAGGATATAAGAGGGTATGAGCAAAGACTCCATGAGAAGATAAAGCTCCCAGTGTGAGAGACACTTTCTCCCATAATGCCTGTGGTCTTGCTGTGCATGGAGGCAGATGAGTGGCCATATCTAGTGAGTCCATGAGGCTGGAGGCTCCCTGGGACTGGGGTGTGTCTTTGAATCCTTGCTCAGAGTCCATGCTGAGAAATGTTTGATTGATGAATGGTGGGACATATTTTCATCTGACCCAGTACACTGAGTGTGCTAAACATCAATAAGTATATAAACCAGAATATTCTATCAATTATATGTGATACTAATTTCTGTTCTATATCTCATTGATTGTCTGGGTTTCCTGTTTTTAACTCTAGTTGTCTTCTAGGACTGGCACCAGGACCAGAACCCTAGAGATTCAAATCTCTTACCAGTGCTCTCCTGTCAAGAGCTGCCTCCTTAGTTCCAGACCCTTGAGCTGGTGGCAGAAGCCTTCTTTCAGCAGGCTATTCACTGTAAATATTACCACAGTTCCCACCTGACTTATAGAGTCAGGTAGTGCTTGAAACCTGTCCTCCCACTGGGCTGGTTCTTCTAGAATTTTTTTTTGTTTGTTTCTTTATTTTGAGGAAAGAGAGCATGTGTGGGGGGTTGGGGGGGAGAGAGAAAGAGAGCGAGAGAGAGTGAGAGATTGAAAATCCCAAGCAGGCTCCTCTCTGTCAGCACAGAGCCTGACTGGGGGCTGGATCTCACCAATGATGAGATCATGACCTGAGCTGAAACCAAGAGTTGGATGCCTAGCCGACTGAGGCACCCAGATGCCCCTGGTTCTTTTAGAATTCTGACATCAGCCTGAATCAATAGGGCATTTTACTTTGCACTCTGGCCACTCTCCTTGGGAGTCAGCTCTTTAGCCAGTTCAGTATATCCTGACAAGAACCACCTTGTTTTTTTACTCAGTGGACTATCTCAGGGGTTTCCATGTGACCAGTAGTCAAGTGGGGACATGATTTAAGGGAAGTTGGAAAATGCATTTGTGAGTATCTTAGGTATCCTAATGAATTCTCTGAAAACTGGCGGTGTGATGGAATGTTTAATCCCACCGCACACTAATGCATAACAACTATGGTTAAGAAGGCTTTGCAAAAGGCTACCTAGACAGTCAACCATCCAGGGGGGTTAAAACCATGGCATAGAACCATAGCACCTATTGGTTTGCATTTCATTTCTTTTCCTATGTAGTGAACTTCAAAGGTCTTTAATTCCCTGTTATCTCAGAAGATTAGTATTGTGGGAACAGAAGGTTCCACCAGGTCCTCTATGGAGAGAGAAAAGGATTAGGTAAGTTTTTCTAATTCACATTAGTCAATAGTTATGGGTTAAGGCTTTAAAAAGAATAATTAAAATGTCAGTAAGGCCATTCAGAGGAGGTAAAAGTAAATAAAACCTTTTCTCCCTTTGACTTTCATTTCTTTTCCTTTTTGTTCTCCTGATAATGGTTTAAAGATCACTAATCCTCTTATATCTTAGAGGAATACTATTGCAGAAACACTGGTAGCACTGGATGCTCTGTTGAGGGGAAAGAGTAGGTCGTCTGTGTTAAGAAAAGTTTAAAAAGTCTGCTGCGGTGCCTGGATGGCTCAGTAGGCTGAGCATCTGATTCTTGGTTTCAGCTCAGGTTATGATCCCAGGGTGGTAGAATCGAGCTGTGTGTTGAGCCCCACACTGAGTGTGGAGCCTGTTTGGGATTCTCTCTCCCCCTCTGCTCCTCTCACCCACTCATTCTCTCCTATAAAATAAAATAAAATAAAATAAAATAAAATAAAATAAAATAAAATAAAATAAAATAAAATAAAATAAAAAATTTAAAAGTCTGCTTATCATGGTTGGTTCTAAGATATTTACAATGTGTGTTAGAACATGGAAAGCTCTGTTATAAATTCAGTTTAACTTTATTTTGTTCTTTGTCTCTAACTGTTTAGGTCTTGGAACCCCTTTTCCCCATGGTTTCTGATAAACTTTGGAAAATGCTTTTGATTTATTTCATGATCCCCTTTGGGTGCTGAGATTCTTCCCATGTTTGCTCTTCAGTGTCAATGTAATCTTGGTATCACACTAGGCAACAAACCTGAACAATAGGAAGGTTACACAGTTCTGAACAGAATTTATGGTGCCAATAAATTACAAGGGCCTTATCAGGTAGAAGCTTTCAAATACCAATGGAAAGAGCATACCATTTACTTTGATGGCCTGAGGGCCCACAAAAATAACATAAAGAAACTCTTCTAGTCCTCCTTCTCCAGGATAAGCAGGAAAGCTTATATCCTACTCTTCTCCATGCTTCTTCTGATATGAGAATTGTTGGAATGAGAATAGTCTGAACTGAGAGGGGCTTTGTGAAAGAAGTTGCAGAATGAAGAAGTTAGCCCATGTGGAATTTTGTGAAGCCTTTCTTCCTTGATGTACATCTATTCCCTGATGCTGGTGAGCATTTCAGGTCCAGAAAGCCTCTCCTTAAGATTCCATAGCGTTATGAGTCTCTATATGCAGATGTGAGCAATCCAGGGAGGACCCTGGGATGGTGTTCCCTGAATAGCAGAGCTTGATGCATAAAAATTATTAAACAAATATTATTTTAAAATTTTAATCAGTTACTTGGAACTTAACAATTTAAAACATAATTCTAGGGGTGCCTGGGTGTCTCTGTCAGTTAAGCACCCAACTTCGGCTCAGGACATGATCTCATGGTCCATGAGTTTGAGCCCCACATTGGACTCTGTGCTCAGATTCTGTATCCCTCTCTCTCTGCCCCTCCCCTGCTTCGTTCTCTCTCTTTCTCTCTCTCAAAATAATTAAACATTTAGAAATTGTATTTTATTTTATTTTTATTTTTTAATATATGAAATTTATTGTCAAATTGGTTTCCATACAACACCCAGTGCTCATCCCAAAAGATGCCCTCTTCAATAGCCATCACCCACCCTCTCCTCCCTCCCACCCCCCATCAACCCTCAGTTTCTTCTCAGTTTTTAAGAGTGTCTTATGCTTTGGCTCTCTCCCACTCTAACCTCTTTTTTTTTTCTTCCCCTCCCCCATGGGTTTCTGTTAAGTTTCTCGGGATCCACATAAGAGTGAAACCATATGGTATCTGTCTTTCTCTGTATGGCTTATTTCACTTAGCATAACACTCTCCAGTTCCATCCACGTTGCTACAAAGGGCCATATTTCATTCTTTCTCATTGCTGTGTAGTACTCCATTGTGTATATAAACCACAATTTTTTAAAAAAAATTTTTTTCAACGTTTATTTATTTTTGGGACAGAGAGAGACAGAGCATGAACGGGGGAGGGACAGAGAGAGAGGGAGACACAGAATCAGAAACAGGCTCCAGGCTCTGAGCCATCAGCCCAGAACCTGACGCGGGGCTCGAACTCACAGACCGCGAGATCGTGACCTGGCTGAAGTCGGACGCTTAACCGACTGCGCCACCCAGGCGCCCCTATAAACCACAATTTTTTATCCATTCATCAGTTGATGGACATTTCGGCTCTTTCCATAATTTGGCTATTGTTGAGAGTGTTGCTATAAACATTGGGATACAAGTGTCCCTTTGCATCAGTACTCCTGTATCCCTTGGGTAAATTCTTAGCAGTGCTACTGCTGGGTCATAGGGTAGGTCTATTTTTAATTTTCTGAGGAACCTCCACACTGCTTTCCAGAGTGACTGCACCAGTTTGCATTCCCACCAACAGTGCAAGAGGGTTCCCATTTCTCCACATCCTCTCCGGCACCTATAGTCTCCTGATTTGTTCATTTTGGCTACTCTGACTGGCATGAGGTGATATCTCAGTGTGGTTTTGATTTGTATTTCCCTGATGAGGAGCGACGTTGAGCATCTTTTCATGTGCCTGTTGGCCATCCGGATGTCTTCTTTAGAGAAGTGTCTATTCATGTTTTCTGCCCATTTCTTCACTGGATTATTTGTTTTTCGGGTGTGGAGTTTGGTGAGCTCTTTATAGATTTTGGATACTAGCCCTTTGTCTGATATGTCATTTGCAAATATCTTTTCCCATTCCGTTGGTTGCCTTTTAGTTTTGTTGGTTGTTTCCTTTGCTGTGCAGAAGCTTTTTATCTTGATGAGGTCCCAATAGTTCATTTTTGCTTTTAATTCCCTTGCCTTTGGGGATGTGTCAAGTAAGAAATTGCTACGATTGAGGTCAGAGAGGTCTTTTCTTGCTCTCTCCTCTAGGGTTTTGATGGTTTCCTGTCTCACATTCAGGTCCTTTATCCATTTTGAGTTTATTTTTGTGAATGGTGTGAGAAAGTGGTCTAGTTTCAACCTTCTGCATGTTGCTGTCCAGTTCTCCCAGCACAAACATTTAGAAATTTTAAAACATAATTATAACTTAGTGAAGCCTTAGACATATTTATTATGAGAGGTATAAAAGAATTACTACCATGAAAAATTCTTTCAGGTTTAATCAGATTAATTTTGAACGCTTGTGAATTGTTCCCTCGGTTTCCATTGAGAAACCCTGTCTCATTTTCTCTGCCACATTAACCCCCACAGAGCCCAGTGTGAATGGGAAATGCATTTGGCATTTTGGGAACTATCTTTACTAACAAAGGAAAAACAAAGACCTAAAAGAAATTTAGCAAACACAAAGGTAATAATGATGCCATACAGCATAGCTCACTGAACCATCTAGTGGGAGAGGCAACTTAAGCCTCTCCAATTAAGCACTGGACCCACGGTGGTTTCTTTTCATCAAAAGAAAAGAAACCCCCCAACAGATATCCACTCCTCCTCTTCTCTTTAGGATTTCTCTTACAAGGAAAGTTCTAGAATAAGATGCTTGTCCCAGACTCAGTCTTAGGTGAAGAGTAGATGTGTAATCCTCCTATTAGAGTTTCTGTGTCTTCCTTTCCTTCTGAACGAATGAAAGATAAGGTTATTTTTCCCCTAGAAAATGAGTGCTGACCTAACCTCTGTTAGGGTAAGGAATGAATCAGTACATTAAAGCATGTGTGGGTGGTGGTGGTAGTGGAGGGAGATCATAAAAATATGAAGAAAAGTCTGAAAGACTTCTAAAAGCACCATGCTTAAAGAGGCCCACAGGTAATTGAAAAAAACCTCTGCTATTTCCAACTATTATCGAATGATTTTAACCTTAATAAGTATGATATTCATGTAGGCTTTATCATGATTGTGTGAACTTACATGTGGTTCCTGCTTTTTAAGTGCCTACATCTAGTTTAATAATCATAAATAGGTATTCTTATCCTTTATAATCAGAAGCTTTGATAAAGTTCTGATCAAGGATCACATTGACTCCATTAATCTGACAAAAACTAACTGCAAAATCACTTGCCAGAGAGTTAATTTTCACCATTCATTTGTTCATTCATCAACTGTTATTTAAGTGCCTATTATTTGCCAGAAAATGTGAGAAATGTGCTAGGCATTGTAACTCAGCTGTGTGAAAGACAGACAGAAGCCCTACTTTTTAAATTTTTTAATGTCATGATAAGAGCACTCTTTAATCCTCATCCCCGATTTCACCTATCCCCCCACTTACCTCCCCTCTGGTAACTATAAGTTTGTTCTCTATAGTTAAGGGTCTGTTTCTTAGCTTCTCTTTCTCTCTCTTACT
This sequence comes from Felis catus, assembly GCF_018350175.1. Taxonomy (NCBI): domain Eukaryota; kingdom Metazoa; phylum Chordata; class Mammalia; order Carnivora; family Felidae; genus Felis; species Felis catus. The sequence continues at coordinate 71,656,121 of NC_058373.1, read as the reverse complement.
CTTCTTTGCTTGTTTTGTTTCTTAAATTCCACATATGAATGAAATCATATGGTATTGGTGTTTCTCTGACTGCCTTATTTTGCTTAGCATTATATTATTCAGCTCCATCAATGTTGTTGCAAATGCCAAAATTTCATTCTTCTTTATGGTTGAGTAATATAATGGAATATTATATATATATGTATATATATATATATATATATATATATATATATATATAACACATACACGTATATACACACACACATATATATACACACACATATATATACACACACATATATATACATACATATATATACATATATATATACACACACACACATATATATATGTGTGTGTGTGTGTGTATATATGTGTGTGTGTGTGTGTGTGTGTATATATATATATATATATATATATATATATATATATATATATACCACATCTTCTTTATCCATTCATCTGTTGATGGACACTTGGTCTGCTTCCATAATTTGGTTATTGTAAATAATGCTGCAATAAACATAGTGGTGCATGTATCCCTTTGAATGAGTTTTTGTATTTTTTGGGTAAATACCCAGTAGTGAGATTACTGGATTTTAGGGTTGTTCTATTTTTAACTTAAAATTTTTTTTTAACATTTACTTATTTTTGAGAGACAGAGAGAGACAGAGCATGAGCAGGGGAGGGAGAAAGAAGGAGAGAGGGAGAGAGACACAGGATCCACAGCAGGCTCGAGGCTCTGAGCTGTCAGCACAGAGCCAGACGTGGGGTTTGAACCCATCAACTGTGAGATCATGACCTGAGCCAAAGTCGGATGCTCAACCGACTGAGCCACCCAGGCATCCCTCTATTTTTAATTTTTTAAGGAAGCTCTTACTGTTTTCTGCAATGGCTGCACCAGTTTGCGTTCCCAACAGTGCATGTGAGTTCCTTTTTCTCCACATCCTTGTCAACAATTGTTGTTTCTTATGTTGTTGATTTTAGACATTCTGACAGGTGCAAGGTGATATCTCATTGTGGTTTGATTTGCATTTCCCTGACGATCAGTGATACTGAGCATCTTTTCATGTGTCTGTTGACCATCTGTATGTCTTCTTTGGAGAAATGTCTGTTCATGTCTTCTGCCCAATTTTAAATTGGATTATTTGTTTTTTTGGATGTTGAATTTTGTAAGTTCTTTTTATAGATAGATAGATAGATAGATAGAGATAGAGATAGGTATGGATATAGATATAGATATAGATATAGATATAGATATAGATATAGATGTAGTTTATGTATATTTTGGGTACTGTTTATTGGATATGTCATTTGCAAATATCTTTTCCCATTAAGTTGGTTGCCTTTTAGTTTTGTTGATTATTTCCTTTGCTGTGTAGAAGATTTTTTTGGGTGTGGTCCCAATCGTGTATTTTTGCTTTTACTTCCCTCGCCTCAGGAGACATATCTAGGAAAACGTTGCTACGGCCAATGTCAGAGAAATTACTGCCCGTGCTCTAGTCTAGGATTTTTATTGTTTCAAGACTCACATTTAAGTCCTTAATCCATTTTGAGTTTATTTTTGGGTTTGGTGAAAGAAAGTGGTGCAGTTTCATACTTTTGCATGTAGCCGTCCAGTTTTCCCAGCACCATTTGTTGAAAAGACCATCTTTCCCCCACTGGATATTCTTTCTTGCTTTGTTGAAGATTAGTTGACTGTATAGTTGTGGGTTTATTTCTGGGTTTTCTATTCTGTTCTATTGATCTATATGTCTATTTTTGTGCCATACTATACTACCTTGATTTCTACAGCTTTATAGTGTAACTTGAAGTCTGCAATTGTATACTTTAAGTTTTGTTTTTCTTTTTCAAGATTGCTTTGACTATTTGGGATCTTTTGTGGTTTCATACACATTTCAGGATTGTTTGTTGTAGTTCTGTGAAAAATCAAAGGCCCTACCTTTTGAAACATTCATTTGAGTGGAGGCAGACAATATTAAACAAGTAACAAAATAAATAATACAGATTACAATAAGAGCTATGAAGGAAAAATGTGATGTAATAGAGGAATTGGTGTGTAGAAGAACAGAACTACTATAGACTGAAAGTTTGAAATGTTGAAATCTTCACCCCTAATGTGATGGTATTGGAGGTCAAGCCCTTGAGAGATGATTAAGTCATAAAGGTAGAGCCCTCTGTAGTGGGATTGGTGCCCTTATAAAAGAGATCCCCCAGAGGTCCTGGTCCTGCCACCATATGAGGACAAAGCAAAAAGATAGCCATCGATAAACCGGGAGGTGGACTCTCACCAGACACCAGATCTGCTTGTGCCTTGATCTTGGACTTTCCAGCCTCCAAAACTGTGAGAAATAAAAGTTCATTGTTTATAAGCCACTCAGTCTATGGGAGTGTGTTGTAGCATCCTGAACGGACCAAGACAAGGACCACAGACAGGGTAGTCAGGGAAGAATCTCCACTGAGGGGAAATTTAAATGGAAACCTGTCAGATAAGGAGACAGTCTTAATAAAGAACGTTTCAGGTAGAAAAAATAGCAAGTGCAAAAGCCCTGAGAATGGCAAAAGCTTGGCATTTTCTCTGTCCTTAAAGAGGCCAGTATGGCTGGGGAGAAGTAAGGGGGTGCAAGATGATGGTGAGGAGGTAGAACGGGAAGAAATAAAATCCATACTAGAAGGAATCAGCTGAAGAGTCAACAGCTCCTGGATTTCTTGCCATAGAGTCGGCATGGCCTCAGGAAAATGGGAAAAGGAAAGCTCCCATTTCTTATTTATTCTGAGAGAGAGAGTAAATGAGTGGGAGAGGCAGAGAGAGAGGGAGAGAGAGAGAGAGAACCCCAAGTAGGCTCTGCACTGTCATTGCAAAGACTGATGTGGGGCTCGAACTCATGAACCATGAGATTGTGACCAGAGCCAAAACCAAGCGTTGGACACTTAATTGACTGAGCCACCCAGGCGCCCCAAGTAAAACACCAATTTCTTAAAAAAATTTTTTTAAATGTTTTATTTTATATTTGAAAGAGAGAGAGAGTGAGCGAGCACAAACGGGAGGGTCAGAGAGATGGAGACAGAATCTGAAGCAAGTTCCAGGTGCCGAGCTATCAGCACAGAGCCTGATGCAGGGCTCAAACCCACGAACTGTGAGGTCATGATCTGAGCCAAAGTCAGATGCTCAATTGACTGAGCCACCCAGGTGCCCCGGAAAGCCCCAGTTTCTTAAAGGAAGGGACAACAGTGACTGCAGACTCTCATTTGAATGAAATTTTGGATTAGCTCACAACAAGGAGTTAGGCAAGATCCAACCTGAGCTCCAGCAGTCAAATCCCAGGTTAACAATTCTCTCCACTGTGACCCTGAAAGTGAGGCGGTATGTCTCTGAGGTTCTGAGATCCCCTTGCAGACGACAGAAAGATGCAATGAGCCTCAGTACTAGACAGAGAGGAGCTGAGTGATGCTTCCCCTGGAGGAGCCATGCTAAGCATTCTGCCACTAGCTTCAAATGATAGCAGCGGTGGCAGTGACAAACTATGTTAAGTAGTGACAAATTCTGTATGGATGTTAACTTACCATAAGTATTGAGAATAGAGAAAAATTAATTGCATTTAAAATGAGAACACAGAGAGTTAGAGCAATTATTATAGAGCAGTGGAGAAGGCTGTGAGATGCTCCACTGGATTATGAAAAGATAAATGTTGACTCTCCCTCTGTTGGTTCTCTCTATATGTTTTTTTTTTTTTTTCTGGCAGAAAAGCAGAATATTTGGGCTGGTCTTTAAAAGAATCAGTTATCCCACATGTCAACGATCATGAAAGATCATTGATGAAATAAAGGTCTTCTGTTGAATTGTCCCTTCCTTTTTTGCTAGCCTAATTTCCTCCTTTATCAGCATCATTTATTGTGGTCTAATCCGTCTGTCCACACAGAGTGCACACAGCCTGTCCTCTCTGGGTGCATGGCTACTGCACGCAGCCTGCCCAGGTGCCTGACAGCTTGTTCTCAGGCTGGATTCATTGTATCAACCTCATGGCCTGTCCATACATTCTTGATTAAGATCAAGGCCTCCTTCTTGTTTCTCTGCTTATGGCAAACCCTGAAACTGTGTGTGCCCCACTCTAGGTCCTCCTGTGTCCAGCCATGGCTTTAATCTCCTGGGCTCACCCATCTCCACTTACCTGTCATTGCGCATTTGAGCTGTAGGGCTGGTGTAGGATAAGGCTTGCTGCTGTCATGCTGAGGGACTGGAAGCACAGACCTGGAGATTATGCAGAAGCCTTTCCTGCGCTGCACTTGCTGTGTCAGCTGTGCATATTAAGACCTTGCCAACAGTTTCCTGTCCACCTGGTGACCACCTGCAAATATTTCAACTCTTAAGGGTCAACTACTCCATTGGGCTTTCCTTGGGACAGTTCCTATTCTTTCCTTTATGTTCCTTGCACATTTAAAACTCTTTGATTACAGTGTGGTCCACATATAGAACTATAAATGCCCTGATGGCAGGAACCATATCTTATTTATCTTTGTACTATAAAGCCCAGTGGGTATAGATGCTTGATACATAATTGTCAAATAAATTAACTATAGTGAACATCTATCATAAGAAAAGTCCAAGAGGTAAAAAGAAACATAGCACAATGGCCCAGTATTAGTTTCCTTGCAGTTTAGTTGGAAAGGTATCATGCAAACTTATACAGGGAGATGACTGAAAACACCAGGTGTTTTTGTTTGTTTGTTTTTGAGAGAGAGGGGCAGGGAGAGGGGCAGAGGAAGAGGGAGAGAGAGAATCCCAAGCAGGCTTCACACTGTCATTGCAGAGCCCGATGCAGAGCTTGAACTCACCAACCATGAGATTATGACCTGAGCTGAAATCACTAGTCAGATGCTTAACCAACTGAGCCACCCAGGTGCCCCTGAAACACAAGGTTCTAAAAACATAATGTAAGCAGTGCAGAAATAGCCTCTCTGAGTTCAGAGCAAGATTAGATCACTCAGGGCTGAGATGGTCTGCCAGGTTCTCTGGGTGGTCATGGGGTGGTTAGTTGAAGTTGGGAGGTGGCTGGGATGAGATTAGATGGGCAAAAGCTCTCTGGACAACAGGAATGGCAAGGGATTCAAAAAGAAAATTTGTACAGTAAGACATAGACACATTTGGTTGGAGCACTAAATGTAACTTTGAAGCAATATTTTTATCTGGTCTATTTGCATACCAACTTGCCAGTTGGCCCAATAATCTCCACAGAATATTTTTTTCCCCTCTAGTACAGGTTCCAGCCTAATGTCAGGTGTCACATTTAATTGCCATGTCTCTTTAGCCACCTTTAATCTGTAACATTTACATAGTCTTTTAGGTCTTTGAAAGTTTTGAAGAAATTAGCATCTCTCTTTTTTAGATTTCCTGTTAAATAGACCTAATTCTTAAAGAACAGTTGTAGATACACAGAAAAACTGAGCAGAAAGTATAGAGTTCTTATATACCCTCTGCCTCCCATGCCCACATGCATAGCCTCCTGTATTAAAGTGGTACACTTGTTCCCACCAATGGACCTACATTGACATATCATAATCACTTAAAATCCATAGAATACATTAGGGTTCATTCTTGGTGTTGTGTATATGTATGTAATTATTTTTTTCTCTTGTTAATCTATGTTTTGTCAGTTTATTTGTTTCTTTTTCTTTTTTATTTTTAGAGAGAGAGCGTGAGTGGTGGTGGTGGGGGGAAAGAGGTAGAGGAGAATCTCAAGCAGGCTCTACACTCAGTGCAGAGCCCGTCATGGGGTTTGGTCCCACAACCGTGGATCTTGACCTGAGCCCAAATCCAGAGTTGGATGCTCAATCGACTCAGCCACCCAGACGCCACTCTCTTTTGTCAGCTTAATTTGTAGGTCCTCAGTCACTGAACTTAAGAGGGTAGAAGAGAAAGTTTCTTCCTCCCTTATGTTTCCTCCAGCCATTCTGTAATCACATGTCCAAGTTGAACCCTGACTCTTCACAACATTAACCCTTGGGCTCATTTCCTCACTCCTGTAATACATCTAACGTAGTTTGAGAATTGCTTTGCCAGTACCACTATAAAGAATAAGACCACTCAAAAAGTTAAGGATGTGCTTGCAATTTTCCCCTTACCTCTGCCCCACCGTGTTTAAGACTGAAGGTTTACACTTAAACCATAAAATCAGAGATAATAAAAGTGTCGGTGTTTTTTTTTTGTTTTTTTTTTTAATTTTTTTTTCGTTTATTTATTTTTGGGACAGAGAGAGACAGAGCATGAACGGGGGAGGGGCAGAGAGAGAGGGAGACACAGAATCGGAAACAGGCTCCAGGCTCTGAGCCATCAGCCCAGAGCCTGACGCGGGGCTCGAACTCACGGACCGCGAGACCGTGACCTGGCTGAAGTCGGACGCTCAACCGACTGCGCCACCCAGGTGCCCCAAAGTGTCGGTGTTTAGTAAGTGTGCTGTATAGCAATACATAATCAACACAACGTTGTTAACCTTAGGTTAGACTGTTGGCTTTCAGGCTCAAATTCATTCCTGTGCTGTTTTCCACTACATTATGTTCCACAAAGTCACAAATGAAATTAACTGGGCATAGAATCAGGAGCAGAAAGTGGTTTCTAGACTGAGATGATAACAGAAAGATAAGTAGGCAGATGCATCTGGCCATCCCAGGGGGAGCCCTCTTTTCTTTCCTTAGACTAGTCAGTGGACGTGATGAACTGATTATGAGGAGCATGCCCTAAGGGGCTGAAGGTCAGTGAAAGTTCAGGGCAAACCCCAGATGTCCTCCCCTCACTCCAAATACCCAGTCTAATTTTAATTGCTTTTCTCTGGAAGAGAGTATTTTCTGAAACTTGAACAATCAGCAAGAGCTCAGAAATGTTAAACAAATACTGCATTGTTCACTGAGACCCTAAGTCAATAATGATTTTATTATTTGGCTGTAACTCCAGTCATCTGAACTGGCTGACCAACTTCCAGCTCTGAAATGCTATCTGCAATGGTCTGTTTTTCTGAGGCCAGGGTGTGTCTGGGAGATTTGAAGCTGCCTCAAGGATCCTACCAGGAATCAAGGGCTCTTGAGAGGGAGTTCAGGAGATAGGGCATGACAGGGGATGCAGCCCAGACAGCCAGATCTGCTCCCTTTTCTTCCTGGCCCCTCTTCTGTCTACCACACAGAGGTGGTGTCCAAAGGTTGGTATCCAACCTTCAAGTGCAAGGAAGCTGTGTTGTTTAGACACCTCTTCCTTCAGCCTTCATTCACACCCTTTGCCTCCTGTTAACAAACTTATCTGTCCCATTTTCCCCCTTGGGTGCAGCCATAGCTCCCACCATGGCCCCCATGGAGTTATGCTCAGTTGTACGTGGTGTCCCAAGGGTCTCACAGAGGCATTGCTTTGAATTTCTCATTGCCTGCTGCAAGTTCCCCCAATGTAAATCTCAGTGTGTCCACAATGATGTCCAAGTCCGGATCTGTCTGCATTTTCCTGATAGGAAAATGCCTAATCAAAAACTTCAACCATTGTCACCCCTACTAATTCAGAATTAAAACTGAACTTTTAATTGTGACTCTTTAGGAAACAATATCAGTACTCGTGATGAAATTATGAAATGGGGTTCATGAGCAAATGGCTAAGAAAGAATTCTTGAGATGTTTTTGGTGCAAAAAGGCGATTTTATTATAGCATGGGGATAGAACCCGTGGGCAGAAAGAGCTGCACTGAGAGGAGGAGGAGGGATCGATTATATACTTTTTAATTAGTGGGGGTTAGGGATTGCATAAGTCTCTAAGGAATGTGGAAGCAAGGATGTCAGGACCTTGAGGGGCCAGCTGCTGTTAAGATAAGGTTACTTTTAGTCTTTAATAAAACACAAATATTATGGCAGTAAGGCAGCCATGAGTTCCTTGAGGAAGGTCATGCTCTGCATGTTTCAGGTGTCTATCAGTGGACTACAAGCTGCAGGGAGATTTAATTTAAGCTACATTTCTCTTGCCTTTGTTTTCCTCATCACTGGTAATAATAGTATTACAATTCTGTTAAGGGCTTGTTATGTGCTTTGAATATGGTGACTGTATAATTTACCGTCTGAATTGAGATACTTTAAAAAAATTTTATTTATTTATTTTGAGATAGAGATGGAGGGGAGGGGCAGAGAGAGAGGGAGACACAGAATCCTAAACTGGCTTTATGCTCAGTGCAAAGCCCTATGCAGGGTTTGATCCCATGATCCTGGGATCATGACCTGAGCTGAAATCAAGAGTCGGACCCTCAACTGACTGAGCCACCCAAGCGCCCCTGACTTGGGACACTTTTGAGAGTGAAAAGGGACATTATTATGTATTATGCCAAGAGAGTGGGCATAAATAGGGATGGTCCTGGGCAAACAGGGGCATATGGTTTTGTAGCTATGAACCAGTTTCTCACTATTACCTCACATGACAATAAGGGTAAGGGAGCTCTATGTGGTTTCTCTTATAAGGGCACTAACCCCATTCATAAGGGCTCTACCCTCATGACCTAATCACCTCCCGAAGGCCCCACCTCCAAATACCATCACATTTAGAGTTAGGTTTTAATAGATGAATTTGGGGGTGGGTGTGGGGAAACAAACATTCAGTCTGTATCATCTTTGAGTAAGGTACTTTAATTATCCCTAATTATAGATATGGAAACAAATTACAGAGGCTGAAATATCACTGATCTTCAAAACTGAGGGGCACCTGGGTGGCTCATTTGGTTGGGCGTCCGACTTCGGCTCAGGTCATGATATCGTGGTCCATGAGTTCAAGCCCGGTGTCAGGCTCTGTGCTGACAGCTCAGAGCCTGGAGCCTGTTTCAGATTCTGTGTCTCCCTCTCTCTCTGACCCTCCCCTGTTCATGCTCTGTCTCTCTCTGTCTCAAAAATAAATTAAAAAAACAAAAAACAAAAAACAAAAAAACCCAAAAACAAAATAGTAATGTAGGACTCTTGTGAATTAATCTTACTCATCCAAAAATGCCAGTCAGTGTTGCAGTAACTGATTCTACACCTCTGTCCAAATACACTCCAATACCTATACATTTAAATTATCTTTTATTGTTGCTTTGCCAATCATCAAGCCTGTCTGTTTTGTAGAGATGAAACAGATCCAGAGAGGTGAAATAATCTTCCCTGAACACAGCAAACCAGTCGTGAAGTTACAGCTAATACATACAGTCTCTTCATTCTACTGGATATATTCTTTTTTTTTTTAAGTTTCATTTATTTGAATAATCTCCCCACCCAACATGGGGCTTGAACTCATGACCTGGAGATCAAGAATCGCATGCTCCTCTGACTGAGCCAGCTAGGTACCCCACTACTGGTTCTATTCAGTTTCTCAAAAGCAATTTATGGAAATAAATATCACGTTGTATGTGCATAAAGAAACTACAGTTGTGATGTAAGTCAAACTACTTGAGAAAAATTCCTAGAGATTGAATCACCTTTTGATATGTATAGTGAAGATAAATCAATGTTGATGAAATGAGGCCTCTCAGTAATGGGTCACAGACTCATTCTATACTGGATAACTTTCCCTATGATCCAGAGGACAACAGAGATGATGTAGACATTCTTAGAACCCTGGTTTTTTAAAAAATGTTTATTTATTTTTGAGACAGAGACAAAGTGTGAGTGGGGGAGGGACAGCGAGAGAGGGAGACATAGAATCAGAAGCAGGCTCCAGGCTCTGAGTGGTCAGCACAGAGCCTGATGCGGGGCTCAAACCCATGAACTGTGAGATCATGACCTGAGCCGAAATCAGATGCTAAACCAACTCAGCCACCCAGGCACCCCTAGAACCCTGTTTTAAAGCAGAGGTTTGAGGCAAACAAGAGAAGTCACTCAAGTCCCTTTCATAGGAGAAAATTCCATTGCTAGAAAGGACGTTCCTGTTCTACTCATATGCTTAGTCAACTTCCCTGTTTCTCAGCTGCATCCTTTTCCTTGTCTGGTACTTATGTCCCCCTTTCCAAGATGCTCACAGAGAACACAGTCTCCTGTTCTTTACCCATCTCTGCCTTGTTCCTGGGGCTATGTTCTGTCTCTGCGCTGTATTTTCAGTGTCTTCTGTACTAACTCTTTTTTTTTAACTTGTTTTATTTTTTATTTTTTAAAATTTACATCCAAATTAGTTAGCGTGTAGTGCAACAATGATTTCAAGAGGAGATTCCTTAGTGCCCCTTACCCATCCCCCCTCCCACAACCCCTCCAGCAACCACTGTTTGTTCTCCACATTTATGAGTCTCATGTTTTGTCCCTCTCCCTGTTTTTATATTATTTTTGTTTCCCTTTCCTTATGTTCAACTGTTTTGTCTCTTAAAGTCTTCATATGAGTGAAGTCATATGATTTTTGTCTTTCTCTGACTAATTTCACTTAGCATAATACTCTCCAGTTCCATCCACGTAGTTGCAAATGGCAAGATTTCATTCTTTTTGATTGCCGAGTAGTACTCCATTGTATATATATACCACGTCTTCTTTATCTATTCATCCATCGATGGACATTTGGGCTCTTGCCATACTTTGGCTATTCCTGATAGTGCTGCTGTAAACAATGGGGTGCATGTGTCCCTTCAAAACAGCACACCTGTATCCCTTGGATAAATGCCTAGCAGTGCAATTGCTGGGTTGTAGGGTAGTTCTATTTTTAGTTTTTTGAGGAACCTCTATACTGTTTTCCAGAGTGGCTGCACCAGCTTGCATTGCCACCAACAATGCAAAAGAGATCCTCTTTCTCCGCATCCTCACCAACATCTGTTGTTTCCTGAATTGTTAATGTTAGCCAACCTGACAGGTGTCAGGTGGTATCTCATTTTGGTTTTGATTTGTATTTCCCTGATGATGAGTGATGTTGAGCACTTTTTCATGTGTCAGTTGGCCATCTGGATGTCTTCTTTGGAGAAGTGTCTACTCATGTCTTTTGTCAATTTCTTCACTGGATTATTTGTGTTTTGGGTGTTGAGTTTGATCTGTCTTTATTTTTTTTCCCCATCTTTTCTCCCCTCAGGGAGTCCCCCTTAAAATTTCTTGCAGGGCTGGTTTAGTGGTCACAAACTACTTTAATTTTTGTTTGTCTGGGAAACTTTTTTTTTTTTTTATCTCTTCTTCTATTTTGAATGACAGCCTTGCTGGATAAAGAATTCGTGGCTGCATATTTTTCTGATTCAGCGCATTGACTATATTCTGCCACTGCTTTCTGGCCTGCCAAGTTTCTGTGGATAGGTCTGCTGCAAACCTGATCTGTCTTTCCTTGTAGGTTAAGGACTTTTTTCCCCTTGCTGCTTTCATGATTCTCTCCTTGCCTGAGTATTTTGTGAATTTGACTCTGATATGCCTTGTTGATGGTCGGTTTTTGTTGAATCTAATGGGAGTCCTCTGTGCTTCCTGGATTTTTATGCCTGTGTCCTTCCCCAGATTAGGAAAGTTTTCCACCGTGGTTTGCTGACATAACCTTTCTACCCCTATTTCTCTCTCTTCCTCTTGTGGGACCCCTATGATTCTGATGTTGTTTCTTTTTAATGAGTCACTGATTTCTCTAATTCTTAAATCGTGCTGTTTTGCCTTAATCTCCCTCTTTTTTTCCTGCTTCATTTTTCTCCATAAATTTGTCCTCTATATCGCTGATGTTCTGTTCTGCCTCAGTCATCCTTGCCACCACAACATCCATTCGAGATTGCAGCTCAATTACAACATTTTTTATTTCATCCTGACTAGTTTTACTTCTTTTATCTCTGCAGAAATGGATTCTAATTTATTTTTGACTCCAGCTAGTATTCTTACTATCGTGATTCTAAATTCTGATTCAGACATCTTGCTTGTATCTGTGTTGGTTAAGTCCCTGGCTGTCGTTTCTCTCTGCTCTTTCTTTTGGTGTGAATTCCTTTGTTTCATCATTTTGAAGGGAGAAAAGGAATTAATGAGGTAGAAAAAATTAAAATTAAAAAAATTAAAATTAAAAAATATTAAAATTAAAAAATTAAGAACAAACACACACACACACACAATCGAATAAATGATGCTAGATCCTAGGTGTGTTTTGGTCTGGGTATGGAAAGGGGCTTGATAGTTAGAGAGAAAATGGGAAAGAAAAAAAATAAATTGTTTGAAAATTTGAAAAAATGAAAACACTGAAGTAGACTAAAATTAAATGATGGAAGTAAAATAGAATTTGAAAAAATTTACAGGAAAGTAAAAAATATGGTAGAAAAAAATTAAAGAAAATATTTTTAGTGAAAATTGAAAATAAAAATGAATTTTTTCTTTTCTGTATTCAAGAAAAAGAAAAGAAACAAGAAAAAAAGAAAAAAGAAGAAAAAAAAGAAAGAATATTGAATGCATGGACCAATGAACGGACTGAAATATGACTAAAGCTATTTTGTCTTCCCCTAGGAGTCAAACTATGAAGCACTTTATAGTCCATAAACTAAGCAGGTGGAGAGACTTGTGTTCCTGAAGAGTGAGGTTGGCCCAGTTGGGCGGCGCATAGGGTAATGGCTCCATTCTCCACTAGATGGCACTGCCTAGCTTTTGGGGTGGATTCTTGTGGCGCTTGTAGGTGCGTATGCGCATGCGCGGGTGCGGTTAAAATGGCGTCACCCAGTCACCCAGTCTTAGTATCGAACTCTGTTCTCCCCGATCAGCAATCACGCACCCATCCACTCCACGCTTTTACACAGTCTGCGACCAAGCCCCAGGCAGCATCTGCCTCTTGAGTTTTGTCTCAGATGCTGTTGTTTTTCCCCACCCCTTACTTCTGAGGGACTGCGGCTTTGACCTGTTCTGCCCCTCTGCAGGAGGGTCTCACTGAGCAATGACCGGGTGCCAGCTGCACCGAGGAACGTTTGCGGGACAGTGCTGCTACTGATGCCCAGAGACTGTGGCCGGGTGCCAGCCCACCCCAGAAAAAGTTCGTAAGATAGTGTAGCATCAGCGTTTCAAGGATTATGGAAAATCGCAACACACATCTGGCACCGGGCTTCACCCTTAACGACCTTGTTCCAGCACCAGCGAATGTGGTTGTTCTCCCGGGTCCACTGGGGCCTTACCTTTGGGGGACCCACACAGCCTCTACCAGGTGTCCTCACGGCAAGGCAACCGCCTTTCCACTTGTGGCCTGAAGAACCCTGGACTCCACTCTGCTCCTGGGGATTCACCCTTCCCACCAGAGCACCACCAGGTATCAAGCTGCGGAGTTCAGACTCTGTGCTCCCCCTGTTGATAGTCTTAATGGAATTTAAACCCTTTCCTTTCTCCCTTTTTAGTTCAGTCCTTGCAGCTGTTTTCACTTTTCCACTTTCTCTCCAGCTGTTTTTTGGGGGGTGCTTTTCCTGTATTCTCCCCCCATCTCTGTCGTCTCACCACACACAAACCCAGCTCCCTGCCCTCTGTGGCTTCTTTCTCCCTAAATTCACCTCTCCATGCTGCGTACCTACTGAATTCTGTGGTTCAGTTTGTGAAGATTGTTGTGTTAATCCTCAGATCAATTTTCTAGGTGTGCAGGATGGTTTAGTGTTGGTCTGGCTCTATTTCATGGACGCGAGAGACACAAAAACCTTCCATGCTGTTCCATCATCTTGGCTCCCCTAAAAGGATTCTATTTCTCAGTCCCTTGTACTTAAATGTGACCATGAGGCTTTCTCTGGTTAATGAAGTGTGAGTAGACATGACATGTGTCCCTTACAGTAGAAGGGTTAAGAACCATCCTGTGGGTTGCTTGTCTTTCCTCTGCCTCTGTGATTATGAGGTATGTGTCAAGACGAAGTCTGTGTGTTTGTGTTCCCAAGTAACTACAGGGGGCAGAGCCCCTTGGTTGGACTCGGATAGACCTGTAGCAGAAATGGGAAATTTTGAGTTTCTTTGTGACTGGAGTACAACCAAGCCTATCCTAACTGATCCCCATTGCACTTATTGTCTCTGCTAGTTTGGAATTCATACCCATTCTTTTCATTATTTACCTTAGAGATTCCAAAATGCATACTAAACATATAGAAGTCTAATCAATACCTTTTAGTCATCTCTTGAACACTTGGCAATTCATATTACTTCCAAATTATGTTACTGACATATATTTCGATTTTATCTTAAAAATTTTTTTTACTGTTTATTTATTTTTGAGACAGAGAGAGAGAGAGAGAGAGAGAGAGAGAGAGAGACTGAGCGTGAATGGGGGAGAGAGAGAGAGAAGGAGGGAGAGGGAGACACAGAATCCATAGCAGGCTCCAGGCTCCGATCTGTCAGCACAGAGCCCGATGCGGGCTCGAACCCACGAACCACGAGATCATGACCTGAGCTGGAGTCAGGCACTCAACCGACTGAGCCACCCAGGCACCCCTGATTTTATCTATTTAATTCAACAAGATATTATTTTATGCAGTTGAGAAGATTTTTTATATTTGCTCACATATTTATCATCATCTTTTTTTTATTCCTTCCTGAATTTCAGACATCCATCGAATAGCTTTTCCCTCTAACCTGAAATCCGTGCTTTGAAATTTTTTTAGTGAAGGTTTACTAGTTAGAAATTCCATGAGGTTTTATTTTATTTTATTTTTATGTCTGCAAATGTTTTATTTTACCTTAATTGTTATGTGACAGGGTAAATAATTCTAGGTTGTTGTGTTGAGAAACCAGAGCTCATGTATTAAACTAAGAATATGCAGATTATGACCTGCTGAAGAGGAGGTGCAAGCCACCTACATGGCCATGTTACTCCGTCAGCCTTCCAGCTGCCACTTTGGGGAATGAAAAGCCCAGTGTCATTTTGCTTGGAGGCATAGTTTCAGTACACATAAATAGAAGTAAAGTCACAAGATTTGTTACTTACAGATCCCAGAAATGGTGAGATGGAGGGTCGGGCAGGCAGTGGTGGGGCGGTGGGGAGGGAAGGTTGGGGGATGAGCCAATGGCACAGTGAACCAGGGGATAGGGCGGTCCTCTGTCCCTGGTCACAAGTAAGCAAGAGATAGAGAGCAAGGTAACAGGCACCCATCACTTAAAAGGTGGTTGGCGTGGAGGCCACTAACTTTCCACCAGCTCAGCTATAAGTGGTTATTTCAAAAGGTGCCCTGGGTAAAGCAGAGCAAGAACTTGTTCTTATCTAAATATCCAGACTCTGAGCAGTTGTCATACTGTAAGATATCTAGGCAGCAACTCAAAAATTGTTTTTCTCATCACAGTTGGCAATGATTTCCTGTCAGCACTTTAAACATAATAATAGTTCCTTGCTTTTCTGCCTTCCACAGTCTCTATTGAGAAGTCACCTATCAGTCTGTCATTCCTTTGAAAATAATCTCAAAAACCCCATAGTCTATCTTTCTCATTATACTGGGTGTTCCTCCTGTGTTCTTCATCTTTATAAATGAATCACATAAGCCAGAATTCCTACAGTCATCACTTCCTAGCACTTCTGTGCCTCTTCTGCTAATGGACATTCCATTGGTAACAAAGCAGGACCTGGAAGATACTTTGCTGTTCCCTTTGCCATGACTTGCCATTCAAGTGTCAACACTTTTGGACATCTATGTACACATAAGAACAAAAACTTGAAATCCAGAAGATCATTAAAGTAGTAAACTTAAAAACAGTTTTTTAAAGTAATCTCTACACCCAACATGGGACTCAAACCCACAACTCTGACATCAAGAGTTACATGCTCCGGCGACTGAGCAAGCCAGGTGCCCCCATAAACTTTCAAATTTAAATGGAAAATGACATTTTAAAAACTATTACTTTGGGGCACCTGGGTGGCTCAGCCAGTTAAGCATTAAACTCTTGGTTTCAGCTCAGGTCATGATCTCATGGTTTGTGAGATCGAGCCCCCTGTTGGACTCTGCACTGACAGCACAGATCCTGCTTGGGATTCTCTCTCTCACTCTCTTATCTACCTCACCCTGCTCATGAGTGTGCACTCTCTCTCTCTCTCAAAATAAATAAATTAATTAAAAAATTATTACTTCTTATTTATGTCTTATACCTGATAAGTGAAAATAAATGCCCAGTCCACTGTGTTTTAGTTAATCTGGGCTTGAATATCAAATCTATTACTTTCTGGCCTCAAGTCTGGCAAGTTATATGAGCAAGTCTGAGGTTGCTCATCTGCAAAGTGATATAATAACAGCATTCATCTCTTGGTGTTGTTGGGGGTATTAAATGAACAATTAAATTGCTACATAGGGCAATGTAATCTGGGGTTCTACTCACCAGGTCTTTTTCTCTTCTCTTCTCTTCTCTTCTCTTCTCTTCTCTTCTCTTCTCTTCTCTTCTCTTCCCTTCCCTTCCCTTCCCTTCCCTTCCCTTCCCTTCCCTTCCCTTCCCTTTCTTTCAGATTTTTAAAAAATAATCTCTGCACCCAGTGTGGGGCTTGAACCCACCACCCTGAGATCAAGAGTCACACACTCCACCAACTGAGTCAGCCAGGCACCCTAACAATGTCCCCTTTCTCTCATTGCCCTGAACCAACCAATCACCAAGTTCTGTAGATTTTGGCTCTTTCATCTCTGTCTGCTGTTTTTCATTCCCATAGCTTATTTCAGGCCATCATCAATTCCCTCAGGTTCTCTAATGTAGCTGTCTCTAGTCCTTCCCTACTGTCTTTCCTAATACCTGTTACTTCCTACATTAGCCCCACAGGCCCACCAGGACTTTCAAGGCCCAAAGAGCCATGCCCTCTCTCATCTACAGATCTTTGACTTGCTGCTTCATTTATCTGGAAAACTCTTTCTCTCAACATTACTTTACTCTTACTCATCTTTTGGGTCCCCACTCAGCTGTGACTTATTCTGGGAAACATTTCTGAAGCCTACAAAAGTAGGGCGAAGTGTTCCTCCATACGATCTCTCACACTAGTGGTCTTTGCCATGAAACATTTTAAAGTTTAGTTATTTAGAGAGAGAGAGAGAGAGAGAGAGCGAGAGAGAGAACACACATGCACGTGAGTGTACGAGCCAGGAGCGGTAGAGAGAAAGAGAATCCCAAGCAGTTTCCACACTCAGCGAGGAGCCCGACATGGGGCTCAAACTCACAAACTGTGAGATCGTGACCTGAGCCAAAGCCAAGAGTTGGACTGTCACGTAGCATTTTATTTTACTGTTTATTTGCTTGTATCTCCCAAAGGACTGTAAGGTCACTGAGGGCAGCAATTCTGTCTGAATCACTGTTGTATCCATATTGCCTAGCACAGCCCTACACTATGCAAGCACGCAGTGTAGCATGGAGGAAGGTATTGCTGGGAAACTCATCATCATCCCACCTCTGTCCAGTAGTTATGCATTTTGTTTTCTGCTTCCAAAGTCAGAAGATTTATACCTGTGAAATTTCATCTTTTAGTTTTTGGATGTAATCCACTACGATTGGCAAGAGCTTTTTGGGTCTTGATTCTATCATCCATGTTTTTTTCTCTCTCTGTCATCTGTCGCACCATGTGTTGTGAGATCCTGCATCTTTGTTGAAATCATCTGTAAATGTGATGAACAGGACAGGCCTGATGAAACAGCTCCATGTCACAGCATTATAAGATCTGACTTAACCAGGGAGACAGGTAGCCATGTATCACGAGACTTTATCCATTGCTTTGCTGAAGTAAAGATGCCAAATATTCCTTAATTCTATTTTGTCAAGGCAGGGAATGAGATTAGTTTCATTTGATTTTCATGTGAATCTGTGCTTGACTGTTATTTATTATCATTTCATTTCAAGTCCGAACAGTAAATCAGAGCTTTAATTGCTCTGTTTGGAATTTTCTTGGAGTTAGTGTATTATTTTTGGACTCCATTTGTTTCTTTTTTGTTTTCACTTCCTCTGGCCCTTCAACCTATGTGACCACTCCAGATATCATATCCTACCCTGTCCTTACAAGGATCCTAGGTGATCACTTAAGACCATCCCATTCATGCCCTCTTGTTCCAGATTTTCTGGTGCTCATTCTCATCTCTGGTTTTGAATATTTTGCAACATACTTGCATTTGAAATTTTGACTCAGGTCCTCTTAGATTTAGAAGTCCTCTGTCTGAGGGGTGCCTGGTGGCTCAGTTGGTTAAGCGTCCGACTTCGGCTCAGGTCATGATCTCCTGGTTCATGAGCCCACATTGGGCTCCGTGCTGACAGTGCAAAGCCTGCTTGGGATTCTCTCTCTCTCTCTCTCCCTGTCTCTTTACCCTCCCCTACACATTCTCTCTCTCTCTCTCTTGCTATTGAAATAAACAAATAAACTTTAGAAGTCTTCTGTCTGAAGGGTGCCTGGATGGCTCAGTTGATTGAGTGTCTGACTCTTGATTTCAGCTCAGGTCATGATCCCAGGGATTCTCTCTCTCTCCCTCTGCCTCTCTTCTCTCTCTTTCTAAAATATTCTGTCTGGATTTTCCCACTGTGATATATATTTTTTTAATGAGATTTTTTTTTTCATTTTGAAAAGAAACTCAAGTTCACCTAAAAGTTGAAAGTAGAATTCCAAGAGCTTTCTTTTTCTTGAGCCAATTGAGCCATAAACCAGTTTGAAACCATGATGCCCACCACCTCCTGCCACCCTCACCCCCACCAAATACATTAGCATGTGTTGCATACAAACAAGACATTCTCCTACTTATCCACAGTCATCAAACAGGAAATGAACATTGATGCTGAACCACAATTTAATCCTCAGATCCCATTCAAGTTTGCCAATTGCCTCAATAGTGTCTTTAAAAAAAAATTGTTTTTTAATGTTTATTTATTTTTGAGAGAGATGGAGCAAGAGTAGGGGAGGGGCAGAAAGAGAGGGAGACAGAGAATCTGAAGCAGCCTTGAATTCACGAACCGTGAGATCATGACCTGAGCCAAATTCAGACGCTTAACCAACTGAGCCACCAAGGCACCCCTCAATAGTGTCTTTTATAGCAAAAGATTTCAGTTCAGAATTACTGTTGTTTTAGTTGCTGTGTCTCTCTACTTTCCTTCCACCTGGGACAATTCCTCAGGTTTTTCTTGACTTCCTGACTTTGACAGTTGTTTTGTAACATATCTTTCAATTTGGGTTCGCCTGATTTTCTTCATTATTAAATTCAAGTTAAGCATCTTTGATAGGAAGATCAGGGAAGTGATGCTGTGTTCTTCTTGTTGTACTTTAATTAGGTAGCACGTGATATTTTGACTTACTCTATTACTTATGCCTGGAACAATCCACTCTTTGCTAGATTAACTTCCTTGTCTCACTTTCTTCTGCCTATAAAGGTCTTCCATTTGTACAGCTCTTCAGAGCTTCTGTCTGCTCAATGGGATGCAGCCCCATTCATGGATCATCAAATAAAGCCAATTACATCTGTATACTCACTCTGCTGGATTTTGATTTTTTAGCATGGCCCACTTGGATCCCCAGAGTTGATAGGGAGACTTTTTTTTTTAATGTTTATTTTTTGAGAGAGAGAGGAGCACAAATGGTGGAGGGGCAGAGAGAGAAGGAGGCAGAGAATCTGAAGCAGGGTCCATGCTGTCAGTGCAAAGCCCAACGTGGGGCTCCAACTCATGAACCATGAAATCATGACCTGAGCCAAAGTCAGACGCTCAACTGACTGAGCCAGCTAGGTGCCCCGATATGGAGATTATTTTAAACTGAAAATATTTGAGACTCAGAAGATGCAGAAGAAGGCTTTTCAGAGCTTCTTTTATCTGAATAAAGGCAGAGTCTTCTGAGAGTGAAGGCACTGTAAATCTCCTCTGGGGCAGTTTTACAGCCAGAAAGAAGACAAATCACTCACACCTGCATAAACAAACATTATCACAAGTTATCTTACTTCCTACTTGTTCCCCTAAAAGCTCATTTATCTCTCTTAAAAAAAAACAAAAAACAAACAAATAAAGTGAGCCTGGGTGGCTCCATTGGTTAAGTGACCGACTACGGCTCAGGTCATGATCTCACGGTTTGTGGATTTGAGCTCCGCATCTGGCTCTGTGCTGACAGCTCAGAGCCTGGAGCCTGCTTCTGATTCTGTGTCTTCCTTTCTTTCTGCCCCTCCCCCTGCTTGCAGTCTTCCTCTCTCTCTCTCTCTCTCTCTCTCAAAAATAAACATTAAAAAGAAAATTAAAAAACAAAACAAAACAAAACCCCACCTGTTTCCTATAGAGCCTCCCCTTCTCCCTATTAAGTTAGCATATAAACCCTCATCCTTAGCTTTTTAGCTTTAAGCCACTTTTGTGCTCTTACACAGGCATATGGATAAATGTTGTCTATTTGCCTGTTAAACTGTCTTTTGTCAGTTAATTTGTAGGCTCTCCAACATGAACCTAAGTGGTTAGGAAAAGTTTTCCTCCCAACACTACTCCAGATGATATGAGTACTGTCTAAGGATTAAGAGAAGACAAAACCCAGGTGGAGGGTGGGGTGTTGGTCAAATTACAGAAATACAAAACTGAAAACTCACACCATACCACATCTTCCTTGGCCCTACTGCTACTTCCAAATTCATGTGCATTAGCAAATAGTGCTGACTTTACTACAGATTTCTTGGATATCATGTGGCAAACAATAAAAACGTTTCCCTTTAAAGAATTCTGTTCTTCTCCCAGAAGTCCCTCTCTTCTCTCCCTTTCCCTTGTCTCTCCCACCCCAGGGCTTCAAAACTTCGTGCTTTTTCAATTCAGGTTTTCAGTAAAGCAAAAGCCTGGCAGTTCCCTTACTTCACCCCTTATAAGGAGTAAGTCAGAGTTGGCACAATGTTAATGAAACAGACTCCTTAAGGATCTCAACACCACCCTACATGAGCAATCACGAGAGCCAACATTGATCATGCTTTCTAGAGACCTTTCTAAGCCCTCTGTACACCTTACCTTATTTTGTCCTCATAATAAAGCTAAGACATACATATCATCATCCCCATTTCAGAGATGAGGAAACTGAAGAACAGAGAAATAAATTAAGTTCACTAGCTTGCCCAACTCGTAAGATGCTAAGTCAGAATTTGAACCAAGACAGTTGGAGGGAATGTTTATTTTTTTCACTCCACAAGAATTGAAATGGTCACCCAGCAAAAACAGGTCCCTTTCTAGGAGGTGTGAAATTTTATAAAATTTCTAGACACAACAGAATCCATCTTGAAATTCCATTTCCTTTTCTAATGAACTTTTGAATTGGGCAAGAAGACCTTTTGATCTGGGCCAGACACAGTAATTGTTTTACAAGCAGTTGTTTACAAAGTCAGCAGGACACCTGGCATCTGGATCATAAAAGTGGCAGTGTGGACTTTCTGAAAACAGAATAATTAATTAATGCCTATCAGGAAGAGTGTGGCTTGATAACACCAAAAAGTCAGTTAGTCAAAGTGTAAATACCCATGGCTCAGTCTGTTAGTGCCAATCACATTTTTCCTTCTCCTCCCTTATTTGAATTAGGTAATTGCCCCCTGTCCCTCTTTCTCCTGAAAACCCCACTCTTCCTGTGTAGGCAGAACACTTTTCTGGGTACTCTGGAATCTGCTCCCCAAACTGCAATCCTGAGACCTCCCACCCCCATAAAGGCCTTTGTTCTTCATCAGTTTTGCCTCTTTTTTGGTTAGCAGAGGCAATTCTGCTGTTAAGAAATATGGCATTCTCCTACAACCCAGCAATTGCACTACTAGGTATTTATCCAGGGGATACAGTTGTGCTGTTTTGAAGGGGCACGTGCACCCCAATGTTTATAGCAGCACTATCAACAATAGCCAATGTATGGAAGGAACCTAAATGTCCATCAATGGATAAATGGATAAAGAAGATGTGGCATATATATATATATATATATATATATATATATATATACACACACACACACACACACACACACACACAATGGAATGTTACTTGGCAGTCAAAAAGAATGAAATCTTGTCATTTGCAACAACGTAGATGGAACTAGAGGGTATTATGCTAAGCGAAATTAGAGAAACACAAATATCATATGACTTCACTCATATGAGAACTTTAAGAGACAAACCAGATGAACATAAGGGAAGGGAGGCAAAAATAATATAAAAACAGGGAGGGGGACAAAACATTCGAGACTCTTAAATATGGAGAACAAACAGAGGGTTGCTGGAGGGGTTGTGGGAGGGGGGATGGGCTAAATGGGCAAGGGGCATTAAGGAATCTACTCCTGAAATCATTGTTGCACTATATGCTAACTAACTTGGATGTAAATTTAAAAAAATAAATTAAAAAATAAAATAAAATAAAAAGAAATATGGCATTCTCTTTTTTTTCTCCAACAGGGATTTGGGGTTTTGGTTTAGCTTCGGTTCCTCTCCTCAACTCTGACCTTACAGGAGTGGTCGCTGTAGATGCGAACCACCCACACACTCACCTTCCGAACCCACGTCGGCTGCAGTGGCCACAGTGGGCTAGGTCACAGGCGGGCACTACCTCCCTGCCCCTGGACCTGAGAAGCCTCCAGCTGGACGCCTCACCCCCCCTCCTCACAGAAGGAATTTCAACCGCTCCAGGACTCCTGGGGAGAGAGAGGACCTTCATTTCCCTCCTGCTTGGTGATCACATGTTTATGTGCCCTCTGCTAACCACTACTGAGGGCTCTTTGGTGAAAATGGCCCTGAGATTACAAAGACTTTGCTGGAGTTCAGGCACCAGTGCTGTGGTGACTTTCTCTGCTGCTCCTTGTGAACCAGCAGACCCATGAGATTCACAGGAAGGTTCCTATAGGCAAAGACTCATCCTTCCCAGCAATGCTGCAAAAGTTTGGCCTGGCTGATTCCTCACCCCTTGCTCCCAACGTCCTCGATTCCCTCTGGACTGAAAGCAAGATGCTCCTCCCACCCTTCTTTTCTTAGAAGCCAAGCCCCTTTGTAATCTATATAAGATTCATACCCCAGGGATCCAGGGATTGCAGAGACTGGCCTTCTGCTCTCACCTGGAGACGAAGCTAGAGACCCAGGTCAGTAGCCCAAGAGGCGGTCTCAGGGACTCCTTCTGCTTAAGGGTTGGAGAAGAGGGATCAGGGTGGGTGAGGCTCACATGGAGAAAGCTTGGGCTAGACAAATATCCAGATGGAGCATGGGAGCTGCAGACAACTAATGAATGGGGCTGGAGAAAGAGCAGCAGCCCCCCTGCCCCAAGCTGGGGGACACAAGCACCTCTCTTTGGAATACAATGGCATCCCTTTGTGATGCCAGTGTTGGGCAGTGGGCTGCTTCCCTTGTGTTGGAGGACAACAGGGCTCTGTCAGTTATGATCCTAGATGTTCTGGTGGTATCTCAGGGATGCAATTTAGCTCACAGTTTATTCAAAAGGACTTTCTAATGAGCCACTTGAGTTCTGGGTCTAGACATATTTTAAATTTAAAACTCCCTAGTATTCAGGCACAGGACTGCAGGATTTGAGGTCACTTTCAATGTCACCACCCGGAGGGGAAGACCACCTCTCTCTAGCTAGTGGGAGAACAGTGTATGTGAGTGTGTCGTTACTTGGAAAATTGTGCAGAGGGAGGGATATCTTTCTGGAGGACCCAAAGGGAGACTGTGAGCCAGGGAGGCCACAGGTAGGAGCTGGGGTTCTCTTTCTCAGGCAGTGCTTTCTCTCTTCTCTCCCTTTCCTAGCTAGGATCTCCCAGGGAAGTGAGACCACCATGGCTCAGAAAAGGTTCTGCATCTGGTTCCCACTTCTGGTCCTGGTGCTGCTGGCGCTGGGGTACGTCCAGCCTTCTCTGGGCAAGGAATCCCGGGCCATGAAGTTCCAGCGGCAGCACATGGACTCAAACCCCACCAACTACGGCCCCAACTACTGCAATGAAATGATGAGGCGCCGGCAAATGACAGATGGACGGTGCAAGCCAGTGAACACCTTTGTACACGAGCCTCTGGCAGATGTCCAGGACGTCTGCCTCCAGGGAAATGTCACCTGCAAGAATGGGCAGCCCAACTGCCACAGGAGTGTCTCAAAGATGAATATCACCGACTGCCACCTGAGGCGTGGCTCCAGATACCCCAAATGTACATATGAGACCACCCAGGAAGATAAATACATCATCGTGGCCTGTGAGGGGGACCCGTACGTGCCAGTCCACTTTGATGATTCTGTTTAGGTCTCCACCTGAGGCCGGAGCAGTGAGATGCACCCCTTCACCACTGTGACCCCTGTGTCTTCCCTCTCCCTTCCCTGCCCTGAGGGAAATAACTCAAGTTGGTGCTCCTCCCCAGTACACAAATGTTTCCCTGCCCAAGGCTTGCCCTTGCATGGTTTGAGGGGTGAGGTGTGCCCCATGTTAACCACTTCACAACTTCTTTCAATAAAACACAGTTGCATCCACCTGTATTTCTTTTCTTTTCTTTCTTTTTTGAAAGAGAGTAGGGGGGGGGAGGGGCAGGGAGGGACAGAGAGAGGGAGAGAGAATCCAGCTCCTGGCCTGACTCGGGGCTCACATTCATGAGCTGAGCTGTGAGATCATAACCTGAGCTGAAGTCAGATGCTTAACCAACTGAGCCACCCGGGCGCCCCTCCACCTGAATTTCTGAAGCTGGCCTCATCCTCGTACTGTTTGTGTGATTGCTTTCCTGCCAGGGGTGAGAACTGACATTCTGGTTAGCTTTGGTAAGCATTGGATAGAATCATTCAATGCCTTCTCTCTTGGTTTTTAGTAACCTGTGATCATTCCCCTCCTTGTAGATTCCTTGATGCCAAATATTAAGCTGTGAAGTATGGGCAATTTGGGATAGAAGGGAGCTCCAGTCTGGGACTGTCATGCTGGGTGAACTGACAGAGGGCAAGGCTCAAATACAAGAATGTCTGGCACAGAAGGAAGGACGGGGCAACCTCAGGAAGAGCCTGCTCAGCCCCTGGGTGGAGCAGACTGCATACAGGAGTGTATGAAAGTATGATCCTAAATTGTCCTTTTCCTTTTTTTTTTGAGTGAGCTATCACTAAATCAGAAAAAAAAAATATTTATGTCCTAGTTGGAAAGTCAGAACCTTCAATGTAGGAATTAGAGGGCACTGTAGAGTTTATAAAATTGGAGAATAAGGAGATTTTGGCTTCTGTACCAACCCTTTTGGAAGGTCCTGCCCAGCATGCTGTAGAAAAAAATTCTAATAAGTGATGTGGTTGAACCATAGCCTCTATTAAAGGCAGGATGGAGGTAAAAAGGTGTGTGTGCCATTCACCATCCCTAATGTCATCCCTGCCTTTTTCCAGAGGAACAGCCTGAATCTCAGAAAGGTTCAGTGACTTGTTCATGGCCACTGCTAGTTAGTGGCAGAGCTGGGGCTAGACCCCAGTCCCCTGGCTTCCTTCCAGTTGGTGTCCTTTCTGCTACCAGAGTTGACTCAGGAAGAATACTCTGTAGTCTCTCTTTTACTAAGTGCTGTGGAGGGAGTTTGGTGGCTCTCTCCCTGAGCTCACTGGTGGCTCTCTCCCAGGTTCCCAGTGCACTTGGCCTGTGAGTGCTCCATTCTTGGCACCACTTCTGTACAGTCATTGTAAAGGCTAGACTCAGCTTCTGTCGTCATTTAATCATTACATCTGACCCCCCTCTTTACAGTTGCATCTGGCTCTAGACAAGGTCATAGAACTAGAGAAAGGCCCTACCTCCAACCTCTTTGCCCAGTTCTGTCATTGTCTTTATGTGCCACACTCATAAATGTCAGAAGAGACTGTGTTTCCGTTATGCAACATGAATCTTTCACATCTGTATGAGGGAGGAGGGCTACAGGTGAGAGGGAGCCATTTGTCCCTCTCTGTGGGGGGGGGGCATTTCTGTGGTAATGGGGATCACGTTCTTACTAGCAGTGAGGATGGAAGAGAAGGAAACTTGGAGTTCCTAGATATGTTCCTTGAGCCAGAATTTGTCTTAAGTTCATTTCACTTTTGTTCCCAAACCCAAAGCTCCTCATTTCCCTCCTGCTGGTGCTGAGAGAATACTTCACTGGAGCTTTTAAGAACTCTCACTTGGGGTGTGACTGCATCAATATCTGTGCACTCACCAGCTCTGGCTTCTGACCCCCCGCACATTCTGGGCCTGGGACTTCTGGGGGCTTCCATCTGGGGAATAAAGTGATAGGTGATGACAATGGTCCATACCTGCACAGCCAGGGAGCTGGTGCAGAGGGAAAGTGCTCTGAATAGGAGGACACGTGGAGAAGAAAGACCTAGTCCTGTCCTGGAGAGGGTCAGGCACAATCAAGGAGAGAAAGACCTCAGTCTGGTGACAAACCAGAGATCTCTGTTCAGTGGGGAGACTGTAGCTACCCCACAAATAAAGGCGTAAGTAATCCCTTCCAGGAGACTAATCCAGGCAGATTAATTTTAAGTTGGAGGTGCTAACACGTTAAGATGAGTATCTGTTTAAAGGCAGAAATGGCCATATCCAGTGATTCTTCTAAGAAGGAAAATGCTAATATTCAGAAAATTCTTTAAACCAAACAAGCTTCAGGAATTCTGCATTCTCAATGGACAGGTAAACACAGCTCAGTGTCCCAGCTCTTCCTTACTCCCACAGCTTCGAGTGTAACCACAAAATCACAGTGGCTCCTGCCCCACTGATCCTCTCCTGGCCCTCTCTGGGGTAAACTCCTCCTTCAGTTCAGCAGCCAATAGACCCCTGCATAGTCGATGAGAATCACTCAGGTTCTTTCTTTCCAAGTGCTGCTTCATTAGTGCTTGCAGTTTGAGCTTTCTCTCTAACTGAAATGAAAGGCTGCTCCCAACACCCTCCTCCTGCCTTCTTAGACTGATTCAGCCCTCATGGAGCAAGTGGGAACACTAACGGGGCATTGAATCTATCTGCCTCAATGGAAAGCACTTCAGTATTGCCTTTGGGACTTGATCCTAAGTGTGGGACGGCCCTCCGCCTGTATGATTCGTGTTTCATGATGGAGGTCCGTACACAGAATTTACAGAATGAAAACGTACTAGATGACTCGTATAGTAACATACCTGGAAGCATCTCAGAATGTTGCCAGGAGTCACTTTCTAGGGGACAAGACCGATCGCACCTCCACAGATCATTCAAGAAAATCACACGTACTTTGGGTTTCTCTGTAGCTTGCAGTAAGTGTGGATGGGTGGGTGTCTTCTCAGCCTCCTCCCTTCAAGCTTATCTCCCTTCTCACTCTCTTATTGTCTTCTTAATTAACAATAAAGAAGGAGTTGTTCACCTGAAGGGACAGAGTATCACTGGGCGGCTTCTACTAATGAGCTTGGTGACTGTACTTTAAAGTTCATCACTGCTATTCGTCATTCCCTACATTCGTTTTGCTCCAAGTCTGGACAGGGCCTACACACGGGGTCAGTTTCCTTCCTTTTTCACCTTCTCTGAGTATGCAGCCAGGTGGATAATTGGGCCAGGGCACCTGTTTTAGTCCTAGCCCTACTATCAGTTCCCTGTGCCCTGAGGCAAGTCTGTAGCCCTCTCGGGCCACCGTTTTCCTCCTTTTTTCTTTCTTTCTTTCTTTCTTTCTTTCTTTCTTTCTTTCTTTCTTTCTTTCTTTCTTTCTTTCTTTCTTTCTTTCTTTCTCTTTCTTTCTTTCTTTCTTTCTTTCTTTCTTTCTTTCTTTTTTTCTTTTCTTTTCTTTTCTTTTCTTTTCTTTTCTTTTCTTTTCTTTCTTTTCTTTCTTATAATCTCTATACCGAATGTGGGGCTCAAACTCACAACCCTGAGATCAAAAGTTGCATATTCCACTGACTAAGCCAGCCAAGCATTCCTGGACCACAGTGTTCTAATCTGTAAAGCCAGAGGGATGGGTTTGGTAATTTCAAAGTCCCCTCATACTGATGACTTTCTAGGTGAGCAACTATTCCCTTTCTAGCTGTGCCGGCCAGTGGCATGTGGTTTTTGGTTACGTGTGAGAAGGCATCTCTAGAATCGTCACATCATTGAGATCTGGTTTTATTCAGATTTCTTCTCTCATTGTCCTAGCCAACTTCAAGCACCCTTTTAGGGCCGATTTCCCTCTCAGGCAACTTTAGACAGTCTCTGAGAGTCAAAGTTGGCAGCTAGCTCCTATCGGGGCTTGTTAGGCTTTCTGGACCCTGACAGCTCACGCGGAGCCAAGATCTGGGCAGCAAACAAGAGAATGCAGGAGTATGATCTGGAATTTCCTGCGTGCCATTGGAAACACGCCTAACAGAAGCTGGGGGGCGCCTGGCCGGCCCAGTCAACAAATGGTGATTCAACATCCTAAAGAACCATGCAAACTCCCCTCCCCAAATTTCTACACCCCAAATCTTCCTTCCCCTGCCCACTGTTGCCACAGAGGCAGTCCAGTGGAGAGACCTATGATATGCTTCTTAGTACTGCACTCAGCAATACTGATACTGTACTGATCGGCTTTCAGCTGGAGATTGTATAAGTGGGAGTGTTTAGGTTGGGGAGGGCAGGCAGTGGAGAAAGCAGAGGAAGTCAGAAGACGGAAGGTAGAAGGAATTAAGGATATGGCATCAAAGAAGTAGGTCTGGAGAGACTTGGAGATAAAAAGGGATAAGAAAACAAGATTAGAAAGGATGGCATAGTTGGGTACATAGCTCCCTTGGTTCTGTTGACTTTCTGGTCTGGAAAGTTCACTGATCAAATCACTCAGGAGTAGGAAGAAAATCTATTTTTCCTCACAGGAAATATAGCTTCACTTTTACAGAATTCTACCTTCTTTATTTGGGCTTTTAGGAATGGTGGGCCAACTCTATGGAGAGCCTTGATGTTTTACTTAAGTTCTGTAGAGTGATATCCAGTCCTTGTATTTTTTTTTTTAAAATCTGGCTTCTTTTATTTAGCATAAGGTATTTGAAGCTCATCCATGCTGTTGTATGTATCTGTCGTTTGTGTTCCATTATATGGGTATACCACAATTTCTTTACTCATTTGAAGGACATTTGAGATGATAAATTTTGGCAGTTATGAATAAAGCCTTTATAAATATTCAAATATTAACACATATTTTTATTTCTCTTGGCTACTTAACAGGATTTGGAATTCTAGATCCTATGGTAAATATATGTTTGACATAATAATAAACTATTCAACTGTTTTCCAAAGAATCTGTACTATCTTGCCTTCCCATCATTTTCTCTGCATTCTCACCAGCTCTTGGTATTGTTTGTCCTTTTAGTTTTAGCCATTCTGACTGGCATAGGGTGGTGTATCATTGTGGCTGTAATTTTCATTTCTCTAGTGATTAATAATATTGAGCATCTTTTCCTCTGCTTGTCATCCACAACTTGAAGTGTCTATTCAAATCTTTTAACCACTTTTAATTCAGTTTTTCTTACTGTTTTCTTTTTCTTTTTTTGATTTAAAACAACTTATTTACTACTAGTTCTGGATACAATATCATAAATGTGGTTCCAAAGCAGTTAGAAAATCCTCCCAATTCAGATCTCCCCCACTACTTCCTCAAATCACAAATTATGAGTTTGTCTTAGCTATTCTAGGTCTTCGGCACTTTTTTTTTTTAATTTAATTTTTTATTTTTTTTAAAATTTATATCCCAATTAGCATATAGTGAAACAATGATTTCAGGAGTAGATTCCTTAATGCCTCTTACCCATTTAGCCCATCCCTCCACCCACAACCCCTCCAGTAACCCTCAGTTTGTTCTCCATATTTATGAGTCTCTTCTGTTTTGTCCCCCTCCCTGTTTTTATATTATTTTTGTTTCCCTTCCCTTATGTTCATCTGTTTTGTCTTTTAATGTCCTCATATGAGTGAAGTCACATGATTTTTGTCTTTCTCTGACTAATTTCACTTAGCATAATACCCTCCAGTTCCATCCACGTAGTTGCAAATGACAAGATTTCATTCTCTTTGATTGCCGAGCAATACTCCATTGTATATATATGTATATACCACATCTTCTTTATCCATTCATCCATCGATGGACATTTGGGCTCTTTCCATACTTTGGCTATTCCTGATAGTGCTGCTATAAACATGGGGGTGCATGTATCCCTTCAAAACAGCACACCTATATCCCGTGGATAAATGCCTAGTAGTGCAATTGCTGGGTCGTAGGGTAGTTCTATTTTTAGTTTTTTGAGGACCCTCCATACTGTTTTCCAGAGTGGCTGCACCAGCTTGCATTGCCACCAACAATGCAAAAGAGATCCTCTTTCTCCACATCCTCGCCAACATCTGTTGTCGCCTGAGTTGTTAATGTTAGCCATTCTGACAGGTGTCAGGTGGTATCTCATTTTGGTTTTGATTTGTATTTCCCTGATGATGAGTGATGTTGAGCACTTTTTCATGTGTCAGTTGGCCATCTGGATGTCTTCCTTGGAGAAATGGCCCATTTCTTCACTAGATTATTTGTTTTTTGGGTGTTGAGTTCGATCAGTTCTTTATAGATTTTGGATATTAACCCTTTATCTGATATGTCATTTGCAAACATCTTCTCCCATTCTGTCAGTTGCCTTTTAGTTTTGCTGATTGTTTCCTTTACTGTGCAGAAACTTTTTTATTTTGATAAGGTCCCAGTAGTTCATTTTGCAACCCTTGTATTTTTTACAGCACCCATATGCACCTGCAATTCCTTCAGTCAGCCTAGGTAATGGGAGATATAAAACCATCATTTCTTTCCTCAATACATTTCTTTACATAACTGCTATCTGTGAAATCTTCAACACTCTTGGTAGCCACCAAATAAACAGCTGTCATAAGATCAGAGTACAGATTAAATTTATTCATTGTATTCTCATCTCACAGAAGTAGCCAAGCTGTAATTAGAGATGAAAACACATGAATGCCTCACACCATTATTTGGTTTTTAGAGGCTCCTATAAACCACTCTTTAAAAATTTATCCATTTCTTGATACCCTCTGCTATGTGCTGAATTGTATTTTCTCAAAGGCTATATGGTGAAGCCCTAGGTTCTCAGAAATGTTTTGACTGTATCTCTGAATGTGATTATATTTGAAGTTAGGGCCTTTAAAGACATGATTAAGTCAAAATGAGGCCCTTAGGGTGGACCTTAATCCAATGTGACTGGTGTCTTTATAAGATGAGGAAATTTGAACACACAGAGAAATGTCAGGTGTTCATGTGGGCAGAGAAGACCATGTAAGGGCACAGCAAGAAGGCAGCCTTCTGCAAGCTGCAGAAAGAGGCCTCGGAAGAAACCAAACCTTCCAAAGCCTTGATTTTGGACTTCTGGTTTCCAGAACTGTGAGAAAATGAACTTCTGTTGTTTAAGGCACTCAGTCTGTGGTATCTTATTATGGTGGCCCTAGCAAACTAATACACTCTGTCACCAATTCTTCCAGTTGTCTTGAGTTGAATCTCTGAATTTCTTGGATCAGTGCTCTGTGTGCCACCATTTCATCCCCCAGTCCCTGAAGTAACTCATCCCATCATACATCCTGCACTAAAGCAGTGGAGCTTGGTGTTAGTGGGGACAGAAGGGAAGGCTCCATGTTTTCCTTCATGTGAGCAATGGGAACAGATTGATGAACATATATTATGCCAAGGTGCCATAGTTTGGGATGTGCATCCTGAACCTCATCAATATTAAAAATCAAAATATTTGCCAAGAAAATGTAAAGAGAGCTATATAATGTTCATGGGTCTAAAGACTCAGTATTATTAATATGTCAGTTTTCCCCAAATTGATCTATAGAATCAAATCATTCCTAATCAAAATCCCTGGAGGGTAAGCTGATTCTAAAATTCACAGGGAAATACAAAGAACCTACAATAGCCAAAACAACTTTAAAAACAAAGTTGTTTTTAAACAAAGTTTAAAACAGTTGTTTCAACAAAGTTGAAAGGCTAACACCACTTGGTTTCAAAACTTATTATAAAGTTGGTGTGGGGGTGGGGGCAGTAAATCAGGAGGGAGGGATTATAAAGTAGTAGGAAGAAAATTTGGGGGAAGCATGGATATGTTTACTATCTTGATCATGGTGGTGGTTTCATGAGTGGATGCATAGGTCAAAACTTACCAGACTAGCTATACTCTTTAAATACATGTAGCATATGGTGTTTCAGCTCTATGTCAATAAAGCTTTAAACATAACTGGGAACTTCTGTTCTTTAAAAGAAGAATCAGGAGAATGAGTAGACAAGCTACTAACTAGGACAGTATTTGCAAACCAGATATCTGATTTTTAAAAATATGTATCCAGAGCACATAAAGGAATCTCAAAACTCAACATTTAGTAATAGGAAATCAAACTATCCAATTGTTCCATATCATCGGTCATTAAGGAAATGCAAATTAGAACCATTACACACTTATTATAGTGGTCAAAATTAAAATGACTGACCATACCACATATCGTCAGAGATGTGGAGCGACTGTAACTCTCACACTGCTGCTCGGAAGTGGGAGACTGTGGCGAGTGCACGCGGGGAGCACGTATCTGAATCTGGACAGAGAGCCTGGGCACAGCCCCTGGCGCACCGCGCTCCCGAAGTCTTCACCGTGGGACCCCAGATCTTTCCTGGACGCTCTTCCCACTGGGCCCTGAAGGGAGGCAGGGGTCCGGGTCTCATCTAACGGGTGCTCCTCAGAGCCAGGGGCTTCCGTGGTCCCCCACCCGGTCCCCGAGGGACGGCTGGCACCCTGAAGCAACCGTGGGAGGGGGTGCGGACCCTGCAGAGGTGCCATGTACCAGACCGACTTTGGCCGTGGGCTGGCCCAGCTGGACACAGACACCCCGGCCTGTGCTTCGCGGACACAACAGGAGGATGCAGGGTGTGATAGACTGCCTGCCCCGCGAACACGGTGGGCACAGGGGCCCTGGTCTCCGTGCACCTGCCAGAACCGGGTCATCTCTGCTCTGAAAGCTGCAGGTTAAAAACGTGTCAGTGTGAAAATCAATCAATCACTCAGTCCCCCACTTCCAAGGATAGTCTGTTGTTTATTCCTACCACAGGTCTTTTCAATGCAAAAGCCAACTATTCCTCTTTGCAGCCTGGGCCCACCAATTAATGACAATTTGAAAGAAAATTTGGTTTAATGTTTATTTATTTATTTTTGAGGGAAGGGGTAAGGGCGGGGGGGTGGTGGTGGTGGAGAGAATACCAAGCAAGCCCTGTGCTGTCAGCGCAGACCCTGAGATCATGACCTGAGCCTAAATCAAGAGTCCGAAACTTAACCAACTGAGCCACCCAGGCACCCCAGAAAAGTTGGTTTAAAACTAGGATGATGGGGCGCCTGGGTGGCTCAGTCGGTTGAGCGTCCGACTTCGCTCAGGTCACGATCTCACGGTCCGTGAGTTCGAGCCCCGCATCAGGCTCTGTGCTGACAGCTCAGAGCCTGGAGCCTGCTTCAGATTCTGTGTCTCCCTCTCTCTCTGGCCCTCCCCCCATTCATGCTCTGTCTCTCTCTGTCTCAAAAATAAATAAATGTTAAAAAAAAATTAAAAATAAAAAAATAAAACTAGGATGATTACATTTTGCAAAACACCTGACCAGTTCTCTACAAAATTATCATGGTCCTCAAAAACAAGGATAGTTTGAAAGACTGTCATAGTCAAGAGGAGCCTAAGGACACATGACAACTAAATATAAAGTGGTGTCTTGGATGGGACCCTGGAACAGAACAAGAACATTGGTAAAATCTAAGGAAATCTGAATGAAGTATGGATTTCAGTTAAATAAAAAACAAAGAAGCAAAAAACAAAAAAACAACTAAAACACTCCCCAGCTTTACTCTGTCCTTGATAGTGAACACTCTGAGACTCCTGCATGGTGAACTCCTTTGATTAAAACAGTAGCTGGAACATGACATGAATGGACTTTTAGACTTTTAGACACTGAGCTGCAGCCTGCATTGCAATCTTGGCTAACGGCCGTTTATCAACTGTTGTTAGTTAACTGTTGTTAGGAGGGTGCTATACAATATGACCACAAGAGGGGAAAAAAGAACATTTCTGCATATGTGGTAAAAACTGGGGCCATAGGCTGTTATATTGCTCAATATTTCCCTTAGAAGGTTTGTGTGAGAAATCTCCCTCCTTTGGGTTTTTTGTTTTGTTTTGTTTTGTTTTGTTTTGTTTTGTTATAAAGAAAGGAAAAATTTGAGTGGGTCAGGAATTCAAATAGAACACAGTGAGGACAGCTTGTCTCTGCTCCAATGTCTGAGGCCACAGCTGGAGGACTCAAAGATTAAGAGCAGGAATCACCTGAAGGCGTGTTCACCACACATGATGAGTGGTTGATAGTGGCTGAGACATTAGCTGGGCCTGTTGGCTGAAATATCTGTACCAGGCTTCTCTGGGTGGCATGAGCTTCTCTATAGCATGGAGATTGTGTCCCAAGACAGAGAAGGACAATGCAGCTGAAGCTGTATCACCTCTTATGACTTGGCCGTGGACATCATGCAGTGCTACTTTGTGTTCTATTTATTAGAAATGAGTTCCAGGGTCCCTGGGTGGCTTAGGCATTGAGCATCTTATTTTGAATCAGGTCCTGATCTCGTGGTGGTTCATGACTTCAAGCCCCATATGGGGCTGTCTGCTGTCATTGCGGAACCTGCTTCAAATTCTCTGTCTCTCCTCTGTCTCTGCACCTCCCCCACTTGCGCTCTTTCTCTCAAAAATAAACATTAAAAAAATAAAATAGAAGTGAGTTCCTAAAACTAACCCATACTCAGGGAAAGGAAACACAGACCATACCTTTTAATAAAGGAGAATCAACATCACACTACAAGAAGAGCATGTAGAATGGGATATGTTGGTGTGGACATCTTTGGAAAATGCAATATGCTACGATCGGTTTGAAGAAAATGTGGCAATATTCAGTAAAATTGAAAATATGCATATGGCTTGACAATTCCACATCTAAATCTACGTTGGTAAAAATTTTCTACATATTCATCAACAGAAGATTGAGATTCTATAGGTTGCCTTTTAGTTTCGTTGATTCTTTCCTTTGCTGTGCAGAAGACTTTTACCTTGATCAAGTCCCAGTAGTTCATATTTGCTTTTGTTTCCATTTGTTCTGGAGACGTGTCTAGTAAGAAGTTGCTTCAGCTGAGGTCAAAGAGGTTACCGCCTCTGTTCTCCTCTATGATTTTTATGGTTTCCTATCTCACATATAGGTCTTTCATCCATTTTGAACTTATTTTTGTGTATGGTGTAAGAAAGTGGTCCAGTTTCATTCTGCATGTTGCTGTCCAGTTTTCCGAACACCATTTGTTGAAGAGACTGTCTTTGTTTTTTTCATTGGACATTCTTTCATGCTTAGTTGAAGACTAGTTGACCATATAGTTGTGGGTCCATTTCTGGGTTTTCTATTCTATTCCATTGATCTATGTGTCTATTTTTACAGCAGTAACATACTGTCCTGATGACTACAGGTTTGTAATACATCTTGAAGTCCAGAATTGTGATGCCTCCAGGTTTGCTTTTCTTTTTCAGGATTGCTTTGGTTATTTGGGGTCCTTTGTGGCTCCATACAAATTGTAGGATTGTTTGTTCTACCTCTGTAAAAAATGCTGGTGTTCATTTGCAATTATGTGAATGGAACTAGAGGGTATTATGCTAAGTGAAATTAGTCAGAGAAACACAAATATCAAATGACTTCACTCATATGAGAACTTTAAGACACAAAACAGATGAACATAAGGGAAGAGATGCAAAAATAATATAAAAACAGGGAAGGGGACAAAAACATAAGAGACTCGTAAATATGGAGAACAAACAGAGGGTTACTGGGGGGGTTGTGGGAGGGGGGATGGGCTAAATGGGTAAGGGGCATTAATCTACTCCTGAAATTACTGTTGCACTATATGCTAACTAACTTGGATGTATATTAAAAAAATAAATTAAAAAATGTTGGTGTTATTTTGATGGGGATTGCATTAAATGTGTAGATTGTGTTGGGTAGTACAGAGATTTTAACAATGTTTGTTCTTCCAATCCATAAGCATGGAATGCGTTTCCATTTCTTTGTGCCCTCTTCAATTTCTTTCATAAAGGTTTTATAGTTTTCAGGGTACACAGATCTTTTACTTCTTTGGTTAAATTTATCCCTAAGTATTTTATTGTTTTTGATGCAATTGTAAATGGGATCAATTACTTGATTTCTTTTCTGCTGCTTCATCATTGTTGTATAGAAAGGCAACAGATTTGTGTATGTTTATTTTATATCCTGTGACTTTGCGTAATTTGTGTATTAGTTCTAGCAATTTTTTGGTGGAGTCTTTTGGGTTTTCTACATAGAGTATCATGTCATCTGCAAATAGTGAAGGTTTGACTTCTTCCTTGATGATTTGGATGCCTTTTATTTCTTTTTGTTGTCTGATTGCTGAGGCTAGGACTTTCAGTACAATGTTAAATAACAATGAGACTGGATTTCCCTGTCTTGTTCCTGACTGTAGAGAAAAAGCTCTCAGTTTTTCCTCATTGAGGACGATATTAGCTGTAGGTCTTTTGTATATGGACTTTATGATATTGAGGTATGTTGCCTCTATCCCTACTTTTTTGAGGATTTTTATCAAGAATGGATGCTGTATTTTGTCAAATGCTATTTCTGCGTCTATTGAGAGTGTCATATGGTTCTTATCCTTTCTTTCATTAATGTGGTGTATCATATTGGTTGATTTGCAAATATGGAGCCACCCTTTCAGCCCAGGAATAAATCCCACTTGATTGTGGTGACTAATTTTTTAATATACTGTTGGATTTGATTTGCTCGTATCTTGTTGCCAATTTTTGCATCCGTGTTAATCAGGGATGTTGGCCTATAATTCTGCTTTATCTGACTTTGGAATCAAGATAATGCTGGCCTTGTAGAATGAGTTTGGAAGTTTTCTTTCCATTTCTATTTTTTAGAAAAGTCTGAGAAGAATAGATATTAACTCTTTATTTTTAAAAACTTATTTATTTATTTAAAGAGAGTATGAGTGGGGGAGGGGCAGAGAGAGAATCCCCAAGCAGACTCTGTGCTGTCAGCACAGCCCAGTGTGGGGCTTGATCCCATGAACTGTGAGATCATGACCTCAGCCAAAATCAAGAGTCAGATGCTTAATTGACTGAGCCACCCAGATGCCTGTATTTCTTCTTTAAAGGTCTGGTAGAATTCTCCTGGGAAGCCATCTGGCCCTGGACTTTTGTTTGTTGGGAGATTTTTGATTGCTGATTCAGTTTGTTTCCTGGTTATGTGTCTCTTCAATTTTTTGTTTCTTCCTGTTTCAGTTTTGGTAATTTTTATGTTTCTTGGAAGTTATCCCTTTTTTCCAGATTGCCAAGTTTGTTGGCATATAATTTTTCATAATATTCTCTTATAATTCTTACTTTTTCTGTTGTGTTGGTTGTCATCTATCTTCTTTCATTTGTGATTTTATTTATTTGGGTCCTTTTTCTTTTCTTTTTGCTAAGTATGGCTAGAGGTTTATCAATTTTATTAACTCTTTCAAAGAACCGGTTCTTAGTATCATTGATCTGTTCTTCTCTTTTTGTTGTTGTTGTTGTTCCTGTTGTTTCTATATCATTTATATCTACTCTATTCTTTACTATTTCCCTTCTTCTGCTGGCTTTAGGCTTCATTTGCTTACCCTTTTCAATCTCCTTTAGGTGTAAGGTTAGGCTGTGTATTGAGACTTGTCTTGCTTCTTGATACAGGTCTGTATTGCTATATACTTCCCTCTTAAGACCACCTTTGGGGCATCCCAAAGGTTTTGGACTATCCTGTTTTCATTTTCATTTGCCTTCCATTTATTTATTTATTTCTTCTTTAATTTTCTGGTTAACCCATTCATTCTTCAGAAGGAAGTTCTTTAACTTCCATGTATTTGTGGTCTTTCCAAATTTTTTCTTGTGATTGACTTCAAGTTTCATAGTATTGTGGTCTGAAAATATGCATGGCATGATCTCAGTCTTTTTGTACTTGTTGAGGCCTGATTTGTGACCCAGTATGTGGTCTATGCTGGAGAATGTTCCACGTGCATTTGAAAAGAATATGTATTCTGCTTCTTTAGGATGAAATGTTTTGAATGGATCTGCTGAGTCCGTGTGGTCCAGTGTGTCATTCAAAGCCATTGTTTCCTTCTTGATTTTCTGCTTAGATGACTTGTCGGTTGCTCTAAGTGGGGATGTTGAAGTCCCCTACTATTATTGTATTATTATCAATGAGTTTCTGTATGTTTGTGATTAATTGATTTATATATTTGGGTGTTCAAGTTAGGGGCATAAATATTTACAGTTGTTAGATCTTCTTGATGGATATATCCCTTAATTATGATGTAGTGCCCTTCTTCATCTCTTATTACAAACTTCAGTTTAAAATCTAGTTCATCTGGGGGCACCTGGGCAGCTCAGTCAGTTAAGTGTCCAACTCCTGGGCCTCTGTCCTCCTTCCCCAGAGGAGAACCACTGAGTCGACTAGGCAGAGATGGTGTGTGATGGGGTTTTGGAATGGTGGTGGGGTCTAGAGCCCACAGCCAAGAAAGGATTCTTGAGAGATCTTTGGTGCAAAACAGTGATTTTATTAAAGCACAGGGACAAGACCCGTGGGCAGGAAGAGACACCCCGGGACCATGAGGAGAGACTGATTATATACTTAGTAGTTGGGGGAGGTAAAGTCAAAGGGAAGTTTCCAAAGTGATTTTCATATGCTAAAGAAGACTCACAGGATATTGGAGGCTTAGCTGCTGTCAGGCTAAAGTTGTTTTTCTCTCTAGCAAAGCTTTAACATTAAGACAGTAGGGAATTCCGGGAGAAATTTTCTACTCTGCTTGCTTCCAGTATCTGTCAATGGGCTGCAGGTCATAAGGAAATATGATTTTATCTGCATTTCCTTCTGCCTTTATTTCCCACATCAAGGTGGACTTCTAAAACTTCAAACTTTGAGATCTGCTGCTTATAAAAACTTGCAATAGTCAGCCCTTCTCCTTTTCTCAGTCAATGGTTTTGGGGAAGAGTTTTTCTTATGCAACTCCCTATGTGCTACTTTCACTCTTTCTCTCTTGCTTCCTTCTCCATGATCAGGGGTCCCTCCCCTCTGCAGCAGCCTTGATTATTTTCTCCCCCAAATCAACTCTTTGCAGCTCCTAACTACCACTATGTGGCCATTTTTCTCCCTCTGAATGTGCAGTTTGTTCTCTCAGTCCTCAGATTGATTTCTTGGGTGTTCAGAATGAGTTGATCTTTATCTGGCTATGTTGAAGGGACAAGACAAGCATAGGGTCCCCCACTACTGTGCCATCTTAACTCCTACTTCCTAAATTTTTTTCTAAGTTTTACTACTTTTTGGACCATTGTATAATGCTATCAGGTCATTTTAGCTGATTTAGGGATATACCTAAATGAGTATCTGATTTAGTCAATTATCTTGACTCTCCCAGAATACATTATTGAATGCAGAAAATAGCACAAATCTGAGAGACTCCACCATCTAGTCCATTTGTTTAGAACTAACACCTTTCATCATAAGAGATTTTCCCAAAGTTATCCTCATTCTTAGTCCCTCCTACAATTTCTTCAATCTATGAGTTCCCTTTAATGTATAAATAACTATAGTTGAGTAACAGTGAGTAACTGAGTGGTTTGAGTAAAGGAAATTCAGTCTTTTCTTTCTCCAAGAATCTGTGGAATTGTCCAGGTAATGTTTATGATGAGGGAGTATGAGGCAAGCTGAGGACCAAGCACAAGCTAACACCCCTCCTCCCCACCAGTGGGATATGTATGATATTCCTCAGCCACTCCTGGCTTCCCAAGAGCAAAAGGAAAGGAAAGGAAACAAGTGGTTGACTGATAGAGATCACAGTCATGCAGGACATATCTCTATCAGTTTACAATCAATAGCCTAATCTATCAGTTTACAATCAATAGCCTAATCTCCCGAAAACTATGGATTCACTTTCCTGGAGGCCCTATTATCACCCTCCCCTCCATAGTGATGTGGGGAATAAAGGCAAGAAGGAAATGGCAGGTAGAATTAAATGTCCTTATAACCTGAGCTCATTGACAAATACTTGAGGCAAATGCAAAGTATAATATTTTTCCACGAACCCCCTACCAGCCTAATGATAATGCCTTACTAGAGGAAAAAACAACCTGAACTTGACAATAGCAAGGACTCAGGTATCCCTGGAGTCCTCTTTAGCATATCAGGGTCCTTCTGGAGGCCTGCCTTTTGCCATTACCTCCCCCAACTCTGTAGTATATAACCAGGCACTCTTCACAACCCCAGTGCAGCTCTTTCTGCCCCTGGGTCCTGTCCTTGTGCTTTAATGAAATCAACTTTTTGCACCAAAGACTTCTTTAAGAATTATTTCTTGGCTGTCAAGAAATACAGTATTTCTTAGCTGTCAGCTCCGAACCCCCACCACCATTCCCAAACCCCATCATTTATATTGTACATAAGTCCATTCTGATTCCCGATTAGGTCAACGCAGGCCATCTGAAGATCCCTTTCCCTGAGGATGATGCTACTTTCTTACACTGGTTTACATCAAGCACGAACACAGGTCCTTCTGTCCACTCCCCACAGACTTTACTTGAAGACTGAAACTATACAATGTAAATACAACACTGCTTAAAGATGAATACTATTGAAAGCTGCTCTACACTGGGTGTTGTATGGAAACAAATTTGACAATAAATTTCATATATTGGGAAAAAAAAAAAAGAAAGCTGCTCTAAATTGGAGGACTGAAATCCTCTCAGAATTTCCCCTATGGGTACCCTCCTTCTCAGACGCC
Source organism: Felis catus (assembly GCF_018350175.1). Lineage (NCBI taxonomy): Eukaryota > Metazoa > Chordata > Mammalia > Carnivora > Felidae > Felis > Felis catus. Next base: position 71,615,538 of record NC_058373.1, on the reverse strand, counting down.
AAGTTGTCCTGCCTTCATTTCTCTTCCCACTGAGAAGGGCCTTAAATATTTAGCACCCTTGGAATCCATGCTCCTGAAACCTGAAACTTCATATTTCAGTCTTTGTTTCAAAGATATGATATAAATATGTGGCATAAAGGAAAGTGAGCCCAATTAGCACACCTGTTAAAGGAATAGCTTGGTTTGGAAAGAACCATTCTGCAGTACTGGTAATTGACAGACTTGAAACTATTTCAATATGTGGCCTTTCTAATATGCATTGTGTTTGGCTGCTACTCAAAGTCAGATCAGCCTACAAAACACTTTGACTTACACTGGCCTGCTAGCCCAATGAGTCTAGTAGTTGACAAGGAAACTGAAGGGTATGATGTGTAGCAGAATATGCCACCCCAAAATGTGACTCTTTGGCATAAGAATTATTTTAAGCTGCTCATTTTGAGACACAGGAGAAATTCCGAAAGCAGAGTAGAGGTTACCCTTTCGTAGAGCAAATTTACATGAGAAAGGGGACCTGTACATGGAAGTGAGCTATAATAGAGATTGCTTTTTCATCTGAGTGGCTCATCTGCATGGCAGGGCAAATTTTGTTTACCAAACATTTCCTCTTCTTACCTTGCTATGAATTGCCTCCCCCCCCCCCTTAAAATCCTTGACCCCTATCCTTCCCTTAGCCCAGGATGGTACATAAGCCTCAGCTGGCTGGCTGCTTTTGAGTATCTCATATTTTTGTGGGGCTCCCATATGTATGTACGTAATTTAAATGGTTTTTGTCTCATTAATCTGCCTTTTTATTATGGGATAGGGAGGGTCTCAGTCAAGAATCTAGGAGGATAGAGGGAAAATTATTCTTCCTCCCCTACATCTAAGACCTAAATGCTTAATCCAGCCTAATTCTTAACCCTAGTCCTTCAATTTCTAAATCCACTACCTGTTCCAAAATGCCATTATTTCTGTGATATTTCAGGATTTACATAAGGCTTTTTTTTAGTTTCCCACTGCTTTTTTTTTCTTGAATTTATGTTTTCTCTTCATTGATTCCAAAAGATTGGGAGAATTGGGGGCACCTGGGTAGCTCAGTCGGTTGAGTGTCTTGATTTCAGCTCAGGTCATGATCTCATGGTTCATGAGATCGAGCCCTCATAGGGCTCTGCGCTAATGACACAGAGCCTGTTTGGGATTCTCTCTCTTCCCCTCTCTCATCCCCTCCCCTGCTAGTACTCTTTCTCTCAAAATAAATAAATAATCATTTAAAAATAGTTTTTTTAAAAAATGATAATGGGAGAATTGACTCTAAGCCTATAGTGGATTATTATCCTTACTACTACCTATATTTAAAACATTATCTGATGAAATATAGAAACCAATAGTAAAGATCTACGATGCGTCAGTTGTTAGTGTTAGAATCTGTGTGTGAAAGTGCTGTCAAAACAGTCTATGAGGCATCCATGCCACCTACAGATAAACATAGACAATGGTTTTAAGGGAAATATGTAAAATCTATGAACAGAGTTTGAAGGGATAGAGAACTTTCTTGCTCCAAAGTCCCAAAGACACAGTGGTGAGAGAAGTGGCAGAGGCCCAAGGTTGCTTAATAACCTCTAAGGTTGCCTAAGACCCAAATAGTTCTGAGAATGCTGGCAAATGCAAGTCTAGATGGCTCCAGAGTGGCAATGATGTACAGGGGCCCCAAACACACATACTCATAGTCGTTACAATGCAAAAGAAAGTGGTTTTATTGCTGTGAACACAGTGCACCAAAGCTTGGCAGAAGTTCCAAGATTAAAAATATGGAAGCCTGTGTCTTTCTTTGCCCTCTTCCCTATTGCCTTCCTTCAAAACACACAGAGCTCCCAAAGCAGAAAAGAATCCCATGTCTCTTTGTCCCCAGCGCTGGTCTTGCATCCTTGGCATTTGAATCCCCCCCCCCCCCAGTACCCTCCTTCTTTCTTCTATGGGAACCATGGAAATCAACAAAGGAAAAGAAATAGCAGAGGAGATCATAAGAAAACCTGTGCTGAATGACAGGGAAAGTGATGGAAACTTCAAATAACCTTATCTAAGTGTACAGGAACCCACTGATAGGGAGGGTCGCCCTGCTGAGGGCGATCACAGGCAATAATGAAGAATTTGTACAGGGGAGTATCTTTGTACTTGCACTTGGGATACTTCCCTGAAGTGAGTGTGCAGTCAGTCATATTAACACGCTGTGGACTCCGGTGGCAGTTATTCATCCCATTTTTGCAGGTCACGTTGGACAAAAGACAGGTATCAGACACGTTCTCGAAGGAGTCATGCAGAAAGGTGTTGTGAACCTTACAGTTCTGAGTATAATTATTGACACCATTCATTTCCGTGTTGCAGCTGACAGGGCTTGACCTTACATGCTGAATTTCAAACCACTTGGCCCTGGTGAGGAATTGACGCCAAGCACAAAGTGGACGCACTGACCCCCATAAAGCCAGCAGCAGCAGGAGGAGAGGAAAGCGTCCCAGAAGATCCAGTCTCATCTTTTCTCTGTAAGAAGAGAGAAAAAAATGAGGTAGTGATAGTAGTAGAAGCAATAAGAGCAAAATTATTATTCACAACCATTTAGATTTTTATTGTGCCTTTTAAGATGGTCATTGGTCTTTCCTTTTTCTTTTTTTTTAGCTATCTTCTTCCTCACTTGAGTCTCACAATCCTATGAAGAGACTGAAGCCCAGTGAGGAGGAATATAAGGTAAGATAAGGGGGCTAGATAATTTTCTTCTCTTTTTCCTATACTTATGCTTACAGAACATTGTTTCTTCCCTCCACCCTCCTGGAATATTTGTCCTCCATCTATTTGACGCAGACCTTTCAGCCATCTTCACCGCTCTACTCCCCAGCTCCCAGGCTTCTCTCCTTACCAGGTCTCCGTGTTGGGGCTCCCGCTGAGAACAGAAGCAGTGGTTAGTCCCAGACTCAGAGGCTTTTGTCTGCTGTTCCCCTCCCAGGTATGCCAGAGCCTCCTGTCCACCTGGGTGCAGCAGGGGACTGATGGGTTCTGGGCCCTAGGAAAGAGAAACCTAGGACTTGAAAGGTGAACTTCTTACGCACAGTGTGGATGAAACCCAGACTCTCAAACTCACTGTTTAAAATCAGTATCACTGCAGACACAGGAGGAGTAAGCCCTATTTAAACAAACAACGTGACTCAAAGAAGTTTTGAGGAACTGATGACTTCCTGATATGGGTTGAGTGTTTCCTTCCTGATCTGAAGCTTCAGCGTTTTGAAGCTCTATGATTTCAGTTCTTTAGGACAAAGCACACCATGTAAATTTTATATAATAATTGTCATGTACTTGGTAATGTTGTGAATTCCAACAACAGACATGAATGAATTATTTATTTATGTGTATGTTTATTGGGGGCTAGATAATGGCTACTTAGATTCAGGAGCTCATGATTGAGTGAAAGAGACAGCCAGATAAATAGAACACTACATTGTATATTAATAAATATAAATAGCACTTGCAGCTGTGGTGGAAGAAACAACAGGGGACTGTGAGGAGTGAGCAGAGAGAAGGTCACAACACCTGAACTGAGTTTTGAGGATTAATTAGAAGTTAGGTGAAGAGGTGGGGTAAGGGCACCCCAAAGAGGGAACTGTGTGTGAAGATAAGGCAGGACTATTGGTTTTTGGACCTGTTTTGAAAGCATGAGCAAAACTACAGTTGAATTAATTGCATTAATAACTCAGTTCCACGTTGTTTTGTTCTGTACTTACGTTTAACGTACCTCTTAACCCCATGCACCATCAGTCAGTTTTTCACCCCTATTCCCTGTTTACCCACCACTGTGTATGGTCTCTGGCCATAGAGACCGGACAGTAACATCTATCTTGATGTGTCTGATCCCAGGTCCCAAATAGCGACTCATTTTCCAGAAGAATGCTTACCTCCAGATTGTTTCAAGGCCTCCCTCCTAACAAGGGGGTTTCTTGAAACCTCATATCTTCCCCTCTCTCATGTATATAAGCTGTAGCTAAGCTCATCAGGGCAAAGCAGCTTTGGGAATGATCCTCTGACTTCTCCCTGGGCTGCCTTTCCTACAATAAAGCTTTCTTTGTTTTAAATCCAGTGTCTCAGAATTTGGCTTACTGTGCATCAGATGCACGGACAAGTTTGAGTTTGGTAACAAAGAGACCCATACACACGAAGGAAAAGGGCAAATTGAGGGTATTTGCCTCTTGAATCTGTTATTACTATTCCACTGGTGCTGCAATACCTTTTTTCACAATCTTGTTGTCTCATGGAGGGCTCACATAAAAGCCTCCTGCATGGACTCCCAGCCTCAAGCTTCTTTTCCTTCCAATCTGTTGTACATATCACTTCCAAGTTAGTATTTCTGGAGCATAAATATAATAGTGGGACACTTTGGCTTTTAATGGCCTCAGTTACCTACAGGATAAAAATGATGTCTATTTATAGCAAAATTGTAGCATACAAGGTTAATATACAAAAATCAATTGCTTTCTTATATACCAACAATGAACTATTGGAATTTGAAAAAAATTTTTTTACATTAGCATCAAAGAAAAATGAAATGTTTAGATATAGATCTAATAAAAATGTACAAGATCAATATGAGGAAAACTATAAAACTCTGATGAAAGAAATTAAAGAAAGTCTAAATAAATGAGGAGATAGTCCTTGTTCATGCTGAAGGAAACCAGACCTCCACCTCAAAATCTGGCTCTTAGACATAAAAATTATTTTTGCAGTAAAGGCAATTAGAATCAGTAAATGCAGAAAAGCGCTCTCTCTCTCTCTCTCTCTCTCTCTCTCTCTCTTTTGCATAAAGGCAGGAAATAAATTCTTTTACTGGAGACAAAGACATACCAGCCAGAGGTGGTAGAGAGGAACCTGCAAACAAACCTTGTTAAGCTAGCCCTTGTCTTTCTAGTTACTTCCTCACCATTTACTATCCACAAACCAAACCCCTTTATCTTGTCAATTCTTCACAGATGTTTTGTTTGTTTGTTTGTCTAAAAGGTATGAAGTTTCTTGCTCTGGTCATTTCTTCAGCTCTTCATTCCCTTGTGATGGTTCCCATGTACATGTAAAAAATTCAGTGAAATTCGTATGCTTTTCTCCTACTAAATCTCTCTTTGTTGGTTTAATTTTCAAACCCAGCCAGAGACCCTTAGGGAGGCAAGGAAAACTTTTTCCTCTCCTACAATGACATTATGCATGGTCGAAACCCATAGAACTATATAATGCAAAAAATTGATCCTAATTAAATTGTGGACTTCAGTTAATAATAATCAATATGGGTTCATCAATTACAGCAAAAGGAGCACACTAACACAAGATGTTAATAGCAGGAAAACTGTGGACTGTGTGGTTAGGAGAGAGAGGAAGGGAGAAGCCTAAGAGAATTTTCTATAATTTCTGCCCAATTTTTCTGCAAACCTAAAATTGCTCTGAACAAATAAGTCTATTAATTGAAGAAGAAAAGAAAAAAGATGTCTATTTGCCTAGCACTCATATATCCAATTGTACAGCCACATGTGTCAGGACAGGACCCCTTTTCTCTGCACTTCCACAACTTGACAGTACCCAAGCTCACCAGCAAAGGGAAACTGTATCTGATTACCATGTCCCTAGGCAGGGCTTCCCAACCCTGGCCTCACATCAGAATTGCCTAAAGAGGGGTGCCTTGGGTGGCTCCGTTGGTTAAGTGTCTGACTTCAACTTATCTCATGATCTCACAGTTGGTGGGTTCAAGCCCCATGTTGAGCTCTGTGCTGACAGCATGGAGCCTGCTTTGGATTCTGCATCTCCCTCTCTCTCTGCCCCTGCTCAAGCTCATGCTCTATCTCAAAAATAAACATAAAAGAAAAAGAATGGTCCAAGAAATTTTTTTTTAAATGACAAGATCCCAGGCCTTCTGAAACAGAATCTTTGGGAATGAGGTCTTTTGCACACCTATGTTTGGTTAACTCCACAGTGAATCTGATACCAATTTCTAGTTGAGAATCATTTTACTTGGCTGACATGGATTTTCACCCATTGCCCAAGTTCTCAAGACTGGGCTTTGCCTGACTCCTGAAATAAAGTTTTCACTTTGTCTTAATTCAGGCAGGTGAATTACTGCCTAGCTACCACAGATAAAGTGCAAGACAGACTGGGGAGGACATGAATGGGAGAGTCTACTTCTCCTATCTATCTTTCTGAAATTATCCCAAATCTTAGAAGTGCAGGAGAGGAAAAATATTTTTTCCTTTTACTCTTTGAAGTTCTCAGCTGGGCTCCCTATAACAACAACAGATTAACAACAGAAAAACATGCACATTTATTTAACATAAGTTTAATGTGAAATGGGAGCCTTGCTAAGGATGTGAAGACCCAAAGAAGTGGTTAAACCTGAGTGTTTTCATGCTAGGTTTGATGACAAGTGGAAAGTTGTGGAAAGATGTGATAGAACAAAGGGTATGAGCTAAGTGTAGTCACCTGGGGGAAACTCAGCAAGAAGTTTGTTCAGATTCTTCTCCATGTCTCTCCATCTTTGGAGATAAAGATGCTCCTTTCCTCTGGGTATAGGGAGAGCACCTCTCACGTGAGAGTTTTATGGCCTGCTTCAGGGGAAGATCAGAAAGTCTTTTCCTCACCTGTCGTTTCTCAAATTTCTTTAGCTTAAAAGATTCTCTATGCCAAGATGCCATATCCTGGAGTAATGTGTCCTGAACACTGTCAGAAGCTCCTTGTGTTGGGAACAGACCCTGGTGGTTGGCTTGGCCCTTGTTCCAGCCCTACAATCGCAAAGCAAGTTTAGGGCATCTGATGTGTCCATTGTGGGCACACCTCACACACCCCGTGTGTATTTAAACACACCCGTGTCTTCTCCACTCTCCTGCTCAGCTGGAAGGGGACAGGCCTGTTATTCAGCCTATTCCTTTCTCTAGACTTATATGCTTGCTGATGGCAAAAGTAAGAGTGCCAAATTCTTGTCACAGAGATAACAGGTTAGTATCTTAAAAAAATGTTTTTAACATTTATTTATTTTTGAGAGACGGAACGTGAGCGGGGGAAGGGCATAAAGAGAGGGGGGGACACAGAATCTGAAGTAGGTTTCAGGCTTTAAGCTGTCAGCACAAAGCCCGATGCAGGGCTCAAACCCACGGACTGCATGATCATGACCCGAACCAACTCGAACACTTAACCGACTGAGTCACTCAGGCACCCCAGAAGATTAGTGTCTTTAACCAAACAACAATGATGATTATCAGCCATATTCAGACCGCTTAGAACACTCCCCCTTCCATGGTTACTGAGGTATTTCTGTGTCAGGCATCTGGCCAGTGAGTGGCCAGAACAGTGAGTCAGAAGCTGATGCTACGTGATAAATTCCAAGTTTCTTTGTGAGGTTTGGTTTTATGGTTTCTGCAGCCAGTTCTGCAGAAACCTTTAGCCCATTGGTCAATTTGGGCATGTAATGCCTTTTTTTTTTTTTTTTTTTTTTTTTTGGCCATTTACTAGGTCATACTGTTTCTTATGATTTCTTTCTTCCTTTCCACACCAGTATTAAGGAACTCTATACATTTTCCTGCATAAGTTGTCAGTTTTCCATATCTCCTGAGGGGAAAATTGTCTGAGACTTGGAAATGGACAAAAGAGATTATTGTGTGTCCTCCCATTGGAGTGCCTGGAGTTCTTTAGCAGATCTACAGGGATGGAAAGACACTACAGAAGTGTATACCTTTCCTTGACCTGCAGTATAGAAATGAAATTGTGCAAAACTGAATATAATGCAGATATTTCCTATTCATCGCAGTGCAACTGAATTTTGTCCAGCAGAAAATATACATTTCTACAAACCAAAATCACACTTGAACCATTTTTAACATGTTACTGATTTCCTTATTAATTAATGAGTCCAATAAAATGGGTTTATTTATGAAGTTATTCAATAACATGGATTTATTTTTAAAATTTTCATGATAGCTACTCTTTTTTACTTTTAGAAAACATTATATTTAATTTTTTTAATTTATTTTTTGAGAGAGAGACAGAGCAAGCAGAGGAGGGGAAGAGAGAGTGAGAGAGAGAGAATCCCAAGCAGGCTCCACACTGTCAGCACGGAGGCCGACATGGGGCTCGAGCTCAAGATCTGCAACATCATGACCTGAGCCGAAACCAAGAGTTGGATGCTTAACCGACTGAGCTACCCAGGTACCCCGAAAACATTATATTTTAGCACTTCACACTTTCACTGGTGTTGTTTCTTTTGCTGACCTATTCTGACCTATTCTGCTTGATTACTCACCTATCTTTCTAGGCTGTGCTCAGATACCCTCTCCTCTGATCTTTCCCTTCTCTAGGCACAGAACTATTGTCTCAGCCTTAATGTGTTCAGCTTTTACTAGTGCTCATTGCATTCTACTAAGATTACTAAATTACATTATAATTATACCAAAGTGCAATCAAAGGGTATATTCAGTGAGAAAACTTCACATGTGCTGTCTCACTCTTCTGTTCTTTACTGTAGTTCTTCAAGGCAAGGTGGCTTTTACTAACCACACATTTACACCAAACGCTTTCCTTCCTTCCTTGTAATTGGGTTAGAATTCCTCCGTTAAGCAAATTGATTTCTAACTTACACAGCTTTCCCATAATAAGACTATAGGGGGAAAGAATGTGTGCCTCCTGTACCTGGAATGGAAATTTAGGAATGTTAAAAGAACCATAAGCTCAAGAGTCACTTATGCTGGGACAAGTCATCCAGGTGGGGCCTAATACCTAACCGAACTGCAATTTCAACCTCTCCCAGAAATGTAGTCTCAACTGGTCGGTTAGGAAATTTCTGGTCAGCACCAAGGCAATAATCGTTCAGATGGGCTCTTTTCGCACCCTAAAGGAAGGTGAGGTAATTGGCATGATAAGCCTCCACTGCTCTTCCCCCTAAAGGAAAGTGACCCTCCCTGAAACAATCCTTTGCTTTCTTTTGCTAAAACTTCCTTGCTCCACAGCCCTGACTAGAAAAGTCTTCCCTTTTGTACAGCTCTTTGGAGCTCCTTTCTGATGTGGTTTTGGGGTGGTGGGGGTCCAGAGCTGAAGGCCAAGAAAGAATTCTTAAGACATTTTTGGTGCAAAAAAGTGATTTTATTAAAGCATGAGGATAGGACCCACGGGCAGGAAGAGCTACACTGGGGTTGTAAAGGATGACTGATTATATACCTTCATGTTGAGAGGGGGTGTGGGACAGCCTAAGTCTCTAAGGAATTTGGAAGCAAGGTTTCCAAGACCTTGAGGGGCTAGCTGCTGTTAGGAAAAGATCATTTACTACTGTCTAGTAAAATGTTAGTCATGAGACCCTTCAGGTGAATAGCAGTGGGCCATATGCTTGGAAGATGATTCCTAACATATACCTTGGGGGGGTAGAGAAAAAGGAAGTTTCCAAAGGGATTTTTACAGGGTCCTGGAGATCAGGCTAATGTCAAGCTAAGGTTGCCTTTCGCCTCTAGCAAAGTATGTGCCCCAATTTTTTCCCTATATTTCTTTTGCCTTTGTTCTCCACATCAGGATGAGTCATTCAATAAGGTGCTATGACTTTGGGCTTACATACTATTTTTAGCTAAAACAAAGGAAGAACAGTGTGGGGCTGGCAGGTTATGGAAAGATGACCAGGAAAAGTATAGTAAACAAAAGTAAAGTTTGTTATGCAGAGTTAAGTTTGTGCCTTCTCCATTGATAAAAAATAATAATCTTTATGCCAAAGAGTCATCTTTTAGGGTGGTATATTCTGGTCTCCTATAAGAAAAAATCCTGTTAGCCTAGCTCGAATCTCATGACCATCATTTGGCCCAGTAGAGGAGATTGGGAACCTTGATGGATAACTCCACCAATACTGCATGATAAGGGAGCATGAGGCAAGCTGAGGGAAAAATACAAGCTGGCATATCCCACTCCCCAGGTGGAATATGTGTGATATTCCTCAGATGCTCCTGGCTACCCAAGAACAAAGGAAAGAGGTTTAAGTGCTTGCCATGGTGATGTGGGAAATTAAGGCAAAAGCAAAATTAAATTCCCTTACTGTAAGCAGCCCATTGACAAGTCTTTGAGACTGGCAGAGTGATCTCCCTACAGGAGATCAGCTGCCTTGATGATGACACTTTGCTTTGGGCAACAGGAACCTTGGCTTAACATTTTCCAAACCTAGGGGAGCCTGGGTGGCTCAGTTGGTTAAGTGTCTGACTTTGGCTTAGGTCATGATCTCGTGGTTTGCAAGTTCAACACCTCAGCTGTGCTGACAGCCTGGACCCTGTTTCAGATTCTGTGTCTCCCTCTCTCTGTCCCTCCCTGGCTCATGCTTTGTCTCTCTCCGTTGCTCTCTCACTCTCAAAAATTACATAAACATTAAAAAATTAAACAAAACAAAACATTATCCCAACCTCCAGGATCCTGTAAGTCTACTTCCTTTATGTCAAGTGCCCCAGGATATATGCTGGCAATCATGCTCCAGGCTTATAGCCCCTCTGATATCCATCTGAAGGGTCTCATGACTGAGGTTTTATTAAATGGTAATAAGTGGTGTTTCCCTAGCAACAGCTAGCCCCTCAAGGTCCTGGAAATCTTGCTTCCAAAATTCCTTACAGACTCTATCCCTGATCCCTTCCAACCTGAGAGTATATAATGAGTTACCCTTCACGACCCCTGTGCAGCTCTTCCTGCCCATGGGTCCTGTCCCCATGCTTTAATAAAATCATCTTTTTGCACCAAAGACATCTTCAAGAATTCTTTCTTGGCCATCAGCTCTGGACCCCATGAACCGCACCCCCCCATCACCCCAAGACTTCACCACTGCACACAAAAAGGCGAAGAATAGGAAGGGGCACATGCACCCCAATATTTATAGCAGCACTATCAACAATAGCCAATGTATGGAAAGAACCCAAATGCCCATAGATGGATGAATGGATAAAGAAAATGTGGTATATATACACAATGGAGTATTGCTTGGCAATCAAAAAGAATGAAATCTTGCCATTTGCCACTACATGGATGGAACTGGAGGGTGTTATGCTAAGCAAAATTAGTCAGAGAAAGACAAATATATGACTTCACTCATATGAGGACTTTAAGAGACAAAACAGATGAACATAATGGAAGGGAAACAAAAATAATGTAAAAACAGGGAGGGGGACAAAACAGAAGAGACTCATAAGTATGGAGAACAAACTGAGGGTTACTGGAGGGGTTGTGGGAGGGGGGATGGGCTAAATGGGTAAAGGGCATCAAGGAATCTACTCCTGAAATTACTGTTTGCAGTATATGCTAACTAACTTGGATGTAAATTAAAAAAATAAATTAAAAGAGGGGGAGAAGAATAGGGGAACAGTTGATTGAGCATCTGACTCTTGGTTTTGGCTCAGGTCATGATCCCAGGGTTGTGGGATGAAGCCCTGAGTTGAGCCCTGTGGAGACCTGTGCTGAGTGTGGAGCCTGCTTAAGACTCTCTCTCTCTCTCTCTCTCTCTCTCTCTCTCTCTCTCTCTCTCTCTCACTCTCTCTCTCTCTCTCTCTTTCCCTCTCCCTCTCCCTCTCCCTCTCCCTCTCCCTCTCCCTCTCCCTCTCCCTCTTCCTCTCTCCACTGCTTGCACACTCTCTCCCTCTAATAAAAGGATAGTTCCTGACAGGAAATGAATATCCATCTATTCAAATGGGGTTAAAGAAGTGGATGTGGGAAAACCCAAGCAACAACATAAAGCTATTATACTAATTGGGCTTAAATCCATTTTCCTCCTATACTGTTTTGGACCATCATCTTTTTATTTTCTTTTTATTTTTTTTTTTATGTTTACTTATTTTTGAGAGAGAGACAGAGCATGAGTCGGGGAGGGGCAGAGAGAGAAGGAGACACAGAATCCAAAGCAGGCTCCAGGCTCCGAGCTGTCAGCACAGAGCCCAATGCGGGGCTTGAACTCACGAACTGTGAGATCATGGCCTAAGCTGAAGTCAGACACTTAACCGACTAAGCTGCTCAGGTGCTCCTATCATCTTTTAACACTTTAACAAAAGGAACTTTCAAAGTTTTTTAAATGGGGTATTTGTGAAAACTTACTGTGGGTGACCAGAAAAGACCATTCTGAAATATGACTGTAGGAAACCAAAATATGCCACCACAAAATATTCCACTACATTTTTAAAAGTTTATTTATTTATTTTGAGAGAAAGAGAACACAAGCAGGCTAGAGGTAGAGAGGGAGAGAGAGAATCCCAAGTTGACAGTGAGGAGCCTGATGTGGGGCTTGAACTCACCATCCTGACCTGAGTCAAAATCAAGAGTGGGACTCTTAACAGGATGAACCACCCAGGCACCCCTGCCATTAAATTTTGAAACAGCTTTTATCAACTGAGAAAAACAATCAGTATTCCTCCTCAAATGTAGATTGATTATTGATACAGAACTACTGGTTTAACACTAATCTCTTGTGAGTTTGGTTTGTATAGGTCATCATCTCCCCACTGTCTGCTCATCCCCAGGTGCACTGAAAAATTGCAAACCTGTGGTGCTGCTCTTGGCACAGGATGACCAATCTAGATTCATTGGCTACTCATTGAGGCCAGACCTCTAGGACTAGGAGCACAGCCACCTCGCTGAAAATGTTCATACCTTGGTCTTTTCTCTGATTGTTTCAGGACTGGAGTCTTTCAACAATGCAAGAGGCTGAAGAACACAAGGTACTTTAGTGTTTAGTATTTCTCTTCCCCATACCTGCCTGAGGCAAAATTATATGAAGTGAAGACTTATCTTTCTCTGAATCTCTCTTCCCCATTTAGCAAACAGAATTCTCGTGGACTCTGCTTACTTGTGTCCTCAACAGTTCATTTTGCAATTCACTTCCTCTTTCCTCCAACAAAATTTAAGTCTTAAGACCCATTCTTGAAGGTTGCATTTTAAAGTCCTGTATTGGACTCTATTTCTCTGCCTAGTGAAAATGGTTATTATCAGATAAACTCGTTTCTGTGATTATCTTCTACTTAATGTATTATTCCTCAAGAAACATAATGCCTTAACCTATCCAAAATGCATGCATTTCCTTAGAGATATGTTTGATGAATGAGTCCAGTAACACACACCTTAACCCTACACTCAGCACAAATCATATCCAAGCATAATCTGCATCACACACCCTGTAACACCTATACCAGTCACAGAACACATAGTCTGCACAGATAGCATGTATAAATTTCGTACACATTGGAATGATATAATTTATTTAAGGAAGGGAAGATCATTTAGCTCGGGGAGGTGTAAGGAGAGTCATTATCAGGAAAATCCCTGGTTCAGTAAAAAAGAAAAGCCATAAGAGGTAAATCTTAAAAAAAAAAAAAAAAAAAGTAAGAGCAAATCAGGTAAATGAGGGCAGAAAGGTATTCAGGGTAGAGAAACAACGCAGGCAGTTTTAATATCAAGAAACCTTGTGGTCCATAACTCCAGTCGTGAGAAAACATTGGCACATACACGCAAAGGAAGGAGTAGCCAGTGCTGTTGATGTAGGCATCAGGCTACCACTTGGGAAGTAATGGGCACTCTACTAAAACCTGGGGGTGTGGGTAGACTCTCTAATTTTTGATGTCTAACAATTGGATGTCCTCTATGCTGTCCACATACCCATTCATGCCACAGTGGAATTCAATGTAGCTGTAGCTGCTATGTTCTCTGTAGCTCTTTTTGTTACTCTCCTGGTAGCACTGGAGGATTTTGAAGGGATGCTGGGCCCATATATATACATTTCTGTAACGATCTCTCCACTTCCTGAGGCATATATGCTCGATTTTGTGCCACAAGGTATAGATGAAGGTGTGATAGTTCCTGTCTTTTGGAGCTCCTCTTTCCCTCATGAGATCATCGCATTTGTAGTCGCTGAATTTCCAGCTTGTGCTCAGGTAGTGCTGCTTCATGAATTCCCTCCAGGAAAGGTTCTGGCTGTGTATAAGCAGCCCACATAGGGGAAACAGCAGGGCCAAGATAGGGCCAAGGACCTTTAGAGAGGATGCCATCTCAGTCACCAGGGCCACCTGTGAGTCCACAGCAGGGAGAGAGGAAAGCATTATTTCAGCTGCCCTAAGAGCTGACCTCCAACTTAAAATTCCTTCCCTGCCAGTGTAGGCACTTGGGCCCAATTTTATCATTTTGTTCCCAGGCTTGAAGGTGATGAATCTCGTTAGATAATAAAGTTTATGAGAACTGAAATTATGCTAGAGCCTGAGTGAGACAAACACAAAATTGTAAAAAAATAGGTGGAGTTGATTTTGAGGATTTCAAACACCTCCTGTCTGCCCTCTCTTCCACTCCAACCAATCACCCTTCTAGCTAATTCTGTCTTACGGTGCGGATCAGTTCTCAGAAGAGCGTGAGTCTGAAAAAAAAATGGCATTTTAAGCTGTATGGCTGTGAAGTGGAAAGGATTGCCACCTTTTAAGGGAATGCAGAAGATGAGTGAAGACTTGGGTGATATTTTCCAAGCAAGAAGGCTTTGGTTCCCTCAGACCCCAGGCTACAGTTACACTGATTCTGCAAGATGGTGTTTATCTAATCGTGCCTTCCTTATAACACTTCCCCAAAGCCTGTTATCACTTCTGACTACCCACATACCTTCTCAGAGGCCATTTACCTAGTTATCATAGTTATAAACAATCTTGATCTATTGTTAAGAATGCCATCATATAGGAGCTCCAGTTCTGAAATACCATTTTAATCAATCCTGTACCAAGATTGAAACTACCCTCACAGGAGCTACCCTGGCCAAAATTAGGGCATAGAGGTGTGTGAAAAAGTTTCCCCTTTAAACCAGCTCTCATTTACCATGGGGAGTGGAGCTGGCCCTATGGAATCTCTAACCTGATTCTCAACTCTCTGAGCACTTGTGTCCTCAAATCTGCCTAATAATAGCTGCCTCACAGACTTGTGAGGGACTCTAACAAGATATGCATGTGAGAGCCCTTCTGAGAATGTTGTAGGAACACAGGGTAGGCCACCCTAAAAGGTGTCACAATAGTATATTGATTGTTTTGAATTGAAGCTACTTGGAAAACAGCCAGTACAAGGACACTCAGACCCTCCTCTGTCCCCCTAAAAGCAGAAAATGAATCTCATATGAAAGGTACCTTCCTTATACTAAGAAATAAAAAGATATTCTTATCACCAAAGATAGGGATTTTACTTGCTTAAAATTATTTTTAAAGTAGGTTCTATGCCCAACGTGGGACTCGAACTTTTAACCCTGAGATCAAGAGTTGCATGCTCCACTAACTGAGCCAGCCAGGCACCCCACCAGAGATTGGAATTTTAAAGCCAAGTAAGCTGAATAAACAAACTTTATTCCTTTTTACGAATCTACTATTTCAGCCCAGATTCTGCTTAGAATTCCTTACTAATTGGAACTCCCAAACATTTGTTTTCTCTCTCCTGTCAATTCCTCACAAATGTATTGTCTCACTATTTAAAATGTATAAAAGCTGCCTGCCTCAGTCATTTACTTGGGGTCTCCATTTCATTACTGGGCCTCCATGTGCACATAATAAAACTTTGGTGTTTTTCCCTCCTGCTAAATCTTATTTCATTTTAATTCTTAAACCAGTTGGAAGTATCTTGAAGGATGGAAGGAAATTTTTTTCCTCCCCTATTGTGTAAAGTGCTACATGGAGCATAGAAGACAGAATAGGCACTTGCTCATTTCTGGCACCCTATACCTGGCCAAAGGTCCTAACCAGGATAAAAAGATCAGGATTCAAGTTGCTTCAAAATATTATGCTTGGAAAGATTGGAGGGGTTGACAGACAGACTGTATCAGTGGGATTACTCCTGAGTTGAATTCAGGTCTTTGCTTCTTACAAACTGGATCACTTTCCAATCTTTACCGTCTAGAAGTTCAGTCAGGCCCCTTCCAGTGTTCCTGGGCCTTTCCCCTCAAGCATCCTCAGCACCAACCCTAAATCTAACTCACCCTGTTCAGATCCAACACTCACGTGTCACTGGTGGTGGAAATCAGTATGTGGATCTGAAGAGCAGAGAGCCAAGAAGTCTGTGGCAGTGAAGAGAGGAATAGCAGTGAGAGGTACAGCACTCCACCGATTAATAGTGGGGGTGGGGAGAGAGGGAACAGACTTACTAAGTGAACCTGTTCCTGTACCTTCTCATCTAGAACACTTGGGTTCACTCTGAGAATAGCCTGGAGCAAAGGTGTCCAACATCAAAGACTCACTTGAGGGCACAAAGGAATGGCAAGGCTCTGAGGTAATACTGAAGAGGAGTTGTCTGGAGTTATCAGGAGACAATCAGAGATTTATCTCCTAAATTCACATCCCAAAAAACCTCTGGGGAAAATTCCCCTGATGACTAGGCTATGGTCTATGGGAACATCAGTGAAAAACAAAACAAAACACCTCTGGAGTTGTGAACTGTGGAATCTTCATTGAGAGATAAAGAGGGTATGTAGTCCAAGGTGCAATTTATGGATAAAGTGAGATCCTTGAATGTGCTTTCCATTAATGAATTTTTTTAACCTTTTTTAATGTTTATTTATTTTTGAGAGAGGGAGAGAGAGAGAGAGAGAGAGAGAGAGAGAGAGAGAGAGAGAGAACACGAGCAGGGGAGGGGCAGAGAGAGAAGGAGACACGGAATCCAAAGCAGGCTCCAGGCTCTGAGCTGTCAGCACAGAGCCTGACATGGGTCTCAAACTTGCAAACCATGAGATCATGACCTGAGCCAAAGTTGGATGCTTAACCGACTGAACCACCCAGGCGTCCCTATCAATGCATTTCTTTGAGGGCTACTCCCAGCTAAGCCACCTTGGTTGAGTTTCTCACTGGGCCACCTTATCATCAAATTGTCATGAACGGTAGCAAAGCATGCCACTCCAAATTATACCTCTTTGGCATAAGGATTATTTAAGCTGGTTATTTTTAAGAAGCCACAAGCCCAGGAGAAGCTCTGAAACCCGAGAGTGGAAGTTACCCTTTTGTAAGGGACATTTAGGAAATCTCCATTTGTGAGAGTATCTCACTCTTAGTACCAGGAAGAGAAGGCTGACTCTAAATCACAAGAAACTCTTACCAATGGAGAAGGCACAGACTTAAATATACACAACAAACCTTAACTTTGTTTGCTGCGCTTTTCCTCATAACCTCCCTTAACTGGCCTCCCCACTCCCACTGCAATATCTCTCTTTTGTCCTTTTTTTTTTTTTTAACATTTATTCATTTTGAAAGACAGAGAGAGAGAGAGAGAGAGAGAGAGAGAGAGCGCACTAGAGGTGCAGAAAGAGAGGGAGACACAGAATCCAAAGCAGTCTCTGACTGTCAGCACAGAGCCCGACACAGGGCTCAAACTCACAGACTGCAAGATCATGACCTGAGCTGAAGTCAGACGCTTAACCGCTTAACTGACTGAGCCACCCAGCACCCATTTCTTTTGTCTTTAGCTGAAGATGGTATTTAAGGTGGTGGCTTGAGTCATTTTGGGAAGTTTTACTCAGTTTTTCTGACTATCCACAATATATACAAGAGATACACATGTTGTTGAATTTCTGTATGTTTTTCTTTTGTTAATCTGTTTTTATTACAGAGGTAATAAAAGAACCTAGACGGTGTCAACCAAAAATTATAAGGAGGCAATGATTAAGCAAAAGCATTTATTTGAGATCCAGAATTGTAATTTGGGGTGCTCTGATCACACAACCCAAATAGTGTCCCACAAGACAGCAAAAGTCAGGGATTTTAGAGACAAAAGGGGAATGCTGTTATACATTGTTTACAAAGAATTTTGATTGGTGTTGTTGACAGAAAACTAATATTGGCTAAACATAATTGGTTGCTAAAGCTATCACTATGCAAAGGTCCAATTGATACTGTAGCAAGTTGCAGGTGTTCTGCAGAGTCTTTAGAGTATTTATGAGTTGACCCAGTTCAAAAGTTCATGACTCCACCGAATGAGGACATAGATAAAGGCCACCTCCTTAATGGTCTCCCTGCTCCATTTTACCCACCCCCTTGACCTAAGTGACTATTTTTGTTTTCAAGTAAACTCTACCCCCAATATGAGGCTCAAACTCATGACCCTAACATCAAGAGTCACAATATGTACCAACTGAGCCAGCTAGTCACCCCATAAGTGACTTTATTTCACTGCTCACAGAGAGTAAAGGGAAATTTTTTGTTGTTGTTGTTTTATAGTCATCACGTTCAGTTCATACCCAGAGCTTATCTTCAAAGCATATTAGTAGCAATGCCATCCTGGTATATAGTGTCCTGATCTTCTCTTTGAATGGGAGCTATGTCATTAGGATTAGGTAGAGAAGTATTGGCACTTATAGAAACACATTTGGATTTACAGAAACCCTGGTGCACCTCAAAGCCCAGCTCATGTCAAGTTTTCCTTGAATAATTGGTAATCGTGTGCTGAGAGACTGAATGGGAGTTGTCTCAGGGTGTACTGCAAGTCCAATTACTCTCTAGTATTTTTGGGTGAAGAGGGAGAGTAAAAAGGCAGGAATTTTGGGCACCTGGGTTTGGAGGATTTGAAAGATGACTCTGAGAAGAATTAAGGTGGCCATCATGTGGCCACATATCAACAGCCATTTCTAACAAGTTCCTGTGATCTGCTGAATCAGGTAGTGACTTAATGAAAACAGAGAGAGGCAGTGGGGAGAAACTATGAGGACTATTGTGTGAAGGTGCAAGCTCAGAAAGAGATCCATGGGTTTCCAATACCGTATATTTTACAGTACATTCTAGGACATGAGTGAGTAATTCTGAGAATTACAGGAAGCAATGCATGGAAAAGTAGCTTTTTTAAATTATTTTTTTAAAAGTTTTTTTTTAATGTTTATTTATTTTTCAGACAGAGAGAAACAGAGCATGAACGGGGGGAGGGTCAGAGAGAGGGAGACAGAGAATCTGAAACAGGCTCCAGGCTCTGAGCAGTCAGCACAGAGCCTGACGTGGGGCTCGAACTCGCGACCACAAGATCATGACCTGAGCCGAAGCCGGACGCCTAACCAACTGAGCCACCCAGGCACCCCAAAAGTAGCTTTTAAAAAAATTTTTTTAATGTTTATTTATTTTTGAGACAGAGAGAGACAGAGTGCAAGTGGGGGAGGGGCAGAGAGAGAGGGAGACACAGAATCTGAAACAGGCTCCAGGCTCTGAGCTGTCAGCACAGAGCCCGATGCAGGGCTCGAACCCACGAACCATGAGATCATGACCTGAGCTGAAGTCGGACGCTTAACTGACTGAGCCACCCAGGCACCCCCAAAAGTAGCTTTTTTTAAACAATAAAGTGTTATGTTGATATCAGTTGTTGATAATATTGGTTGATAATATCAGGTTGTTGTAGCCCAGTCATTTCTAGTTTTAACTACTTCATTCAGTGTTTCTGAAATAAGTGTGATATTCTACTTTTGATGTGGAAGAAAAATTGTGAACCAAAGCATATATCCACACATTCAACTATGGGCTAAGCCATAAATTCTACGGCTTCTCTGAAATAAAGCCAGTTGGGAAACAACCTGAACTGAACTGTAGGAACATATCCCTTTATATCTGCAGAAATCAACTACCAAAGCAACCCAGGAAACTGAGTTAACCATTGTTTCTGAGAGCTGTTCATTTGGTCTGCTTCCTAGAGTTCTACCAGCTTTTGTAACAGAAGCTGCTTGGGTTGTGGCTTCTGATTTGAGTTCCTAAAGAGATATTATCCTTGAATACAAATTTAAAACCATTTGTTAATTATATTCTTTCTTTAAACATTTTCCTTGACTTTAGCTCCTTTCTATTAATTCCTTGATATATCCTTTTGTTGACCATTATTCACTTTTTCAGTGTTTTGGTACAGCTGTTTCCCAAAAACATAGTGATAAATTTTCTCATGCAGATGATCATTATGTCTCAGGGTGTCTTAACCTGGAATCCAGGGGCTTCCAAGAACCACAGGAATGGAATTTATAGGATCCATGAACTGGTATGGGGTGTCAACCTTAAAAAACAAAACTACCAGTTATTCTACCAGCAAAAATGGGCTTATTCAGGAATAGCAGAGAATTATAGTCAAGGACAAGCAAGCTACAGCAAAACCATAGGCCAGTCCCCTGAACAAAGGAGAGGAACACTTGTTTCTAGAGGAAAGGAAGAAGTTTGGAAGCCTGTTATAAACAAACAGTCCATTGGCGTAAACTAGGAATTGGAGGTGTAGTGGCTTTTCATTGGCTGGGTTGTGACAGTCTTAATTGGCTGGGCTGTTCCCTAGTAGGGAGGGAAAGCTTATCTTCCTGCTGGGATTGTAAAGTATTAAGACTTGCAAAGTAGTCTTTCCGTAGGATCTGTAATTGGCGTGAGTGGCGGGGTATGGGAGCGCCCCCTGCTGGCCTCCCCACGCCATTCTAAACCAGGTTTCCTTTTTATTTTCACAGGGGGGAAAATTAACATCTTTATTTTCACTAACCTGCAACTGAAATTTAACAATTCTTTCACTTTTGGAGGCGCTTGACTGGTTCAGTCGATACAGCACGTGACCCTTGATCTTGGGGTTTGAGTTCGAGTCTGATGTTGGGTGTAGAGATTACTGTAAAAAAATAAAATTAAAAAACAAAAACAAAAACAAAAAACAAAAAAACAATTATTCACTTTTGAATTAAAAACAGTGGAAATCTTTGATATCAGTTTATAGTCATTGCAAATATCTCAAAATATTTTGCACTGATCATACTCAAAACTACAGTAGTGATTAGACCCCCATTTAGATATTATTACTTAATGCACTAATAAACACATATATTACTATATCACAAACTTTAAATATTTGATTTAATTTCATTTAAAATCCAATGTATTTTATTTTGTGCATTTAAAAATATTCTCTTGTTCTTAATTATTATTGTTATTCTCAATTATTCATTGGCTTCACCAGAATGCCAAAGGGGTGTATGATACAATTGAGCTTAACACCTCTCCCCTTGGGGATGGCAGAGTAATGTAACAGAAGAAATGGGATTCCTAAATAACTTATACCACTTACCTGGGAATTCTTAAATGAGAGACAAATAAAATGCTTTGTTCTAGCCTTTCGATAATTAACCCCATCTTGATTGTCTGGACAGTTGTGATAAATGTTATCTTTTATTATTCATAATGTTCTAATTAAAATCTTCCATAACTATTTATGCAGAGAGAAATGGTATGTGAGAAAAAAAAGACAATTCATTATTTTTATTAGGCTTTGGATGAATTTCTGAAGTCTCAGTAAAAACACATTCAGGCAGAAATACACTTGTGCCTTAATACTTCTCTTATAATTTCTCTTGCTAATTTGCTTTATGCCAGTTTATTTGTTACAACAGTCAAAGAACCTAGAAACGAAGGAGGGAAAATTTTGCTACCTCTACACTTGAAAACAGTAGGTAATACAGGGTCTGATACATTATTGAAGGATTGAAGGTCAGTAGAACATAAGCAGAGGGCATACAGACAAGAGTCGACGGTAAATTCCACAAGTGAGTTATGTGCCCAGCATGGGTTGTTTCTTTTATTCATTTATTTTTTAAGGTTGCCTTTTTTAAAGTAATCTCTACACCCAACATGGGTCTCAAGCTCATGACTGACCCCCAGATCAAAAGTTGTATGCTCTTCCAAGTGAGCCAACCAGGCACCTCAGTTTGTTTCTTTTACTTACCGACTCTCACGACTACTTGGATTGAGCCAAGGACAGAATTCTTTTCTCATCCTTCCTCCTCACTCTATATATACATTTCCAAACACATCTTTGGGAGGAAAATAGGTAGATTCACAGGAAAAAAAGAAAACAGGTTTAATTGTACACATGCAGGAGCATTGTGATGAAGAGGTTCACTGACCAGCTAGAGATAGAAGTTTATAAACCAACTTAGTTAGGGGAAAGAGAGTGGGGAAAGACTTCCAAGGGAAAAACAAATGGGCTTTTAGGGAAGACAAATGAAGGGTTCTGATAAACCTCATTTACACAGTTTCCTTTCCTTTCCTTTCCTTTCCTTTCCTTTCCTTTCCTTTCCTTTCCTTTCCTTTCCTTTCCTTTCCTTTCCTTTCCTTCCCTTCCCTTCCCTTCCCTTCCCTTCCCTTCCCTTCCCTTCCCTTTTTTCTTTCTTTCTTTCTTTCTTTCTTTCTTTCTTTCTTTCTTTCTTTCTTTCTTTCTTTCTTTCTTTCTTTTGACATTTTATTTATTTATTTTTGAGAGAGCGCCATGCACGAGCTGAGAAGGGATAGAGAGAGGGGGGAACAGAGGATCTGAAGCAGACTCTGTGCTGACAGCAGCGAGCCTGATGTGGGGCTTGAACTCAAGAACTGTGAGATCTTGACCTGAGCTAAAGTGGGATGCTCGACTGACTGAGCCACCCAGGCAACTCTACACAGTTTTTTTGAAACACCTCCTGTCTGGAGACTGCTTTGGAGGGAAGTTAGTGGTGGCCATTTTTTTTAGGAGGCTCTGCTTTAGTCAAATGATGGAAATTCAGTTAAGATTTCTTTCTGCTGATGCTCCTTTTGTTTTTTTCCCGTCTTGGCTACTGTGAATAATGCTGCAATGAACATAAAGGTGTGGGTATCTCTTTGAGATCTTGATTTCAATTCCTTTGTATAAACACCCAGAAATGAGATTTCTGGATCAAAGGATAGTTCTATTTTTAATTTTTTGAGGAGTCTTCATGCTTTTTTCCATAATGGCTGCACCAGTTTACATTCCCACCAGTAGTTAGGAGGGTTCTCTTTTCTGTATATCCTCAGTCTTTTGTCTTGGACTCAGCTCTTGTATCGTGATGTCGTCAACTAGGGATCCCTGGAGGCATGTACATTGCCTGCATGATTTGTGTTGAGCCCCCACAGACATTTCCCCAACCAGAGCCAATCTTGTGGCTGGACTGGCCCTTGTGGCTCTTATTATGATGGCAGGATACATCTCAGCAACAACCACTGTGAACTTTGAAAAAACAAAGCTTATTAATCATATATTCTGGAAGGTACATGGCACACTCAAAGTCATACAGTGAGCTCTTGTGTGGAGAAGGAGTGTGCAGACTCTGCCTTTGTTGGAATCATGGGTGGTATGCCTACGATTTTGAGAGTTTAGTTTTTATTGGTGAATTTAAAATATAAGAGGGGGAATTAAAGCTTGGGAAAGGAAAAGCAGGGTCACACAAATGGTCAGTTATCTAGGTCATCCAAGGCTAAAAGGGGAAGTTCATGGGTGGGACAGCATAGCTCCTTATTTAGCTGTAAAGCTGGCAGTATGTTTATTTGAGATGGATGTCTTTCGAATGGATGCCTTGGCAATCAAAAGCTTACTGTCAGGCACCTCTGTTCAATTTAAAAAGCTAATTGTCTGGCACTTTTCACTCACCTATTATTATTTTTATTTTTTATGATGGCCATCCTATAACAGGTGTGAGGTGATATGTCAGTGCAGTCTTGATTTGCACTTCCCTGATGGTTAGTGATGTTGAATGGATAAAGAAAGTGTGTGATAAAGAAAATGTGGTATTAATATACAATGGAATGTTATTCAGCCTTAAAAAGGAAGGAAATCCTGTGATTTTTGACAACATGGATGGGCGTGGTGGACATTATATTGAGTGAAATAACCTAGACACAGAAAGACAAATACTGTATGATCTCACTTATATGTGGAATCTAAAATAGTCAAACTCATAGAAGCAGAGTACAGTGGTGGTTACTAGGGGCTTGGGAGGGTAGGGGAAATGGGGAGATGTTCATCATGAATAAATAAGTTCTGGAGATCTGATGTATAGCATACTGACTGTAGATATGTTAAAACAAGATAACAGGCCCAAAATGGAGTTGCTTATGCTAAGCCCCACATCATCAAATTGAGACTTAAACTAGTTTTGGCTCTCCCAGAAACCAGAAACTGTTTGATGCACTAGTTAAATAATCTGCCTAATAGATTCCTACCACTCCCTTAAAGAAAGTTACCTTGCAATATAGGACCTGCTTTTTTGCCTAGTATAACATCCTTGTTCCCGCTTCCTCCTGCATATAAAAGTCTTAATTTTGTATAGCTCCTTGGAGCTCCTTTCTATCTGTTAGACTGGATGCTGCCTGATCCATGAATCATTGAGTAAAGCCAATAAGATCTTCAAAATGTACTCCGTTAAGGGGCACCTGGCTGATTCAGTCTGAGGAGTGTACAACTCTTGATCTTGGGGTTGTGGGTTTGTGCTCCATGTTGGGTGTAGAGATTACTAAAAATAAATACACAAGCTAAAAAAATTTTACTCAGTTAATTTTTTTGTTTAACAGGTGGTGAAATAGTACTATATACTTGAAATTTGCTAAAGGGATAAATCCTAAGTGCTCTTACCACACACACACAAAACAGTGAGGTGACAGATTTGATAATTAGCCTAATTGTAGTGATTATTTCACAATGTATATGTATACCAAATCCATTTATAAAGTGATTTCTTTCTGTATCTGCTGTAACTCAAATGATTTCAGTTTATCTTTACAAACACACACACACACACACACACACACACACACACACACACTTCCTTTCTTTAGCCCTAGCATCTTCATACATCTCCCCAGTTTGTTTAAAACAGTCAGAGGGAGAAGGAAAGGATTTAAGAATTGAGAGGGGTCTCTTCCTCTGAGTAAATGAGACAAAGGTTTCTGTGTCATGGTCATGGATCTGATAGGCATTAGTCTTTGACCAGAGTTTATGAGGATATTAAGGTGTGTGCATACTTATAAACTTAAGAATGCAAAGAATTATTCCCTACCCAGAAGGGAAAAAATAATCCCCCCAAAAGAACGACAGCACAGCCTTCTCAGATACCTGCAGTTTATGTCCTTTATTACAAGGAAAACATGAAAAACATTTCAGTCAGGAAGAGTGAATAAGTCATAAATGATCTAGTACATTTTTAATATTCTGACTTATTAGAGTGATTCAAAAGTCGCGGAGAGAGAGAAAGAAAATTCCTCGCATCATTTCCTGATCTTATTAGAGCCCAGCATAACAAGGGAGCCAAATCACACAGATAGAGTTCTCATTTGCCAGCATACATTTCCAAATTTGTAATGCTTCTCCCAACAGCTGACTCTGGGAAACAACAAAAAGCAGTTACTTTCAAAACGCTCCTTGTGATGAAGTGGAGAAAGCCCTGGATTGGTAGTCAGTTCAACTGGATTTCTGTCTCAGTTATTCCACTAACTTCATGGTCTTCAGCAAATCTCTTAACTTTGGGCTCCTACATACAACAGGCAGCATTACAGGAGTGCTGTACTATTAAAATGAGATCATTTAGATGAAAGCACTTTGAAATGCTTGAAGTGCTATATAAATACAGATAATGACTAAATTCCAGAGGATAGGATCTGATGAGAGAGCTCAACTGACCAGTATGATAAAAGAAAGCAAAAAAGTTTACTATAGAAAAGCCCAGCCTCATTTTATGTCTCCATTTCTCTTTGATACAATGTGCTTAACAGAATGGGTTATAAAGAGAAAAAGAATAAGAAGTAGAGGAGACAGAGCCTGGGGCAGCTCAAATGCATTACTCATTGCAGTTTACACATTAAGTTGAAGGCCAAGGGCTGGGTTGTCACCCCTGCAGGATGGTGTCTACCTGTCAAAGTGTACAGGCATCTCGGGGTTACCCTCACAGGCAATGACCACACGCCTGGTGCTTGCCAAGGCCCTATATCTGCAGTTGGGGGTCCTGGAACTTCCTGTCTCCCTGCAGTCTGTGACCTTCACTACACCCTCATGGCAGTTCATCTTGCCATTCTTGCACTGGATATTAGTGGTGCTGCAGATACTACGAATGTTCCAGATGTCTTCATGGATGAAAGTGTTGACATGCTTGCACTGACGCACGGTCATCTTCCGTCTTTGCATCATCAAGTTGCAGTAGGCATCGTTGCCACCTGTCCCCTCAGGGTCCACATGTTGCCGCAGGAATCGTTGGTACATGCGATCCTGGCCATAGGAGGGCTGCACCAGCCCCAGCATGGTCAGTAGCAAGAGCAGAAGCAATGCATGAATCCTCTGGAGAGCCATCACGACCTTGGAGATGCCTAGAGAGAAGCCCAAGGGGAAGGAGAAAGGAAGGTAAGATTTGGGCACCGGAGAGAGGTGAAGAGAATGGCAAACTGTCATTTCCTCAACTCTAGTCTCCTCTTTCCTCCTTATCTGTACCTTATCAGATCCTCACTCTTCTCTGCTCACGACTTTTCTTGTCTTGCTTTTGCTAGAACAAAGAGTATGTAAACATGGCTTTTTCTGGAAGCAAGAGTCGTTCTCTTTTATGGAGAGAAGTTGCTGCACTGAGCACAATAACTGAGGATGGACACTGACCGGGTGGCTGTCCATTGTATCTGGCCTGTATGGTTAGAGCGTGAACAGGAAGAAAAGGCAGAGCTAAGTGAAACTGGAGTTGACTATTTCTTGAGGTAATTCTACAGTCATGTGATCTTTGGAGTGTTGAGTCCTCTGGAGACTCTGATTCCCAAAAATTTGGAGAGACTCAGAATATGTCTTTTTTCTCTTCTCTTCTCTTTTCTTTTTTTTTGAGAGAGCAGGGGAGGGGCAGACAGAGAAGGAGAGAGAGAGACAATTCCAAGTAGACTCTGCATGGGCATTGCGGAGCTTGATGGGGGCATGAACTCACGAACTGTGAGATCATGACCTGAGCCAAAATCAAGAGTCAGACACTTAGCACTTAACTGACTGAGCCACCCAGGTGCCACTAGACTCAAGATATGTCAAAGAAAGCTGATGAACTGATTTTAATTCCTTATATCTGGAATTGAAGAAGTACAGAAAAGAGGTCGGGGCAGTATTAGGTATTAGTATTAGTATTAATATTTAATTTTCCTCTTAACTGGCTATTCTCCTATGATATTAAAATCAGGGCCTTTTGGAAATCCTGTTAATATTACATAAAGAAACCCTACAAAAGCAGAGTATAAAGTCTCAGTGCACTAAAGGTAGTAAATATTGGCTGAATAAACTAATAAACGAAATGCATGAGCTTGTGAACAAATGAAGTGAAATGGATATAGAGCGCGAAGGTGTTTTCCAGGCTTGTGGAATTAACCAATAAGCTAAGAAACATTAAAAAAAATAAATCTTGGGGGGCCTGAGGGGCTCAGTGGGTTAAGCATCCCACTTTGGCTCAGGTCATGATCTCACTGTTCGTGGGTTCAAGTCCCACATCGGGCTTTGGGCTGACAGCTCAGATTCAGAGCCTGCTTCAGATTATGTCTCCCTCTCTCTCTGCTCCTCCCCCACTCACACTCTGTCTCTGTCTCACAAGAATAAATAAAACATTTAAAACAAAGTTAAAAAAAATAAATCTAGGGGCACCTGGGTGGCTCAGTCGGTTAAGCATCCAACTTCAGCTCAGGTCATGATCTCACGGTTCATGGGTTCAAGCCCCCTGCTTCAGATCCTCTGTGCCCCCTCTCTCTGCCCCTCCCTTGCTCATGCTCTCTCTTTCTCTCTCACTCTTTCAAAAATAAATAAACATTTAAAAATAAATAAAGAAATATAAATAGCACAAGCTCCACAAAAAAGGATGTGGATTGTGGGGTTTTCTTTTTCTGTTTCTATGTACAACCCAAAAAACTAGGCCCTGCTGATATACTCCATTGTCCTGCATCTATCCTTGATGCTCTGCCTGTCTTGTCAATAGCTGTTGGTAATTCTCTGTATTCTCTGGCTGCAGGATCTTTGTGCTGGCACCTCTTGATGGTGGGAAATAAACATTTATTTTACAGAGTCAACAAACAAACAAACAAACAAACAAACAAACACCTCTGGAGCAATGACAAAGAAAGCATTGTGATATAGTTTCAGAACATTGCTGCTAGGGACTAATTAAAGAAAGGAATCCAAGGCCTATGTGGCTTTAAAATCTGTACTCTTTCTGCCATCTTGTAATTGCCTCTCCCACCCCACGTCCCAAATATCCAAGGTACTATAGATGTTTGTGCTCAGAGTTGGTTCTCTCTAGCAACAGAATGTAATCAGGGGTGGAATAGGGTGGGAGTGGAGGTGGGAGTCACTTACCACACTAACTCACTAGCTAGATGCTACCTTCTGGCTGTCAGTCTGGGACTGACATGAACTCAAACTGTGAACTACTTGACTCTTATGATGAGGCAGGGTTGACTCAGTAGAGGGGAAAAAAAAATCTCCAATTCAACAGGGAGTGAGCATCCCAATAGCAAAGGCAATTTTTTTGAGGAAGACTGGCCCATTTCTACATGTGCAGTCCAAGGGCTGGCCTCAGCTGAACCCCTGGGTTGACATATACGGGCACTACTGGCCTTTGTTTGCAAAGGTGCTGCTTCCTGATGCCGGATCACGCGTTTAAGTGACTGAAATGGCTGATGAGGAACCTGCGATCTGTTCCACCTAAAGCCTACACTTTGGTTAGTGGTAATGACAGGATGAAACACAACCAATCATTCTTTTACATGCCACCTTGGATGTTCACAGCCACCTTTTGCCTGTGCACAGAAAGTTGTAAAGCTCTATGTCATATTGCTGTGCCTGCAGCTGATAGGAGAGATGGAGTCAGGAAAAGAGGGAAGTGAAGGAGTCATGGGAAGAAGGATGGATGGGAGAAATGATGCTCAATTTACTCCTCACCCCAGCACCCATGGATAAAACTTCTGAAGGCACACTTAGCACTTGGGTAATGGCTTCATCACAATGACGTACTTTGGGTTGTTTTTCCCAGATCTGATCTTGCACCTCTCATCTTGCACAGTTCTGTCTACTTTCTCTCATCCTTCTTTGTGACCAAGATCATGGTTCAGCAAAATAACTGACTACAGAGAAAACTTGAACTATTCATACAAGAACAAACCCATGGCTTCAGCCACAATAACGAACTGATTTAACAAGACTTGGGAAAATATTTGCGAACCGAAGTCCAATGTAGACGTCAATGGGTACATCTCAGGGTGCTAGGTACTACAGAAAATCAAATGATGCCTGAATCATCCCAACACATAGTTTTTGGTCAGAGTTTGTCCCAAAGTCTTTCTCCACTGCACCAGATTGACTCCCAATAAGAACTAATTTCTATATGGTGATCCCCAAAGCCTAGCTTTGCCACATTAACTGTGTGACCTTGGGGAAATTACTTAATCTCTCAGCCTATTTTCTCGTAAGTAAAATGAGCATAATGGTAAAGCCATCTCTTAGAGATGTTATTAAGAATTAATGATAAAATCAATGTCAAGTGCTTATCACAACGCCCAGCCCATGATAGTGTTTACTAAATGTTGGCAATGATCTTTTCATAATTTCCATTCCTCTTGTTTTCCTTTGCTTCCTTCAATCTGATAAAAATAATGAATAACTGCACCAAACTGCATACATTTTGGATCCCTTCCCCCTTATTTTGTAGAGTACCTATATTCCCAAGAAATTACAAGGCCCCTTTTAAGCTGAAATATCTCACCTACTAGCATTTCTGCTGTGTCTCTAGAGAAATTTGTCCTGTCCAAATTGCACTGAAGTTTCTTCCTTGAATGTGACCATTCCTCAAAGGACTTGACATTTTTGAAGTTTTTCTTCTCTTTCCCTTGCAAAGTCAATAAAGTACAGCTGACCAGTACTGCAACTCCTCAAATGATTCACTCCAGATGAAATGACTTGCCTGTGACTTGACATTTCATTCTAAACACCTTTTGACGGTGAGAGAACAAGAGACCCAGAGCAAAAAGTGCTAGGATTGGCCACCAAGCTGCTACTAGCTCCAAAAGTAGGACAGGAAGCACCCACAGCCTGTTGCCATGTCATCTCTGGGGAAACAGTCATTTGACCCAACACTAGAGCAGAGTTTGCAATGGTAATGCTCTAAGCAGATGTTTGGAGAAGACATGAGTTTTCTCAGATATGGTGTGATCAATATAATAATGGTCTGTGCCTTTAACCTTCTATATCAAGAGAGGGGCAATGATCTGTATGGAAGTCACTTTGCCTCATATCAAGGACATAGTACTGGTTGGAGACCCTGAGAAAGCGTCCAAATGTTCTACCACAAATTGGAATTTTCTTACTCTTTAAGGAATTTTTGAGATTTTATGATAAGGCACATTTTCTAATAAGGAGGTTTGGAAAATTCTTCTCTCTAATGACAGTGTTTTTAATTTTGAAATAGATAACTCAAGGCGGACAGATTCATGTGCTGAGTATACACCTGTAACCTACTTCTCCATCACTTCCTCCCCAAATCTGAATATTTTCAGGGAGGCTGGGCTCTCCCAGATGGCACCTAGACACTGATCTATAACCTGAGTATTGAGAAACCAGGGTTTTTGGCCCATTTAAGAGCAATGTGGACAGCAGGGGAGGCCACCACTGGGGATACTGTGACCACGACAGTTATACATTCACAAGATGGCAAACTGTAATTTATAACTGTAATTTATCAACTGCTTTCTAAATAAAATATTGAGACACCTGTTGATAGGAATTAGGTTAACAGGAAGTTAATCACTTAACCTGTGGACTGATAAGTATATTTTACAAAGAGAATGTCGTTAACTTAAGTTTCTGTTTACTTGAAAACCAAATCTAGTTGAAGAAGAATAAAAAATAAGCTTGGAATCTTTCTATGCCTTCCCAAAGATCTCACAGTTGCCAGACATTATTTGATAAAGTAAGAGATTAGGGAGAAAAGACTGTAATAATGAATGAATGAATGAATGAATGAATAATAATCACTTTTTGATCTTTATATAAAATAGCCATGAGAATATCCGGGGAGTATTCCATTCAAGGCAACATAAAAAAATTAGCTCCTGCTTAAGATAAGAGGTGTCTACTCTGCATGGATTTTGGTATTGATGCAGGGTTACACGTATGGGTGTGGGAAAGAGAGAAAGTGTGATTAGTCTGTTGGTATTTAGTCCTCAACTTTTCTCAAGGTTTAACATTTGTAAAAATAATATTGGGCTTATTATTTGCCCCTTCTGAAAATTCTGCTTAGTTGCCATAAGCCCTGGAATTTTCCTAGTTCTTTCTGTAAGATGAATTTAACCACCTTATTTACACAAAGCTAAAGTCCACCTCCCTACTGACTAATGAGGAACTGACTGATAAGGAAAAGGGCATTTCTATTGTATCCAGTCCTCTCAGGGAGCAGCTGAGTAGAGAAAATGGGGTTTTAATAGATTTATAGGCCAATAATCAGTGAGAAGACTTTGATTCTTACTGATTTCAGAGTCATTTTTATTTCTTAAGCATGTTGTAAAAAGGAAAGCAAGAGATCCAGGCAGGTCATTCTCCGGGCCCCCGGCAATGAATGTTGCCACCACTGTTCTGGGGTGTGGAGGGAAATGCAAGGAAAGGGGAGCAGAGCCAGCTGTGGCCTGCTGGTTATGGACGGAAAAAGGACTCATCAAAGTGGACAGGCAGGCCATTTTCACAGGCAACAGCAATGTGTCTGAAGCCTGGTGTAGCTCTGTACCGGCAGGGAGGCCGGGGAGACCCTCCTACGTGCCTGCAGGTGGTGATCTGGAAAGGAGACTTGCTTAGTCTTAAAGCTTCTCTGTAAGGGTTTCCATTCTTATTTCCACAGATGGCCTTGATGCTGCCCTTGTTGCCATGAATAAAGGTGTTGGTGTCTTTGCAGGGTGTGGTCAGGCCTCGTCTCTCCATCATGCTTTCACAGTATCTGTCATTCCGGCCCTTTGGTTTGGCGTCATAGTGCTGGGTCAGGAAGTGTTTGTACCTGGAGTCATCCTGAGCCAGGGTTGGCGGGGTCAGACCCAGACCCAGCATGAAGATCAACAACAGGGGACCCTGGCCCATCACCATCTCTTCCAACAGGGGCTCCTGCCAAGGGCAAAAGGAAGTGTGGTCGGGGCACAGAATGGCATTGCCAGATTAGGCTAAAAGGACAGGGACTTTCCTCTCTGACAGAGCTTCTAGAATCAGGTATCCTCAGTCACCTAAATACATCTTTTCTTTTCCCTTCCTCATTAATCTCAAACGTTTCATCAGTCCATTCCTTTGCAAAGTCGAATTAAAAGTTTCCTGAACACAACTCCCTGCCCCAACCATTCTTTCCTATCCCTTAGGATCGCTATTTACCTTTCTATCAATCACAGTATTACAAAATCCATCCACATTCTTTACTTCACTGATTAACATATTAACAACCTTTATGTAAGTCCCTACTGGGTACCAGACACTGTGCTAGGTCCTGGAACACAAAGACCATCAAGATACACCAAATGCCTCCCTGAAAGAGGATGGTGCATCCAGGGAGAAGGGACGGAGCTCCAATTTCCTGAGATGAGACAGTAAAATAGGAGGCGAGAGCTATGAAGAAGGGGTACTTAGAGGGAACCCTGAGCCCAGGGAAGGGTCGATCAGAGGACTATTGAAGACAGGATGTCAGATACTCAAGTCAGTTAGTAAGCCGGCTGTGAGGAGAGCAGTTGAGAGCAGTTTTATCCTCAGGAGAAAGGAGGCAGACCTAGTTCCCCAAGAAGTAGGTGTTTCATGGCCAAAGGTGGAATTATGAGGTGCTATTTAGAACGAACAGGGAGGAACATGGAAGAACCCATGTAATGCTTGGAATTGGGTCTGGGTCAACTCTTAGGACTGGAAGAAGAAGAATAAAAGCTTATCCTCAGTTGTTTTATGCATTGGGGACACTTTGAATCATTCTCAGATAACATTTTCTTTCTAAAAAAAAATTATTTATTTTGAGAGAGAGAGAGAGAGAGAGAGAGAGAGAGTCAGAGTCCCAAGCAGGCTCCAAGCCAAAATCAAGAGTGGGACGCTTAACTGACTGAGCCACCCAGCCGCCCCTCAGAGAATATTTTCTAATTTTTCCTGCACATGTACGCAGACTGTTTACACACAGGCAAATGATGTTACCTTGTGATAAAAACAAAAACAAAATAAAAACAACTCCTTAGACACTTTTCCCCCCTTAAACTCTATGGCTCAAACTCACAACCCTGAAATCAAGAGTCCTGCCAGGCACCCCTCCTTAGACTTTTTCAAGTCGAAGGCCTTACGATTTGCTGCGATGATTTCTCAAATTTTTCTCAGAGGAAGAACAAGGAGAATAGGATCGCCACCATTCTCTCTCAGGAGCTGTCTATCTCAAACTGTAGAACTCACACATCCCAGGGGCAGTGTGTCAGAAACTCAAACACACCCACAGGGTAAACAAGGTGCTTTTTACCTGGAACATGATGTTTACTCAGTGATAGATAATTAAAAATAGGATCAGGGACGCCTGGGTGGCTCAGTTGGTTAAGCATGCAACTCTTATTTTGGCTCAGGTCATGATCTCACGGTTGTGAGATCTAGCCATGTCCAGCTGCACACTGGGCATGGAACCTGTTTAATATTCTTTCTCCCCCTCTCCCTCCAACCCTCTGCTTGCACTCTCTTTCTCTTTCTCTCTCTCAAGAAAAAAAAATAGAATTAAACAAGTATAGATGATAACAAAATAGAGAAGAAATTCTTTATGGACTTTTAAGATTGTATTTCTTATGAAATTTGTAGATTTGAGAATTGAAAGATATCTGGTGTTTGCAGCAAGTAGTTTCTGACTATACCTTTAGTTCTTTGGAGAAAACCTTAAAGAGTATTCAGTGCCTTTTAAAACCACCATAGTCCTTGAAAACAATATTACATTATATGTTTACAATCTAGAATTTAAATAAAAATTTGAGGAAAAATATCATCTTGATTCTACATAAGTCAGAAAAAAAAAACACCATAGTCCTACACATTATATCAAATACATGTGAATGCCCCATATCCAACAATAAAAAAAATGACTTTTCACTGAATATCTGAAACTGATTTTTATAATTTTGTGTCTCAAATTGTCTGTGAGTAATTAATTTAATTTATGAACAGCTAGGTTTTTTTGGCAATCATCACACATACTGAGAAATTCTCATAATGGGAGAAAATTTTGACCTTTGAATTATTCTTGAATGTAATATAATTCTTTTGAATACTAAATTTAGTAATAGATGGTATATTATCATAGATATTAAATTAATTATTGATTTTTATGTTGTGCTTTTTTGTGTGTAAGTCAATAAACATTATTTTCATATAAAATTATTTTGGTAGACCTTACAGAGGCAATAGGTCCTAGCAGTAAGCCTTTTGCTAAACAGCCCTGGGAGTATGATCCAGGGTTTTGCTGGTTACATGGAAGGCATGTGACAGAGTAAGCAAAGTGAGCTCTCATTCTCATCAACATTTGGCATTGATCCACCTTGTCTGTTTCATAATAACTATAAACAAATTTGGTACACTGTTGAAAAATACCAGATTAGACACTGAGGAATCTTTTGACCATTCTACAATACTGAAATAACCAGCGGCTGAAAAGGTTTCCATTAAGCACACAGAGTATCATTTGTAATAGAATCAAGTGAAATTGTGTTCTTGGAAGTTTAGCAAGAAAGTGGCACATCATTGCAGGGAGGAGAGCCACTCCTAAAAGAATAACAAGTATTCCTACATGGTTGCTGCTCCAATACAGTATCTACCAAGTTCTTTACACTTGCACTTTTCATTCTCCTGGCTGTGTTTTCTTTTTCTAGTTTTTTTTTGGAAGACCTCATCAAAGTTTTACTGACTTGTAATCAACTAAGTTTCCTGTTCAGCAATGCCTTCTAACATCAAAGGTATTGTAGAATAACAGGATGTCAAGGCAGAAGGGACGTTAGAGACCACACAGTCAACACCTCTCTGCCAGAGAGGGAGAAATCCCAGAGTTAAAAAGAAAAAAAAAAAAAAAAAAAAAAAATCAGGAAGTAGAACCAGAGCTGGTAGTACCCAAAAGAGTCATTAGGTGGCAGTGGTGGATAGGAATGTTGCCAAGGGTTTCCACGCTGGGGAGGAGACCATGGGTGCTTGTAGAAGTGCCAGTGTTAACAGGCTGTGGGGATATCACTGCTCCCAGAAGGGAGTATGAGCTGACAGGTCTGCCAAGAGTGTCTGTCCAAACACTCTATGCTTTAGATATTAATATCAAGGACACTTTACTAGATATAAGTGTTAAAGCAAAAGTCACGAAGCTGATCTGTCCACAAGGATATAATAAAATAAAGGTTATCTCTTGTCAGGTTTCATCGGTGCCATTTCCAAGCCATTATCTATGTGATCTTGGGCCAACAATGACCTGTTTACTTGTCAGTGTTTCCTACTGGTGTGTAATCTATAGGAGGGCAGAGTCGATATTAGTCACCTTGAATCACAGTGTCTGCCTCATGGTAGACCCTCAATAATTATGTTTTTAATGGCTGACTTCATTTTCTTCTCCAGGCCTACTGTATTCATCTGTAAAACTTTTAGGGTTGCTAACTCTAAATGCCTCTTTCTCCATGGTTCTCATTAAGCATAAAAGCCTTTTCTAGTTCCACCAGGATGGAATTGCAGAGACAAGTTTGTGTCTAAGTTTACTTGGTGGCACAAGGCACCACCTGGAAGAAACAGATGATAGGTTGACTGAGACGCATCATCTCTTAAGGCTTGGTGTGTAAGCCAAGCCTACAGCCCACCTCTAGTTAAGACATTGGACTGACACGACACAGGAACTTCACATCCTAAAAAACCGCTTGCTTGTTGGAGCTTGAAGGCCCTCATGTGCTAGCCTTAGAGGTTAAGGAATATTTTTGTTTCTGATTTGCAGCATTTGTACATTCATTCTGTAACAACTTAGCTGAGGTTTGCCCAGGTTTACTGCAATCTTAACTCCCTCAGCCACCCAGAAACCAATCCTAGCAAGTATACACTAGGGCCACCAGTAACAACATCTGCTCTCCCACTCATAACTTCCTCACTTATATACTCAATACTAAACTTCCCCTAAAGAGAGGTCAAATGGAATTGGGAGAAAACAAGTAAGAGATTATTTGTGGTGGGGAAGCAAATCTGCCTAGGCCAAGGGTACAGAGATCTGGTGGTCAAATTCATTCACATTTGTCCTTCCACACCCAAGCACATAACCATCACATTTTTCTTACTGGAATTTGACCCACAATTTGTTTTCTAGATTAACTTTACCTTCTGCCTCAAACAATCCTTTAATCTTCACAAAAACTAATATTCTCTCTCCTCACAGGCAATGCTTTGTATTCAAGAGATCTATCAAACTTTATTCACTAGGGAGTTAACTAGACAGTTTATGATCAGTGACTATGGTTACAGCTTCCATAAATATGTTCTCACACTTTTATTTGTCCTAGGGCAATATTCTCCAAAGTGGAAGCAGGACACCTAATGCATATTCCTCCCTTGTCCCCTTTCCTTCCTTCTTCTGTTCAACCTGCAGTGTACCTTTTCTTTTTTTTTGCTTTTGCCATGTGTTGTTCTATTGTGCTTTCAAAGAGACCCAAAACTTTCTTAAGGAAAGAATTAGCAGGAAAGATTACAAGAAAACAAAGGTAAAAGTATACTTTCTGTTTCTTTCCTTGTTAAGCCACATATGACATCAGGGCGGAGGGGTGGGGGTCCAGATACCCTTCAGCAAATGCTTTTCCCAGATCTGTGGGGACTTTATCACAATTTAGGAATCCCTTCTAAATCTCCACTTGTTCCCAGTATCACTAATTTCCTTTTACTTCTACATTTAGGCTATTCCAGAAGAAATCTGTTTGCATTTTACATTTTAGAATCTGACTTATTTCCTTCTTAATTCGTGAACTTGGACCAAGAGTTTTTAAAAGGGAAAAAATGGTTTCACTGAAGTGGATGGATGTCTAGAAATAGTATACATATAAACAAACAGAAAAATAGATTACCCAGGAGGAAGAATCTTACAAAAGTCTGGAAGTTTCCCTCCAACTGAAGATGGGTTCCAGCTGTTTGTTCCTGGAGATGAGTTCCAGCTGTGTGAACCTAGAGGCCCCTTTTGGTTCTGATTATATAGTGATCAGATAAATGGGGTGGGAAGACTAGATCTAAAGATCTCTGATCCTGGCAGAGACATGAAAACCAAGGACACTGCTCTTGGACAAACAAGGAGAGTCATTCACCTTTTCCCTGGGCATGACTGGGTCAAATATTAACCCACCTGAATGGATTAGAAATTTGTTCTGGAAGGCCAAGTTTGATAAACATGGCCTTTTGCCCCATAGCTGCCTATTTCTGATGTCTGTGGTTCTGACTCTTGCCCATGACAGGACATGCAGTAATCTGGATCCAGAAGATGTTGTTTCTGATCCTATGGGCCATCTCCAAGAACCGCCTTGGAGAAAGCCTGCAGAGTAAGACGATGCTGTTTCACTGTCCTTTGTTCTTACCCACATAATTTTGTTTCATGAAAAATGCTAAGTAGGCTATTTCATCAACTTCACAGAACCAGGAAAGTATTCCCAGAGAAGGTTACGTGACAGCTATTCATACCCTGCCTGTGACCTGAACCTTACAGCTACTAACCCTCAGAAGTTTCCTGGCTGTATTTCCTGGGCTTCTCCTTCCTTTCATCCTAACCTGTTCACAAGAGATAAATCACAAGCACTCAATTTTCTGTTCCTTGTAACACAGTTGCGAAATTTATCTCCACCATCAGTGCAACACTGATACTGCATCTACTCACAAAGCAGATTTGGATTTGTTGCTTGAATAGAAACAAGCCAACTGAGCCAAAGGTCACTGGGGTCACTTTATAAAGATCCTATAGTTTCAAATATCAGGTAGCTGCAGGCTGCCAACTGCTTCACAGACCTTCAGCAACCATCTACACTGGTGTGGCATCTCCAACAGGGCTCTTTTTTAAAAAATCCCCAACCTTCTCTTGTCATCCATACCCCTGTTTTCTGCCTGCCTGTCTTTGAGAAGGTGTCAGTAAAGACAGGCTGCCTGCCAATAAAATAACTGTACTTGAAATCATCATAATAATCATAATAATTACAGTCATTGCCTTTCGTTTTATGATGCTCTCACATACGTGATCATATTTAACTGTCACCAGGACTGTGTGAGGTAGGTGTTACGTTAAGTCAGGAAGCTCCCAGATCAAACAGCAGGGGAATGGTTTAGGCAGACTTCAAACCCCTCATCTTTGGGGAGCGGATCTACTCATCTTTCCAGACTCAGCATGAGCGGCGCCTTCTCTGAGTCCTGCCAGGTGCTTCACAGTCCCACCGATCCCAGGAGGAGTTGCCCACGTCTTCCTTTGGGGGATTCTCTGTACCCAGGACACACCGTGCTGAGGCCAGCATGGAGCAGCGGTCCCAAGCTGACTCTAGACTTCAGGTGGGTCCTGGTGTGGGTGAAAAGCTAGTGGGTCAGCCCAAGTGAAGCCTATTTGTGTCAGAGTCTGTGACGCTCCAGGGATGGATTCATCCATAGAGAAGGCCATGATAAGAGGTGGGAGAAAGATGCCAAGGCCGTGGACCGGTGTTGGGCAAGGAATATGGTGTGCTTCATTCACATCCCCTCTGACCTGGCCTCCTGGGCCTACAGGGAGGGCTCTACAATAAAAATCAAGGTTGTTTCATGAAATCTCTCTAAGATTCAGGAAGCACACAGCAAACCACTGTAAACAAGTTCGCTACATGGTTGACTGCAGGTGGTGTAGGGGGTGGGGCAGGAGGCAAAATACCTTCCTGGAGGAGGCTCCTGTTGAGACAGCGTTGAGTCGAGTCTGGACAAGAACTACAGCAACAGGTCAGACCGTGTGCTCTATCAAAAAGGAAGAGGACACTGTGTGTTGGCATCTTCAAGCATTCTCAGCAGCATGGGACCCTTTTAGGGCAGGGATAGACCTCCCCCAGGGAGCTGGAGTAAGAAAGAACCAAATGGCAGCCTCACTATGTTGGCTAAAGGGGCTAGTTTGCAAACATGTTTGCACCCCCTGGGAACTTCAGGAATGCTCAGGGAAGAATGCGAGCTGATCTGGAGTTCTTACAACATGGGTGGGATGGATCTGGCTTTACTTCAGGTTAGGAAACAGGTCGTTAGCCATCACCCTTTGATGATTTCTGTCTCTCCATTAGATGGAATCCTTAGAGAGAAGAATAACGGTTTCATTCATCTCTGCATTCTTAGTATCTAAAAGAGTGACTGACTCCTAGTCCCCAAGCTTTTTTGTTACCTCTCATTGCTTCTAGAAATATACCATCTGATCTCACTTTGGAAATCCCAACCACAAACTCTCCTGGATTCTCTTAAGAGTTACAAACACAATTGGGTTTGGCAACAGCTACTGGACAAGGCGGGCCTGACTCCCACATAGAGCAGGAAGGCTTCCAAGGTTACCAGGAAGGCTCTGCTTCTGGCTGACTGGTAAATCCTGAAAGCCCATGGATAGACCTTCATTTCTTAGGTACTGGTCCCTGTTCCAATGCCAAAATTCCTAGGAGGATAAACTCCTTAAACAGCTGTCTGTGATTCACACATGCTTGGGCATGGGCTTTATGGCCCAGCTGAAGAATGGTTTTAGGCAACTGGAATGGCCTGAGGATTTGAGGAGGAAGAAGAGTGGGCAACACGGAGAGCCTGGAAAAGGACAACCTTCACTGGCTTTTCAGCTGTGTTGAGGCCCAGCCCTGCCTGAGCTTCACTTTTTCCCCCTGTTCTCTTCCCTTTTCCCGGCACCCCCCAGCCAAAGTTTGAGCTAAAAGGAAAAAGTCTGGTGCCAAAGTCTGAGCTAAAAGGAAAAAAGTCTGGGGGAGTGAGAAAAGGGCCGAGCACACAACCACAAACTGCCTCTCTCTCAGTACCTGGTGCCTCAGGGTTACTGAAGTCTCTGGAAAGGAAGGGACAGGCGTGTCCCTGATCCACACGATTGTTCTGCCAAATACCAAAGTTCAAAGTCTGTTAGGTACCAAGAGAATCAACAAGACAAGGGGCCCACAGAGTGGGGACTCTACCTGCACCTGACAGGGTGCCTTAGTCCTCACTTTCCTTTTGTGGGCAAACCTGATATTTGAGAGTGGTACCTATTTTAAATTAATCATATATCACTATTTAAAGAGACGCTGAAGAGCTGAGTTCTAAAAAGTTGTTAATGGGTTGCCTGCGTGGTTCAGCCAGTTAAGCGTCTGACTCTTGATATCGGCTCGGCTGAGGGTCAGGATCTCATGGTTCATGGGATCAAGGCCCATGCTGTTGGTCTCTGTGCTGGCAGTGTGGAGCCTGCTTGGGATACTCTCTCTCCATCTCTGCCCCTCCCCTGCCTGCTGCTCTCTCTCTGTCTCTCAAAATAAACACATATTAAAAAAAAATTAAAGTTATTAGTCAGTCATTTAGTGTGGAGGACACAGCCAGGCCCATTGCAACACCCCTATGGCCTCAGCAATCCTGGACAGTGAAGCAGTAGCAAACTCCCACAGTCTGTGGAGATCAAGAGGACTTGATTAACAGGATCCTTCTCTGATAAATCACCTAAAACGCGAGCGCGCGCGCGCGCGCGCACACACACACACACACACACACACACACACACACACACACAGTCCCATGGCCTGAGGCACCAGGCCAAACACCAACTCACACAAACAGACCAGCCTCTGATGTTAGCTTTATGCTGTATTGCTGGGAGCAACCTCAGGCCTCTGCACACAGCCAGGTCCCTTCTTTGCCTGTGGTATTTCACCTGACAACTTGGGGAGAATTAACACCCTCCCCCACATAGGTGACAATGCAAAAAGCCAGTTAGGTGAATGGCGAATGGTTTGCTTTCGGTCCCATGATTTTTCCTTTCTTTTCAGCTTGGCACAATGTGGTTATGATGAAAAACATAAAAGAAAGGTTTGGGGCGGGGGGGGGGGGGAGTTTGACTATTTCATTAAAATGCATTTAAGTGCGGGGCACCTGGGTGGCTCAGTCGGTTGGGTGGCCGACTTTGGCTCAGGTCATGGTCTCGAGGTCCGAGAGTTTGAGCCCCACGTCGGGCTTTGTGCTGACAGCTCAGAACCTAGAGCCTGTTTTGGATTCTGTGTCTCCCTCTCTCTGACCCTCCCCCATTCATGCTCTGTCTCTCTCTATCTCAAAAATAAATAAACGTTAAAAAAAAATTTTAATGCATTTAAGTGCTTACTCATTTGTATTTCTAAATACCTACAACAAGGAATTATATCTATATGTTTTCAGTAATTTTAATAGGTGTGAATAATTGTCAATTGAGAAAAACCCACTCATATATTTAAAAAATGTTCTGACAGCTTGAATTTGAAAGTCATTCCCCTCTTCCTGAAATTTTTCTTGTGTCTCTTCTTCACGCCACTAGTTTCCTTGCATGTAGACACAGGAAGCCTGGGGTTCTCCTTCTAAGGACTCAAGTGCTGGTGTCCTTTACCCTTTAGACAGAGTACATATGTTTAATTCTGTCCTTAACACTAATTATAAAATTAGGTGATGGAGAGAAATGACTAATCTCTAAATTTGTTTTAACTCTAACTTTTTTTTAGGTTTATAAGCATGAAACTTATTGACTAACAGAAGTAATGGTTAAAAGAGGATGAAGCTCCAATGAAAAGAAGGATCACATCTCCAGGAATGGGTGGGGGGGGGGGGTCAGTATGACTGGGGGAAAATAAGCCACACTCTTGCTTACATGCCTGTGTATTTTCAAACAAAGACAAAAATTACACACGTACTGTCAACAAATGTGGGGCTTTGTGCCCATTCTCTCTCCCAGGTATCTCAAGGTGTTCTTGTAAGAATTACTATTAACAGAAATTGCTCTTTGCTCAAATATTGATTAAGTGAAAACTCCTACTGAGGGGTTTTACTGGCCTGATATGGTCCACTTTCTTAACCATCTACTTTAATTTCTGAATCGCATGGGCAAATGCTTCCAACAATAGCTTGACAAATCTCTTACCTTTGCCTGCTTATAACCTGACATCTGCCCTTTCAACAATAGCCAGAAACATTCTTCTTTTCCTGGAATGGTTTTTCCCCATCTTCTCTGCCAAACTACAGCTCTTCTCCACATTACTAGAGTACCCTCTTTTATATAAGGGTCATTTACACACTGCCACCCCAAGCTGTCCTAGAATAAGAAAGAGGGAGACCTGGAGGACTATCAAGCCCTCATTTTACAGATAAGGAAACTGAGGAACAGAGAAAGATAACATGCATTCTCCAAGGAACATCTGGTGTTCCAGGACCTAGAAGCTTTCCAACACACCGCACAGCTTTCGTATTCCACACTAGCAATTTCTAGAAAATT
Organism: Felis catus; assembly: GCF_018350175.1. Lineage (NCBI taxonomy): Eukaryota > Metazoa > Chordata > Mammalia > Carnivora > Felidae > Felis > Felis catus. Next base: position 71,573,330 of record NC_058373.1, on the reverse strand, counting down.
AAAGCGTATTTTAAAGGTGCCACTGAAAGTTGTTGTTTAAGGGAAACCTATTGACTATTTCCATGAATTTCAAAAATATTTTACTCCCTCTTTATCTGTAAAAGAGTTGCTTAAAATAAAGTGTATCAAAATTGTCCTTCGGCACTAACTAGTTAGTAACTGTAGTTAAGGAGTTCTTTGAATACCTGAGGCTGCTTCTGGGAAGTTAGTTGGCCAGTGCTATTCAGGTAATTATGTCACTTGCGTTTCTAGTGATTACATTTATGACTTGATTATAAGGTTCTTAACAACACAGAGGGAGGGTCTTGCCTCATTTGCGATTTCCCTAGTCCCTGGCATGATGCTAAAACTGTTTTTACTGTCCTTCCTAAATAAAGATGCTCTGTTTCGCCCATGTGTCACCATGTGTTACCATATGACATGCTGTCTCAGAGCAAGAAGGCCAAGGATCCCAACATTCTAGTAAGAAAGCTTGGGTTAGAGGTTGTTTGCAGTGTCTCCAAGAAGTTCAGCCCTGGCTGAGGGTGGGTTAAGGGTGAGGAGACAGATGTGAGTAACCAGAAAATGAAAACATCAGCCCCAAGTGCCAGTTATGCTGGCAAAAAAGAACAAGGCCTGCTTCATCAATCTGGCAATCCACCTGGGTACCAGGTAAAGAATCCTTAGGTTGGAGCAAGTGCAGGCTCCCCCCTACCCGCCCCCCACTCCCCGCCTCCATTCTGTCCGCCAATTCTGTGGTCCCCCTCTGAGCCCACATTCTAGGCAACAGATTGTCATGCTGCCATCTCTGCTCAGCTGCGGGAAGTAAACCTCAGGGCGGGAATGTAGACTCGCTAAGTCGTATGAGAGCAGGACTTTTACCTTCCTTCCCATTCCTCAGCAGCTCCAACCCGATTCCGCAAACGCCTCCCCGAAGAGCCCCACACTGACTCTGCTAAGAAGGGGCTCCTCGGGACAAAACGCTCTTGGTAAAACTACTGACAAGGAGGAGGAGCGAAATGTGAACCCACCTCGGCCTCGGAGCAAGGCTGCAGAAACGCGCAGGGCGGCGGGAAGAGAGGTTTTTCTCACCGGCTTCTTCCCCTCCCCTTGTTTGATGATAGGGAGCTGGTAGAAGACGCAAAGACGTTCTTTTGAATCCTGTTTTAGATCCTGGGTGGGGTCAGTTTGCGATTGTGTACACTGCTACACCGACTGGCGGGGGATGCAGCGGAAAGGGGGCGGGGAGGAGGACGGCGTTGGAGCCTCTGTGCAGTTGGGACCGCGCCCTGTTTCCTCGAGGGGGCCTTTCCGGCCGGGACCTGCCTCTGGAGCAGGAGCTGCGGGCAGGTCCCTGCCTGGAAAAGGAGAGGGCCTTGGAGCCCCGAGCCCCACGCGCCGCGGCCTCTAGGACGCGACCTCCGGGGACAGCGGGCCTTGGGACACCGGTCCCGGCTCCCAGGAGCGAGGCGGTCCCTCCGAGGTGTCCGCTGGCGGAGAGTCTAGGAGACGAGGCAGTTTCTTCCCTCATAGCTCATCAGCCTCACCTGGCACGTGTTCGTCCAGTGCACCTTTCTTTTGCAGGACAGTCGGAAAGTGAGAAAGTTTGTACAGAACTAACTTTGGCGTAGTTTGAAAGGAAGGAGAAAAAGCAAAAGTCTGGGCTCGTCCGGGATTTGAACCCGGGACCTCTCGCACCCAAAGCGAGAATCATACCCCTAGACCAACGAGCCACGACAGCAAAAGCTTGCCCATGTTTCCTCTGAACATTACTTTTCTAGTCACAGTTGGCCGCCAGGCTGCTCCTGAGTTCTGCTGCATGTGGTGACATTACCTTTTGCCTTGCAGCCCTTTCTCCCATCTTCACAAAATCTCACCCTTTTGAAAGCTGACACGAGTTCTAGCTTCGCTTATTCTCCCCGATCCACGTTTTGGAGCCCTCCAGAGGCCGGATAGGGTGAAGAGAGGCGACTTTTCAGACCTCAGGCGGCGTGTTGGGCTCCACCGAGCACCGCCAGACGGCTGAAGCTGCGAGCTGGATCCTGGAGGGAGCCTGGCGGGGGCCCGAGGGTCCGAGCCAACCTCGCCTGCGAGGCTGTAGGGTCCTGAGCCCAGGCCGGACACGCTTGCAGCTACCTCGCGCGAGCCTAACACCCTAGGGGCAGGAAATGGTGGGCCTCAACATATGGGGAGCCGAGGTCAGTGGGACGTGCGGCCGTCTGGCACGTGTGGGGATAGTTCAGGCCCCTGAGGGGGAATCGACTTTTCCATCTCCCCACCTTGCCTCACTTGTTTCCTGGGTCTGGAATTCTCTCTCCTAGGCTCAGCCCAACTCACGTCCAAACCTGTTGCAGTTAACTGCTCTGGCTCAAAATCTTTTTTGTAAAAGTATAAAAATATATAAAAGTTGTCTTGTAAGGGCCTCCCCCCTGAATGGCTGTGTATATAGAGTGCGGGCGAACACTCGGGACAAGGGCCACAGTTTAGGGGTTTTCTTTTGCAAATTGGGGCCTCTCAGCCCGTAGGGCGCAGACATGTGCATACAGCGTTTATAGACAATGTTCTTCTGTACCAAACAGTGGTCTTGGGTTTTCGAACCGTAGACTTCAGGCAGCGATCCAGGATCAAATAGAAGCCAAAAGAACACATCTGAGGGAAAATTAAAATTAACTCCCAGCCCTTCCAATTCGCTGCCAGAGTTGGCTCGCAGTCGCCTCCTCCCTAGAATCTGTGCCGAACGGTTTCCACTTGTTCACACACGCTTGGTGAAGCTCAAACTCTTTCTTTGGGACAGGAATAAGGTCTGGACAAAGCAACTCTAGAAGACCCCCCAAAGAAACAAGAGAGCGATGGATTCTTGGGTGACACCAAAACTGGAACTCCTCCTTCGAGCCGGAATCGAACCAGCGACCTAAGGATGACCGCACGGGAAGCGCACTACAGTCCTCCGCTCTACCAGCTGAGCTATCGAAGGGGGCACGCGTAGCATCTCTCCAGAGTCACCTATTCAGGACATCCATAAACAGAGGCGCGTGGGAAAAGATCTTCTGCCGGCGAGCGGACACTTCAGAATCACAAAGCCAGCGTGTGAAAAAAGTCCCGCTTCCGCAGTTCTGGGGACAACCCTTCTAGAGTGGGATTCCCCTCTTTCAACCAGAGGGTTCCAAAGCAGGGCCAACCCATGAGCTCTTCACAGGCACCCCCAGGTCCCTTGCGTCACGTGGCCGCGCGGGGCGGGGGCATCTGCTCGCCCGGGGGCCGTTGGCTGCGGCGGTGGGAGACGCGGTTCTAGCCGCGGCACCCGGCGCCAGGCGGAGGGCGGGCGTCGGGACTCAAGCCTGCGCCCCTTCCCGTTCCCTCCCTTCCTGCGCTCGCCTCCCAATCCAGGCGCGGCTGCACTGGCGAGCTGCAGCTCTCTTCCGTTTACACGTCCACAGACTCGGGGAGGCGGAGGATGTGGAATATGGCACGTACGGGTAAGCCCGATGTTTCTGTGAGAAGACTTCTGGAGAAAATATTTAAAGGTTTTTGTAAAGAGGAATCCACAGTTCCTTTGAGTCAGTAACAAACTTAGTGACCCAAGTCTCCACCTTACTTTTCCCGCTGGCATACCGAAGGTGTTCGAAAACCCACTGAAACGGGACACCTTGCTGGAGTGCCCACACTCCAGAATCCCTCGCCCGGACGGCTCCTCCCCTTTGGCGAGGGGAGCTTTTTCTGGGCTCCAAGCCTGCCAGAGGGTTGGACCCCATTCTTTTCCCCCACCACCATCAGTCCCGCAGGGCTCCCGCCGCCCTCAGAGAGGGCTCTCGCGGCCTGGTCAACAGAGTTTGTACGTCCGCGGGGCAGGCAGCGCTTCCCGCCGCTTGTAATGGCCTCCGCCACAATCCAGGCAGCAGAGCTGCACTTGCGCAGTAGCGCCTACGAGGTGGCTGCTCTGCGTGGTTTATTCGGGTTGTCAGCCCTGCGGCGAGAAGATATAAGGACCGAATTTCTTCGGGGGTCAAAGTTACTGGAGAGAGAAGGGGTCCAGGAGTGAGAGCGATTTAAAACAATAAGAAAGAACAGGCAGGCCCCAGCGAGATTTGAACTCGCGACCCCTGGTTTACAAGACCAGTGCTCTAACCCCTGAGCTATAGGGCCTCGCGGGCTAACGTCTCGCTTCTTTCTTTGAAAAGGAAAGTTTTTAATGCTGGTTCTTTGTTAAAGGATCAAGTGTAGGAGGCAGATCAAATCCGAATTTCGTTTCAATCAGTTTACTTTTGGAATTCGGTCAGCAGGCTCCTGCTAGGGATAACACAGTGTGAAGGCCAGTAACAGCAACCACCACTATTTTAAGATTGGAGAAATCTGCTTAACCCAACACAATCTGACACAGTGAAAGAGTCCACCTCCCCGCCTTCACACTGAAAATTAAGAGGGGAAACCAGGCGTAGAGGAAGTTGCCTACCATGGGTCTCTCAGCTGCAACTGGACCTTCCCACTTATTTTCTCTGTGACTCAGGATGGCCGCCGACTTTCAACCGCCTACCTCAAGTTCCTTACATGTAGGGACCTTTCTTACAGCTTGAGTTTCCACGCCAGAGCAAGCATTTGTTAATTCATTATTTAATTCATTTTTCCATTCAGCAGACACTGACTGAACTCTAATTCTGTGCTAGGCACGAGGAACAAGGCATCAGATAGGGTCTTGTTCTTGAAGTCCCTGTCATAAAGTCTTGTGGAATAAAAGCACTTTACTTTTTTACGAAAGAGAACAGTGAAAAGTAGCTGTGCCAGGTGTGAGGGGGGTAGTGGACAGGGCTGAGCTTCGCAGATTCACAGTGAGCCATCACAGAGGCAGGCCTTCAGGTGGGGATGGGGTTTGAGCTGCACTTCGAAGGGAGATTAAGACACAAGTCTGGGGGCGGAGTGATCTCTGGTACAAGAAAATATATGAGCAAAGTTGTGAGAGAAAAACGGAGGCATTTAAGGAGCCAAGGCAGAACAGTGGCTGGGGCAGATGTCTGACCTCCTGGAAGCATGGGAAGGTAAGACAGGTTAGTAGGAGACCAAGAGACTTTTGGAATGAGGTTATGCCCTTTAAAAAATTGAAAATGGAAACTCACCAGGCATTGATATGCAGAATGAATTGAAAGGAAGAGAAACCAGAGTCAAAGGAACATCAGAGACTGGCCAGGGTACAGTACTCAACTATAAAGCTGCAAGAGGGTGACAGTTATGGGACTGGAAAGGAAGGAAGGAATGAGGGAGAGGGAAAGCAGATTCAGCTGAAGTTAAATATGAATAAAGAGTCAGTCCAGAGTCAGGGAGGACTCTCAAATATTATACCTCAAAAAAGCAAGATGATATTTTCAGAGGGGAAAAAAAAGTCCAAAGGAGAGATAGGTATTTGGAATGGACAGAGGGGTGAATTGCTGGGATTTAGGTAGGCTGGATTTGAAGTGAGATTGGAGGAGTTTATGGGAATTGTACAATAGCTAGAATACTCGTGTCCTGAAGTCCACAGATTAATAGGCCATGATTAGATCAATTTACATGAATTATCCACTGAGTTAGAGCCTCGAAGAGTCATGTGCTCTTGAAGGAAGAGAGTACAAAAGGAAAACTGAGAAAGTCTGAACATGAACTGAAGAGCTCTGTTGCAGGCATTTGTCCTATGAGTGACTCCCCAACATTTTTGAACATTGTCCTTATATTTGGTAATTTCACATAATATAAGTCTGTCTTAGAAAACTTGCTTTCCCAGCTGGGTGGACATGTGACCTAGGTTCCACCAGTAAGATTAATCCAAGGAAGATTTCAATTTAGGTGGTGAATGACACCAGAGGGAAATCCCATGTTTTTTTCAATGGTGAGATAAAGGGCTTTCGTAAGTCTGTAGACCGTTATCTTTCTTCGGGTTGGGAAAATTCTTGGTCAACTTTTCAAATGCTGTTTTGCTATATTTTTCTTTCTTCATTTATGAAACTGGAGTTAAACCTTCACACCTCGTCCTTCATTTCTTTTAACTTCTCTTCCATATTTTCTTTTTGTCTCTCCAGGTTGCATTCTGAATAACATACTCGTAATATACTACTGCTCTCTACAGCTGTGTTTAATCGGCTGTTATATCTGCCTACTGAGTCAATTGTACTTATAAATTCTAATTTTCAATTCTAGAAGTTCTATTTTATTCTTTTTTAAAACTATGAAGCCAAAAATTTTTCCAGTTTTACTGAGATATTATTGACATACATCACTGCATAAGTTTAAGCTGTACAGCACAATGGTTTGACTTCCATATATTGTTAAATGATCACTGCTTTGGCTTAGTAGCATCCATTATCTCATATAGATACAATAAAAAGAGAGAGCAAAAAAAAAAAAGAAAAAAGTTTTTCCTTGTGAGGAGAACTCAGGATTTATTCTTTGAGTGATTTTCATATATATCCTAGAACATGGGTAACTGTAGTCATCAGGTGTCCATTACATGTACTTAAGTACTTATTTATCTTGTAACTGGTAATTTGTACCTTTTAACCACCTTTCTCCTATCCACCTCTCCCCAACCCCTGCCTCTGGTAACCACAAATCTGATCTCTTTTTCTATGATTCTGGGCGGGGGGGGGGGGAGTTGTTTGTTTTTGTTTTTAAATTCCACATATAAGTGAGATCATATAGTACTTGCCTTTGTTTGACTAGTTTCACTTAGCATAATGCCCTCAAGGTCTATCCATGTTGTCCCAAATGGCAATATTTCCTCATTTTTATGGCTAAATAATATTCATATATTATTATATTACATGTTATGTGAGATATTATATATTAGATACTATATATTATATATAACAACTTTATTCATTCATTTGTCAGTGGACACTTAGGTAGTTTTCATGTCTTGGCTGTTGTAAATAATGCTGCCATGAACATGCAATTGCAAGTATTGTTTTAAGCTAGTGCTTTCAGGGGTGCCTGGGTGGCTCAGTCAGTTGAGTGCCTGACTCTCGATCTCAACTTAGGTCTTGATTTCATAGTTGTGACTTCAAGCCCCTGTTGCCCTCTATGCTGAACGCAAAGCCTACTTAAGAGGAAAAAAAAAGGCAGCAAGTTGTTACTTTTGTTTCCTTTGGGTATTTTCCCAGAAGCAGAATTGTTGGATCATATGGTAGTTCTGTTTTCTATTTTTCTGATGATTCTCCATATTGTTTGCTATAGAGGCTGTACTAGTTTATAATCCCACCAACAGTAAAGCCAAATTTTGTAATTTCCTATTCCTTGCAGACATTTACCAGCTTGTTTTTTATTTCTTTAAACATAGTAATTATATTCATTTTAATATCTATAATGGATAATTCCAATAGTATTCTATCTACTGTTTTAGGTAATTCTTACTCAAGTCACTTTGTTTCACTTTGTTTCCTTGTGTAATTGGTCATCTTTTTCAATGAGCACTGCTCAATGTCTTTTCAAAATTATATGCAGTGAATTTGGGGGGCCAAGATGAAGGAGACTTCTGGGGGGGGAAATTATATATATATATATATATATATATATATATATATATATATATATATAGCGCTTCGGTTTCTCCCAGGCACCTGGAGCACCATCAACCCGAAAGGACACTAAAAAAATGTTAGTGGCCAGACATTTGCTGAGCCTCCAAGATGATGTTACCAAGCTGTAAATCAGGGAGAATGGAAACCTGCAGTCACAGCTTCTCATTCCTTCTGTTTTCCCTTGCTAAGCTCAGCTGATTTCTGCTGAGCTCCATAACCATTATTGGAAGTAGGAGGATAGAGGTAGGTTTACTTCTTGTTCATCTTATGGGAACAGCTCTTTAATATTATGAATTTAAACTTAATATTTGGGGAGAGTGTCTCACCAGACTTTCTATTTTTGCTAGGTGCTGGGTCTTGACATCTGTCCCTCTTGTTTCTCCCACCCAAAGAGGCTGCCAAAATTCTAGCCCAGTTTTGCAGTAATTAGCAAGTGTCTTCAGAGCTACAAAGGTCAATGCTTCCCTTGCCTCTCAGATTCTGTCTTTTGTTTAGATTCTGGCCTAGTCGTTGCTTACTACCATTTTAAGTACTTTGATGCTTTTAAGAAGATTTGGTAAAATCTTATCCAATATCTTATCATTTTTCCTCAAAGAGTTTGGTCCAAATTAATTAGCCCACAATTACTAGAAAGGACATTAGAGTTGGAAGAGCTGTAACATCAATCATATTCTACCACATGAACTGAGAAGCAGAGAAGGCATTACTGTAGGAAGAGCACAAGGGAGAGCATGGGGAGGTGATAGTGAGAGAGGGAGCCTGCCTGCACACCTTCTGAGTCCCTGGCTGTGGCCCACTCCAGAGGCCTCAGCATGCTCCACTTTTGGAATCTATGAGATTTTCCTGGATCCTTACAGAAATCCTCCTTTTTTATTTTAGCAAAAATTGTTTTCAACCTAAAGACTCTCAAGTACCCTAAAGTGCTCTCAGTCTGTGCCTCTTTACCTTACCGCTTTTGTCTTCTAATATTCAGACCAACATTTACCCAATGACAGGTGTATATTGACAACAGATCTCTGTTCCAGTCAACTTGATCCACTTATAATTCCCCAAACAGAACTCACACCTTTTTCAGTTGTGATCATTTGCTTATCATTTCTTCAACTAGAGTGATTTCCCCTTTCACCTTACCTGTCAAACACTACTTATCCTGGAAAGACCATCTCACTGTTCTAACTCAGAAAGCCTTTACTGTTTACCAAATAGATTTCATCTCTTCTCTCCTCTGAAATCCATGATACTTTTTCTTATCCTTGCTGTTCTTTCCATTCCACTCCCACTCTCAAAAGACTGAAGAGGACAGATATAATGGAGGTGACCCATGGCACCTAGGAAGTAAGCATCCAGCCTGACATTACCCACTCAACATATATTCAGTTGCTTATGAAATTATCGATTTGTTCTGTTCCCCTTCCCATATTTCTTCATCTTATATGAAAGACTGCCAAAAGGTAACACATATTTTAATTTTATTTTTTAGTCTTCCAGACCTACTTCTAAGTTGTGGTTTCCTATCTATTCCTATTTTTCTTATTTTACTTTTTAAAAAAGATTTTATTTTTAAGTAATCTCTACACCAAGGTGGGCCTTGAATTCACAACCCTGAGATCAAGAGTTGCATGTTCTACCAATGGAGCTAGCCAGGCACCCCACCTGTGTCCATCTTTTTGAAAATGCAAAGACACAAAGAAAGAACAAATGAGAAGGCAAAGAAAAAAGGGAAAGAGATTCTAGTGCACTTAGCTATAGACTACTAAGTTTATTTTGTTTTAAGAATCATATGCAAAAAAAATTTTTAAAAAAGAATCATATGCATTAATGGGGCACCTGGGTGGCTCAGTTGGTTGAGCATCTGACTTCTAATTTCAGTTCAGGTTGTGATCTCATGGTTTTTTGAATGGAGCCCATGCACTGATGGCAAGGAGCCTGCTTAGGATTCTCTCTCTCTCTCTGCCCCTCCCCACAAGCATGCATGCTGTCTCTCTCTCTGTCAAAATAAATAAACATTAAAAAATCATATACATTAATATAACGTCCTCAGCTTATACCTCAGCTCCTTGAAGGGAAGGTTGTATGGTTCATACTTCTGAGTCTCCAGCTACCTAGCCAGGAGACCAGCACATCTCAGGGCATTAATAAGTATTTGAAATGGAGAGCTAACAAATGCAGATATATGTGCAAAGAAAAAAGGATATCATAACCCACAGAAATCTGGACTACCATGGAATCTTTTACTTTCCTCTTCCTGGAATTCTTGGTAAAACAAACACTAAAAATCTCCAAGGGCATTCCAGCTCTCATACAGTTTAAGTGTAAATTCCAGGAAACCAGGTGGCACCTGAATTCAGGTGCCAATTCTCATATGTATGTGGTCACTAAATGGTGTGCCAGATACCAGCACACAGAGCATCCTCATGGAAAAGGGGAGAACTTACCTAAACATAAACATATGGTTACCTACTGAGAGTGAGAATCTCTAAGGTAATGTCCTCAACCAAACACTAAGCAAACACTAAGTAGAATCAGTTTGACGTGGCATGTGCCTTCAGCCCTGCTGGGCAGGTTCCCCTGGAAAATGTCTTGCCTCCTCTCTCAAGTTAGTGCATAGTTTCAGACTCCCAAGGATACATGCTTTCCACTGGGAGAAGCCTCATTCTGTCCTGCTAAGTGGATGACCAGTGCCAGCCACCTTTCGGCTTTTCTTCAGGCCTGAGCAATGCTGGGTGTGGTCTGAGCTGCATCTGGGTGCTCTCAGGTTTGGCAAGTAAGATAGGCAAAGGGGATGTTTCTTGGACTCAGCTTCTACAAGACTCTGCGTTTCTAAGACCTGGAGGGAATGGCCTTCAGTCCCAAATAGGTTGAGCTTAATTGCAGGATTTGAGCAAGAGATTTCATGTTTTTAACAGTGTGAGGAAACTAAGACTGGGTATTTAGGGGATCAGAGCAAATGAAAACACAGTAGAGAATGTCACAAAACTCCCCAGAAACTGACTGAGATGAGTGGCCGTGGAAATGCAGGTCCTTTAAAGGATGTGCGGTTCAGTTCTTTGACTCATGATGTGATTCTCATGACATGTGATTCTCACTTTGAACACCAGAGGGCCAGGGTTCAAACCTGTAAGATCCAAACCTATGATGCTTAAACTAAAAACAATAGTTACTTCCCAAGACTTCATTTCTGCATTTCATTAGTGTCCCCACCCCCAGTTTGGACCCAACAACCTTGTAAGACTGTTCTGTCCCATCTACTAAAAGATTCAAACTTTGCAGTATCCTAAACACAAAATGGAGAAATGTGGCATATAGCCATACATAGCTCAGCCAGAAGAGGGGAGGACAGTAGGGCTTAGTGTATAGCTATCCTTGAGCCACTGATTCCCTCGACCAGCTGGGGAAGGGTGGCAGCTGACTTTCTACAAAAGTTGATGGCTTGCTTTTTTAAATTTAAAAATTTAAGTTCATTTATTTATTTTGGGGGGGAGAGAGAGAGAGAGAGAGAGAGAGAGCGCGCAAGCGAGCAGGGGAGGGGTGGAGAGAGGATCCCAAACAGTCTCTGTGCTGTCTAAAGGAAATCTTTTAAGAATTGAAAAGTCAAGCCCTACCCTACAAACATTTGCCTGGTGCCCTGGAATTTGTGCTGACTTGTTCTGCTTTCCATAGCCCCTTTAAATATCACCTGCAGATTACTCTGGTCTCTGTAAAAAGCTTTCTCTTGCTACTTCTGTTCATACCTTCCACTACTGTCTTCTTGCCTTTGGTTTCTTTCTCCCTACACTGCTCATGGCTGTCCAACTTTTTTTCTATCGGTATCATTTTGTAAGCACTGTTCTCAGGCATTATGCCCAGGTGAACCACAGGAATGCAGAGGGACTGAGTCGCTGGCTAGCTGGCTACCTCACTAGAGGAAGAATGTTTAATGGAACTCAAGTTTTTAGGTATGCGAAAGAGAAAACTTGAGGGACATCATCACCATCCTCAAATACCTGATAGGCTGCCGTGAGGAAAGAGGAAATAGAAATATTCTTGGCGATAAAAGAGAACCAACTCTCAAGTTACAGGAAATTGTTATTTATAGACATGTGTATGCATATACTTCCAAAAAAATCCTTTTTACATTTATTTATTTTTTGAGAGACAGAGCACGAGTGGGGGAGGGGCAGAGAGAGAAGGAAACACAGAATCTGAAACAGACAGCACAGAGCCCAATGTAGGGCTCGAACTCACAAACCACAAGATCATGACCTAAGCCAGGGTTGGACACTTAACCAACTGAGCCACCCAGGTGCTCCTGTATATGCGTATACTTAACTAAATGTGTAAAAGACTCATACACTGAAAATTATAAAACATTAATGAAGGAAACTAAAGAGGACACAGATAAATAGAAAAACATCCTGTGTCCATGGATTGGAAGAATCCAAACTATCCAAAATTGCTAAAATATCCAAACTACCCAAAGTGCTCTACAGATTCAAGGCAATCCATATCAAAATCCCAATGGCATTCTTTATAGAGATAGAAACAAACAATCCGAAAATTCACAGGAATTCACAAAGGTCCCTAAAGTAAACTATGGTTCTGGGTGAGAATGATGTGTCAGTGTTGGTTCATCTATTGTAACAGATACACCACCGTGGTGTGGGATGTTAATAATGGAGGAGGCTGTGTATATGTGGGGGCAGGAGGTATATGGGAACTCTTTATACTTTCTTTAATTTTTTAATGCTTATTTATTTTTGAGAGAGAGACAGAGTGGGAGCAGGGGAGGGGTAGCGAGAGAGAGGGAGACACAGAATATGAAGCAGGCTTGAGGCTCTGAGCTCTCAGCACAGAGCCCAACGTGGGGCTCTAATCCATGGACTGGATTGCGAGATCATGACCTGAGCAGAAGTTTGACCCTTAACCTACTGAGCCACCCAAGCACCCAAACTCTTTGTACTTTCTAATCAATTTTGCTGTGAACCTAAAACTGCCCTAAAAAATAAGCTCTATTTAAAAACCCCACAATATTTCTGGATTTCCATGTATCTAATAATGCAGCTTGTTATAAAACATAAATATAAAAAGCAAAATATAACAAGCAAATATAAGAAGCAAAATATAAGAAGCATTGTAAGAATAAGATACATAAGACGCAAAAGTTGACAGAACTAAGAGGAGAAATAGAAAAATACACAGTTATCATCAGATATTTTAACAATCCTCTCTCATTAGGTGTTAAACAAGTAGACAAAATATCAGTAAGGGCATAAAAGGTTTAATCAACACAGTAACCAATAAATATATGGTTGTGAGAGGTAATAGAATAGATTCCTCAATAAATTTTGCATAAATTTTACTATGCATCTTTGAGTAGCTCAGTTGATAGAGTGGAGGACAGTAGGATGCACATCCTGGTAGACATCCTTAGGTCTCTGATTAAGATCAAAGGAGAGTTCAGGTATTGCACACTACTGACAAGGGTGTGGACTCCACCTTGTCTAAGCCCATACAATGGACATGATAAAAAAAAAACACACTTGGACTTAGAAAATCAAGTGAAATAGATTGTAAATATAACCTGTATTTATAATTTGTTTTTTCTTTGAATACTGGGTACAATTGCAGGATTTCTGCCCCCATAGTCATACAGAAGTCTGTGGTAAGTCTTTGAAATTAGGAGACCAAGTATTCTACTTTTGAGAGTTGAACAAAAAAGGAACCACACAGTAGTGGGTGACATTCCCTGTTCTTGGGCTGAGATCTTGCAGGTGCATTGTTCTGGGACCTCAGCCTTCCCAGGCTTAAAGTCTCTGAAGTTCTTTCAAAGATGAGAAAGATCTCCAGCAGCAAGTTTTCTGGGGGCCTCAGGCGATTGTTTTGGGCATGTACTGAACTTTCCAAATGGTCCAGGAGAGGGTAAGGCTGCAAGCATTTCTCCTAGTTTCTCCTGCACCCTTGCTAATCATTATGTCTTACCCAGCAGGACAAATAAACATGCCCAGAGATCACAGAAGATAGCACCATTTTCCATTTTCTGTGGTTCATTTGAGATCTCTGTGTTTCTACAGGTGGGTATCCTTAAGTGGAAGCTCTATCGAAATCCCAAAGGGTGGTGAAGTGGCCACTACCATTGTCCAGTATTGGGAGACCCTTTTCCCTGTCCCTAACATTAGGATTCACTAGGGCTGCCTGGGTGGCTCACTCAGTTAAGCATCTGACACTTGGTTTTGGCTTAGGTCATGATCTCATGGTTAGTGGATTTGAGCCCCACATTGGACTCTGCGCTGGTGGTGAGGAGCCTGTTTGGGATTCTCTCTCTCTCTCCCTCTCTCTCTCCCTCTCTCTCTGTCTCTCTCCTGCTTGTGCTCTTGTTCTCTCTCAAAATAAATAAACTTAAAATAATTTAAAAAAACATTAGGCTTCACTATTTTGCCAGGCTTTTCTCCCTCACTTATAAATTTATTTTATTTGTGATTTCTCATTTATTCCCACTGCTGTCAATTAAGCACACATATCTTCCCTGGACACTGCTCTCAAGAGGTCTCAGGTCTTTGACTTCCTCAATTCTTTTTCCTAACTTCTACCAGAATTCTAAATTACAAAACTGATCTCCAGGGTGGTGGTTCTCAAAGCATGTTCCCTGGCTCAGTAACAGCATCAGCTCGCAACTTATGAGAAATGCAAGTTCTCAGGTTTACTAAATGAGAAATTGCAGGGGTTGTGTCCAGCAATGGCTTTTTAACAAACCCTGCAGGTGATTGGGTGCACGTTAAAGTTTGAGAACCACTGCTCTGTGCTTAAAACCCTGTCCCTCTCTCCAGTTATTTGTCTCCACACAAGGCCCCAATGTGCCTACACCTATACCCTTGAAAATGCATTGCAGTTCTTTTTCTGAGAGCCCCACAGAATATATCAGAGTTAGCATTGCTCTCTTTATGTTGAAGCTTATGGGATTCCAGAAAGAGATCTCTGCCTCTATGCCCTTTTTCCCCTTTTTATAAGGACACCAGTCAGATTAGGGCCCACACTAAAGACCTCATTTTAACTTGATTACCTCTGTATAGACCCTGCTTCTAAATATGGTCACATTTTGAGGTACTGGGGATTTGGACTCTATAGATCTTTTTTTCGAGGGCGGGGGGCATGGGAGAGGGGGATAGGATTCCACCCATAGCAAGGACCATAGAATTTTACAGGAGGCTCTTGGGGGGCGGTGGGGAATATCCTTTATGTGTCCCAACACCACCATGGGATTATTTTTCCCTTCTCTTGGGAAGCATAATTGATTAATAGACAATGACTATTGTCTATTTTTAGGAAAGTAAGCCCGGTCTAGCGGCTTCTTCCCTGACATAGGCTGTATATTTGCAAGAGAGAGGGAAGCATAAAGCATAACCATACACAACCTCCCTGTTTAAAGCTCTTTGTGTAAAGTTGCCCCCAAATATCCTTAATTTTATCAAATAAATAATGTTAGCCAAATATGATTGCATGTCACCAGGGAGCCACAATTTCCACCTTCAGAAGGCAGAAAATTAGCCGAAACATCACCCAACCCACATCCCCCAGCCTTTCTCTGTGACACAGGCACCTGTTTTTCTCTGAAGACTAGGCACTAACTGAATTTATTTCTCTGCTACTGCCACACACTAGCAAAAGAGACACATCAGCTATTGGCATTCTGTAATTTCCACTTGGATGTAATCAAAAGGAGCATGGAAACCAAAGTTTGGTAGGCCCAGAACAGAAACGCTGACTTTTGGAGAACTGAGGTGTGTCTACCTTCCCTGTGTCAAGAAGAGAATAGGTGTGAATCTTTTTTCTCCCCCATTCTGGAACCTGGCTTGGGCTTCCGGGGAAGATGAGAAGAGGGAAGTTCTCCGGAATCCTGGGTGCTAGGAGCACCCGTGCGGGCTCAGAATCACGGCTCTGTCCCCAGGGAAGGGCGTCTCTGGCTATCTCCGTCCGTAGTCGCCCGTAATAACAGGCGCCACGTGGCTACTACTGATCAGGGGAAAGGGGACCTGTCTGGCAGACGAAGAGTTCTAAAGAAAGGGACTGAAGGCTTCCCAGCAGCAGGAACCTATCCGTTCTGACACAGCCTTCCTTTCGGGCAAGCAGGACGGGGGGAGGAAGACTGTAGACTCTGTTCCGTCCAGACTAGGGAGCTGGCGGAGATTGGCACCGCCTATTTGCAGTTAGGTCTCAAAGGAGCAAAAGGGAACCAGGAGGCAAGCTTTTTTTTCTCGGTGTTTTTAATTCACGTCCTACGCTTCCTGGAGACTCGAAGGCTTCTCTCCTGGCTTCGGAACCGAAAAGTATCAAACTCAAAATGTAGCAAAAGCTGCTGCTTTGGTCTTTACCCCACCAGCCCCACCCCGAAGCTATCTGGAGTCTAAAAGAGTTCATTCATCCGTTCAATAAATACTTTCTGAGCGCTTACTAGGTGCTAGGCGGAAGCTGACGCGACCCCTGTCTTTGGAATGCTCTTAGGTTCTAGATCCCAAGAGCTTCGCTTCCGGAGCGGATGGTTTGAAGATCTTTCCCTTTAGTTACTGGAGTGAGAAGAGCTGTTCCGAGGTGGGCGGATGCAGATTGGAATCCTAGTGGAGCGAAGCAGGGAGGGAAGAGTCTCTTCCTTAGGGTCCTTTGGTGATACCTACAATCTTGGTCCCAGGTTGAAGGTTTAAAGACCAATGCTGAAAAAAAGAGCAGAAAATGTATAAGTAGGAAGTGTAGGCAGCCCACTTTCGTGGATTTGGTAGCGTGGCCGAGCGGTCTAAGGCGCTGGATTTAGGCTCCAGTCTCTTCGGGGGCGTGGGTTCGAATCCCACCGCTGCCAGGGTTTTGTTTCTAGTCTTAAGTAGTCACGGCCTTTGCCTTCACTCCAAATAAAACTATAGTACCCCTGCGGGATTTGACCAAAACTCAATGTGTGGATTTTCTGACTACTCGGCTCTTGACTGATGCGGTGGAACTAGTGAATGAAGGACTCCGTTTTACTGGCAGGGAGCTCACAAGCAGATCTTTAAAAGACGCACTCCTCCGGATCCCCGATTCCCCCCCCCCCCCGCTGTTTGGAAGGGTGAGGATAAGGCCTTGCTGGCCAAAGGATGGCATTTAACCTGGGCACTTAGGAGAGGAGAGGTAGTCTTGGAATCTTGACAGAACCTTGAAAGTGCAGTAAACAGGTAAGGTGGGGCACGGAGGGGAGCAGGGAATGAAGTCAGCCTTTGCTCCTAAGGGTTAACTTGGAAAATTTAAGCAGTTCCACTCAGAGCCAAAGTAAAAAAATTCAGACAGTTGCACAGGGCGCCCAAAGTGTCCCTGTGGTCCCCGGTGCTGCCTCTCGGACCCCTAATGCGTTACCTATAGGATATTCCGTCTTATTTCTCTTTCCAGGTGCCTCTGGTCTCTCTGCTACTACGGCACCCCCTCCCAACCCACACTCTGTCTCTCCCTCCAAGTTCACCACAGGACAGCAAAGGAGATGTGTTAAGCAGGAAGCTTATCGTCAAGGGAGGCAAGTTCTCACCAGCTCAGGTAAGTGATTCAACCACCAGACTTGAGCCAGGCCAGGAAGACCACTCTGACTCTTACCTAGCCCCCAAAGAGTCCTAGGATGGGTTTGAAGTAAGAATTTGAGCTCTTTAAGGAACATTCTCACTTTCTGGCCTTTGAGGGCAATGCCTTTCCTGCGCCATGTATGTGTATAGCCTTTGGTACCTAGAGGGTGCATTAGGCATGATTTGGATACATACACATGTTTATGAATATATACCGCATTCAGATTTGAATCCAGGCACTGTCCCCTCCTCAAGGCTTTGAGAAGGAGTTCTCTGCTCATTTTAGTAGATGGTGGTGGAACCTGACTGGCCTGTGCCCTAAAGGAGGCAAGAGTTAAGTTTGTCCATGTGGCTTGTTATTCTAGTCAACATCAACAATAGTGACATTTTTGGACCGGATAATTCTTTACTGTGGGGGTCAGAGGTCATGTGTAGTATAGGATGTTTAGCAGTATCCCTGGCCTTTACTCACTGGATACCAGTAATACTGTCTCAGTTATGACAACTGAAATGTCTCCAGACATTGTCAATGTCCCTTAGGAGACAAAATCGTTCTTAAAGACTGAGGGTACAACTATTATGTCCCCCTTTGTGGCTTGTTTTCTCAGTCTCTCAACAGTGTCTTTGAAGGGCAAAGTCTCCTAATTTTGATGAAGTACAATTAATCATATTTTTCTTTTATGGATCATGCTTTTGGTGTTGCTTCTAAAAAAAATCTTTCCCTGATACAACTTGATAAAGATATCATTCTAAATATTTTATAGTTTGGGTTTATGATCCATTTTGAATTATTTTTTTATGTGGTGTTAAGTAGGGATCAAAATTATTTTTTAACATTATTGAAAAAACTACCTTTCTAAAGAACACATTTATCGTGATGAGCACTGAGTAATGTGTATAGAATTGTTGTATCACTATCTCATACACCTGAAACTAATATAACACTGTGTTAGCTATCCTGGAATTAAAATTAAAAACTTAATAAAAAATAAAAAGTAAATTAAAAAAGACTACCTGTCTCTACTGAATTGCCTTTGAAACTTTGTCAACAATCAATAGATAATTTATGTATGGTTCTATCTCTGTACTCCTGTTTCATAGATCTATTTTTTATATTTTAATACCAATACTATGGTCTTGATTAGAGCAGCTTTTATGAGTCTTGATGTCAGTCAGAGTGAGTTTGCTCCAACTTTGTTCTTCTTTTTAAAGTTGTTTTGGGCATGCTATATCTTTGAATTTCCATAGGAATTTTGGAATTAGCTAGTCAATTTCTAAAACAAAGGAAAAAGAAAAGAAAAGAGAAACCAGAGTCACATGGGTGGCTCAGTTGGAAGCACATGGGACTCTTGATATCATGAGTCATGAGTTTGAGCCCCGTTTTGGGTGTAGAGACTACCAAAAATAAATAAACTTTAAATTTAAAAAAACATGTCTTAAAAATACATTTAAAAACCTTGTTATTTTGATTAGGATTGCATTGAATCTATAAATCAACTTAGGGATAATTGATATCTTAATGATATTGAATCTTCTCATTCACAAACGTGAAATGATCCAAGGATCCTTGTATTTAGGTTTTCTTTTATCTATCTCAGCATTTTTTTTTCTGGTGTACAAATCTTGGACATAGTTTGTCCCTAAGTATCTCACATTTAATGTAAATTGGATTGTTTTTAAAATTGTCAGTTTCTGATAGTTCATTGCTAGGTACAATTATATATATATAGATACAGTATATAGACAGTAATATATGCAATTAATTGTAATATTTGCTTTATATCCAACAACTTTGCTGGATTCATTTATTAGTTACAGCTTTCTGTAGATTCTGTAGGAATTTTACATAGATTTTCATGTTTTCTTGGGATAAAAGATACCTTTACTTGTTTGTTTAAACCTAGATGCCTCCTGGGGCACCTGGGTGGCTCAGTCGGTTGAGTGTCTGACTTAGGTTCAGGAGCCCCATGCCGGGCTCTGTGCTGACAGCTCAGAGCCTGGAGTCTGTTTCTGATTCTGTGTCTCCCTCTCTCTCTCTGCCCCTCCCCCGCTCATGCTCTGTCTCTCTGTCAAAAATAAATAAACATTAAAAAATAAATTAAAAAAAAAACCTAGATGCCTTCCATTTCATTTTTTCCCCCATTATTGATTGGGCAAGAATCCCCTGCACCATGTTGAACAAAAGTGATGAAAGCAGATGTCCATACAGGGAAAACATTCAGTCTTTCATCATTGAGCATGATATTAGCAGAAGTTTTTCATAGCTTCCCTTTATCAGGTTGAGGAAGTTTCCTTCTTTTCCTAATTTGCTGTGAGTCTGTGTCTGGAATGAATGTGGACTTTGTCAAATGCTTTGTCTGCATTTTTGGGTGAGATCATATGATTTTTCTTTTTAGTCTGTTGAAATAATAAATCACATTGATTGGTTTTGAATATCAACCAACTTTGCTTTTCTGGGATAAATCCCACTTGATCCAGATGTATTGTTATTTTATATATTGTGGATTCAACTAGCTAAAGTTGTTCAACTAGGAGGAACTGGATTTCATATTTTAGCCCCTGACTGGTGCACTCACTCTTGAGTTACAGCTTCTTACCCTATTCTTGTAAGAGAGATCTTCATTTTGTTGATCCACAACCAACAAAACTGGCAGAAGGAAGAAGTAACAGATACTTGTCCTTGGCTCAAGTAATTGCAACTCAACATCCCCAGGCCATCACACTCTAAGACAAAGCCCCCCAATTCCCCCTCATCCCACAACCAGACAGGAACCGAATCTTCTAAAGTGCAACCTGTGCATTGGAGTCTGGAGGAAGCCTGAGCTACACTGCCCCCTTGTGTACAATTTATCCTGCACAATATCCATCAGGACCCCTAGTCTCTCCTAATGTGGAAAATCTCTGAAGTGTCCTGCAGATCACTCTGGGAGTGGCACCAAACCCTCCCCCAAGATTCCCCGCCTCTCATAGCCTCCCAGATTCCTGGCTGAACTTTGGGAAGAACGCTGTGGTGCTGGAAAGGGCTTCTCTGTCCCATCTCTTCTATAAACTGTGTAAAAGGTCATGGAAAAGCCAATACGTTAGAATATATTGATAAAGTCAGCTCTGAGGATTAAATGAATGATTTAAGATCCATGCAATCTTGAACTGGAAGGCCCATTCTCAGCTGTCATTTCGGGTATGTATTTGGTCCTAGAACTAAGGCTAGTTCAGTCCAGAGCTCACCCCAGGTGTGTGGGAGGAGATAAGGAGGTGAGAAGCCTTGGGTCATCCTGAGATACATAAAAGAACGAGGCTGAAAGACAAATAGAAGAACATGGAGGAATTAGGGAAGAACCCTTCCGATACGTGGCTCCACATTATAATCTGTGAACAACTTCACCTCTGTTCCATCACACGGTCCTTACCAAGTCACATGGTCTGGCATGTGGTAGTCAAGCAGCATTGCGACTGCCACTCAGGCATTGAACCTGGCAACTTCTTGGCTGCATCACAGCAGGTATCCAGAGAAACAGCCTGTGTCAAGCAGGTTTGGACATGACAGGTGGGACAAGTGAGAAGTCCTTAAAAGAAATAGAACTGCTTATATCCTCAGGCACTGTTTTTTCTATGTTGGCTGCATATGAGAAACTATAGAATACTGATGCCTGGATACCACCCATAGAGATTATGAGGTAATTGGTCTAGAGCCCAGGTCCACGTCAGAATTTTTAAAAGTTCCACAGGTGATTCTAATGAACAGAGCTTAGAACTACTGCTCTAGGGATGTCATGATTATTTTGGCTGTGATGTGCTGGAGCAAAAACCCGACAGAACCCGAAAGCTCTTTTGAAAACTGGAGGCAGCTATCAAATGAAGGCAACTTGTAAACAGGGACAGAATATCCTGCAATAATAAAAACTGCCTGATGGGAGAGGGGAGCTGCAGGGACTGGCAGTCCCAGTCTAGCCTCTGTGCAGCTGCAGGACCGTCTCCTGTCACTTCTCACTAAAATGTTTTTCTCGGAAAAATGAGCACATCGTGTCCCTGAGCTCAGAGGAAAGCCTGGAGATGACGTTCCTTCCTGGGGCTTTGGCATAGCTCTGCAGTGTGTGTGGAGACCGGCAGAGTTGGTCAGCAGGGAACTTGAGCGCTGCTCTCTCTACTCACCTGGACATTCCCCTGCACAAATTCTGGAGTGACAGGAGCAGTCTCAGAGGGGTGATTTTGCCATGCTTAGATGCCAGTGTGGTGGCCTGGGAAACCCCTAAGGTCCTAAAAGCCCTCAGATTCAAAAGAAATGAGCACCCGCTCTATGAGAGCAGAAAGAAGACATCTCCAAGTGTCTTAGGAATGGAGTGTAAAACCATATAAGGGGCTTCGCTTCCTCTGAAGAAATAATTTAGCAGAGACACATGCCTGAACTCTTTGATATCTCACCTAGTAAAAGAAAGGACTGTAGATTTCCATTGGCATCTAGGTTGTTGGTTAGATTCTAGCTCTAAGTAGGTGTTCAGGCATTTGCAAATGCCCTAGATCTCCGTTTGATAAGACACGCTCCCTCGGAGCAAGGATTTTGTGGCTTTAATTAGCTTGAATACTTCATTGATCTTCCCTAAGATATTTGTAGCAAGACGGAGAGGAAGCCAACATAGTCGACACCTGCAAAAGGCCCACAGCCTTCTCTTGTGTTACAAATTTCATTCACTTATTACTCATGTATTCTTCATTCACTCAGTAAAATATTCCTCTTTAAGCCGTGGGTGGGAGATGGACAATCCAGAGTCTACGAGGAAAGTAAGCTTTCGCGATGAGCCCTACGGTTCCTCCATCCCTTCCTCCATATGTTCTTGAGATTTAGGACTTCAGAACACAAATCTATGTAATAGAACGGAGATGTAAAGGAAGGTAGTTACCATCAGAAAAAACCAGGCAGAGCCACTCCAAGCCAGCGGTAGCGTGGCCGAGCGGTCTAAGGCGCTGGATTAAGGCTCCAGTCTCTTCGGGGGCGTGGGTTCGAATCCCACCGCTGCCAAATGAAGTTTTTACCAGCAGCGGAACTGAGGTCAGAGGATGACGAATAATCACTCCAGTGTCTACATAGGTAGCACCGGAATGGGTCTGGGGTGAGTACACGAGGGTGAACTTTCAGGTCAAGTGCAGAGAGCGCCTGCTTTCTGGCCTGGGTAGCGCTCTGGAAAGTTTTGCCAACGCGCAACGTTTTGATAAGTCTTCAAAGACGAAGTTCACCAGGAGGTTAAGGGACGGCAAGATACAAATGTTAAGACTTCACAGTGGCAGGTGTGTCCACAGAAGTAGCTGTCACACGCGGATTGATACAAGGATTGATAGAAGGGCTCGGAAAGGACAGGGAGTGCTTTTTTGTTTTACGTTTTTCCCACTCATAAACGGAAACGCACAGAGGCTTTGCAGCCAGTCCAGGAGCAAAACGTTCAGAGGAAACTCCTTTGGCAAGATCACAGGGCTCAGACCCTAGGGCTGTACTGTCGCCCACACATACCTGCAACTTTTGCGCCGGCTCCTGGGTTCTTAGGTCCCCGTTGGCCTGTTTTCTGGAGCCTTCCGGCTCGCGTTTCTGCCTCCCCACTCCCAAGCCCCTTTTCTGCTCTCTCGACTCAGTGTCTCCCGGTTCCTCCAAGTCTTCTCGGCCAGGAAGCGAGAAGGAAGGACACGGCTGAGCGAGACTGTCCGAAGTGTCTGGGAAAGGAGGCAATGCCCGCGGGAGGAGGGAGGTGTTTCGGTTTTCGCAGACCTGAGTCAGGGATCCTTGATGACCAACTTGGAAAATAAGCTCACTGCCCCTAAGCGCTTGCTCTCAGAAAGCCCGAGAAAGTTTCGACCCCAAGTGCGAACTCCTATCAGACATTTTCACGTCTTGAACTGTCAGAACTTCCGGATCTGTGCGTGTGGTTTGGGGGCTCTCCCGAAGAGTGGATGGGTGGAACCCAAGTGCAGTCTAAGACTTGCCCCTCTCACTGTGTCTCTTGGGGGAGGTTGTGGTGAGAGCGCTTTTGGGCAACGGGGAGAAACTTCCTTTCGAGGAGGGGGTGAAGAAACGGAGGTGGCCCGTGTCCTTAAAAGAATGACCAAGAGAAACTTCAAGTTTCTGGGCTGCTTCTCCATCTAGGAGTTCGAATATGGTTGTTCCTCTTTTGCTTAAGCATACTCACTTAACAAAATCACAATCCTTATTTAAAGAAAGCCTTCTGTCCCCGCACTCACCTGGCTCATCTAGAATGGAGAGAAACAGTAATGCTAGACTGGCCTCATTTTAAATTCATGGCGGTGATCTCAAGCGTGTCTGCATGACAATCTTACAAGTTTTCGAGAGTCCTCTATAGGATTCTTAAAGACTGCTGTTTCATCCCTTCTCAAAACAGCCATCACTCCTCATGCACTCCTCTAACTCCTCAGCTTTCTCCTTCACCGAGAAAACAGAAGCAGTCACAGGAGAACTTCTACAAGATCCTCATCCACCTGCTGCCGAGTATCTTTAGGACTCCCATTACTGTGGATGATCTATGCGAGATCCTAGCTAAGGCCATCTCTACCCTTGGTGCAGGAGATGCTGTCCTCTCTTGCTTACCCCAAAACATTCTTTCCAACACTTGTTTCTTCTCTGTTCTGCGGGATCATTCCCATCAGCCTACTGGTACGCGGCTATTAAGATCCAATTATCAAGTAAAAATAGCACGTTCTGGCAGCAATGATGGGAGCAGATACAAGGCTCGCTTTATATTCACGGTCACTCTAAATCTTCATGCGGCTTTTTCTAGGTCTCTTAGTATCACGCTAATAAGTGGTGCAAAGGCCTGAAATTTGGTTGCATGGGTGGAGTGTGAGAATGGACATTTCTGTTTTCTCCTTAACCTCTTTCTCCCCAACGCTGGTAGGAGGTGATGTAGATCAAGATGTATGCACCTTCCACAAATTAGTGAGTGCCTATTTTTTGCCAAGGATTGTCCTTGGCTGGAGGAGGTAAGGTTGTGATCCCAGGGAATTCACTTCCTAGAAGTCAAAGGATTATTTTCTCAAACAAATGGTGATGTTCAACTCAATCATCTTCCATCTAGATTACAAAATATGAAAATAAGTGAAGAGGTTAAGTATGAGGTAGTGTGGCAGAGTGGTCTAAGGTGCAGGGTTTAGGCTATGGTCTCTTGGATTTGTAGGTTTGAATTCCACCACTGCTAATGCTTTGATGTTTTTAAAATTAAAAAAAAAATCCATCCTTTAAACTTCTCTTATGTACTAAAAAGTTAGTACAAAAAAATGTGATCAATAGCAGGTGTCTAGTCATTGAGGGAGACCCTCACAATCCAGCCGGGTACATATTACTGATCCCTCAGTGAGAAGACATATAAATTTCCTTTTTCTATAATTTACAGAGAAAAGGGAATTGCTGCTCCATGAAATAATTGAAATGTTGTGGTCTCCCAAAACCATTCTGATCAAAAAGAACTAGGCCGATTTCAGGTTTGGGGCAAGAAACATACATGAAGAGCTGGCAAGGAAGCAAGAATTTCTGCAAACTACTAGGCCATGGCAAAAGTTCTCAGGAGCCAACAAGTTTCCACTGGCCAAAGATGGAACAAACGGATGACCAAAAGGAATACCTACTCCAAAACATTGAATATAAAAACATATAATGATCTCCTAAAGGCAGAAAGAAAAACAACCCATTGATCACCAGTGGGGACAACCAGGGAGAAAATTATTTAATGTGAAATTCGGCAATTAATGGGTTAGAATCAAGCATTATCCCTACCTATTAAATGTTCATTCTGTTTAAGATAACCAAGTAGCCCTAGCTGGTGAATAAACTTCTGTGAAGAGGAAATCAAGCCAGTAAATATGGATGAAATATAAAATTGGATATCATGATTTAGCTGTGATGATATTAATATTTAAGGATAAGCTGATGGGGCAATTTGCAACGGAGGGATCAGCCTCTCTGTATATGAACCCACTGATCAACACTAACATTTAAAATTGAAAGATTATGTGACTTTTGAGCTGATACTCAATACGTGAAGTACATAGAATTGCTTCTGAAGTACTTTTGTAAAAACTCTAACCTTAATCAAGAATTGACAGTTAATGTTCTATTTTCAAGAAATGGAAGAGCAGTATAAATTAAAATGAAGGAAAGCATTAGATTTGGAAAAACGTATAACATTGTCCAAAACAACTGATTCATTTCTTTATTATCTCACTGGCAGAGAGAGAAAAGAGGAGAGACACAGAGACACTGAAAGAGACTGATCCAAAATAGAGGAGATTTACACACAAAGCAAATATATGCGTAAAATCTGTTTCGCTCTTGATTAGATTAAAACCTCTTTATGTGCCATTTTGAGAAAATCAGGGAAATTTCAATATGCATTATGTAATAAATGTTACAAAAGAATGAATACTAATTTTCTTAGGTATAAATTTGTGGATATGTAATAATGTTCATATGGTTAGAGAACCATACTGAAATATAAATGGTGATAATACATGATATAGGTTTGTTTTATTATACTTCAGATAAGAGGAAATAGAAGAGGGGACCCAGCCTGGTTCAGCTGGTAAAGCATGAGACTCTTGATCTCAGGATCATGAGTTCAAGCCCCACATCCAGTATGGAGCCTACTTTAAAAAACAAAAAAAAGAAGAAGAAGAAGAAGAAGAAAAAGGGATAGATAAATTAGTAAAACCCTGAAGATTGTTGAATCTGGGTAATGATTATGATTATGGTATCTCACCATTTACTTTATATGAAAATTGATAAAATAAAGATAAAAATGAAATTCCTTTAGACTTGTGAAAATGTTACATTATTATGCTTAGTATTTACAAAAATCTGATGCGAAACATAAACTTCACTTATGTAGTAAAAACATTCTCATTCTCTAGAACCAAGTAAGACTTACTATTCTATTTTTAGTGTCCTGATTTGTATCTCCAATGTGTAGGTGTTGTTTATTTTATATTTATCCTGGTCATCTATGATTGGACTATTTCATTGTGCAGATTAGTTCCCATTGGTTCAGATTACTGTTATTTTAACTACGTTTACCAAAGTTTTCTTTGTACTTCTTACTAAAACTCCTGTAACATTAGGGTTAGATATTCAGGATTAACCACTCATTATTTAAAAAAATTTTTTTTAATATTTACTTATTTTTGAGACAGAGAGAGAGAGAGAGACAGCATGAACAGGGGAGGGTCAGAGGAAGAGGGAGACATAGAATCTGAAACAGGCTCCAGGCTCTGAGCTGTCAGCACAGAGCCTGACGCGGGCTCGAACCCACAGACCGCGAGATCATGACCTGAGCCGAAACCGGACGCTTAACCGAGTGAGCCACCCAGGCACCCCTAACCACTCGTTATTTTAACATTTACATTTTATATTCTATACCTTGTTACTCTTAATGTTTTGGGGAATAGTTCTCTTAGAGACTGGTAAGTCAGTATATATACATCTGAATAAATAAAATTAGTCAAATCAATTTATTTTTCAATTAATACACTTTATGTTTGGGGACAGTATTATGTTAAATTAAGCACAGAGTACAGAGTTCCCATGTATACTCTAACTGCCCTTCATCCACTGTTGTCTCCTATAATGATAACGTGCACTGCTGTGGTATATTTTGCTGCAGTTGATGAGACAATTTTGAGGGTTTATTAAAAATTAAAATCCAAAGACACATTTTCACTATGGCAAAATACCTGGGCTCAAAATTGAAGCTTGCTCCCAACAAGACAAGAGAGGAATGCAGCACAGCCTGAGAGGACCAGAGCATGCAAAACTACAAACCCGGCCTGGCTGACTCTTTCTGCCTGGTACCACACAGAGAGAGTAGTACCGGCTCAAAGGCACTGCCCCTCACCCCGATCCTCGAAGGTGCAGATACACCTGCCGCCCACACACGCTCGAGGCAGGGGCACTTGAGTGTGGCTTGTTGTGCCTCTGGGAGACCTTCGCTGGATGGATGAGATGTCTTAGGGAGCATGGGATCTGAAACGTCTGAGAAAGACGCGGAGCTAGGGCAAAGGAGTCCAACCGGGCTCACGCCGGTGATCTCTGCGCTCTAGTCTTCGGTGCGTCTCCGGGAAGCCCACAGAACCGTGAGCTATTTCGGGGAGCAGCCGCCTCCGCCACAGGAATCCGGGTCGGAGGGCAGAGGTGGGGAGACAAGTGCCCAGAATGGCCGCGACGCCTGGGCCCCGTGGCCGTGGTCTCTAAGCCTGTCCCCAGAGCCTTTCCCCATCACTTCCCAGCAAGGGTCCCCACGCCAAAAAGTGAGCCCCACTGGGGGCGCAGCGCGGCAGGTGCGTGGTGGGTGGGTGGCGTGGGGACGAGGCGGGGGCGGGCACTCACAACACTGGGGAGGCGAGGGCGCTGAGAGGCGGCGTTCCTTCAGGGGCCTCCACCTGAGCATGAGGTCCTGCGGTTCGCGGCCGCCCACCCGGTGCCCATGGGGTGGGTTCTCCTTTCCCTTGCTCCGCAAGCCCTCCCCACCCGACCCATGCATCTGTTTCGCCAACGCCTCCATCTCCGCCCCCTCCCTCTTATCCGCTTTCTGGCCCCTGACAGACGGCCTTAGTCGCCCCTCCTCTCCATTGTATTAAGGAACTCCGGGAGGGGAAATGACGCCACACGTGAGGGCCCGGGTTGGGTATCTTGAAAATCCCGGTCCCAGGACACCTGACTACCATCACGTGGAAGCGTGTGTTTGACTCTCTTCAAAGGGACTTTCCGACCAACCCAAGCCAAACTGCACCTGTGACGGACCAGTGTCTTGGCTTCGTCATTTCCAGAAAGAGCGGTGACTCAGCCCCAGTGCCGTGCACCCTTCGATAGCTCAGCTGGTAGAGCGGAGGACTGTAGACTAGACGCATGTGGACATCCTTAGGTCGCTGGTTCGATTCCGGCTCGAAGGAGGTGCCTGTCATTTTTACTGGCCCTCATGAAGGCCTCCACCGGCTAGTGCCAAAGTCCTCGCAGGAGGGACCAAAGCCAGGAAACACTTTCAGAACTCCTATACAGCTACGTGTGTGCTATCTATTCCCAGGGAACACACCTGCACCTCTTTTCCGCAGTCCGCACACCCATGGCCTGCAGCGCGCAGTCTGCTTGGTACTCCTGCCTTATCAAGGAGCCCTGACGCCAGCCCTTGTTATGCACCCGGTGCTGTAGCTCCAGGATCTGCCACCACCGTTTTTGCTAAACATACATGCCTACCAAACAGGCACTGTCCTCGGCAAGCCCTGGAGGCTGATAAGCACACAGGCCATCACACGGGTCTTGGGCATCCTTCTTGAAAACCCACTCTCTCAACGTCTGTCTCAGTCTCCTTCTCCTCAGCTTCCTCCTAGCTTGTGCACCGTATCACGTCTGTCTAGCCCAACTTCAGACTCTTGAAATTGTCTTCGGTGCGTCTCCGGGAAGCCTACAGAACTGTGAGCTATTTCGGGGAGCAGCCGTCTCAGCCACAGGAATCCGGGTCTGGGGGCAGAGGTGGGGAGACAAGTGCCCAGAATGGCCGCGACGCTGGGGCCCCGTGGCCGTGGTCTCTGAGCCTGGCCCCAGAGCCTTTCCCCATCACTTCCCAGTAAGGCTCCCCGCTCAGAAAAGTGAACCCCCGAGGTCCTGGGGGCGCAACGCGGCAGGTGCATGGTGAGTGGGTGGCGTGGGGACGAGGCGGGGGCTGGCACTCACAACACGGGGAAGGCGAGGGCGCTGAGAGGCGAGATTCCTCCAAGGGGCCTCCACCTGAGCCTGAGGTCCTGCGGTTCGCGGCCGCCCACCCAGCGCCCATGGGGTGGGTTCTCCTTTCCCTTGCTCCGCAAGCCCTTCCCACCCGACCCACGCATCCGTTTCGCCAACGTCCCTTCCCCTCCCCCTCTTAATGACTTTCTGGCCCCGACGGATGGCCGTAGTCCCCCCATCGTCTCCTCTCCCACTGTATTAAGGAACTCTGAGAGGCGAAAAGACGCAACAGGTGAGGGCCCCAGTCGGGAATCTTGAAAATCGCGATCCCAGGACAGTCGGCTGCCATCACGTAGCAGCGTGTGTTTGGTTCCCTTCAAAGGCAGCTTCTGACGAATCCAAGGCAAACTGCGCCTGGGGCGGTCCAGTCTTGGCCTCGTCATTTCCAGAAAGAGCGGTGACTCAGCCCCAGTGCCGTGCACCCTTCGATAGCTCAGCTGGTAGAGCGGAGGACTGTAGACTAGACGCATGTGGACATCCTTAGGTCGCTGGTTCGATTCCGGCTCGAAGGAGGTGCCTGTCATTTTTACTGGCCCTCATGAAGGCCTCCACCAGCGGCTAGTGCTTAACGCCTAAGCCCTCCTCTGAACCTGGCAGGGTCAGGATTACAGCAAACTCACTCTCACAGTCCAAAGCCAGGAGAAGCTTTCGGGAACCCCTGCACAGCCAGGTGTATGCTGTCGTTAAGGAACACCTGGACCACCTTTCTGCAGTCCACAGACGGGTGCCTTGCAGCGCAAAAACAGTCCACCCTGCTGGGGCTTTATGGAGGAGCCCTGAGCAGCCACTTCCCACACCATCCAAGGCACTTTACACTCATGCACCACCCCCTGTGTTCTGGGCTCTGCCACCAACACCAATTTGCCCAGATGGGCAGATCCCTGCCAAAGAGGTGGCCAAATACGTGCTGCCCAGGGCAAGCCCTGGAGGCCCCCAAGCACACAGGCCAACACAGGGGTTAGAGGACAACCTTGGCATCCTTCTTGGAGACTCACTGTTTCATTCTCTGTATCTGTGCACGGGTGTACTCTTTTCTTTCCTCTATGTTTTTGCTTCCCAATTCCAATGCTGGGTAAATATTTTGATCTACAAAGACGGAAATGGCTCATCTTCGTGCTTAGCGTAGTATTTGTACAGAATTGCCCTTGGAGAACTTTCAAATAATTGCCAATTCTGGACTGCACCTTAGCTGACATTTGTAGGATGCAAATGTAATTTTGTATGTAGTTTGAAAGGGATGATTATAACTCTCAGTGGCCTATTTACATGGGTGTCTAGATTGTTGCTCCTGACAGACACAGGTTTTATTTGTGTTGCACTTTTTGCCTCTGGAGTTTTGTGGCTTTTGTCATAAGAACAGTGATCTTTCCTACTCTGTTCACACCATTGGGCACATACAGGTGATCAACATGAAGATTTTATAACTCTTTCTCGGCAAAGAGACCTCAGGTTTGAATGTCACCATATGCAGAAATTAGCATTGTGGGATCAACGATGAAATTTCTGGCCTCTCTTTGACACCCGAGAATTCTACTTCTTTGTGCACTCGGCTAATGCTTCCACCATTACATTTAGATTTGTTTTTTCCTGTCTACTAAGAAGTGTTCCCTGAGAATATGAACTGAAGCAGGTATTCATCAATAAGGGTATAGCAAGTCCTACATCCTCTTAGCTCAAGAACCTAGGCATGTTGGCTCAAAAAAGCTGTCACTCCTTAAGACTGTGTATGTTTTAGTCACAAACCCTTTAATAGGTACCTAATCTGTCCCAAGTACTGTGATTGTGCCAGGGAAAGAGAGATTAAAACATAGGTCTTTCCCTAAATAGTTTAGTGTTTGTAGGGGACAGACAGATGGAAGCAGATAATTAAAATATAATGTCCTGAAAACTGTAGTAGAGGTACATAGGACATTCCATGCAAATCTAAAACTAAAACCAACCTTGGAAAGTTTTAATTCAGGCTGGGGTGTGGTCAGAGTAAAAAATGGGAGAGGTCTCCTGGTAGCACCAATGGCCTGGAGTCAGTTGACTTTTAGAACAGGAGACTAGATCTGTGATCAGGTGAGTTCAGTGGACACAGAACAGCTTTAGAAAAATACACAGAAACCTGAAGAGTGTTGATTTTGTGTGTAACTGTATATAATATCACTAGAGCATACATACAAGTCCAGGACTAGCCAGAAATGAAGTATTGATAATCATGCATGAAATTTAACCCAATCTCATCATATCCCTTGGGTTTTAATTGCTACTCACTCCAGAAGCAAGGGGAAGATTTCTCAACATCCCATTTGAGTCTTCATAGAGAAAGCACCATGGCTTTATCATTTGATCTATATGTTATTCTAGCAGAATGGCAAGAAGAAGAAAAATGCATAGTGTTCATGTACTTCAACATTCGTCTCCACTCCCGTTATCACTTTCTCTGCACATACATTTTTGTTGCTGCCTGGCTTGGGTGAGCTGACAGATAAAGGCAGAAACATTGCTAATGTCGAGACATAATCTTACGTTGAATGAAGGCTTTACTTCTTTTTCAGATTTGACTAGAATAGGGAATCGGGAAATTTCCATTCAAGATCTCTTGAGCGGTGCCTGGCTGGCTCAGTTGGCACATGCAATTCCTGATCTTGGGGTTGTGAGTTCAGACCCCACTTTGGGTGTAGAGATTACTTAAAAACAAAGTAAAATAAAAAAGATCCTTTGAAATTGTCTTCTTTCTTTCTTAAACCTCACCATCTCTTTACCACCTGGGTAGCCTTTCTCAGCAAGTACTTCCTCTAACTGGGTTCCTGATGCCTGGATCAATATAATTCTTGAATGCAGGTCACCCCCAGTGGTAACTAAATAGTTCCAAACAGGTTATAAATAAAAATGTTTACTTTTCACTAATGGGATTAATTAGAAACCAAAGCTTTTGTCACTCTCCTCCATCTCTGCACTTGTGCTAATACCAGCAGTCAAGAAGGATGTAGTCCAAGACTGGAAAAAACAAACAAACAAACAAACAAACAAACAAAATATATACATATATATGTATAAATGAATATATATGTATAAATGTATATATATGTATAAATATATATATTTATATATGACTATTTGCATGTAAAATCCATAAATGAGAAACCTAAGACCTGACCTCAAGTGGGATATGTTTTCGATCAGTGTGTAAAGGAGAGTGGAAAAATGTCGGCATCTGTTCAAGATGGAGGACAAGGGATATCTTCCTCTCAGGTACACTTTTGCCTGCTAGTCCTATATTGCACACAGACTGAAATATCTTGGGGCATTTTGTGGCAAAGCCTCCTTATTTAAATAGTAGCTTTTAGAGGGGTGTCTGGCTAGCTCAGTTGGTAGAGGACTGGACTCCTGATCTCAGGGCTTGTGAGTTCAAGCCCCATGTTGGGTGTGGGCCCTACTTTAAAAATGTCAGATAACATATCAGATAAACTCAGAGCCTACTAAAATCATTGAGCACTGTCCAATAAATAAAACTCTCTGAAACAGGAGAGGGTGAGATCCTAGAAGTTGGTAGCCTTGAGAGATAATACAGTGACTCAGAATCAGAAGGCACCCTCCCCCCTCTTTTTTTTTTTTTTTAACCAGGCAGAAAAACTGAATCTGAGAAGCCACACTTGAGATTAAAACATAAAAAAACAAGCAGTTTCTTCGTAGGCAGGGCTTGGTTTCCTGAGTGCTGTTCCCATCCCTGCAGCCTCACTTCCCCCTCAGTATGTCAGATAACAGGGCAAGAATCTGTGTCACAAAAAGGGGAAATGAGTTCCTGTCCCTCTGTCCTGTAGCATGACCCACCCTCAGTGGAAGGCCAACACTGTCGCAGAAGATGGCAAGTATTGCTCTTTTTACAAGTGGGCTTTTCTGCCTCTCACCTTAATATTCTAATGGGGGTGCCTGGGTGGCTCAGTCAGTTAAGCGTCTGAATTAAGTGTCCCACTTCGACTCAGGTAATGATCTCACCATTCAAATGGGTTGGAGCCCCACATCAAGCCCCGCATCTCACTCCTCACTGACGGAGCAGACCCTGCTTGGGATTCTGTCTCTCTTCTTCTCTCTCTGCCCCTTCTGCACATTCAATTCCATTCCCTCCATTCCCAACTCGGCCCAAACTCTGTGACTCAGTCAAAATGTACCATGTTTCCTGGCTTACAAACACCAGGTGATGACAAGGTTCTCACTCTGCTTTGATCCCTCTGCCTCAGCCTTTATCAAAGTCCTTCCCATTATGTCTGAATCATTTCAGGATCATCTTTTACCACAATCTTCTCCTAGCTCCTCAAGATTCAATTTGGTTCTCCTCCTCTTTGTCTCTTTGGTACTCCTTGATTACTTTCACCTTTCCACCTATCACAACATACTGATGGTATACTTTCACATCCTCTTTAGTAGTGAGCTCCTTGAAATTTGGGGCAATGCTGTATTCATTTTGCATAGGACAGACACCCAGCATATGTGAAAATATTAACTGGCCTAAGGCATTACAGCATCAGTTCAAGGAAGATGAGGGTTGTGAATGAATCATTACAACTCGGAGTAATAACTAGAGACCTGCTTTATTGGAAGACCAAAAAAAGCCCCATAATTTCTTCTCAGATAACAACCAGAGATGACATATCCCACATAAAGAGCCCAGGGTTTTCTGTGATGAAAAGCGAATGAGGAAGCATCTGGGAATCACACAGTAAGATATTCAAATTAACTCTACCCCTGAGGAAATTTGAAAGTTGAAAAAAATACATGAAAATATCTGCTGATGACATCGGAGAGATAAAACAAAGATAAGAAGGGTTATTTAGCCAAAATATAGGAGTGATAACAACTAGAAATCTACAGTGATATTAACTAGAAACTCCCCACGTATAAGGAAATAATTCACATTATGCTGCCAATGTGAATTGTATGTGAGAAGCAAGCAAGAACATAAGAAAATTACCATGGACCAGTTTCATTCATAAACATAGATATAAAAAATTGTAAACAGAAAATTAGCAAACCAAATAGTGATATATATAGAAATTATAACTTATCTGACAGAACTGGAGCTATTAGATAAAAGTAGGATTGATTTAACATTAGAAAAATCAATGCTCTTCACTACACTAAGATACCAAAGGAGAAAAATAGATGCAGAAAATCCGTCTAATAAAATCCAATATCTGTCATGGTAAAAATGATAAATAAACTAGGAATAGAAGTCAATTTACTTGGTTTGAGGAAGTGTTTCTGCAAAAAGGAAGTCTCATTGTATCTTGTATCTCACAATATATTTAATGGTGAAATGGTGTTAGATTTCTGTTTGAGCCTGAAACACGATTAGGATGCCCACTAATCTGCTGTTTCACATTATACTGAAGGCTTTCGTTAGAAGAAATGAAAATGAAGAAATGATTGAGTAAAAAGAAAATGTGAAGAAATCTACGAAGTAACAATACTGTGGACACCATTTGTAGGATTTAAGATCTACCAACTGAAAATCAATGAACTCCTAGGTGTTTGTCCCTTTTGGTTAGTGGGATGGCTTTTGGTGACAATAGTCTGAAACACTTTCTCTTCTTGCCTCTCTCTTCTCTCTGGTGTCTGTGGTGAGGTGTGAAGGCTCATGTACACCATGACACATACCGCCACGCCCCTCCCCCACCTTTGCAGTTAGCCTCATCAGTCCTGGCCAGAGATATGTGAGCACAAGTGATATAAGTGTCCTCGTATGCCAACCCTGTGCTCTCCTCCTCATCCTTGGTGACTGTGCAGACCTTACATTGAGGAGCCTGGATCTCCAAGCCACTGCTGCAGCCCACAAGACTGTGAAATGAGTGAGAAATAAATCTTCACTGCATAAAGCCATAGAAAAAAATCTACAGGTGTATTACTAGAAATAATAAGTAATAGTCAAAGATTACTTATGTTCTTCTATGCCATAATCAACTAGTTAGAATTTTAAATTTAAAAAGATTACCTTTATAATAATAGCACCAAACAATGAAATACCTAGAAACACATCTTTTAAAATGTGCAAAAATCTCCAGACACAAAATGCAAAATATTATTGGAGAATTAAGGAAAAGCTACACAAAGGGAAAGACAGCCCCTGTTTTTTTCCTGTACTGGAAAACTCAATACTATAAAAATGTCAAATCTTAAAGTAATCTATGATCTTAAAATCCAATCAAAATTCCACACTTAGGCAGTGCAACTTGACAATTCTAAAGTATATATGGGCATGCAAAGGGCCAAAACTAGTTTAATAGACTCTTGGAGAAAAACAAATAGAGAAGACTTGCTGTATCAGAAAGTAGTCATAATTATTATGAAGACACAATTTAGTCAGAGTGGTAGTGATATAGGATAGGCAAATATACCAATGGAACAGTACAGTTTAGAAAAATAGACGAATGGTTGGTCGCTGATTTATGACAAAGATTAGTGAGAGAGGGGAGGGAACAGACTTTTCAATAAATGATGATGGATCATTCACCTAACATAATGGGGGAAATGAATCTTGATTTATTAAAGCACATATCACATGTAAAATGATAAATGATAAACCCAATTGTGAAGTGTAAAATAGTAAAGCTTATTTGAAAAAAACATAAGAGAAAGTCTTGATGACCTTGAGACAGGCAAATATTTCTTTTTTTTTTTAATTTTTTTTCAACGTTTATTTATTTTTGGGACAGAGAAAGACAGAGCATGAACGGGGGAGGGGCAGAGAGAGAGGGAGACACAGAATTGGAAACAGGCTCCAGGCTCTGAGCCATCAGCCCAGAGCCCGACGCGGGGCTCGAACTCCCGGACCGCGAGATCGTGACCTGGCTGAAGTCGGCCGCTTAACCGACTGCGTCACCCAGGCGCCCTGAGACAGGCAAATATTTCTTAAACAAGACCTATAAAAACAAATATAAAGAGATAAATATGATAAATTGGGCTACATTAGAAGTAAAATCTCATTTAAAAAATTCCACTGAAAAAAATAAAAAAAACCAAAAAACAAAAAATTCCATTGAGTGAACAGTCCTGCACAGAGTGGAGAATGTATTTGTGTATACAACAAAGGATTTACATCCCAAATATGTGAAGAATGCCTACAAATTGATAAGAAAAA
Organism: Felis catus; assembly: GCF_018350175.1. Classification (NCBI taxonomy): domain Eukaryota; kingdom Metazoa; phylum Chordata; class Mammalia; order Carnivora; family Felidae; genus Felis; species Felis catus. The sequence continues at coordinate 71,537,378 of NC_058373.1, read as the reverse complement.
CAATTGATAACCCATCCCAAATGCTTTTTTTCATCAGTTTTTAAAGCAATGTAATTCCTGAAATAATATTTTGATGACCTTTTATTCTATTAGAAAAAATAGGTTCTCCTAAAACTTCACAATGTATCTATGTTCCAAAGATTTTAAATATAACATTTTAAAAGCCTTAAATTTTTCTTTGAGGTTTTATGTGAAACATTTACTTTCTTCAGGAAAATAACTTTTAATATCTAAAGAAAAATATATTAAAATCAATCATTTTTTTAATTAAAAATGTTTTTGTAACACTTTTATTTATTTTTGAGAGACAGAGCATGAAAGGGGGAGAGGCAAAGAGAGAGAGGTAGACACAGAACCCAAAGCAGGCTCCAGGCTCTGACAGAGCAGATCCTGATGCAGGGCTTGAACCCATGAACAGTGAGATGATGACCTGAGCCAAAGTTAGATGACTAACCAATTGAGCCACCCAAGCATCCCTAAAGTCAACTATTTTTAAAAATGGATGAATGCTCGTACAAAAAAAAAAAGTGCTTTTATCACCTTTTCCCTAAAGAGAAACACAAACTATTTCACTATCTTTAACAAACTCTCAAACTACAGCTGTTTAAAAACTTGAAATTACATGAATCAAATTTTTCAACTATTATGGAGCCAAAGGTGTTCAGATTTCACATATTAAAGAACTATCTTATAGTTTTCAATAGCTCAAAAGTCAATAACACGCAAGTGCTACTATTTCTAGATAGTCAAAAATCAGAAGGAATTGCATGGTCTGAAGGGTATTTTAAGTTATATGAGGTCATTGATATCCCATACATAATTCAAGTATGATATTCTAAAGATAGGCAATTAAAAAATAAATATCACTTTACAACCCAATACATGACAGTAAAGTCTGGAAACTTAGTTTTTCCTCCACCTTTATTTTATGTTGTTAGATATTGGAGCCTTAAGAATCTCTTAAAAAGTCATTAGACTACTTTTTAGAGCAGTTTTAGGTTTACGGAAAAATTGCATAGAAATTACAAGTCACCATACTCCTCATGTTTCCCCTATTATTAAAATGTTGCATTAATGTAATACATTTGTTATAATCAATGAACCAATATTGATACATTGATATATAACTAAAGTCTATAGACATTACTCTTTGTGTTGTATAGATTTGAGAAATGCATAATTTCATGTATCCATCATTACAGTAACATACAGAGTAGTTTTTCTGCCCCCCAAATGCCTTGTGCCCCACTTATTCATCCCTCCCTTGTAAACCTCTGATTTTTTTTTTCTTTAAGGTTTTTAAGTAATCTACATACCCAACATGGGGTTTGAACTCACAACCTTGAGATCAAGTGTCACATGCTCTACTGACTGAGCCAGCCAGGAACCCAACCACTGACCTTTTTACTTTCCCAATAGTTTTGCCCTTTCTAGAATATCATATTGTTATAATTACACAGTATCTTTTTTAGACTAGTTTCCCTTACTTAGCAACATGCATTTAAGTTTCCCTCCATGTCTTTTTATAGCTTGATAGCTCATTTCTTTTTTAGCACTGATGGATTTATCTGGAAGAATCCCAGTTTATTTATCCCTTCATCTACTGAAAGATATCTTGGTGGATTCTAAGTTTTGGCAGTTATGCATAAAGCTACTATAAATACTCATGTGCAGATTTTTGTGTAGTCATAGTTTTCAACTCATTTGGGTAAATACATAGGAGCATGATTCCTGGATCATATGGTAAGTCTATGTTGAGCTGTGTAAGAAACTGACAAACTGTCTTCCAAAGTGGCTGTATCCTTTTTATCCCTGCCAGCAATGAATTGCTATTCCTATTCCTATTACTAATTGCTATTCCTATTACTGCACACTCTTGTCAGCATTTGGTGTTGTCAGTGTTTTGGATTTCAGCCATTCTACTAGGTATGTAGGGTATCTCATTGTTTTAATTTGCAATTCCTAATGATGTGTGATGCTTTTTCATATGCTTATTTGCCATCTGCGTGTCTTCTTTGGTGAGATGTGTGTTCAGATCTTTTACCCATTTTTAAAACTAGGCTGCTTGTTATTTTATTGTTGAGTTTTAAGAGTTCATTTTATGTTTTGGATACAAGTTCTTTACCACACATATGTTTTGCAAATATTTTCTCCTAGTCTGTGGCTTGTGTTTTCATCCTTCTAACAGTGTCTTTCACAGAGCTAAAGCTTTCAATTTTAATGAAGTCCAATGTATCAATATTTTCTTCATAGTCTGCTTTCTGGGTTGTATTAAAAGACACAGTGCCAAATGCAAGGTAACTTGGATTTTTTTCCTATGCTATATTCTGGAAATTTTATTTTGCGTTTTACATTTAAGTCTATGATCTCTTTTGAGTTCCTTTTTGTGAAAGGTGTAAGATCTGTGTCTAGAGGCCTTTTTTTTTTCTTTTGGTATGTGGATGTCTAGTTGAGCCCCATTTGTTGAAAAGACTATCCCCTTTCTCTCTCTCTCTCTTTTTTAAAGTGTATTCATTTATATTTTTAGTTATCTCTACACCCAATGATGACCCCAAGATCAAGAATTGCATGCCCTTCCGACTGAGCCAGCCAGGTACCCCAAGACAGTCCCCTTTTCTCCATTGAATTGCCCTTGCTACTTCTTCAAAGTAGCCTTCTTCTAATCTTATATTTATGTAGGTCTATTTCTGAGTTTTTTATTCTAATCCATTGATCTGTTTGTTCTCTTGCCAATTCCATTAGTGTGTTGATCACTGTAGCTGTGTAGTAAGTCTTAAAGTTGGGTAGTGTCAGTCTTCCAACATTGATCTTCAGTGTCATGTGAATTGTGGGCCTTTCCATATAAACTTTAAGTTTTTGATACCACAAAATTTGCTGGGATTTTTATTGGGATTGTGTTGATTCTATAGGTCAAGTTCAGAAGAACTGGCATCTTAACAATATTGAGTCTAGGAAGACCCATGTACATAAAATATCTCTCCTTTAATTCTTCTTTGATTTTTTCATCAGCATTTTGTAGTTTTCCTCATACAGATCTTATACATATTTTGTTAGTCTTTCTCTCTTTCTCTCTAGCTCACCTTTCTAAGGTCAGGGCTCCCTCCCCACTCTGCTCCCATGGCTTTCTCCCACAAATCAACTCTCCTCAATTCCTACGTTCCACAGTGATTTTCCTGTTTGTAGACATGCAGCTTTGCTCTCTAAGACTTCCAATCAATTTCTTAGGTGTGCAGAATGATTTGATATTTATCTAGCTGTTCGGAGAGGAGGCAAGCTTAGGGTTGCTCTACTCCTCCTCCATCTTAACCCTTTCCCCTATACATATTTTGTTAGAATTATACCTAAAGATTTATTTTTTGTTGTGCTAATATAAATGATACTGTGTTTTAAATTTCTTTTTAATGTTTTATTATTATTTTTGAGAGAGAGAGAGAGAGAGAGAGAGAGAGAGAGAGAGCAGGGGAGGGGCAGAGAGAGAGGAAGACACAGAACCCAAAGCAGGCTCCAGGCTCCGTCCGAGCTGTCAGCGCAGAGCTCGCAGAGCTCGACAAGGGACTCATGAACTGTGAGATCATGACCTGAGCTGAAGTCAGCCACTCTACCGACTGAGCCACCCCAGAGCCCATTAAATTTCAAATCCCAACTGTTCCTATATACTAGCTGCTATAGAGGAAAACAATTGACTTAGGTATTAAACTTGTATCCTGTAATTGTGCTATAATTACTTAGTAATTACAAGAGGACAGTTTTTTGGTCCATTTGGAAATTTCTATATAAACAATTATATCATCAGTGCACAAAGACAGTTTTATTTCTCCCTTCTCTATCTGTATACCTTTATTTTATTGTCTGCATTAGCTAGGACTTCCAGTATGATGTTGAATATGAATGACGAAAGAGGATATCATTGTTTTTGTTCTTGATGTTAGGGGGAAAGCATCTAGTTCCTCACAGTTAAGTATATTAGCTATAGGTTTTTTGTAGATATTCTTCATCGAGTTGAGAAAGTTCCCCTCTATTCTTAGTTTACTGAGCATTTTTATCATGAATGAATGATGGATATGTCAGATACTTTTTCTATATCAACTGATATGATTATATGATATTTCCTCTTTAGGCTGTTGATGTAATGGATTACATTAATTGGTTTTTTGATGTTAAATCTTCATATCTATAATAAATCCCACTTGGTCATGGTGTAAAATACATTGTTGGATTTGATTTGATAATTGTGTTGAAGATTTTTATATCTGTGTTCATGAGGGATATTGGTCGGTAATTTTCCTTTATTGTTTTTGTCTGGTTTTCATATTAGGGTAATTTTGGCCTCATGGAATGACTAGGAAGTATTCCTTCTGTTTCTAACTTCTATAAGAGATTGTAGAAAACTGGTATCATTTCTTTCTTAAATGTCTGATAGAACTCACCAGTGAAACCATCCAGGAATGGTGCCTTTTTTTTTAGAAGGTTATAAATTTTTGATTCAATTTCTTTAATATAGAAAGGCCTAATCACAAGACCTACTTCTCCTTGTGTGAGTTTTGGTAAAATGTGTCTGTTAAGGATTTGGCCTATTTCACCTAAGTTATCAGATTTACAGGCATAGAATTGTTAATAATATTCCCCTATAATCCTTTTAATGTCCATGAGATCAGTAGTGAATACCTCTATTTCATTTCTGACATTAATAATCTGTGTCTTTTCTCTTTCTTTCTTTCTTTCTTTCTTTCTTTCTTTCTTTCTTTCTTTCTAGTAATTTGCATCTTTTCAATTTATATTTCACTAAATAGGTTAGCTTATTTAGAAGTTTATAAATGTTACTGATCTTTTCAAAGAACCAGCCTTTGTTTTCACCGGTTTTCTCTACTAATTTCCTGTTTTCAATTTCCTTGATATTTGTTCTAATTATTATTATTTCTTTTCTTCTGCTTATTTGGATCTAATTTCCTCTTCTTCTAGTTTCCTAAGATGGAAGCCTAGATTACTGATTTTAGATCTTTCTTCTTTCCTAATATGTGTATTCAATGTAATAAATTTTCCCCTAATCATTGTGTTTTCTGCATTCAACACTTTTTGACAAGCTGTGTTTTCATTTTAATTTAGTTAAAAATATTTTATTTGTTTTTTTTTTTAGAGAGAGAGAGTGTGAGCAGGAGAGAGGGCAGAGGGAGAGAGAATCTTAAGCAGGTTCCCATGCTCAGTGCAGAGCCCAATGCTGGGCCTGATCCCACAACCCTGGGCTCATGACCTAAGCCAAAATCAAGAGTTGGACACTCAACCGACTGAGCTACCCAGGCTCCCCTAGTTCAAAATATTTTAAAACGTCCTTTCATGTTTCTTTTTTGACCCATGAGTCACTTGGAAGTGTGTTGTCTAATCTACAAATATTTGGGGATTTTCCAGCTATCTTTGTATTATTGCTTTCTGGTTTAATTCCATTGTGGTCTGAGAGAATTATATAGTTTCTATTCTTTTAAAATTGTAAACATGTATTTTATGACCCAGACTCTGGTCCACCAAAATCAGCTTATATCAGTACAGCAAGGAGAGCACTAGAATGATTCTTTTTTTTTCCTAGCCAAAATCCTAAATTGCAAAATCCTTTTCAGTAAGGAAGGAGCTTACTCCTGTCAAACCCAGCAAGAAGGTGTTAAGAAGCTTAAAGTCTCTGGCAGTTAATGCACAACTCAGCCCTAACTCCTGAGAACACAGCCTCTTTACCAGCACCATTTGGGAGAGGTGCTAAAATTGAGATTCAGAGCAAGTTACGATGGAGGAAACCCAACTCAAATACTTGCCCACCATGTGCAAACAATTCCAACTCCAAATTTAGAGCACAGAGAGACAGCTTGGTCTGAAAGAAACCCTGGCCTGTCAGGCAAGACTCCTACAGGAAACTGGGAATCAGCAGGCCACAGTGATCACGCTCCCTCTAGGAACGTAAGACCTCCATGGTGGCAACCTTGTAAGTCTCAATGGGGATAGACTGCTTTGAGTCAATCAAACCTTCCCCTAGAATCCCTGCTAGGCACATCCACCTGGATTCCTGCGTAACAGCTTAGGGAACATATTATAGTTCCTATGTGGGAGGTTAAGGAGGCTGAACTTCAACTTCAGAGACCATGTTGTCCTCTGGGGATCAAAGGGAAAGAGTCCACACATTCATGAAAGAGATGACTCTCCCTTGGTGGAATATTCACAAACATTATTGCTTCGGAACATGAAGGCTTCTGGTAAGGGTTAGGGACTTCTTGTCCTGTCAGGTGTGATTGGTGGAGAACATGGGTCACATGTGGTCTTAAGAAGCTGAGGCCTTCTTTATTACCCAGGCTAGTTGTCATCCCTCTCACTCCCAGCCAGAGACTGGATGGTTTGTCTCTGGAACAGGTAGGTAAAGCAGAAAGTCTTTTACCTTTGAAACTAGGGGATTAAATAAATTATATATACTGGTTACTGTGATGTCTGTTTTAGATGCCACATATTTAGCAGTTAGATAGGAAACTGAAGAATTTTCTTTGCATTATCTGACAAGTCCAAAAGGAAAAGTATGAAGATACTGGCATAGGTGCTTCCTAAGATACAAGCCAGTGGTATCACCATAGAGTGAGGCTGAGAATTATCAAGTACCATCCATGCACTCAGAGCTTCCAAATAGCTACTTAGTTTCCCTCTCTTAATATAAACATTTAACCAAGGATCAGCCAATTAGTGGAAAAAAAATCATCTAATGTGATTTTGTCTGAAACAAGTAAGCGAGAGAAGATAACTTGGAGGAAGCAGTGACCATATAGGGAGAAGATAATTTTACTTAAAAAATTTTTTCTTAAAGATTTTGTTTTTAAGTAAGCTCTACACGCAACGTACATCAAGAGTCACATGCTCAACTAAGCTTGCCAGATGCCCTGATAATTTGAAAGTGTCATTAACAGGGTGCCTGGGTGGCTCAGACGGTTAAGCGTGTGACCTCAGCTCAGGTTATGATCTCACAATTTGTGAGTTCCAGCCCAGCGTCAGGCTCTGTGCTGACAGCTCAGAGCCTAGAGCCTGCTTTGGATTTGGTGTCTCCCTCTCTCTGCCCCTCCCCTACTCATACTCTGTCTCTCCATCTCTCCAAAGTGAATAAACGTTTAAAAAAAAAAAAAAAGTCACAGGGGCGCCTGGGTGGCTCGGTCGGTAGGTTGGAAGTCTGACTTCGGCACAGGTTATGATCTCACTCGGTTTGTGGGCTCGAGCCCCGCGTCGGGTTTTGTGCTGATGGCTTGGAGCCTGGAGCCTCCTTCGAATTCTGTGTCTCCTCCTCTCTCTGCACCTCCCATGATCATGCTCTGTCTCTCTCTGTCTCTCAATAATAAATAAACGTTAAAAAAAATTTTTTTAAATGTGATTAATGTTCTCAGAGAGAATATGTTGCAATCATAAGATAGAAAAGAGTTTTGCAAAACCAAACCAAACAAAAAAGAATTATATGAATTAAAAAATATGATAGATTTTAAAATGTGCCATAACATAAAGGCAAGTAAAGCAAATACTTACTAATAGAGAATAAGATAGAAAAGGTGAGAACATTTGAGGATCAGTAAAGAAGGTTGTATTTCCAGTTGATAAAAGAGGAGAGGAAAAATGGAGACAGAAAAATTGCCAAAATAATCCCTGAAAATTTACTATATTTCAAGGGCATTAGTTTCTTGATGATGTTGTTTGATATTCAAAAGTCTTTATTGTTGGGGCACCTGGCTGGCTCAGTCAGTAAAGCATGTGACTCTTTTTTTTTTTTTTTTTTTTTTTTTTTTTAGCATTTATTTATTTTTGAGAGACAGAGAGTGAGCAGGGGAGGGGCAGGGAGACAGACACACACACAGAATCCGAAACAGACTCCAGGCTCAGAGCTGTCAGCACAGAGCCCGATAAGGGCTCAAACTCACAAACCATGAGATCATGACCTGAGCCAAAGTCAGATGCTTAACTGACTGAGCCACCCAGGCACCCCACATGTGACTCTTGATCTTAGGGTTGTGAATTTGAGCCCCATTTTGGGTGTAGAGATTATTTTTTAAAAGTGTTTATTTTCGCTGAAGTACAATAGATCTATTTTTTAAAAATTTTGATACTGGTGCTTTTGGTGTTACGTCTGAGAGTCTGTTGCCAAACCAAGGTCATGAAGATTTAGCCTTATGTTTTCTTTTAGCAGTTTTATAGTTTTAGCTCTCTTGTTTGGGTCTTTGGTCCATTTTGAGTTAATTTTTGTACATGGTGTGAGCTAAAAGTCCAACTTCATTCTTCATTCTTTTGCAGCAATTAAATAACTAATTGTTCTAGCACCATTTGTTAAAAGACTTTTCTTCTCTCATTAAGTAGTCTTGGCACTCTTTTTTTTTTTTTTAATGTTTATTTATTTATTTTTAGAGAGAACGAATGCAGATGCACAAGCTGCGGAGTGGCAGAGGGAGAGGGAGAGAGAATCATGACCTGAGCCCAAATCAAGAGTCAGATATTCAACTGACTAGGCCTCCCAGGCACCCTGGCACTCTTGACTATAGATGTATGGATTAATTTTAGACTCTCAATTCTATTCCATCGATCTATCTATCTATCTATCTATCTATCTATATACACACACATATATATCTGTCCTTATGCCAGTACCATACTGTTTTGACTGCTGTAGCTTTGTAGATGATTTTAAAATCAGGAAATGTGGGGGTGCCTGGGTGGCTCAGTCGGTTAAGCAGCTGACTTCGGCTCAGGTCATGATCTCGCGGCCCATGAGTTCGAGCCCCGCCTTGGGCTCTGTGCTGACAGCTCAGAGCCTGGAGCCTGTTTCAGATTCTGTGCCTCCCTCTCTCTGACCCTCCCCCATTCGTGCTCAGTCTCTCTCTGTCTCAAAAATAAATAAACGTTAAAAAAAATATTTTTAAATCAGGAAATGTGAATCCTCCAACTTTATTTTTATTTTTCAATACTGGCTTGGCTAGTTGGGGTCTCTTGAAACCCCATAAGAATTTTAGAATCAGCATGTCCATTTCTGAAAAAAAAAATGCAGTTCAGGTTTTGATAAGGATTGCGTTGAATCTATAGATTACTTCAGTTAGTAATGCCATCTTAACAACGCAGTTGATCCTTCAACTGCATAGGTCCATTTATATTCAGATTAGAAAAAAAACCAAAGTACAGTACTGTAAGTGTTTTTTCTTTTCCCTATGACTTTTTTTTTTAATTTAAAAAAAAATTTTAAGTAATCTCTACTCTGAACATGGGGCTTGAACTCACAACCCTGACATCAAGAGTCACATGCTCTACCAACTGAGCCAGTCAGGTGCCCCTTATAACTTTATTAATAACATTTTCTTTTGCTTACTCTATTGTAAATATAGCATATAAAAATACATGTAACATATAAAATGTGTGTTAATTGACTGTGTATGTTATTAGTCAGGCTTCAGGTTAACAGTATGCTATTAGCAGTTAAGTTTTTAGAGACTCAAAAATTATACTTGGATTTTCGACTGTGTAGGAGGGTCAGTATCCCTAACCCCAGTGTTGTTCAAGGGTCAACTGTATTAAGTCTTTTAAACCATGAACATGGGATGTCTTTCCATTTAATTAGGGATACTTAAATTTCTCTCAACAATATGTTTAATTTTTAGTGTACAAGTCCTACATCTCCTTGGTTAAATTTGTTTCTAAGTATTTTATTCATTATTATGCTATTGTAAATGGTAGAATTGTTTTCTCAATTTAATTGGATTATTTATTGTTAGTGTATAGAAATACAAATGATTTTTGTATGTTGACTTTGATACCTACAGCATTGCTGAATTCATTTATTTGCTCTAATTTTTGTGTGAATATGTGTGTGGATTCCTTAGGATTTTCTATATAAAAATCATAAAATCTGGGGCGCCTGGGTGGCACAGTTGGTTAAGCGTCCGACTTCAGCCAGGTCACCATCTCACGGTCCGTGAGTTCGAGCCCCGCGTCAGGCTCTGGGCTGATGGCTCGGAGCCTGGAGCCTGTTTCCGATTCTGCATCTCCCTCTCTCTCTGCCCCTCCCCCGTTCATGCTCTGTCTCTCTCTGTCGCAAAAATAAATAAAAGTTGAAAAAAAAATTAAAAAAAAAATCATAAAATCTTCCAGTAGAGATAGTTTTAATTTCTTCCTTTCCAATTTGGGTGCACTGTATATATTATATTGTTTTGTTTTGTTTCATCTCATCTTGTGTCATTTCATTGCATAGCATTCCATTCTATTCTATTTGCCTAAATGCCCTGGCTGGAATTTCTAGTTCAATATTGAATAGAAATGAAGAAAGTGGTCATCCTTGTCTTGTTTCTAATTTAAGGGGGAAAAAATGAAAATGAGCCTTGAAAAAGAGACTGAGATACAAAAAGAAAGGTCAACAAAGAAATTGACTTAAAAAAAGAAAATTCTTCAGTTTCTTATCTAACTGCTAAATATGTGGCATCTAAAACAGACATCACAGTAACCAGTACACATAATTTATTTAATCCCCTAGTTTCAAAGGTATAAGACCTTCTGCTTTACCTGTTCCAGAGACAAACCATCCAGTCTCTTGCTGGGAATGAGGGGGATGACAATTAGCATGGGTAACAGAGAAGGTATGTAGACCCAAACTGCTTCTTAAACATTTTTCATCCAACTCTTAATTTAGCCTTCCACTCACTCCACTTCCAAAAAGAGAGGGAGTCTGGAATAAATTCAACTGATTTTTGTTTTTTCTCACTGCTTGAAGAGAATTCATCTTTTTTGACAAATCTTTTCATGTCAGCCACTGTCTTTACTGTCAGCAGCTAAATTATCTGCTTTTCTTCTTCTGAAATGGGGTCGCTACTGTTTCCTTTTCCATGCTATGGTTTTAGTGGAGCTTCAGGAAGGAGTAGATGTAGATTTATGCCTTTTTCAAATTTGAAAAATTAAAGATTTTTTTTTCTACTTTTAAGTACGTGTTTCTTCTAAAGCCACTTGTCCTGTTTTATCCTTCTCTTTCCACTGTGGCTATATTCAAAGCCAGGTGATATTTGAGGGTCAGTTAAAATGTATCAATTAAGGACTATGGAGTGGTTATCTCCTGTTTGTATTTTAGATTTGCATTGTATTTCCCTGTTCTTAATTCAATTATCTACCATGTTTTTTTCTCCTAGAAGTTCTTTTTACATAAACATTTGGTAGTGGCACTCTGCCTTGTTTTTTTTAATGTTGTTATGTAGTTACCCTTTTAAAAAATGAAAAGGCAAGAAAAAGAAGAAGAGAAAACATAATTTTTATTTCATTTTAAGGAACTTGTCATAGTGAGAAAGATAGGTTTCTGTATTCAGTATAGTATTTTAATCCAGTCTCCCGATTCTGAACTATGATTCTCTACGTGTGTGTTTTGGCATTGCCTCCATTATTTTTGGATCAGAAAACAGGGTGTTGCTGAGAGACTTGAATTCCTCTTGGAGTTAGTAGTTCATTATAGTTTTACATTTTCTGGCTCTGAGTAGCCCACATGGTATTTGATATTCCCCAGTGGCTACTTGGCTAATTTTGTGGAATTAGAGTTGGCTATCTTTAAGAAAGTATTTCTGACATTAATTTTTAATTAATTTCCAAAAACTTAGAATTTTCTTTAGAGATGTGATTGTCATATTTCTGAGGCTTTTTATTATAAAAAATTTCAAGCATACTAAAAATAGAATAATATAATGAATCACGGTGTAGCCAATGCACAGTTCCATGAATTACAAATTTAGGGCGAAGCTAATTTTACCTATCCGCCCCCCCCCAATCACTTTATTTGGAAGCAAATCCCAGATATATCATTTTGCTATAACTTATTTTTTGACATAGAGTTGCAAGAGCTGCTGCTCTCAAGTTTGGGGTTCAGAGCAGTTTAGTTCACATACCATTATTGAGCACCTAATGTGTGCCAGGCACTGTGCTTGGTGCTAGAAATACAGAGATCAAAATATAATTCCTGGGGCGCCTGTGTGGCTCTGTTAGTTGAATGTCCGACTTCAGCTCTAGAAATACAGAGATCAAAATATAATTCCTGGGGCGCCTGTGTGGCTCTGTTAGTTGAATATCCGACTTCGGCTCAGGTCACGATCTCGCGCTTTGTGAGTTTGAGCCCCACGTCAGGCTCTGTGCTGATAGCTCAGAGCCTGGAGCCTGCTTTGGATTCTGTGTCTCCCTCTCTCTCTGCCCCTCCCCTGCGCATACTCTGTCTGTTTCTCCCTGTCTCTCAAAAAATGAATAAATGTTTTTAAAAAATTAAAAAAATATATAATTCCTACCTAGGAATTCAGAGTCTAACAGGGGATGCAGATGAGAAAGCAGAAATACAATGGGTTAAGTATTGAGAGTGAGGTCAGCAGAACGCGCCCCAATTCAGGTTGGAGAGCAGGCAGAGTGGTGGGATAGGGAGTGGTGGGTAGGAGAAGATTCTCAGAAGAACTGATATGCACCAGAGTACATGGAGTATGAATAGGAGTTAGTCAAGTTTTCAGCCAGGGGCATAGAGTAGACACAAATGAAAAAAAATGTGAACAACAGTCCAGAATTCTAAACATTGTTTGCGTGTGTGGTATGGTATATATTAGCAGAGGACAAAGTAAAAGACTGGGAGAAGCAGAAGAAGATAGAAATGACATGAGGAATCTTTCCCTATCTTATTATACCCTGAAGGCTCCTATCACTTGCCAACCCAGAATCAAGGGTAGGGATTCCCAATATCACTTTAAGTCCTCAGGGAGAAGACACAATGTTACCTGGAGAGGTAACACAATGTGTTACCTGGAGAGCAAACATTTCCCCTAAGTGCCATGCAGAAGAAAGTTGGATGATGACTATGGTCTCCCACACTTGGTCTGACTCAATTTTTTCTCTCATTCCCACTGTATTGCCCCAAGCCTTTTGGGGCTGCTGGGCTTGAGGGGGTTGGCAGATGGAGGCAGAAACATTCCCAGTCACCTCTTGTTGCATGAAGGATCAGCCTCTTTTTCAGATTTATCAGTAATGGAGTCTGGAAAATTTCCATTGAATTGCATATCTCCCTTGGGTCTTCTCAGAATTATTTTCTCGTTCTCTCTCATGGTTTTACCTCAACACTTGGGTCTCACTTCTCTAGCAGGTACTGCTGCTAACCAGGCTCCCAATGTCTGGATTAATCAATCCTCATTTTAGGACATCTCCATTGGAAACTGAAGTTATGCACAAAGGATTCTGTCCTACAATACAGGGGTTAGTTAGAAACAAGTCTTCAGGCTTTGCCTTCTCTGCACTTAGGCTAATGCCAGGATTTAGGGAGGATGCATTGTAGAACAGGAAAATTTACTGTGCATAAATGCATCAGCAAAAAAGTGAAGACCTGCCTTTAGATGGAACATTTTTCAACTATTGGAAATGAAAAGAACTATAGGTAAGTGCAGTAAGTCCTTTCATAGCTAGATGAACGATTTGACCCCTCCATATCCACCCTTTGCCTTCCAACCCCATGTTATTCTAGAGTACCATACCTTGGAGCATTGTGAGATCATGGTCCTTCACTTGAAGTGTGCCTGTTTAAGCCTAAGACAGTGATCACATTGTAGAAGGCACTCTTTTTACAAGGAGGGAAAGGTGGGCCCTGATGGCTGACCTGTACATGGCCATACAAAGGGACAAGTGTGATGCAGCCACCTCAGGATCAGAAAGCCCCTTTGTTTACAAGGCAGAAGAATAGCATCAGAGGAATTATGCCCAAGAGGAAAACACAAGAGAAGAGGCAGATTATCTAACTGCTGCCTGTTTTCCCAAATGCTTTGCCCATCCTTAGGAACTCTAGGCTATGGTTAGCCTCAGACTACAGGGTATGAAAAGGACCAGGGTGGAGCTGACCACTGGGTCATAAAAAGGGAAAGAGAATCCTTACAAGGTGATCCCCACCCTCATGGAAACATCAAGGACATTCAGGGGTAGGTAGGAGGGACTCCTTCCACATTTAAGGTTGCGACTCATCTTCCTCTTACTTAAGGTTCGGTTCAGTGGAAATATTTTCACAGAGAGCCAGAAAGAGTCCCCTTTGAGGTGACCAGTTCTATCTCATTGCACTCCATGCATTATGTCCTGTGCTTTGGCCCAGATGTACTATGTTCACATGCTGCCCTTTTCCATTAAAAAATCTCTTTTCTCTCCTATCAAATCCATACTCACTTTTTAGTATTTATTTTAGGCATCACCTTTCTCCAAAATACTTCCTATCTCTCTAAAGTCTCAGTTTGGATTTTTTTTCCCCATGTGCCCCCTTAGACCCTATTCTTACCTGTGACATTCCACCTGTGACACATATTAACTTTTCCATCATTCTCATTAGGCAGTGAGCTACATGAGAGTAGTGACAACATCTCCTTTATTTCTGAATCACCACATATAGCATCCGATACATAATCAATACAGAGCAAGAGTTGAATGATTTTACTGATAGTAAGGCAATTTCTATAGAAGCTGGAGGGAGATGAGGCTCTGAATGGAATCCTTAAGGAGAAAGACCACAGAATTGCTTTATCCTAGAGAAAAGGCACAAATATTTTTCTGCTCAGGTAGGACCCACAATTGAGACACTGTAAGTAAAGAGGTTCCTGTTTGCTAGGAGCAAGGACTGCTGCGGTGTGCCAGAGAATAGTAGGGCTGAGAATCAAGGCCTTAAGGTCAAGTCTCATGCTTTGCATGGCTAAAGGGGATCAGTATTCTCCTTATAACTGAGGCGTTTTAAAAACACTTTCAGAATATCATTGATTTGGTCCTTACAACTGTTGGTGCTCTTCAAAACTAGAAGGACTTGAGTCAGATGGCAAGGACTTAATTTCTGATGTCATGAGTGATTTTCAGGGATTCCTAGTTCTGTCTCTGACAAGCCATCTAATAGAGCCCAAGTTTGTGAAAGGCCTTTGGATTAGTATCGTGGACTGAAAAAGCATAAGAAATTCATCCTAATATTACCCAGAATACTTAGCTTAAAGTTGACACTAAATAAATAGATGTGGAAACCTGACTGGATGATTCAATGTAGTTTAGCCCTATTCTCCCTTTTAAATATGCCATAACTTGCTTTAGATAGGCAAGCATTTTATGGCAAGCTTTCAGTTAGACCCTTGGGTTGCTGTGGAAATTCTTCACAAAAAGGGTAATTTTATGTAATAGATGTACTAATGACAGATTCCTATGACTCATTTCATAGCTGAACAGTTCAAGGACAAATGAGGTGGATGCATTGAACGCCTTCCAAGGCAAATGGCAAGTCAAGCCTAGAGTCTGGTGCCCTAACTTACAGGGGTTTCTATACCACAGTGTTTGTCGACTAAGATCTAGAAACTCTTTTGAATCCTTTGCACTCTCATTTAACTTGCTTCTTTTAGCGGTTTACAATCGAGGAGTGCAGAAGTGGTTAAGTAACTTTTCTGAGGCTACTCGGCTAGTAAATGGAGATAATGGAATTCAAAACCAGGCAGTCTGGCTCAAGTCCTGTTCCTGGTAGAATGGGAATCATATTCTTCATGAAATAAGTTTTTGATATTTTTGTCCAACTCATATACTCAATGATATCAGTATAATAATGAGGCATCACTATTTAAGATCTGAGAATGGAGACTCCTGGCATTTTCATACCTAAGTTTTTGCCACCCTTTCTGGAAAATCTTCTCCAGCTTTAAAAGTAATTAGATGAGGACCTCAGGTTCTTCAGATCTTAACAGTGGTTGGAGAAAGTGGGGAAGTGTGTGCCGTATCACGATAAAATAAGTTTCAGGATTGTTCTGGAGATGACGTGTCCTCGCCACAATCATGTTCATGTTGTTGCACAGGTGGGAAAGATAATGGCTCCTGGGGGAACCAGAGCATTGGTGTTACAGAGTTCATCCTGGCAGGTTTCCCAAATCTCAACAGCACAAAAGCAGAACTGTTTTCTGTCTTCCTTCTCGTCTATCTGCTGACTCTAACAGGCAACGTGTTGATTGTTGGAGTGGTAGGAGCTGACACTCGCCTGCAGACTCCTATGTACTTCTTTCTGGGTAACTTGTCCTGCCTAGAAATCTTGCTCACTTCTGTCATCATTCCCAAGATGCTGAGCAATTTCCTATCAAGGCAACACACTATTTCCTTTGCTGCATGTATTGCCCAGTTCTATTTCTACTTCTTTCTTGGGGCCTCAGAGTTCCTGCTGTTGGCTGCCATGTCTGTGGATCGCTACCTGGCCATCTGTCACCCTCTGCACTACCCCTTGCTCATGAATGGCACTGTGTGCTTTCGGGTGGCCTTGGCCTGCTGGATGGGGGGACTTTTCCCTGTGCTTGGCCCCACAGTGGCTGTGGCCTTACTTCCTTTCTGTGAACAGGACGCCATGGTGCAGCACTTCTTCTGTGACAGTGGTCCACTGCTCCGCCTGGCATGCACCGACACCGAGAAGCTGGAGAAAACAGACTTTGTACTGGCCTTTCTCGTCATTGTATCCTCACTGATGATTACTGCTGTGTCCTATGGTCACATAGTTCTGGCTGTCCTGCGCATCCCCTCTGTTTCAGGCCGACAGAGGGCCTTCTCTACCTGTACCTCCCACTTGATGGTGGTGACCCTCTTCTATGGAAGTGCCATTTTTCTTTATGTGCGACCATCACAGAGTGGCTCTGTGGATACTAACTGGGCAGTGACAGTGGTAACAACATTTGTGACACCACTGATGAATCCATTCATCTATGCCTTACGCAATGAGCAAGTCAAGGAAGCTTTGAAAGATATGTTTAGGAAAGTGGTAGCGGGCTTTTGGGGGGAACTTTTGCTACCTAAGAGTTTCAGTAGGAAGGAGTGAAGTGAAAGTGAAGGGGGATGTAATAACCAGTCATAAGTCCAAGTCTTCTCCGTTGTCATTCTTTTTCCTGTGGTTATCATGGACATCACCAAATGACCAAATTCTGTAATCCCAAAAGAATTCCAAAGTCATCAAGTCTACCCTTCTTCTCCTTCAGGCAAAATTTCTTGAATCTATCTCATACATACCCCCATATTATTATTGATATATCATGATCAATACCATCATTACATCTTAAGGTCCTCCAGCCGGTGAGATCTTAACCTAAGAATCCATGGTCACCAGGGAGTCTAGAGATGGACTTCAGAAAATTTATAAGCTGCCTTACTATTTAAATTTTATGTGTTTGACTTCATATGCATTTGTCTGGGAAGAGGATCCACAGTTTTAATCCAATTCTTGGGAGATCTGTGTGACCTTTGCCAAAAGTTAGAAACTGATTAAAATTTTCAGTAGTATCTTTTGGTTATTTATGAAAAACAAGAATTTTAAGAAAAATTTCCTTATAATCTTAAAAATAAATAAAAATAAAATAGATTACCTGTGTATTTTTGTATACACTTTATGGAAAACATTGCATTTACTGTCAGGTGGAAAAGAGGTAAAGCAAACTGAGGAAGGGACTTATGCACTTCCCCACAGTAATCCCAGTGTCTTTGCAAAAGCAGATCCAAGAGAAAGTTCATGAATATTAGCATTTAATGTGGTTTTCTAATTTGCACTTTATTATAAAGATGATTTAAAGATATCACTCATTTTTTCACTGGATTGTGTTCCTTTCCTTTGTCCACTTTTTATATCCTTATATCTGTTGTGTTCAGTCTTGTTTTGTTTTTAGTAAAATTGGAATTGGGACAAGGACCTTTAATATCAAAGAATTACAAATGTCAACTATTGCTGTACCTGCCAGGAACTAGACTTTGTGGTACGTTTTATGTACTTCACTAGGTATTTGAAAGGGAGTGAAGATTCATATTTGTGGTACCCCTGGAAATCCTGGACAAACATTCACTTATTTCTTCATTCACTTATTTTTTTTCCATTTATTTATTCATTTGCTCCGCAAAGGTCTTTTAGGCATCTGACATATGCTATATATCATATATAGTGATATATGCTCAGAGGAACAAGAAATGGTTCCTCACCTCATGCAGCTTTGATTTTAGAGGGGAAGACTGAGAGACAAATAATAATGCAAAGGAATGGGGATGACAAAGGGGCTTATAAAACAACATTGGAAATTATATGAAAACTGATTTACCCTCTCTAGTATTTTCTTGTTAAAGAAATGTTCAGAGGCTGTCATTCATTAAATAGGGATTAATTCCATGTTAGAGTGTGTTTGTATACACAGACACCATATATATAGAAACAACACATCAACCTCAACATTGGCAAGCTGAGCATTAGCATGCAAAGAGATAGCCATAAAGCTTCAGTGGGCTCTGGAAATAGTAATGCTTTCATCTAGTTCTATTAATAATACACACAAACACACACTAAATAATTCAATCCCCAAAGATTTCTGAGTGAAAACGAAAGGGATGGAAGGAATGACCAGTGGTTTGAGAGAAAAAGAATTCTTCAGGAGTGATCTAGGAGCGCTGCCCAGAGAGCAGATGAACTATTTATTACCTTAAAATCTACCTAATTTCATGAAGCCTAAAAACCTTCAGCCAATCCCAGACACTGACCAAAGAGAGGAATTTGTATCACAGTTTATGATATTTTTGGAAGGAACCACTCCCATATTTTGGCAATAAAGTGTGTTAAACCATCTATTTTCAAAATTATTTTATTGTAGGAAATGACTTTGGACTCAATTCAATAAAAGTTTATCGAATACCATATTCTGGGAAATAAGTTGGTATGGAGAAGTACAAATACATGATCTCTGCCATCAAGGAACTCACAGACTATATAGGTATAAATATTATAATATATAATAAAATTATATTAATAAATAAAAATAAAAGTAATATATATATGATTGTGGGTCAAAATATAATAGACCATTGTAAAATTTAAAAGTGGGTCTGACAAAATGACATTTTACTAACAAAGCATAAGAACAAATATTAGGTAATTGAATGTGATTAAGAATGGAAATATCACAATAAAAATTGTACTAGGGAGCAATCTGTGATTTTATTTTTTCAATCTTACTTTACAAGTTCCTGTTCCATAGGAATTTTTTACTCTTAAAAAAATTTTTTTTTTCTAATGTTTAGTTTTGAGCGGGGCGGGGAGGGGGGGGTGGGAGAGAATGAGAGACAGGGAAAGAGTGAGACACAGAATCTGAAGTAGGCTCCAGGCTCTGAGCTGTCAGCACAGAGCCCCATGCAGGGCTTGAACTCACAAACTACAAGATCATGGAGATCATGAAGATCATGAAGATCATGACCTGAGCCAAAGTTAGACACTTAACCAACTGAGCCACCAAGGTGCCCCATGAATTTTTTACTCTTCATCTTAATCTCAACAGCACTTCGCACAACTGATCTTGGACTTGTATTGAATATAGTTTTGTTCTTTGGTTTCCCTGGGACTGCACTTGCCTGGTTTTCTGTCCACATTTCCAGCTACTTTGTTTTGTTTTGCAGGTGTATCCACTTCAATAAAGCTATTAAACATTAGCTAAATTGTAAAGTTATTTCTAGAAATCACAAATTAAGAGGACGCTGAAAATAAGAATGTATTTCCAACACCTAGAACAGAACCTGGTCCATTGAATGTAATCAAGAAAAATTTGCTGAATGAATTAAAGACTCATGAGCAGATGATAGCCGCAGCCCTGAGAGAGATGCTGAACTCAAGTATTCAGCAGCTTGAGTGTTAGTACTCATTCCCACACTCAGCCCACTCCAGTGACTATTAGAAACTGAACCTCTCACATGTAGCTAGAGCCCTTAGAGGGTTATTAACAGTGGACTAGAAAAAATTTCCCTTGCAGCAATCAACAAATTTTTCTACCTCTAGGAAAAAGTCATCCTTGAAAATTCTCAACGGAAGCTCTGCCTTGCTACATAAAATTTGTGTCATCTGGGGTTACCAGAGGGCAGGTGGGTGGGGCGATGGGTGAAATAGGTGATGGGGATTAAGGAGTGCACTTGTGATAAGCACTGAGTGATGTACAGAATTGTTGAATCACTATATTGTACACCTGAAACTAATATAACACTGTATGTTAACTACACTAGAGTTAAAACAAAAACTTAATTAAAAAAATAAGGATTATAAAAAAACATTAAAAATATTTGTGTCATCTGGGACACTGCAAACTAATACATTAATATAACATTATTCCCATTTTCCCAGATGACACAAATATTTTTAATGTTTTTAAAATTTTTAATATTTTAATATTTTTAATGTTCATAGGCAGTATAAATATAAACCTCAAAACGATATGAAGAGACATTTCTCCAAGGAATTTATACAAATAGTCAATAAATACGTGAAACTCAGCATTATTAGTCATGAGGGAAATCAAATGAAACCACAATGAGGGACCACTTCCTACCTGCTAAGATGGTTATAATGGAAAAGACATAATAATAAGTACTGATGAAGATGTGAAAAATTGGAACACTCATAAATTGGGAATGTAAATTCCCACGTTAGAAAACAGTATGGCAGCTCCTCAAAAGTTTAAGCATAGTGTTACATATGACTCATCAATTCCACTTCTAGGTATATACCCAGGAGAAATGAAAATTTTTGTGTCCACACAAAAACTTGGACATGACATTCATAGCGGCATTATAATGCCAAAAGTGGAAACAACTCAAGTGCCCATCAACTGATGAATGGATACATAAAACGTGGTATATCCATACAACAGAATATTGCTTCACAAAAAGGAATGAAGTATTGATACATGCTACAACATGGATGAATCTTAAAAACTTAATGCTAAGTGAAAGAAGCCAGTCATAAAAGACTATACATTGTATGATTCCACTCACCTAAAGTATCCAGAATAGGCAAATCTGTATAGAGAGAAAGTAGATTAGTAGTTGCCCTGAGCTGCAGGAGAGGGATGGGAGGAAATGAGGAGTGACTTTTAATTGGGCATAATGGGGTTTTTTGGGAGTGACAAAAATGCTGTAAAATTGATTACATTAATCTGAAAATATGCAAATATGTAAAAAACCACATTTGTGTATTTTAAGTGGATAAATTATATCAATAATTCTTATAATGGATCCTATGCTTCATCACTTATAGTGATTCCACTTTGAATTTTTTTTTTTTTCAACGTTTATTTATTTTTGGGACAGAGAGAGACAGAGCATGAATGGGGGAGGGGCAGAGAGAGAGGGAGACACAGAATCGGAAACAGGCTCCAGGCTCCGAGCCATCAGCCCAGAGCCTGATGCGGGGCTCGAACTCCCGGACCGCGAGATCGTGACCTGGCTGAAGTCGGACGCTTAACCGACTGCGCCACCCAGGCGCCCCACTGATTCCACTTTGAATCCTGATACATTTTCTCTGGTAATCAGCCCCCATTTTCCCTGTATCCCCATTATTTTTAAAAATGAAGACAGAAACTGGGTCATACCTGAGTTTGCTTTCTTGCCAATCAGAAGAGTACCTGATAATTTGGAACACAGCAAAATCTCATCACATTATTTTTTGAAAGCACAGATTACATAAGGGTTAAATATGTATCAAATAGTCATGCTCCCTGGTGATTTGCTGTGGACCCTTTTGCATGATTCAAGGGGGACAGGTCATGTTCATAATAGTGGAGAGTACTAAAGGCCCACACCAGCTCCTACAAATCAATATTATTTTTTTAAAAGGCAGTTATATTATAAAACACAAGCAATCAGGACTCTAAGAGTAAACAGATAAACAATGAAAAGCAGACTTAGACCGTTAGGAACTTCAGTTAATATAACCATTATTTGGGTTCTGAAACCTGCACTTCTCTCCGACCTAAGATTATCTTACACCTATTTCTGCTTTTTCAGAACTGGCTTTCCTTCTTTTACCTCCCTCCTCAGGCTGTGAGCTATCATCCCCCTTTAATTTGCTCCTTTCTGCCTTTGTTCCAGTGCTGCTGAGTTCCTCCTGTCTTGATTGTCAACCCAACCAGTATTCCTGCCTTCTACACAGTAATAGGAGCAGTAATAGCGCCACTTTCATGTGCGCTGGTCTTAAAAGTCCTTACAAGTTCTTGATAACCCAAGGAACCTTTAAGGGCAGGGAAAGACAAGGACTCACTAAATAATCACGAACTACCCCTAAGACCTTTGAACCAAACATGTGAAAGGACTAGGTCTTCCCCTTCACAGCCAAACTCCTACAAAGAATTCTTTACCTACATGGCCACACTTTCCCCCTCATTCTTCAACCCACCCAGCTCTGTCATCTTCCCTATACTTTCTGTTTTAAATGCTGGTAAAGGCTGTCAACAGCCCCTGAGTAACCAAATCAGCTGTCAGAACAAGTGACTGTCAGGAGGTTTCCTTCTCTAGTTCTTCTACTCACTGGATTCCATTCCCAACTTTTTAAACACCGATGATCACCAGGGCTGGTTCTTAAATTCTTTCTCTGTGAATGCTCTTCCCTGCACATTTTTAGCCAAAGCAACATTAACCGCCACCATGTGTATGTGTGTGCGTGTTTAATTGAAGTATAGTTGAAACCCAATATTACATTAGTTTCAGGTGTACAACACAGTGATTCAATAACTCTATACATTATATTGTGCTCACCACAAACGTAGCTACCTCCTGTCACCATATATACAATTACGATGTTTTTAATTCCTAAAATTCCTTCCTTTAGTTTGAATCTTTCTCTGGAACCCCATGCCTTTATATCCAGATTCCTACTGTGCATCTCCCCAGTAGCAAATACATCAAACACAACAAAGCCCAGGCTAGGTGTATCGCATTTCTGAAGGGACAACCAACTGGAAGTCAGGGCATCCTGGAAAATTCTACTCTTTCTTTTCCCGTCATCCAATAACCAATCACAAAACTCTTTATTCTTGCCTGGCCACATAACCTAACAACTCCAGAAAGGACAAATATGATGGAGTCAGTCAGAAACTCGAAGATTCCCAGTGTACAAGCAGTTTGGGACGATAAGTAGGTTTGAAGGCCTATCATTCCAACAGTTCACAGGTTTGGGCCGCTTCTACAAGCCGGAATCAACCATACTCTAAGGTTTCAGGTAGACACCTCACACTACAGCCGGCTGGCTTTCCAGGTAAGCAATCAAAGAATACCAACGGTGCTGGTGGATTCTTGCTAGAAATGGCAAGACTACTATCACTAGGTTATATTGAGTCTTGGAAAAAATTCAGTTATGCTCTCTTTGAATAGAACGGATGTCTGAGCCTTTGGAGCCCAAGGGTCCCCAGGCCGCAACTTTGCATTATTGGGAAGATTTCCAGGGCACTTGTGACTGTGCGGCAGACGGTGTCCGCAACCAAGAGCGCAGCCGCGCTCCTAACCGCGCGGCTGCTCCCAGGCGGGTGCTAGATTCCGCACCGCCCAGGGATCACTGCAGGGGACCAGTGGCCCCAGGAAGAGGGTTCTGGCCCGGCATTGTGATCCCAGCACACCTCCAGGTACCACTCTCTTCCGTGTGAAATGCTGTAGTGAGAATTGCACGAGTTTTTTCCCGCGAAATGTGCCTCGCTAAACACTGCCGGAGCAAGCTACTCCTGACAAAAGAGCCTGTCAGAGCCAGACTGGGGCACCCCTATCTCATGAAACCCTTGGCTCACCGTAGCATCTTCATTGTCCTTGCATCGGTCCACAGAAGTGTCCAACTTGCTCGCAAGCTGATCTCGAAACAGGTCCAGGTTGGAACGGATCTCAGCCTAGGTGGACTTAAGCTTGGGTCGTATTAACTGTATTTGGCTCTAAAAGGACGGGGAAGAGAAGGAAACAAAACTAAAAAGAACAGGGCTCGTCCGGGATTTGAACCCGGGACCTCTCGCACCCAAAGCGAGAATCATACCACTAGACCAACGAGCCAGCCCTGAAGGTGGGCTTTCCTCTCTTGAAATGATCATTCATCCTCGTTTGTTGCATCACACTACTGCACCGTTTTTGACGCTTCTCTTAAGCCCACTGATTTTTTTCCAGACCCCAAGAATATCAATGAGCGCATTCGAAGGAATCTGAGCCACAGCGTCCCAGAGATAGGAATGTTCATTATGGAGCTCAGGCTGAGCTGCGAGTCTGTCCGCGGACCCTCCTGAGGTGGGGTCTGATTGCTTACAGGGTTAGGACCAGAACCATCGCAGGCGCACTGGGGTGTAAGGACACAGTAAAAATAGGAACCACCGAGTTCACTAAGAGGCAAAGGTTACCTCCAGGGCCAACAGAGGAGCTCGACACTATGCCCCCCCTTGGAGTCAAATCCCAAAACTACTGCTTTAGTCCACTGAGCTTGCTTTTGCTTGTTCCTTTCAGCTTTATTTAATAAACGTTGTGTTTTAGGTCTAGATTTAAGGCACCCTTCAAGGGTGGGCATAAGGTGACCTTGGGGAAGAATTGTCCTTTCCATACCGTCTTTTTGAGAAGGCTGGACCCTCCTGCTTCTCTATCACCCAGAAGATGGTGGGTGGAAAGGGAAGGGAGGGCGTTGTCCTTGCTCTGCAGTGCTTTCTGCAAAGGGAACGATGTTCCTGGGCTCTAGCTTGTCTGCCCTGGTCACACTGTCTACCCTGTGCTGAGCACATTTCTGGCACACTGGGTAAATAGCTACTGAATCTCCTGAACCAGGCCCCAGACTCCTGGGCGGGCTGAGACCAGAGGAGAGAAAAGGAAAAAAGGAGCGTTCCCTTTCCAATCCTTTCATGAGTCTCCACTTTCTATTTGTTCTGGACTTCAGGAGAGCCTGGAGGCCCAGAGAGAAGCTGCCCCGGGGGAGTCCACGTTGTTAGCCAAGAGTGTTAAAGGACCGAGGAGAGGGTTACACTCTTTTAGCCAGCGTCTGCTTCAGGAAACCTGGAGGAGTCTCAGGTCCAGATCGACTGTGGCGGGGTCTGATTCCGCTGAAAGGCTTGGGGAGGGGGCGAGGGATGTCTGGATGCCTTGGCGCCTTCACTGTGGCGGTCCCCAAATTCTGAGGGTCCGAAGGGTATGAACTGTGCTTAGAGAAAACCATCTCCATTAAAAAAAAAAAAAAAAAAGTTTTATGAGTCCAAGCAGATGGGAGACACGAGGTCGCGGACATATCTTGCATCCTCTTCTGTAAGGAGCCCTCACCCTACCCCACTTTACCCCAGGGCTCACTGGAAGCCCGGGTGTTGGCGGAGCTCAATGACTTGTTAGGACTGAGGCTGAGGAGCCTGTGCTATGGGCTCTACCGGTGGTCTTCTAGAGACCTACATTCGAGTTTAGGCCTAGTCAGGAACATGTTTCTTAGTCATTCTCTTGTTTGAAGATGCTTCCTTCAAAACGAATTTGTTTTCATTTAGATTTATCTATTAAATTTTGTTTAGATGTAAAAGCCAGTTTGGCTGCAGTTTTTAAAACAAGGGATACAACAGTAAAAATGGACCTGTAGGGCGGCTCCATAGCTCAGGGGTTAGAGCACTGGTCTTGTAAACCAGGGGTCGCGAGTTCAAATCTCGCTGGAGCCTTAGGCGGGTGCTTGTTTTCCTACAACGTCATCATTCTCCGTTTTGGTCTACTTCTTGACCCAGTCTTGATGGGGGAAGGGGGGGGGGGGGAAGCACTGTGTAATCTCTTTGGTAAAATCAGATCCTGGAGATCTGGGACGGAGGGTTATAGAACCGGAGCTCCTGGGATCCCAAGGAAAAGACAATGTGTGTGTGTACCTTTCGGTAAGTAGGAGAGGAACCAGATTCCTCAAGTTTCTGCTAGAAGACTGGATGGGTTGGCGGAGTCCACACCTCCGTATTTGAGGAAGAGAGCAAATCAGCTCGGGCCCATTGATAGCAGTGACCCCCGGCGGGGTGGAGTCTGGCACACCTCCCAAGTACACCAGCCGGGCGCCCAGTTTCTCCTGCGCTCCTGGAGAACTGGTTCGTGGGTTAATCGGCCAGCTTAGGCCAGAAACTAGGTAGATAAACCCCAATCGGGTTTCTGCTCTGCTTCCATACTCACTTTCTCCGACTCAGAGTCTGCTTCCTACGCCCCAGGCTACTCCTGGGATTCGATTTATTATAGATTCGACTCTCGGGGGACTTGACAAGCTTCAGTCTTAGTCTGAATCTCAAATACAAAGAAGCCAGACTTCTCACTAGCTGGTACTATATCCACAAAAATCTACAGTAACGCACAGAAGTCGCGCCCTTCGATAGCTCAGTTGGTAGAGCAGAGGACTGTAGAGGAACGACGTCTGCTGTTATCCTTAGGTCGCTGGTTCGACTCCGGCTCGAAGGAGGTGCTTGCTGTTTTGATGTAATCCCGTACTCAAACTTCCTGAAACTTCTGCCCTCCGGTTTCTTTTGATTCTATTTTCAGGCAACAAGAGAAGAGCTTTCCACCTGCCAAGTAACCTAATTTCACTTATCTTTATGATCATGGAGTAGATGTGGTTCACTCAGGAAATGTGAACTAATGGCTTTCATATTAGATTTGAATCTGTTACCTTCTAATCTTTAGAACCAATTTACGTTGATTAAATATTGGGGTAACTGCGCTCCACCTCACCAGATACCTATATTTTTTCATAAGCGCAAATAATGCATACTAGGCAAATCAGGGCTTAAGGAGAAATATATTAGAAAGTCTGCCTTTGGAAAAGGTAAATACACAATAGAGAGTGAGCAATGCAAAAGACCAAATATGCACATGGAGATGTTCTTTCATTAATAAGAAAGAAATACTAATTTAAACAAGAGGATATTGTTTCATCACCAAATCAGAAAATGTTGACTAATATGTAATACTGACCAAGATGCAGTGAGGACTTTCTTGTAGAATGGTACTACTTTCTGCAGGACATTGGGTGTTATAAATCAGGAACCTTGGGGTGTCTTGGGGTGACTTCAAGCCCCATGTTGGATGTAGAGATACTTAAAAAAATTTTTTTTAAATCTTTAAAAAAAGTAAATCAGGAACCTTAAAAAGATAATGTTTGATCAAGTATTCTATTCTACTCTTAGAAATTTATCATTCATACATGAAAAAAGGATATATGGCAAAACAGTTATTTGTGGGTGATTTGTATCTTTATATTTTTATGTATTTTTTCAAAATATATCACGTGTATACATTACATTAATAAAAAACAGTGTTTTAATCTTACAAAATGAAGTTTAAACATACTCTGTGTCACTGTGGAAGACATTTTGGCATTTTCTTATAAAACTAGACATACTGTTATCATACATCTAGGAATCATGTTCCTAGGTAACTACTACCCCCAATGGTAGAAAACTATGCCCACACAGAAACTTGCCCATT
Source organism: Felis catus (assembly GCF_018350175.1). Taxonomy (NCBI): domain Eukaryota; kingdom Metazoa; phylum Chordata; class Mammalia; order Carnivora; family Felidae; genus Felis; species Felis catus. The sequence goes on along the minus strand of NC_058373.1, from coordinate 71,510,132 downwards.
TATGTTTATAGCAGCTTTATGCCAAAACTTGGAAGTAATAAAGATGTCCTCTGACAGGTGATTAGGTAAATAAACTATGGTACATTGATACAAATGGAATATTCAGCACTAAGAAGAAATGGGACATTAAGCCATGAAATGATATGGAGAAACTTTAAATGCACATTCACTAAGTGAGAGAAGCCAATCTGAAAAGGCTTCATACTGCATGATTCCAAGTATACGACATTCTGGAAAATGCAAAATTATGGAGACAGTAAAAGTGGCTGCCAATGGTTGAAAGAAGGGAGGGGTGCATTGGCAGAACACAATTTTTAGGGCAGTGAAACTATTGTGTAAGATACTACAGTGTACTGGTGGATGTATGTCATTACACATTTGTCAAAACTCATGGAGTGTATAATACAAAGAGTAAATCCTAGTGTAAACTGATGTGGAAATGTTGGGGTTCAGAGCCTATGGCCAAGAGACAATTCTTGAGATGTCTTCAGTGCAAAAAGGTGGTTTTATTGAAGCACAGGGACAGGACCCATGGGCAGAAAGAGCTGCACTGGGGTTGTGATGGGTGACTGATTATATACCTTCAGATTGGGAGAGTTTAGGGATAGTCTAAGTCTCTAAGGTGTTTTGGAAACAAGGTTTTCAGGATCCTGAGGGGGCTGCCTGTTGTTGGGAAAAGATCATTTATTACTGTTTAGTAAAAACTCAGTCATGACACCCTTCAGATGTATATCAGGAGGCCATAAGCTTGGAGTATGATTGCCAACACATATCTTGAGGGTGGGCGGGGGAGGGGGGGGTAAGATATAAAGGAAGCTTCCAAAGGGATTTTTATATATTAAAGTAGACATACAGGATCCTGAGGGGTTGGGAAAGTGTTAAGCTACGACTGCCTTTTGCCCTTAGCAAAGTGTCATCATTGAGGCAGCTGAGCCTCAGAGGAAGGTCACTCTGCCTGTTTCAAGGCTTTGTCAGTGGGCTGTAGGCAGTAAAGGAATTTAATTTTTCATTTGCCTTTGTTTCCCACATCATAAACTATGGACTTTAGTTGATAATGATGTATAATTGTTCATTCACTGTAACAAATCTCACTAGTGCAGAATGTTGATGGTAAGGAGGCTGTGGGTGGGCAGAGAGGAGAGAAGGTACATAGAAACTCTGTATTTTCTTAGTTTTGCTATAAACCTAAAACTGCTAGTCATAGTTCAGACTGCTATAACAAAAGTACCATAGACTGGGTGGCTTAAACCAAAAATGTATCGCTCACAGTTCTGGAGACTGGGAAGTCCCAGATCCAGGGGCCAACACATGGTGTCTGACAAAGCTCTGCTTTTTGGCTTGTGGACAACTGCCTTGCCTCTGTATCCTTGCATGGGTAAGAGAGAAATCTCTCAGTTTCTGAGAAAAATATGGCCTCTTTTGTGAAAACCTCAGGTGGCCAAGATACTTCTTGGTGAGAGGTGGGTGAAAAGGAAGTGAACATCAAAGAGGAGTCATCAAAGTGACATGAAGGTGGCCTAGGAAACATGGAAGAGGGTTTGAATGGGGAGAGGGAAAGTAATAATAATAATAATAAAAAGACACAATAAAAATGTAGCATGAAAAGCCCCAAGACCTTGATTCTTGCAGAATCCTAGTTCCCTCCTCCATTTATTTCATTCTTTCTTCATGACAGTGCTGGGAAATTGCAGGGGATTTCCTTCTTGAGGGGAGCAGCCTGCCCAAATCCAGGAGTACTACTGTTGGGAAATAGGGACTGTCATGGCTGAAAAGTGCAGTGGGACGGCCCTTCTGAGAAGACACCACTAAGTAGTCCCTGAGCGTATCTTCTCTTTCCCACACTGAATCAGGTGCTGCACAGTTCTTGCAGTTGAGTGGTTTAGTCTCCAAATCTAAGTAGTCTCCAAGATAAGTAGATTCATTTGGAAGGACAGGGGAGTGGCTAAATCAACACCATTCACAGCACACACTCCCTAGGCCAGATGCAAGGAGTCAGCCAAGAATCAGCTTGGAAGTGTTTTGCAATCAGAAACCCACCTGCAAATGAAATTCAAAGTAACTGTTTACCTATCCAACCCCACCCCCATGAAGCAATCAAGCCTAGTGAAAGCTTGAACCCTGGTAAGTATTGGTTTTCTCATTCATTCATCATACTCAATTACAAAAGTAATGTGATTAAAATCCAAATCGGATCTGTGCAGGTTATTTTCGGAGTATAGAGCTGCAGCTCTTAAACCAGTGTCAGCAGTAGGCTGATGGGGGCAAACACACAATTTCTGGGAAGTGTTCCTGACCCGATGATGCCTAAACCGGGTCAAAAGAATGAATCAGTGCGAATGTGGATTTTACAAGAGTGAGACCAAAGGAGTTGCCGAGTGAGGGAACACAAAAGCAGTGCAAAAGCCTTGACAAGGAGTAAGTCGGGTGCAAATACAACCTGGAAGGGATTGTCAGAGGAGGTCGAAGTGGGAGATTATCGTGTAGTAAACCGAGGTGGTTTGATTGCCAACATAGATATCAGTGGACGGAAGTACGGAAGAACGGAGAAGAGGAATTACTATGAGTTATGTGAGTTATTGTTACGTAACCCTTTTTTCAGGGCCGAAGAGCTCGGGGTTTGTAGCTAGATTAAAACGCACTGATGGCAGTGGTGGGATTCGAACCCACGCCTCCGAAGAGACTGGAGCCTAAATCCAGCGCCTTAGACCGCTCGGCCACACTACCGCTTGGCATACAGACCTTTTTTTTAACCTTTAAGTTATATACCTATGCAGCATATGAGCTCAAAATTTGGAGTTTTCTTCTCGGTTAGTGGACTTCCCCGCAGGGTTTTCGTTCAACCCTACGGATCTGAACAAGAGAGGAGTCATCGTGTTCTCACACGCCTGTGAAGTGAAACATAAACTAGTCAACGATCATTACAGTGAATGTCCTTAGAAGATTTTTACCTTTTCTGTAACCTAGGCAATAAGACGCAGGAAAAAAAAAAAAAAAATCCCGCCGGCGACTTATTGCCCGTGATTAGAGAAGATTGAATAAGGGCCTCCTTGCCGTTGCGTCGTTGGTCTGTGGCTGTGAGCCTGAGTGCAAATGGAGTCTGAGTTCAGCTCCAGAAGGAAGCGCCCTTTCATTCACAGATCCGGCCAGCCTAACACAGAATTCCAGGGAACTCCTTGGTCGCCTCCTCCTGCAGATTCAGTCAGAATGGAGAGATTGGGTCGAGGTGCGGCCTTCTGGGTCAGTAACTACCGCACTGCTGTAGTATCGGAACTATTTCCCTTACGTAGGGACCGAAATGACCCCCCACCCCCACCCCACCAAGGGAGGTTGTGTTCCAGGAGCGTCCCCAGCCCAGGAAGGGGTGGGTTCGGGGCTTCCCTTGGGTGCAAGCCCCCTAGCTCCGTTCAATTTCTTTTAAAAGGAGCAGAGAGAAATCTAGATAAAAGTTTCATGAGTGATACCTGCGGTCTGCTGACCCAAAGTGGGATCTTGTACCTGTACATGAACTCTACCCGGCTCAAGGCCCTGGGTTCTGCCTTAGCTCTATTCTTTGCAGTTTCTGATTGGCCATTTCTGGGTCTTCAGAACCAGAAATTCTCCCAGGAATCTGTTTCCGAACTTCAAGGGCCCCTCCCCCACCCACCTCCTCTTGCCTTTCCTTGCCTGAGGGTTTTCCGAGACTTGGTGGCCTGAGGGTCGGGGGCTGGGGGTGCGCCGAGAGAGGCAAAATTGTTCTTCACTGGATCTTCACGGGGCGAGTGTCCCGCTAGCTCCCGCCCTCGCTGCCACGGTTGGGGGACGAAGAACAGAAAAGTTCTAGAAAAGTTGCTTGGAGATAGGGTGTCGAGAGCATTTGATGGATGTAGACCCAGGCGGGGAAATGGGGGTAGAAGGCTGGGGTCCGCGAAGGAAGAGTCCTGGACGGTCCAAGGTCAGAGGCGGGGTCTTCTTAGACGCCTCATCAGCAGCACCCCATTCCAGCCAGGCCCGGCTGCCTGGTGGGTCATCTCCCCTCCACTCCGCCACCTCCACCCTGCCCCAACCGGATCCCTCCTTGCACACAAGAAATTAAGTGCCTCCTGGTCGCTTCTTTTGCCTTCTGCTTTCCTCTCTCTAGTTCGAGTTCATGGGCAATCTGAGCAACCTGAGCAGAACTGGGTGTCCCCCAGTAGGCTCCAACCAAGTTCTCTTTCTCTCCGGAAGCTCCCAGAGTTAAGAGTGAGGTGCAATGGTCAGCTTGGAGGTGGTCAGCGCGGGAGGCCAGTGATCCACCGGTCTAGAGGACTGGTCAAGGGTGTGGCTTCTGCTCCCTACTCGCTAGAGGCAGAGGGATTCCAATACCCCTCCCGGGCCCTTTTGGCTGAAGTGTAGGACTTCTAAGAAATTTCACTTTGTGTTTCAGAATCCTCGGGAAAAAAGCGAGTGTGAACTGATGGCCTTCAGCAGTGCACAAAAGTCTTTGCCACTTTGGAAAGAATGATGTGGGAAGATTGTTGTTAATCTCAAATTGTGGAGAACATAGAAGTCATGTACAGCCACCTCTAAGTGTAAGATAAGGAAGCATCAGTTTGAAAGAAAGAAAAGACCTTGGGGCTTTTCATTACTTGAAAAAAGTGGGGAGGGAGAGAACAAATATTTAAAATATAGTTTAAGGGGCACCTGGCTGGCTCAATGGGTGGACAATGCGACCATTGATCTCAGTGACTTTAAGTCCCACGTTGGGCATGAAGCCTACTTAAAATAAAAATATTTAAATGTTAAAATAAAAATTTTAAATATTAATAAATTATTGCTAAAATATTTTTGAAATATTAAAAATATTTAAACTATTATGCCTCCTACTGAGCCAGATAAGAAACTTGGAGTCTATGGGTAGCTCTTGGGAAGGTCTTTTTTTTTTCTTTTGGTGATTTGGATGCTTTTTATTTCTTTGTGTTGCCTGATTGCTGCGCCTAAGACTTCCAATACTATGTCGAATTAACCGTGGCGGGAGTGGACATTCCTGTAGTGTTCCTGACCTTAGGAGGAAAGCTCTCAGTTTTTCCCCATTGAGGATGATATTAGCATTGGGTCTTTCATATATGGCTTTTATGATCTCGAGGTATGATCCTTCTATCCCTACTTTCTTGAAGGTTTTTATCAAGAAAGGATGCTGTATTTTGTCAAATGCTTTCTCTGCATCTATTGAGAGGATCATGTGATTCTTGTCCTTTCTTTTATTGATGTAATGAATCACATTGTTTTGTGGATATGGAACCAGCCCTGCATCCCAGGTATAAATCCCACTTGTTCATGAGTGAATAATTATTTTAATGTATTGTTGGATCCAGTTGGCTAATATCTTGTTGAGGATTTTTGCATCCATGTTCATCAGGGAAATTGGTCTATAGTTCTCCTTTTCAGTGGGGTCTTTGTCTAGTTTTGGAATCAAGGTAATGCTTGCTTCGCAGAAAGAGTTTGGAAGTTTTCCTTCCATTTCTATTTTTTGGAACAGCTTCAAGAGAATAGGTGTTAACTCTTCTTTCAATGTTTGGTAGAATTCCCCTGGAAAGCCATCTGGCCCTGGACTCTTGTTTTTTGGGAGATTTTTGATTACTAATTCGATTTCTTTGCTGGTTATGGGTCTGTTCAAATTTTCCATTTCTTCCTATTTCAGTTTTGGTAGTTTCTAGGAATTTTTTCATTTCTTCCAGATTGCCCATTTTATTGGCATGTAATTGCTCATAATATTCTCTTATTACTGTTTGTATTTCTGCTGTGTTTGTTGTGATCTCTCCTCTTTCATTCTTGATTTTATTTGGGTCCTTTCTTTTTTCTTTTTTATTGAACTGGCCAGTGGTTTATCAATTTTGTTGATTCTTTCAAAGAACCAGCTTCTGGTTTCATTGATCTGTTCTACTGTTTTTATTTTGTTTTGTTTTGGTTTGGTTTAGATAGCATTAATTTCTGCTCTAATCTTTATTATTTCCTGTCTTCTGCTGGTTTGGGGTTTTATTTGCTGTTCTTTTTCTGGCTCTTTAAGGTGAAGGGTTAGGTTATGTATCTGACCTTCCTTCTTTAGGAAGGCCTGGGTTGCTATATGCTTTATTCATATGACCACCTTTGGTGCATCCCAGAGGTTTTGGGCTGTGGTGTTATCATTTTCATTGACTTCTATGTACTTTTTAATTTCCTCTTTAACTTCTTGGTTAGCCCATTCATTCTTTAGTAGGATGGTCTTTAGTCTCCAAGTATTTGTTACCTTTCCAAATTTTTTCTTGTGGTTCATTTCAAGTTTCATAGTGTTATGGTCTGAAAATATGCACGTATGATCTTTTGTACTTGTTGAGGGCTGATTTGTGTTCCAGTGTGTGATATGATCTGTTCTGGAGAACATTCCATGTGCACTGGAGAAGAATGTATATTCCACTGCTTTAGGATGAAATATTCTGAATATATCTGCTAAGTCCATCTGGTCCAATGTGTCATTCAAAGCCACTGTTTCCTTGTTGATTTTCTGTTTAGATGATCTATCTATTGTTGTCAGTGGGGTGTTGAAGTCCCCTACTATTATGGTATTATTATCAATGAGTTTCTTTATGTTTGTGATTAATTGATTTATATATTTGGGTGCTTTCACATTTGGAGCATAAATTTTTACGGTGATAATACTCTTCTTCATCTCTTGTTATAGTCTTTATTTTAAAGTCTAGATTGTCTGATATAAGGATGGCTACTCCGGCTTTCTTTTGTTGACCATCAATCTGAAGGTGTCTTTAGGTCTAAAGTGGGTCTCTTGTAAACAGCATATAAATGAATCTTGTTTTCTTATCCATTCTGTTACCCTATGTCTTCTGATTCAAGCATTTAGTCCATTGATGTTTAGAGTGAGTACTGAAAGATATGAATTTATTGCTATTATGTTTCTCGTAGAGTTGGAGTTTCTCATGGTTTTCTCTGGTCTTTTCTAGTCTGTTGATTTTGGTCTTTTGTTTTTTTTCTGTCTTTTCTCCCCTCACAGAGTCCCCCTTAAAATTTCTTGCAGTTAGTGGTCACAAACTCCTTTAATTTTTGTATGTCTGGGAAACTTTTTATCTCTCCTTCTATTTTGAATGACAGCCTTGTTGGATAAAGAATTCTTGGCTGCATATTTTTCTGATTCAGCACATTGAATATATCCTGCCACTCCTTTCTGGCCTGTCAAGTTTCTGTGGATAGGTCTGCTGCAAACCTGATCTGTCTTTCCTTGTAGGTTAAGGACTTTTTCCCCTTGCTGCTTTCATGATTCTCTCCTTGCCTGAGTATTTTGTGAATTTGATGTTGATGGTCGGTTTTTGTTGAATCTAATGGGAGTCCTCTGTGCTTCCTGGATTTTGGTGTCTGTGTCTTTCCCCAGGTTAGGAAAGTTTTCCACTATGATTTGCTCACATAACCCTTTTATCCCTTTTTTTCTCTCTTCATCTTCTGGGACTCCTATGATTCTGACGTTGTTCCATTTTAATGAGTTGCTGATTTCTCTGATTCTTAAATTGGGCTCTTTTGCCTTAGTCTACCTCTTTTTTTTTTCTGCTTAATTATTCTCCATAAATTTGTCCTCTATATCGCTGATTCTCTGTTCTACCTCATCTATCCTTGCCACTGCAGCATCTATTAGAGATTGCAGCTCAGTTATAACATTTTTTATTTCATCCCAACTAGCTTTTACTTCTTTTATCTCCACACAAAGGGATTCTAAACTATTTTCAACCCCAGCTAGTATTATTATTATCATGATTCTAAATTCTGGTTAAGACATCTTGCTTGTATCTGTGTTGATTAAGTCCCTGGCTGTTGTTTCTTCCTGCTTTTTCTTTTGAGGTGAATTTCTTCGTTTCATCATTTTGAAGAAGAAAAGGAATTAATAAGGTAAAAAAATCAAAATTAAAAAATTAAAAACAACACACACACACACACACACACAAATCAAATAAATGATGCTAGATCCTAGGTGTGTTTTGGTCTAGGTGTTGAAAGGAGGTTGATAGATTAGAGAAAAAAGGGAAAAAGAAAAAAAAGGAAAACGTTTGCAACTGTGAAAAAAAATGACTACAATGAAATAGAATAAAATGAAACGATGGAAGTAAAATAGAATTTGAAAAATTTACAAAAAAGTAAAAAATATACTAGAAAAAATTTTTAAATATTTTAATAAAAATTGAAAATAAAAATAAATTTTTTCTTTCTATATTCAAGGAATAGAAACGAAAAAGAAAAAAAGAAAATTGAATACATGGACCAGCGAACAGACTGAAATACGATTGAAATTACATTGTTTACCCCTAGAAATGAAACTATGAAGCACTTTAGAGTCTGTAAACTAAGCAGGCGGAGAGACTGGTGTTCCTGAAGAGTGAGGTTGGCCCAGTGGGTGGGGTTAGTGTAACAGCTCCGTTCTCCACTAGATGGCGCTGCTTAGCTTACTGGGGCGGATTGTTGCGGCGCTTGTAGGCGTGTATGCGCGTGCGCGGGAGTGGTCAAAATGGTGTCACCCAACTGCCCGGTCTGTAGTATCTGAACTCCGTTTTCCCCGACCAGCAATCGCACACGTGTCCTTTGTCTCTGGCTTTTGTCCACTCCCCACGTTTACACTGTCCATGACCAAGCCGGCAGGTTGCCAGGCGGCACCTCCCTCCTGAATTTATCTCAGATGCGGCTGTGTTTCCCGGCCCCTCACTTCTGAGGGACTGTGGTTTTGACCGGTTCTGCCCCTCTGTAGGATCGTGTCAACGAGCAATGACCAGTGCCAGCTTCACCCAGGAACATTTATGGGACTGTGCTGCTGCTGTTGCCCAGAGACTGAGGCTGGGCGCCAGCCCATCCCAGAAGAAGTTCACACAGTTGTGTAGCAGCAGCGTTTCAGGAATTGTGGAAAATCACAACATGCATCTGGCACCAGGCTTCACCCTTAAGGAACTTGTTCCAGCACCAGCGAATGTCGAATGTCGTTGTTCTTTGCGGTCAGCGGAGACCTCTGGAATCGGCAGCGGTGGCCACACGGACTCTACCAAATGTCCTCCTAGCAGGGGAACCACTTCTCCCCGTGTGGCCCGAGAACTTCCCAGACCCCACTCTGCTCCTGGGAATTCGCCCTTCCCACCAGAGCACCACCAGGTACTGAGCTGAGGAGTTTCAGACTCTGCACTCCCCCTGTTTACAGTCTTAATGAAATTTAAACCCTTTCCTTTCTCCTTTCTCCTTTCTCCCTTTTTTGTTCAGTCCCTGTGGCTGTTTCCACTTTTCCACTTTCTCTCCAGCTGCTTTGGGGGGGGGGGTGCTTTTCCCATACTCTCCCCACGCCCCCCCCCCCCCCGTCTCTGTTCTCGCTCTGCAAGCATAAACAGCTCCCTGCCCTCTGCAGCTTCTCTCTCCCCCAGTTCACCTCGCTGTGCTGCGTACCTGTTGAGTTCTGTGGTAAATGTTGTGCAGATTGTTGTGCTAATCCTCAAATCCGTTTTCTAGGTGTGCAGGATGGTTTAGTGTTGATCTGGCTGTATTTCATGAATGTGAGACACAAAAAAAACTTCCATTCTGTTCCACCATCTTGGCTCCTCCCTTGGGAAGGTCTTTTGATGAGCTCTTACAGATGCGATTATACAGGCACACTTGTGTATGTGTATGTTAGGGCTAATTTGGTAAACACACACATTTAAATAAACCAGAGTTTATGTAACTATGTTTTAACTTAAAACACCACCAACACCAACATGTCATAAGGTGCAAGTGTTCTGGGCCCTTCTTGATCAGGCAATAAAAAGAACCAGTCAACAGGAAAGAACCTGGTTTACAGCAGAGCTCCCCTTGATCCTGGCATGCTGCATTTTCAGCATCCAAACAGACAGACTTGAAATCAGTTTCCTATCAGGAGAGAAAGTATTACCCTCTCTCGTACCTGGCTGAAATTCCTTTACTGACCAGTGTGCATGGCTTCCCCTATTGAATCACTGAATAGTGCTTGAGTACTCCTTGCTTACTTTGAACTCACTGGATCCTTCAGTGGAGGGAGGAGCCTTGGTCTACTTCCCTCAAGAAGTGGTTGCTATGTTGGATTGCACAGTAAAAGAAAGAAATGCCCAGAGACTCACAAGCCAGGTATCTCAGATTTCCTTTGTCACACATTTAATTGTCCAGTATCTGAAGCAAATACATAATGGCCCCTTTGGAAAGAAGCCTGATACAGATAAATGTGATGGGTTTATCTGACACATGGTTATTCTTCCCTCTTCAACACAGAATGCTAGTATTCTAAGCTCTAGCATTCTGCAATAATGCCAGAGAGTTTAACCCTGAATTTCCTGCTATCTTTACCTTGTTAATAGTCCAGATGATGAAAATTTATTTACAAGCAGTAAATTCAAGACCCTGATACTCAAACTGTGGTCCAGGCACCAGCAGGATCAGCATGTCCTGGTAAGTTATTAGAAATGCAGGGTCTTAGGTCTATTGAATTGGAATCTTAATAAGCTCCCCAAAGGTTAGAGAATTTTGACAGGGACTCTCTGTTCCAATCTACGTATCAAATGCCCCCATGGTCAATTTAGGGCATTTGAAAGTTCCCACCAGAATCCTTCTAGATCACCAGGAGACTCGCATTACATTGCAATGTAAAATTCTTTCTCTAGCTCCAGTACAGAGCCAGCCAAGTAGTGGCCTGTACTGTAAAAATAGTGCTCAAAATTAAATACTGGTGAATGGTATGTATTGGATGTATTTGGATGTATTTGGATGAATGTAATAGATAGTCTTTTGAGTATTTATTGAGCCCCTACTTAAATATTTAGTTCCTTTATGGTCTCACATGTTAATTACATTGTTCATCATAGTTTCTTTTTTTTTTTTTTTTAGCCAGAGAGAGACAGAGCATGAGCAGGGGAGGGGCAGAGAGACGGGAAGACACAGAATCTGAAGCAGGCTCCAGGCTCTGAGCTGTCAACACAGAGCCTGATGCGGGGCTCGAACTCACAAAGTGTGAGATCATGACCTGAGCTGAAGTCAGACATTAACCGACTGAGCCACCCAGGCGCCCCTACGTTGTTCATCATAGTAATGCAAAGCACTGTGATGTACTTATTCTTGCAAGTTTTCTAAAATAAATGTTCAAAGGAAAAGGAGAGAAGGGTAATCACTTTTCTCAGTTTTGACAGGGAGAATCAAACCTCTTCTTTTTAACTTGTATTTTTCCCTTACAATGTTCATCAGCTCAGGAAACCATCCTACTATCTTTAAGTCAGACTTCTAGGAACTCAGACCACTATCTCTAGTAACAAGCCAGGGAGCCAAGCAATAATTCTGTAATAATCAGCCCCAAATGGCCAAGACTTGATTAGCAACTGACAGCTTTCCTAATATTTGTCCCTGTTTCCAATTTAGGACCAACCAGAGAAAGCCAAATATGCACCCCTAACCAATCACATAGGATGCTTTGCTTCTAGGTAGACTGTCTATAGCTTCCCCATGCCAATGGTCTCCAATCAAGGCACACCTGAAGCCTTCCACTATAAAGCTTCCCCACTTTTCTGTCTGCCTTTGAGTCTCTGACAAAACTCAAATGATGATGGCTGACTTCCTTGCTACAGCAAACTCTGAATAAATAGGCTTTGCTGTTGTCATTTACTTGGTCTTCCTTTATTTCCACACTAGAATTAAAACTTTGCACAATAAAGGGGCGCCTGGGTGGCGCAGTCGGTTAAGCGTCCGACTTCAGCCAGGTCACGATCTCGCGGTCTGGGAGTTCGAGCCCCGCGTCGGGCTCTGGGCTGATGGCTCAGAGCCTGGAGCCTACTTCCGATTCTGTGTCTCCCTTTCTCTCTCTGCCCCTCCCCCGTTCATGCTCCCGTTCATGCTCTGTCTCTCTCTGTCCCAAAAATAAATAAACGTTGAAAAAAAAATTAAAAAAAAAAAACTTTGCACAATAAAAAGTTGAGGGGAAATGGATGAAATACAGACAAATATGCAAAAAAGTAATTAAAAATAATCCTAAGATCCCTACCAGGGGTCAAGTTGTTCTAGAGAACTTCTAATTGGCCAGAACACTCTGGAACAGGCCATTTTGATGTTGCTGTCTGGACCAGACTAGTGGAGCAGGCTCTTGGAACCTCCTGAGTCAGGCCAACCCAAGTGAGCTGAGGGCAGTGAGTGGCTGGAAGAATGAGAGAGATTGATGTAAGGTCCTGGGACAAACTTCAGGGGTAGGAAATAGACTGAATGTAGATAGGGTCTCTTGGGCAAAGGTTTAGTTATCCTGTGAAGAGAGGGAGGACCCTGAACCCAAAGACAGCTTCTGTGAAGGGGAACAAAAAACCATCAGGCCCATGGTTGTTGTTCTAGCTTCTCTTTTTGGAGGCTCCTTTGAGCATTTTGATTTCCTTTCAGATGTGTAACAAGCAGTCCACAGTTATAGGGAAGAATTCAGTCCATACAGAGAATAGAAAAGAATAGAAGCTTGCTCAGTTGTGACAGAGTGAGGATGAGGGAACAGATTTCAGGAAAAGGTTAAGAGGAGCCAAGAATGCAATGGGAGAAAAAGAGAGGAGAAACAGCAAGTAGGGAGGGGATGAGAAAGCTGTTGGGGTGCTGGTTTTGACTGTTTAGCAATGTTGCCTAAGGCCCGTGTCTCT